>NC_058519.1:649977886-650640386 GCF_904849725.1 Hordeum vulgare subsp. vulgare
AAGTCACACAGGGCTCGGACGTCCGGCAGTTTACGGAAGTTCGGGCGTCCGACAGGGGTCGGTCGTCCGAGAGCTGTAGATATGTCTGGAAACACTATGGGTTGAACAGGGACCGGACGTCCGGAGAAGGCCGTAAATCCGAGTTATTCGACTCAACTACTTCTGGTGCAAGGTTTCGGATTTCCGAAGGTGTTGGACGTCCAGCCCTCGGACGTCCGTAGGGAGCCGGAAATCCGAGTTATAGAGCTCACGTTCTTCTGGTGCAGGGCTCCGGATTTCAGAAGCTGGTCGGTCGACCGGTCCTCGGATGTCCGGGGGGAGCCGAAAATCTGAGTTATAGGGCTCAAGTTCTTCTGGTGCAGGGCTCCGGATTTCCGAAGCATGTCGGTCGTCCGACCCTTGACCGGCCCTCGGACGTCCGGAGGGAGCCGGAAGTCCGAGACATTAGACCTGTTTTGAGATAGGAGCAGAGTAGAGAATATGTGGTATTGAGCAGAATAGTGGATATCTAGTTTGAGCAAGTTCATCACAAAAACCTGTGATCCCCTCTTAATAGTGCGGGATCCCTAAAGACTCAAGAATTGTAAAAGGGATACCGATGATCCATACTTGAGTGTGTACTTTTATTCGCTGATCATCACTCCGCACCGCTAACATCAAAGTAACTTATACCTTGAGTTAGCCCTTTCACTTGAGCTTGATGTTGTTGTTCCTTCTTGGCTCAATGTTGAAAGCAAGACATGATGAAGTCTTCAAGTAGCTCTCCCATACACAATGTGGAAAGCCTAGCTTATATATTTATCTTCATTTGTCCACCATGTGAACATCCACAAGGATCAAGCATGTAGTACTCAGGAATGCTTATCTTGATCTTGTCCTTGTTAGCACATGAGCTTGTCCTTATCAACACATGATCATTCACAATAGCTTAAAAGGGTTAGTGATTAATTATCTATATGTGTGTTGTCAGCAACACCAAAACACGATTAAGGGCATGACTGCACTTTCAAATATCTCATAAGGTAATCGATCGAGAACGTCTGGAAAGGCTACAGAAGGATGTGGTCCAATGTCTTGTCAGTTTTGAGTTGGTGTTCCCCCCGTCCTTCTTCAATATTATGACACATCTCCTGGTTCACCTAGTCGACGAGATTTCCATTCTCGTTCCTGTATTTCTACACAATATGTTCCCCTTCGAGAGGTTCATGGGAGGGCTATGGAACAGAGGAGGTCATTGGGTTATGTGTAGACTTTCTTCCTGACCTTAAACCGATTGGTATTCCTGAATCGCGGCATGAGGGGAGACTGAGTGGAAAAGGCACACTAGGAAAGAAAGCAGTGATATGTAGGGACGGGCATTCTTTCACTCAAGCACACTATACATTTCTAAAAAGTTCCACCTTCATGGCTTCGTATATCGAGGAGCACAAGAATTTTGTAAGCTCCGAGTTCCACGGGAAGGCTATCTCCTGGATTGAAGAAAAACACATGGATACTTTCGGCAGTTGGTTGCAAGCACGTCTCATGAATGACAACACTGTTGGAGATCAACTCTACTTGTTGGTCGCGTCACCTTCTTCGACTGTATTACATTTCCAAGGGTATGAGATAAACGGGAATACTTTTTACACGACCGCCCAAGATAAAAAGAGCACCAACCAAAACAGTGGTGTCCGCTATGATGCCACACACGATAATGGGAAAAAGGACACATACTATGGTTACATAGAGGATATATGGGAACTTGACTGCGTACCTACTTTGAAGGTCCCTTTGTTTCGGTGTAGTTGGTTGAACATGAATGGAGAAGGGTTAAAGGTAGACCGGTTGTACAGAATGAAAATAGTTGATCCCAAGAATCTTGGTTACATAGACGAGCCATTCGTCCTAGCCAATGATGTGGCTCGGGTTTTCTACATGGAAGACATGTCCTCGAGACCGAAAAAAAGAAAAAAAAAAGAAAATGAATACATCAGACCATGAGCCAAATCGTCACATAGTTGTTTCAGGGAAAAGAAACATCGTGAGGATCGAGGACAAGACAGACATGTTAGCAGATTATAAGAAGTTTGATGAAATTCCGCCCTTCATAGTGAGAATTGACCCAAGCATCCCGTTAAATAATGAAGATGCTCCATGGTTACGGCCAAAGTGATCATAGGCAAGGGATCGAAATATAAATCAATGTATTGTATTAAACTTTATGTGATGTGTACTAATGTATTAAACTTTATGTGATGTGTACTACTGTATTAAACTTTATGTGATATGTACTAATGTATTAAACTTAGAGAGAGATTGTCCGTTTTGTACATGAAGTGCATTCAGTTTTTGTCGTAACCCTCTCAACCTTTTATCACATGCTATGTGACTGAAATGATGATACCATGCCAACTTTCAACATTTTCAGAGTTCATTTGTAGTGCTTTTCAATTTCACGGTCAACTAGCTCAAAAAATAAGTAAATGCACGAAAAATATCAAATAAAGTCAGAATTTTTTGAAAATTTGTGATATGCCTTTGAATGGTGCCATTTGAACACACAAAAAGTATGGAGTTCAAATAAGTTCAAAAGAATGAAATCCCTTTGTAACAGATGAGTTATAGTTCGAAACCTTGATACTTCGAGAGAGATTGTCCATTTTGTACACGAAGTGCGTCCGGTTTTTTACGTAACCCTCTCAACTTTTTTCACATGCTATGTGGGTGAAATGATGATACCATGCCAACTTTCAACATTTTCAGAGTTCATTTGTAGTGCTTTTCAATTTCAGGGTCAACTAGCTAAAAACAAATAAGTAAATGCACGAAAATATCAAATGAAGTCAGAAATTGTTGAAAATTTGTGATGTGCCTTTGAATGGTGCATTTTCAACACACAAAAAGTATGGAGTTCAAATAAGTTCAAAAGAATGAAATCCCTTTGTAACATATGAGTTATAGTTCGAAACCCTGATACTTTGAGAGAGATTGTCCGTTTTGTACACAAAGTGCATCCAGTTTTTGTCGTAACCCTCTCAACTTTTTATCACATGCTACGTGGGTGAAATGATGATGTCATGCCAACTTTCAACATTTTCATAGTTCATTTTGTTGGGGAACGTCGCATGGGAAACAAAAAATTTCCTACGCACACGAAGACCTATCATGGTAATGTCCATCTACGAGAGGGGATTTCAGATCTACGTACCCTTGTAGATCGCACAGCAGAAGCGTTAAGAAACTCGGTTGATGTAGTGGAACGTCCTCACGTCCCTCGATCCGCCCCGCGAATCGTCCCACGAACCGTCCCGCGATCCATCCCACGATCCGCTTCGATCTAGTGCCGAACGGACGACACCTCCGCGTTCAGCACACGTACAACTCGACGATGATCTCGGCCTTCTTGATCCAGCAAGAGAGATGGAGAGGTAAATGAGTTCTCCGGCAGCGTGACGGCGCTCCGGAGGTTGGTGGTGATCTAATCTCAGCAAGGCTCCGCCCGAGCTCAGCAGAAACGCGATCTAGAGGAAAAACCGTGGAGGTATGTGGTCGGGCTGCCGTGGCAAAAGTTGTCTCAAATCATCCCTAATACCTCAGAATATATAGGAGGGAGGGAGGGGAGGAGGCAGCCTCAAACCCTCAAGGTTTGTCCGAAATTTGAGGTGGAGGAGTCCTACTCCAATCCTACTTGGAGTAGGATTCCACCTTCCCACTTGGAAACTCTTTCCACCTTGTGTTTTTCCCTTCTCAAACCTTATGGGCCTTAGTGGGAACTTATTCCAGCCCACTAGGGGCTCGTTTATCTCTTCCCATAGCCCATGAGACCCCTTGGGGCGTGACAACCCTCTCGATGGTCCCCGTCACCCCTCCCGGCACTCCCGATACACTACCGATGAGCCCGAAACTTTTCCGGTAATGCCCGAAAACTTTCCGGTAACCAAATGAGGTCATCCTATATATCAATCTTCGTCTCCAGACCATTCTGGAAACCCTCGTGACGTCCGTGATCCCATCCGGGACTCCGAACAACATTCGGTAACCAACTATATAACTCAAATACGTATAAAACGTCGTCGAACCTTAAGTGTGCAGACCCTGCGGGTTCGAGGACTATGTAGACACGACCCGAGGGACTCCTTGGTCAATATACAATAGCGGGACCTGGATGCCCATATTGGATCCTACATATTCCGAAGATATTTATCGGTTGAACCTCAGTGCCAAGGATTCATATAATCCCGTATGTCATTCCCTTTGTCCTTCGGTATGTTACTTGCTCGAGATTCGATCGTCGGTATCCGCATACCTATTTCAATCTCGTTTACCGGCAAGTCTCTTTACTCGTTCCGTAATACAAGATCCCACAACTTACACTAAGTCACATTGCTTGCAAGGCTTGTGTGTGATGTTGTATTACCGAGTGGGCCCCGAGATACCTCTCTGTCACACGGAGTGACAAATCCCAGTCTCGATCCATACTAACTCAACGAACACCTTCGGAGATACCTGTAGAGCATCTTTATAGTCACCCAGTTATGTTGCGACGTTTGATACACACAAAGCATTCCTCCGGTGTCAGTGAGTTATATGATCTCATGGTCATAGGAACAAATACTTGACACGCAGAAAACAGTAGCAACAAAATGACACGATCAACATGCTACGTCTATTAGTTTGGGTCTAGTCCATCACATGATTCTCCTAATGATGTGATCCCGTTATCAAGTGACAACACTTGCCTATGGTCAGGAAACCTTGACCATCTTTGATCAACGAGCTAGTCAACTAGAGGCTTACTAGGGACAGTGTTTTGTCTATGTATCCACACATGCAGTGTGTTTCCAATCAATACAATTATAGCATGGATAATAAACGATTATCATGAACAAAGAAATATAATAATAACTAATTTATTATTGCCTCTAGGGCATATTTCCAATAGTCTCCCACTTGCACTAGAGTCAATAATCTAGTTCACATCACCATGTGATTCCAACGAATCCAACACCCATATAGTTATGGGGTCTAATCACGTCTTGCTCGTGATAGAGGTTTTAGTCAACGGTTCTGAAACTTTCAGATCCGTGTGTTCTTTACAAATCTTTATGTCATCTTATAGATGTTGCTACTATGTGCTATTCGGAAATACTCCAAATACCTACTCTACTATACGAATCCGTTTCACTACTCATAGTTATTCGGATTAGTGTCAAAGCTTGCATCAACGTAACCCTTTACGACGAACTTTTTAACCACCTCCATAATCGAGAAAAATTCCTTAGTCTATCAGTTATTAAGGATAAATTTTGACCGCTGCTAGTGATTCAATCATGGATCACTCTCTATACCTCTCAACAGAGTTTGAGTTAAGGCACACATCAGGTGCGGTACCCAGCATGGTATACTTCAGATTCTACGGCCAAGGCATAGAAGATGACCTTCGTCTATTCTCTTTATTCTGCCGGGGTCGGGTTTTGAGTCTTACTCAAATTCACACCTCACAACGCAACTAAGAACTCCTTCTTTGCTGATCTATTTTGAACTCCTTCAAAAACTTGTCAAGGCATGCATCTTGTTGAAACTTCTATTAAGCGCTTTCGATCTATCTTCATAGATCTTTGATGCTCAACGTTCAAGTAGCACAATCCAGGTATTCCTTTGAAAAACTCCTTTCAAACAACCTTGTATGCTTTACAAAAATTCTACATTACTTCTGATCCACAATATGTCAACCACATATACTTATCAGAAATTCTATAGTGCTCCCACTCACTTCTTTGGAAATACAAGTTTCTCATAAACCTTGTACAAACCCAAAATCTTTGATCACCTCATCAAAGTGTATATTCCAACTCCGAGATGCTTGCACCAGTCCATTGAAGGATCGCTGGAGCTTGCATACTTTCTAGTATCTTTAGGATCGACAAAACCTCCTGGTTGTATCACATACAATGTTTGCTCAAGGAAACCGTCGAGGAAACAATGTTTTTACATCCTATGTGCAATATTTCATAAATAATGCAGCAACTACTAACATAATTCTAACAGACTTTTAGCATCGCTATGAGTGAGAAAGTCTCATCATAGTCAACTGTTTGATCTTGTCGGAAACATCTTTGCGACAAGTCGAGCTTTTCTTAATAGTGACTTATCACCATCATCGTCTGTCTTCCTTTTAAAGATCCATCTTTACTCAATAGTCCTATGACCATCAAGTAGTTCTTCCAAAGTCTACACTTTGTTTTCATACATGGATCCTCTCTCGGATTTCATGGCTTCTAGCCATTTGTCGGAATCCGGGCCCACCATTGCTTTCTCCATAACTCGTAGGTTCAATGTTGCTCAACAACATGACCTCCAAGACAGGGTTACCGTACCACTCTGCAGTAGTACGCGACCTTGTCAACCTACGAGGTTTGTAGTAACTTGATCCGATGCTCGATGATCACCATCATTAGCTTTCACTTCAATTGGTGTAGGCGCCACAGGAACAACTTCCTGCGCCCTGGTACACACTGGATGAAGTGATGGTTCAATAACCTCATCAAGTTCTACCACCCTCCCACTCAATTCTTTCGAGAGAAACCTTTCCTCGAGAAAGGATCCGTTTCTAGAAACAAACACTTTGCTTTCGGATCTGAGATAGGAGATGTACGCAACTGTTTTGGATATCCTATGAAGATGCTTTCATCCGCTTTGGGTTCGAGCTTATCAGACTGAAACCTTTTTCACATAAGCATCGCAGCCCCAAACTTTGAAGAAACGACACCTTAGATTTCTCTAAACCTCAGTCTATACTGTGTCATCTCAACGGAATTACGCGGTGCCCTATTTAAAGTGAATGCGGTTGTCTCTAATGCATAACCCATAAACGATAGTGGTAATTCGATAAGAGACATCATAGCATGCACCATACCAAATAGTGTGTGGCTATGACGTTCAGACACATCATCACACTATGATGTTCCAGGTGGCATGAACTGCGAAACAATTTCCACATTGTCTTCACTGCGTACCAAAACTCGTAACTCAGATATTCATTTCTATGATCATATCGTAGACAATTTATCCTCTTGTTCCGATGAACTTCAATCCGAAACAGAATTGAACTTTTCAATATTTCAAACTTGTGATTCATTAAGTAAATACTCTTGTATCTACTCAAATCGTCATTGAAGTA
This sequence comes from Hordeum vulgare subsp. vulgare, assembly GCF_904849725.1. Lineage (NCBI taxonomy): Eukaryota > Viridiplantae > Streptophyta > Magnoliopsida > Poales > Poaceae > Hordeum > Hordeum vulgare. Next base: position 649,985,049 of record NC_058519.1, read on the forward strand.
AGAACATAATGATATCCACTGCGTGCCTCAGCACCCATTGGACTGCATACATCAAAATGTATCACTTCCAACAAGTTACTATCTTGTTTCATCTCAATGAAAACAAGGCCTTGCTCATGTGGTATGATTTGCATGTCACTAGTGATTCAAAATCAAGTGAGTATAAAGATCCATCAGCATGGATCCTCTTCATGCAATTTATACCTACATGACTCAAGCAGCAGTGCCACAAGTAAGTGGTACTATCATCATTACCTCGTATCTTTTGGCACCAATATCATGAACATGTGTAACACTACGATCGAGAATCAATAAACCATTGAAGGTGATTATTCAAGCAAATAGAGTAACCATTATTCTCTTTAAATGAATAATCGTATTGCAATAAACATGATCCAATCATGTTCATACTTAACGCAAGCACCAAATAACAATTATTTAGGTTTAACACCAATCCTGATGGTAGAGAAAGCGTGCGACGTTTGATCATATCAACCCTGGAAACACTTCCAACACGTATCGTCACCTCGCCTTTAGCTAGTCTCTGTTTATGTCGTAGCTTTCATTTCGTGTTACTAATCACTTAGCAACCGAACCAGTATCCAATACCCTCGTGCTACTAGGAGTACCAGTAAAGTACACATCAACATCATGTATATCAAATATACTTCTTTTGACTTTTGCCAGCCTTCTTATCTACCAAGTATCTAGAGTTGCTCCGCCTCAGTGACTGTTCCCCTCATTACAGAAGCACTTAGTCTCGGGTTTGGGTTTAATCTTGGGTCTCTTCATTAGTGCAGCAACTGTTTTGCCGTTTCACGAAGTATCCCTTCTAGCCCTTGCCTTTCTTGAAACTTAGTGGTTTTACAAACCATCAACTATTGATGCTACTTCTTGATTTCTACTTTCGCAGTGTCAAACATCGCGAATCGCTCAAGGATCATTGTATCTATCCTTGATATGTTATAGTTCATCACAAAGCTCTCACAGCTTGGTGGCAGTGACTTTGGAGAACCATCACTATCTCATCTGGAAGATTAACTCCCACTTGATTCAAGTGATTATCGTACTCAGACAATCTAAGCACACGCTCAACGATTGAGCTTTTCTCCTTTACTTTGTGGACAAAGAATCTTGTCGGAGGTCTCGTACCTCTCAACAAGGGCACGAGCATGAAATCACAATTTCATCTCTTTAGAACATCACTTATGTTCCGTGACGTTTCAAAACGTCTTCGGTGCCTTGCTTCTAAGCCATTAAGTATTTTGCACTGAACTATCGTGTAGTCATCAAAAACGTGTATGTCGGATATTCACAGCATCCACAGACGACGCTCTAGGTGCAGCACACCGAGTGGTGCATTAAGGACATAAGCCTTCTGCGCAGCAACGAGGACAATCCTCGGTTTTACACACTCAGTCTGCAAAGTTTGCTACTATCAACTTTCAACTAAATTTTCTCTAGGAACATATAAAAACAGTAGAGCTATTGCGCAAGCTACGTCGTAATTCGCCAAGACCATTAGACTATGTTCATGACAATTAGTTCAATTTAATCATATTACTTAAGAACTCCCACTCAAAAAGTACATCTCTCTAGTCATTTGAGTGGTACATGATCCAAATCCACTATCTCAAGTCCGATCATCACGTGAGTCGAGAATAGTTTCAGTGGTAAGCATCTCTATGCTAATCATATCAACTATACGATTCATGCTCGACCTTTCGGTCTCATGTGTTCCGAGGCCATGTCTGCACATGCTAGGCTCATCAAGCTTAACCCGAGTGTTCTGCGTGTGCAACTGTTTTGCACCCGTTGTATGTGAACGTTGAGTCTATCACACCCGATCATCACGTGGTGTCTCGAAACGAAGAACTGTCGCAACGGTGCACAGTCGGGGAGAACACAATTTCGTCTTGAAATTTTAGTGAGAGATCACCTCATAATGCTACCGTCGTTCTAAGCAAGATAAGGTGCATAAAAGGATTAACATCACATGCAATTCATAAGTGACATGATATGGCCATCATCACGTGCTCCTTGATCTCCATCACCAAAGCACTGGCACGATCTTCTTGTCACCGGCGTCACACCATGATCTCCATCATCATGATCTCCATCAACGTGTCGCCATCGGGGTTGTCGTGCTACTCATGCTATTACTACTAAAGCTACATCCTAGCAAAATAGTAAACGCATCTGCAAGCACAAACATTAGTATAAAGACAACCCTATGGCTCCTGCCGGTTGCCGTACCATTGAAGTGCAGGTCGATATTATCTATTACAACATGATCATCTCATACATCCAATATATCACATCACAACGTTGGCCATATCACATCACAAGCATACCCTGCAAAAACAAGTTAGACGTCCTCTAATTTTGTTGTTGCATGTTTTACGTGGTGACCATGGGTATCTAGTAGGATCGCATCTTAATACGCAAACACCACAACGGAGATATATGAGTTGCTATTTAACCTCATCCAAGGACCTCCTGGGTCAAATCCGATTCAACTAAAGTTGGAGAAACCGACACTTGCCAGTCATCTTTGAGCAACGGGGTTACTCGTAGCGATGAAACCAGTCTCTCGTAAGCGTATGAGTAATGTCGGTCCAAGCCGCTTCAGTCCAACAATACCGCGGAATCAAGAAAAGACTAAGGAGGGCAGCAAAACGCACATCACCGCCCACAAAAACTTTTGTGTTCTACTCGAGAAGACATCTACGCATGAACCTAGCTCATGATGTCACTGTTGGGGAACGTCGCATGGGAAACAAAAAATTTCCTACGCGCACGAAGACCTATCATGGTGATGTCCATCTACGAGAGGGGATGAGTGATCTACGTACCCTTGTAGACCGTACAGCAGAAGCGTTAGTGAACGCGGTTGATGTAGTGGAACGTCCTCACGTCCCTCGATCCGCCCCGCGAACAATCCCGCGATCAGTCCCACAATCTAGTGCCGAACGGACGGCACCTCCGCGTTCAGCACACGTACAGCTCGACGATAATCTCGGCCTTCTTGATCCAACAAGAGAGACTAAGAGGTAGAAGAGTTCTCCGGCAGCGTGATGGCGCTCCAGAGGTTGGTGATGACCTTGTCTCAGCAGGGCTCCGCCCGAGCTCCGCAGAAACGCGATCTAGAGGAAAAACCGTGGAGGTATGTGGTCGGGCTGCCGTGGAAAAGTCGTCTCAAATCAGCCCTAAAACCTCCGTATATATAGGTGGGAGAGGGGGGACCTTGCCTTGGGGATCAAGGAGCCCCAAGGGGGTCGGCCGAGCCAAGGGGGGAAGGTCTCCCCCCCCCCAAACCGAGTTGGACTTGGCTTGGTGGGTGGGAGTCCTTCCTTCCCTTCCCACCTCCTCCCTTTTTTTTCTTTCTCTTTGATTTTTCTTCCAATGCGCATAGGGCCCTTTTGGGCTGTCCCACCAGCCCACTAAGGGCTGGTGCGCCACCCTCAAGGCCTATGGGCTTCCCCGGGGTGGGTTGCCCCCCCCCCCCCGGTGAACTCCCGGAACCCATTCGTCATTCCCGGTACATTCCCGGTAACTCCGAAAACCTTCTAGTAATCAAATGAGGTCATCCTATATATCAATCTTCGTTTCTGGACCATTCCGGAAACCCTCGTGACGTCCGTGATCTCATCCGGGACTCCGAACAACATTCGGTAACCAACCATATAACTCAAATACGCATAAAACAACGTCGAACCTTAAGTGTGCAGACCCTGCGGGTTCGAGAACTATGTAGACATGACCCGAGAGACTCCTCGGTCAATATCCAATAGCGGGACCTGGATGCCCATATTGGATCCTACATATTCTACGAAGATCTTATCGTTTGAACCTCGGTGCCAAGGATTCATATAATCCCGTATGTCATTCCCTTTGTCCTTCGGTATGTTACTTGCCCGAGATTCGATCGTCAGTATCCGCATACCTATTTCAATCTCGTTTACCGGCAAGTCTCTTTACTCGTTCCGTAATACAAGATCCCGCAACTTATACTAAGTTACATTGCTTGCAAGGCTTGTGTGTGATGTTGTATTACCGAGTGGGCCCCGAGATACCTCTCCGTCACACGGAGTGACAAATCCCAGTCTCGATCCATACTAACTCAACTAACACCTTCGGAGATACCTGTAGAGCATCTTTATAGTCACCCAGTTACGTTGCGACGTTTGATACACACAAAGCATTCCTCCGGTGTCAGTGAGTTATATGATCTCATGGTCATAGGAACAAATACTTGACACGCAGAAAATAGTAGCAACAAAATGACACGATCAACATGCTACGTCTATTAGTTTGGGTCTAGTCCATCACATAATTCTCCTAATGATGTGATCCCGTTATCAAGTGACAACACTTGCCTATGGTCAGGAAACCTTGACCATCTTTGATCAACGAGCTAGTCAACTAGAGGCTTACTAGGTACAGTGTTTTGTCTATGTATCCACACATGCACTGTGTTTCCAATCAATACAATTATAGCATGGATAATAAACGATTATCATGAACAAAGAAATATAATAATAACTAATTCATTATTGCCTCTAGGGCATATTTCCAACACGATCTTCTTGTCACCGGTGTCACGCCATGATCTCCATCATCATGATCTCCAACAACGTGTCGCCATCGGGGTTGTCGTGCTACTCATGCTATTACTACTAAAGCTACGTCCTAGCAATATAGTAAACGCATCTGCAAGCACAAACGTTAGTTTAAAGACAACCCTATGGCTCCTGCCGGTTGCCGTACCATCGACGTGCAAGTCGATATTAACTATTACAACATGATCATCTCATACATCCAATATATATCACATCACATCGTTGGCCATATCACATCACAAGCATACCTGCAAAAACAAGTTAGACGTCCTCTAATTGTTGTTGCATGTTTTACGTGGTGAACAGGGTATCTAGTAAGATCGCATCTTACTTACGCAAACACCACAAAGGAGATATATGAATTGCTATTTAACCTCATCCAATGACCTCCTCGGTCAAATCCGATTCAGCTAAAGTTGGAGAAACCGACACTCGCCGGTCATCTTTGAGCAACGGAGTTACTCATAGCGATGAAACCAGTCTCTCATAAGCGTATGAGTAATGTCGGTCCGAGCCACTTCGATCCAACAATATCGCGGAATCAAGAAAAGACTAAGGAGGGCAGCAAAACGCACATCACAGCCCACAAAAACTTTTGTGTTCTACTCAAGAAGACATCTACGCATGAACCTAGCTCCGATACCATTGTTGGGGAATGTCCTATGGGAAACAAAAATTTTCCTACGCGCACGAAGACCTATCATGGTGATGTCCATCTACGAGAGGGGATTTCAGATCTACGTACCCTTGTAGATCGCACATCAGAAGCGTTAAGAAACGCTGTTGATGTAGTGGAACGTCCTCACGTCCCTCGATCCGCCCCGCGAACCGTCCCACGATCCGTCCCACGATCCGCTTCGATCTAGTGCCGAACGGACGGCACCTCCGCATTCAGCACACGTACAGCTCGACGATGATCTCGGCCTTCTTGATCCAGCAAGACAGACGGAGAGGTAGATGAGTTCTCCGGCAGCGTGACGGCGCTCCGGAGGTTGGTGGTGATCTAATCTCAGCAAGGCTCCGCCCAAGCTCAGCAGAAACGCGATCTAGAGGAAAAACCGTGGAGGTATGTGGTCGGGCTGCCGTGGCAAAAGTTGTCTCAAATCAGCCCTAATACCTCAGTATATATAGGAGGGACGGAGGGGAGGAGGCAGCCTCAAACCCTCAAGGTTTGGCCAAAATTTGAGGTGGAGGAGTCCTACTCCAATCCTACTTGGAGTAGTATTCCACCTTCCCACTTGGAAACTCTTTCCACCTTTTGTTTTTCCCTTCTCAAACCTTATGGGCCTTAGTGGGAACTTATTCTAGCCCACTAGGGGCTGGTCTATCTCTTCCCATAGCCCATGAGACCCCTTGGGGCGTGACAACCCTCTCGATGGTCCCCGTCACCCCTCCCGGCACTCCCGGTACACTTCCGATGAGCCCGAAACTTTTTCGGTAATGCCCCAAAACTTTCCGGTAACCAAATGAGGTCATGCTATATATCAATCATCGTCTCCGGACCATTCCGGAAACCCTCGTGACGTCCGTGATCCCATCCGGGACTCCGAACAACATTCGGTAACCAACCATATAACTCAAATACGTACAAAACATCGTCGAACCTTAAGTGTGCAGACCCTGCGGGTTCGAGAACTATGTAGACATGACCCGAGGGACTCCTCAGTCAATATCCAATAGCGAGACCTGGATGCCCATATTGGATCCTACATATTCCGAAGATCTTTATCGGTTGAACCTCAGTGCCAAGGATTCATATAATCCCGTATGTCATTTCCTTTGTCCTTCGGTATGTTACTTGCCGGAGATTCGATCATCGGTATCCGCATACCTATTTCAATCTCGTTTACCGGCAAGTCTCTTTACTTGTTCCGTAATACAAGATCCCGCAACTTACACTAAGTCACATTGCTTGCAAGGCTTGTGTGTGATGTTGTATTACCGAGTGGGCCCCGAGATACCTCTCTGTCACACGGAGTGACAAATCCCAGTCTCGATCCATACTAACTCAACGAACACCTTCGGAGATACCTGTAGAGCATCTTTATAGTCACCCAGTTACGTTGCGACATTTGATACACACAAAGCATTCCTCCGGTGTCAGTGAGTTATATGATCTCATGGTCATAGGAACAAATACTTGACACGCAGAAAACAGTAGCAACAAAATGAAATGATCAACATGCTACGTCTATTAGTTTGGGTCTAGTCCATCACATGATTCTCCTAATGATGTGATCCCGTTATCAAGTGACAACACTTGCCTATGGTCAGGAAACCTTGACCATCTTTGATCAACGAGCTAGTCAACTAGAGGCTTACTAGGGACAGTGTTTTGTCTATGTATCCACACATGCACTGTGTTTCCAATCAATAAAATTATAGCATGGATAATAAACGATTATCATGAACAAAGAAATATAATAATAACTAATTTATTATTGCCTCTAGGGCATATTTCCAACACATTTTTAGTGCTTTTCAATTTCAGGGTCAACTAGCTAAAAAAAATAAGTAAATGCATGAAAAATATCAAATGAAGTCAGAAATTGTTGAAAATTTGTGATGTCCTTTGAATAGTGCATTTTAAACACACAAAAAGTATGGAGTTCAAATCAGTTTAAAAGAATGAAATCCCTTTGTTAAAATCTTAAATAGAAAACAAAAATAAAAGAGAAAATTTATTAAAGTAAAAAAAATGCCGCCTATTGGGCCATCACGGCCTGCATACGACTAGAAACCCTACTCGACAGGTGGGCCAGGATGTAGGCCCGCGAGCCAAATATAGGCCCAACACGCAACGAGAGGACAGATAGGCTCGAAGGCCTACTTCAGAGAGGAGCTCGATGCACATGCTGCGGCGGGGCTTATAAACTAGTGCCAGCGCCCCTCGCTCGGCGAGGTGGGACTAAACATATCGCGCCGCCAGCCCCTTTAGTCCTGGGTCTAGCCCCGACCCGGGGCTAAAGCCCCTAGCCTGCCGAAAACTACCTTTAGCCCCGGGTCGTGGGAAGAACCGGGACTAAAGGGTGGTCTTTAGTCCCGGTTCTTCCCATGACCCGGGGCTAAATCCCGTCTTATATAAGCGGGACTTCAATTTTTCCAACCCCCACCATCGCCAGTTTCGTTTTCTTCCTACTCACGCACCGCACGCGACAACGAGCTCAACGCCACGAGGCTGCCCCGACGTCCGCCTCGCTCTCACCATCGCCGACACCCGTCGTCCTCCTCGCCGGCATTGGATCTCCACGCGGGCCTCTTCTCCCCTGACGTGAGCCACCGGGCCTCTTCTCCCTCTCCTCGTGAGGCCGCGGCCGACGAGCTCGACTGCGTGCCGGCCAATGCTTCCATGGCCTCCCCTCTCCGAGCCCATCCCCCACCTAGCCACCACCGGAGATGCCCGATCTATCTCCGGCGTAGGAGCCCCGCCGCGCCCCGTCCATCTCCAACGTTCGAGCCGCCGGTGCCGTACGTACACACACATAGGTACACGTATACACACACAGTCTGAAACACTAGCTTTGAAAAAATTAGGGTTAAGAAATAAAATTAGTTAATTAGATAGTAAAACGGAAAATTAGGATTATTGTTTTAGGTAATTATAAGTGTTCATATTGTTTTAGTTAATTAAGTGTGTCCATATATTGTTTTTGGTAATTAAGTGTTTCATATTAATTGTTTTAGTTAATTTAGTTGTTTTAGTTGTTTATTTTTTTGCAAAAGTTTGATGAGAATTTTGACATTTGCAAAAGTTTGTTATGTATTTGCAATTAACTACTCCCTCCGTTCCTAAATATAAGTCTGTTTAGAGAGGTTCCATTTAGTGGAGTACATATACGGATGTATATATATAGACATACTTTAGAGTATATGTTCACTCGTTTTGCTCCGTATGTAGTTTTCTGATGAAATCTTTAAAAGGTCTTATATTTTGGAACGTAAGGAGAGTACAAATTTAGAAAACAAACAGTAGGAATTTAAATAGTAGGACATACGATGCCCGACCAGCATCCTCGTCGTCGACTCGGTGGCGGCCACCTGCTTGATATGCGCGAGCGTGTGCGGGGCTGGGCTCCACCGGGTTGGCACTGTGAGGAGTTACCTTCCGGGGCGCGCAGCTTGGTGAGAAGCCAGGCTCCCGTCGTCGACCCAGAGCTTCTTTGGTGGCGGTCGCGGGGCCACAGAGGGTGCCGGCCCCCGAGGACGAGGTACGTCGCCGTGTCAGGGAGGAGGACGAGCACGTCCGTCGCTACATGGAGGCGTTGGATGCCAGGTTCGACAGGACCTGGCAGGTTCTTTGGGGATCTCACCGGAGCTATGATCCGGTGATGGTCCCTGCTCTTTGGGTGTCCACCGCGTGCGTCTCAGTAGTACGACGACTCTTTCTTGACTGATCAGTCGTTATTATTCGATGTATTACTGTATTCGAGAGATGTATTATTTATGTATTTCAGATTATATATTCGATAATATTAAGTGGATTATTCGATGATGCATTAATTAAGTGGATTATTCGATTTATATATATAGTTTTAGTTGTTGGTTAATTTAGTTCTTTATGTTTAATTAATTTGTAGATACTATGGATCCACACGATAGAGACGAATATCAGGAAGACGTGATGCATGGTGTCATCCGCAGGGATGATATTTTAGTTGGCGAGGTCGATGTCACCAATCAGTTTCTGAACGAGTCCGGCGAGGGAGATGAGTCTCTCAACACACAAGGTAGAAGCTCCGTGAGGTAGACGCCCATGCCTCGGGCGACGGAGGAATCGGCGCTCCAATGACGAAGAAGCCGAAGAGGGAGAAGCCGACCGCTCCATCGAGGTGCATATATATATATTAATAAATTAATCCTCTGCTATATGTATACATATATTAACGCTCTTTCTTTTAGCCCTCCGGGTCGAGAAAAACTTCAGTACGTACGAAACGAGGCCCAACCAAGAAGCTGGATGACGGTCAGAGGTACAGGGTCGAAACAGTATCACATGTCGGGGAACCAATTGCTCCCGCAGATGTAAAGCAGAAGTTTGTGAAGGCATACCGAGTTGTTGTTAGGGACCACATCCCTCTCACCATTCGAGAATGGATTAAGCCAAGGGATCAGGAAGGAGTCTCATATGTCGGCACAGCAGCCAAAGAAAACCTTTGGAGAAAGCTCATGCTTAATTTCACCCTGCCGGCGCCAGAGGTGGATCCAGATGAGGAGGATCCAAATGCAGAGGAAATGAATAGGCGAAAAGAGGCCCTAGAGAAAAAAAGTCAAGGAGTGGGCTCTTAAGAAGATGGCCGATCTATTCAGGGGCTGGAAAAAAGATTGCACCATGATTTTATCTTGAAAGAGAAGACTCCAGATTTCGATCACGGCTATGACAAGATAAAAGACTACTGGGCTGAATTTGTGACGTACAAGAAATCGGAGGACGCCTTGAAAAAGTCTGAAAAAATAAGGCGAATGCAGACAAGAAGAAGTACCACCACATTATGGGGCCTGGTGGCTACGACGCTAAGATGGCTAAGTGGGAAGCACTTAAGGCATCATATGTGGAAACCAAAATCACTCCAGACCCTTAAGATGGCTCCCACTTGGAAGAAACTGATTTTACGGGCATGAGGGCACGTTGGACGAAGAAGGAAAGGAAGTATATAACCAAAGACACACAGATAACCCCATACCCATCGAGGAGATTAGATGTGTAGTACAAGATGTTGAAGAGGGAGTGTTCGTTCCTGATAGACAGAACGACGAGCTCACACACGCCCTTGGGAATAAGGAACACAAAGGGTGAGCACGAGGCTTACCAGGCTCCCCGCCGTGGACGCTTGCGTTTTCCGAGGAAAGAAAGAGATTTCCCGATAGAAGCCATCAGAGGAGAAAGGAAAAGGAGGCACTGAGAAAGCGGCTGCTGCAGACCGGCTGCGTAATGTAGAAAAAGTAGTAAAGCGGCTGCAGCAGGATCAAATCGAGAGACAACAAGGTAGCGACCAATCTCGGCGGCTCATGATAGAAGCTGCATCGAATTGGAAAAGCAGTGTCGCTTCCACGCAGCTCCACGATGATGGTGATGATGCACCGACGACAAGTCCTCCTCGTCACTACCCAGTGGATGATATCACTGAGAGCACACATTGTGAGCTAAGGTGAAAGTTGCTAACTTAAGGTTGACGGTGGCGGTCGGCATGGCCTTACCAATTGGATCACATCCAACTTGGCATTGCTCTCCGGTTCCAGAAGGGTATGCTGTCGTCGCGGTGGATGAAGTGATGAAAGATTATGAGGAGCTGAAGCTCGACCACCATGCAGGTGAAGATAGGGATTTGACTCAACTTGGAGAAGTCAAATCCCAAACCATTGTATGGCCAAAGGAGGACATCTTCCTTCCAAATTGGACGCCAAGGCCACCGACTCCTCATAGCAGCAATCCTTCTTCGCCTCCACCTCACCAGTCTCCAACGCAACCGTCATCTTCGCCGCCTAACCAATCTCCAACACAGCCGTCGTCTTCGCCGCCTCACCAGTCTCCAACGCAGTCGTCTCCACCCCCAGCGCAACCGTCATCTTCGCCGCCTCACCAGTCTCCAGCACAGCCGTCTCCACCGCCCCGTCAGCCGTCTCCATCCACTCAGGATCAGAGCAAAAAGCGGAAACAGACCACCGCTACTAGTGGCAGCAGAAAGAGGATCCGATCACCAAAACGTAAGATGTTGCCCCTCCCAACAGTACATCATAATAATATGGTGAAGAGACCTTGGGACTATACTCGAGAGGAAAATATTAAGAGACCAGACGCCCATCATGAACAGTGGAAGGCTAAAGTGGCTAACAAGAATAAACCGAAAGAGCCAGAGTACCCGGCCACCCCAGGAGAGCACGTCGCGGTAGTGAAAATGCTGAAAAACCTTGAAGATCCCCCGCCACCGTTGCCAGCAGACTATAAACGCTCTATTATCAAGTCGGCCCAGACAAAAAAAGCAGCGGTTGAAGAGTAGTACGTTCAGCGAAAAATCAGATGCCCAGCTCGGACAACAGAAAAACTAATCGTGCCCCCCGCTCAAAGTCTATTACGATACAAATGTGTGCTCAAGTGGAGCTGCGGTCCAGCAGAGGAATGATAAAACAGATGTCATCGATCCAGAATTTGTTGCACACTACGGAGAAGTGGCCAAGGCTCAAGGCATGTCTATTGATGAGTACTTAACCCATTTGGATGTATTCACTGACTCAGAATATACGTATCAGTACGGGCGTCCTCTAGTCAAACCTGAGTTAGTCAAAGAGCTACCAACAAAAATGCGAAGAGTTCATGACTGGTACATGCAAGCATGTGATCAATCAAAAAACTGGCTCTACTTAGCATATGAAGACAAACATTTCGGAACTGGACGAGGCGTAATGATGATTGAATTCGAAGAATTATTTCAGTTATACAAACAAGACGCCCTCGACAAAACTATCATCAGTACCTATTGTTTGTAAGCATTATTAATTTATGTCATTAACTCTTACTCAGCTCGTTCTTGGATGTATAATCTTACTCATCACTATATTAATTTTGCAGAATGAAGATTTTCGAATGCAAAACAGGACAAATCTGTGACATTGGGTTCATTGACCCAAATTACAATCATCACCAAAATGTCGAATCGAATGCCCGCGAGATAGAGAATAACTTGGTAAAAGTGTTAAGGTTTCGTAGTACCAAAAGGGAAATACTATTTCCTTACAACTTCAAGTGAGTGTTATACTATACACACATTCCATTTTCGCTTACTCGATGACGTTATAAGTGTACTTATAATTGACTCGTTATGTGCGTGCAGGTTCCACTTTATTTTGTTAATCATTGTACCTGACAAAGGACAAGTAATAGTCATGGACCCGAAACGCACACCCCTCACTGCATGGACGAACATGCAGGAATGCCTCCAGAAGTAATTTTAATCATTATGGCACTACATCGGCAACTTCTCTTTCATTTCCTGATAGCAATAGGAATTAATATAGAACTCATTTATTCATTTTCTTTTCTTGGCAGGGCTTGGAAATGGTTCACCGCCAAGACTCGGGGTGATTGGAAGCCAGAGCTTACATTTAAACAAATAAATGTAAGTAACTACTAGCTAGATCCGTGCATCTCTTTATTCTAGTTTCAATACCATTACAATTCTTGATTATGTTTTTGATTGAACTCTGTTCTAAGTGCTTGAGGCAGGAACACGGAACAATTTATGTGGATAGTATGTTTGCGAGTTCATTCGCTAGACGACCCATGCGAAGGGCAAAAACTGGGACATCAAAAAAACGAAGTACGATAAACAATACTCACAGCTTTATTTTATTACCGTGAATTGTGTTCGGTTTCATTGATATATATATTGACCCATTCTTTAAATTAGATCGAACGGTTGCGGGACGGTGTTCTACCACAGAAACGTATACGAGCAATTCAAGAGGGAAATTGCCAGATTCTTTGATGCAGAGGTCTTAGATACCACGGGAGAATACTATTGCCATTCGTTGGAAAATATATGAAATGATATTGTGTAAAAAAGATACATATGTGCATGTAACTCGTATCTACATTTTGTAAGGACGTTCAACAAAGCACGACGGATGAGATGCATGGTGTAATATATTCGTGACGATGTGCAATATAGTTGTTCCTTTATTGGTGTGTATGTGCAATCCAATTTAGTGCAAAACAAAAATTAAAAAATGCCGAAAACAAATAAATGGAAAAATAGGGGGCAGCAAAATAGCCCCATCCAATTTAGTGCAAAACCCTAAACTCAAAAATTACTCAAAAAAAACTACGAATAAATAGCCCCGGTTCGTAATACGTACCGGTACTAATACCCCTCCCCCCCTCGCTCCCAACCCCACCACGTGGAAGGCCATTAGCCCCGGTTCGCGAACCGGATCTAATGGCCCAGCCGAACCGGGGCTAAATGCCTTTTTTATAGTAGTGATAAGTCTGTATTTTCATTAATCTATGCAGCTACGGGAAAAAAATCTTGAGAAATTATCCCAAGGCTTGCCCCCTGCGTTAGTACTGTTATTTTCCTCTTTCTTTGCATTAGTAGGGTGGAGAATAGGCTAAGGACATGAGTCGGTGAGCTTAAGAGATCAACAAAAGTTTTCCAACACGTGTAACATGGCGATGTCATGCGAGAAAGGTTCTCGCGTGTAGGACGGTGAGCGTGCCGACAGCGCCGCCCCGATCACCTTCCTCCGGCATATCCTGCTCCCACCGCGTCCGGATCTGGGACCTCCACCATTTCCTCTTTCCACCGCCCATCCTTCGAGATCCTCCACCTCCCTGGACAATGCAGTCGAGCTCGCGTGCCTCCCAGCCGACGCCCTCTCTGACCTCCCAGCCCGCGGCCCCAACTCCCGCTGCTAAGCTTGCCGTCGCGGCCCTCGCCCTCCGTAGGGCAGGCCTGGTCGTCTGAGGCCATCTCTGAAAGTCCGATAGGACGGCGGCCACTACGGCACCACTGGTCGCCGCCCATGTTTCCCTGGTCATCGATCCCTTTGCTAGCACCTCTGTCGGCTTTCTGCTTCCACCCACTCCGACAGTAGCCACTCCGACACTTCAGCAGCCTCCACTTCTGCCATGGATGTTGTTTCCTCTGCTCACGCCCCTATAGCTTGTTGCTGTCGTTCACGACGATGGCGGCCACTACGACACCATCGATCGCCGCCCTTGATGCTCTGGCCATCGTTCCCTTTGTTGGCGCCTCCGACAGCTTGCCATCCGGCGCTTCTCTCGTCGTCCCTGGGTCCACTCCCGTGCTCCTGCATGTAGGGTTGCTGCAGCCGGAGACACGCATGCTAACCCCGCGGTAGGTGTCTCATGGTTCAAGCGGCCTCACCTCCAGTGGGCTACTGCTCCAGCATGTTCCCACCACAAAGGATCTAAGGCTTCTGCGCCCCGTCACTAGGCTGCCTATTCCGTGGAGCTCCCTTGCCGTCGGAGATTAAGACGAAGACGATGAAGAGCTAGTCCCGCGAACAACAACACCGGCTGCCAAATGCTCAGTTCTGCCTGCTCGACTGTACGTGGTGCATGAGGCAGACGCGTGTGGGACTTGGTGGAAGGTTTTTATGCGACGAGGCCCACGTCATTCAACGCAGCTAGCTCCTGCACTCGCTCGTCTTCCTCTTCCTTCTTGGCTTCGTGGTCGATGTTGTAGATGTCTTTTTCATGGACATCATGCAGCAGATTGCACAGACCCCTCCAGGTGTTGTTGGTGCCTTGAGAATGACCACCGCACGCGTGGATGTCGCAACGCATGGCGTGCACTTAGCTTGTTGGCAATCCTTGCCACATCGTCTTTGACCAAACTCGTCGCCGAGCACCATGAAGCTCGAGCTCTTTTCCAAGCCTAGATAGAAGCCCCACTCCTTCCCAGGACGTTTTGTCGTGATTCTTGGGCATCCATTTGTTTATGCTCCTGTTGCCTCTATGGCCATGGTAGATATGTCATTGTGGTCCGCCATGAAGGTACAGACGGAGCGGCTATGCTCTGAGCTCCTCAGCATGGCTTCTTTTCGACTCGAGGAGACGGTACATCCACTATGCGAGGTCGTTGACTACATGCAGGGTTGGATGCTTTAGATGGGGAACTTTCTAGAGCGAGCTGAGGCTATTCTGAGTGGGCTCTCTCAAGTGTCACTTTTCTTTAAAACCGCTTCTATGTCGTGCCCCCTGGTTGTGCCTGATGTCAACCTTGCGGACGAGAGTGGAGATGGGCTTCATGGATGCTTCTCCCCTCGTGTTGGGGTCAGGTCATCATTATCTGCCTCTAAGGGTTCGTGCATCGATATGGATGCGGCTCCGGTGCTACGGATCATGCCCAAGCTTTTGGAGCTATGTGGGGGATCGACTCCTCCTTTGTTCGTCGAGCAGCTGAAGGTGGACCCCCACAAGATCTCGGTTGTGTCATTACCACCATTACCACTACTCAATCCCAACCAGATCCTCCACATTGAGAAGGGGGATTCGGACGCTGCAATGTCTTGCTCGGGCGAGTCCATTGGGCACATGGTTTTCGATAGGTGATGTGGTTGTCGCACCCAGAGCGATGGCTCATGTACCTGGGGCTCTCATAGCCAAAGAGATTTGTGATGTCCTTGCTACCTTGGACGCGGCTAACCCTGGATCCGACAAGACAATTGGGTGTCTCTTCAAGGAGAAGGCCACCAGGGAAAAGAAAAGTGGTAGTGCTAGCTCTCGTCCCACCATCTTGAAGGAGAAATCAAACAATTGTAGAAGCAAGAAGAGTGGCGCTATGGAAACGCGTCCGCAGTTGCTTAATGGATAGCTCTCAGTGTTTGGACATGCCATCACGGGTGTGCTCGGGTCCGTGACTTTTGCCGATGTTGGTTCCTCTAGTTACCTCTCATGTGTGGGGGCTCACTTATGAAGTTGAAGTTGATGTGCAAGCGTATCGTAGGGGTGGCGTGATGGGCAGTTTGTGTGTCTTTCTTTGTGGTCTTAGGCTGGCCATAGTGGGGGTATCATAACTAGTAACATAGTCTTGGGACTAACAAACATGATGATGTGGCAAGTAATTAAAGAAGAGAGACAGGATTATAGTAACATAGATAGATACCGTATCATGTTAAATTCTATGATACTATGTGTCATACTAGTTTATGATACTATGCACTATAAAAGTAGTATCATACAATAGTAACATATGCATGGTACTACTATACGTTATTCCCCACTATAAACAGCCTTATAGTTTGAGAGTAGCCCACTTGCATGATGAAGTTGTTGCTTGGTTGTCTCTCACGGTCAAGCATGTAATAATTTGTGTCCGGATTTTCATAACTAACCAGATAATTTTTTTAATTAATAAATGATGCAAAGCTTTTGCCTCCATTAAAAAATAATGGTAGAAACTTGAACCAGATGCTCCTGGCCATATATGAAATATAAACGGCCCTGGCACAAGCCACTCGCAAATCAAAGCCGCCCAAAACCACCCAAATCATTGCGACAAGTGCATGAATGAGGAATCAGATCAAGCTTTTGAGTCAACACGACCTATTGATTGGTCGACCTCTTATATTTTAAGACGAAGATGGTATTTCTTTTATGTAGAGAAAGAGCTCTGTAGGATTGATCCGAATATTATGGCTACAGGGTAGCTAGCTGGCTAGCGTATATTCCCACTCCCATGCGACCCAAGCAACATCTGTGCTTAGAGCATGGTTAATAGTATAGCCAACTCCTGGCTATAAGCCATCTTATAGCCCATCTTATAACTAGCTTGTACTGTATAATAGTTAGCAATAAACTACTTTTATCATATATGACCCACCTTTTATTCTCATAAAGCACCTAGGAGCACGTGCTAGAGCTAGCTCTTCACGAAGAACCCGCTTTCCTTCTCTCTCATCCAACTCAATAAAAATATAGTATTTTAATCCTTACAGCCTGCCGACTGTACCTTATTGTACTTGCTCTTATTGGAAGTAGTATTCGATCTGGCTGCAGAATGTAAAGCCGGAAGCAGAGCATCTCACGTCCGTCCGTGCTCATATTGCGCCCCTGGGAGAATAAGAACTCGTGGCCCGCCTTGCTGCCGGAGGCTAAATTCACTGTTTTGACTCTTTTAGTAACATTAAGCCTGATCTAACTTTGGTGGGGAAAATGTTTTGGATCTAATCCTTTTGCTATCGTCGGATCCTTTAACGGTCACTAGTGGGGACGGGGCCTTTAGCCCCGGGCCGTAAGGGACTTTAGTCCCGGTTCACCAAGCGGGACTAAAGGGGCGGGACTAAAGGTTAACCTTTAGTCCCGGTCCTGTTACAAGTCGGGACTAAAGGTGCTCCACGTGGGCGCCTCGTAGCGCCCCAGGGCAGGACCTTTAGTCCCGGTTCGTTACACGGGCCGGGACTAAAGAGTTTCAGATTTTGCTTATTTTTGGGTTTTTTTTTTGAATGAAATTATTTTTGGGTTTTAGGGTTTAAGGGTTAAGGTGTTCGGGAGATTAACGTGATGCCTCGTTTGGTGTTCGGGAATTAGTTTTCATATAATTTAAACAGAAATAATTATGCATATATATATAAGGTTAACTTATCTTACAAGCGAGCATATATATACAATTATATGGAGATCTGAATTATCGGGACTAGAGCCCGTCTATTCGATTACATGGACGAACATCAGTAATGGCCCCTAGCTACACTAAATCGTCCTTTGTCATCTATAGCTTCCGTCCTCGGAAATCCCGCAAGCTCCTCTACAACAGCAATCGCGCGTTGCTCTGGTAGGACCTTCGTCGTCATGCCGTGTGCTATATAAGAAGAGGAGATGAATATGAATATCAATCATGATAACAAAGAATGACGGGTAAAAATAGAGGTGTGAATGTTCATTGCTTACGTCGAATCTGTGATCCTTGTGCTCAGAGGTAAACGTGTGAATGGTCTCGCAAACATAGTATCCGCATAGATGCGTTCCCCGTGGTTGCTGGACGCACTTTACGAGAATAGAATATATATAATCAAAATAATAATCTAGCATCATAAATGTATTGAAAGTAGAAGTATATCATACTATTACTTACCCGAGCCGCTCTAAAGGTCAGCTTCTCAGGAAAGTTACCGGGAGTCACGCACTTGAACCGCTTCCAAACCCTGCCCGACAAGGATAATGATTTGCTAAGTTTTTCATTAATTGATATATCAGAAAATCATCGAAAGAGACCGATAGAGCGCAAGAATGATTGAAATTACCCTTGGAGCATGTCCTGCAGGCTTTGGAACTGTTCCAAGGGTCTTGACAATGGGTCGAAGCCATCAACTCTTCCCTTATCAATTTGAATGTCCAACAGAATCCCTTTAGTCCCGGGTGGAGCCACGACCCGGGACTAAAGACCCTTTTTCGGCAGACCAGAAGGCGGGAAGCAGGGGCCTTTAGTCCCGGGGCGTGGCAAGAACCGGGACTAAAGTGTTGCCTATATAAACCCTCGCCCCTGCCCACCATATCCCCTGTTTTTTGGTTGTTGAAGTGTGACCATGCCATGCTCTTGCCACTCTAGTTCATGCACATGACGTGTTCGATGAAATGCCCGAGCCACTCTACTTAAGCTTTCTCCTCTCCAAGCTCGACCTCCAAGCACCAACTGCACAAGTGTGTTAAAAGGTTAGCTACTTCATCCTTTCATTTGTCACCTATAGTGTAGCTCATTTCAAATGCTCAAATTAACTTCTTAGAGTCTGCACATGCATAGGGTGTCGTCCCGTGCCCGTCCTCACCATTGTCGATCGCCCCGTACCGATCTCGTCGCGAGCACCACCGTGGTGAGCCTCTTGTTCTTATCTTCTTTTTAAAAGAAAAAAATCTTACTTGTATGATTTAGATACATACTTGTATAAATTACTAACTTTCATTATTTTTTGTTATTATATAGTGCGATGGTTTTGGTATCCGCCTCCGTCGGCCCTCGTCCTGTCTATGATTCGGATGTGGTATATATTATCTTTTATAACTATTTGTTTTATTTAGTGTTTATGACAATTATGACGACCAACGTGACATATATTTTTTTAATCTAGGAGGTATGTGAACCGGAAATTCCAACCCACATAAAAATTCTTGTCGAGAAGTTAAATTTGGTTGAAAAAGAAAACAAATACTTGAAGAAAAAATTGAAAATAATTGAGGATAAGAATATGGAACTGGAGTTGCATGTCGCCGATGTCATCGATGATCGCAAGATGAAGATCGATGTGATGCGGTTGAAGATGGATACAATGCGCTTGAAGATGGATGAAATGCACTTGAAGGTTAGGAATATTAGAAAATATGCCATTGATAAAGAGGCTTGGTATCATTATGCTGTTGGGTCAATTGTTACCTTAGTTGCGATTTTGATCGCGTTTGTTGTTGCATTTAAATGTTTTACATAGTTGTATGTTGTTTTATGAGAGAACTTTATGTATTTATTTTTTGCAATAATAACATTTGATCACTACTGTTCTTTGGCTTTAATGTGATGATGAACTTGTAATAATTTGGTCATATGTTCTGCAATGGTTTTTTGATATATTTAATTTCATAATAGAGATGAATCGCCAATTTGACCCTGAAATTGAAAAGCACTACAAATGAACTCTGAAAATGTTGAAAGTTGGCATGCTATCATCATTTAACCCACATAGCATGTGTTAAAAAGTTGAGAGGGCTACGACAAGAACTGGATGCACTTCGTGTACAAAACGGAAAATCTCTCTCGAAGTATCAGGGTTTTGAACGAGAACTCATCTCTTACATGGATACTATGTAAATGAAAAAGTGTTTGAAATTTAGTACATTCCATACATGCATTACATAAAAGGTTTAATACATTATTACATTATTGCACCAATATTCCTATCTATTATTTCTGTTTTCTTCTGGGTCGTAGCCATGGAGAATCTTCATCATTCAGTAGGATGCTTGGGTCAGTTTTCACTTTGAAGGGCGGAATTTCATGAAACTTATTATAATCTTCTGACATGTCTGTCTTGTCATCTACTCCCACGATGTTTCTTTTCCTTGAAAGAACTATGTGGCGTTTTGGCTCATTGGACGATATCTTCTTTTGCTGATTTCTTTTTCTCGTTTTTATAGACATGTCCTTCACATAGAAAACCTGAGCGACATCATTGGCTAGGACAAATGGTTCGTCCATGTACGCAAGATTGTTGAGATCCACTGTTGTCATGCCGTACTTTTGGTCTACAACTACCCCGCCTCCTGTCAGCTTCACCCATTTGCACCGAAACAAAGGGATCTTAAAAGTAGGTCCATAGTCAAGTTCCCATATCTCCTCTATGTACCCGTAATATGTTTGCAAACAGTGCCCATTCTCGTCTATTGCATCAAAGCGGACACCACTATTTTGGTTGGTGCTCTTTTTATCTTGGGCAACCGTGTAAAATGTATTCCCATTTATCTCATACCCTTGGAAAGTACATATAGTCGAAGATGGTGGCCTGGCCAAACAGCACAGCTCATCTCCAACGGTGTTGTCATTTATGAGATGTGTCTGCAACCAACTGCCGAAAGTCTTCTCGTGTTCCCCTTTAATCCAAGAGTCAGCCTTCCCCGGGTTTTCGAAGCGTAGAATATTCTTGTGTCTCACGATATACGGAGCCACCACGGTAGAATTGTGTAGAACTGTGTAGTTTGCTTGAGAGAAAGAATGCCCGTCCATACATACTTTTGCTTTCCTTCCTAGTGTGCCTTTTCCTGTCAGCCTACCCTCATACCGAGATTCAGGAACACCAATCGGCTTAAGGTCAGGAAGAAAGTCCACACAAAACTCAATGACTTCTTCTGTTCCATAGCCCTTGGAGATGCTTCCTTTTGGCCTAGCACGGTTACGAACATATTTCTTTAAGACTCCCATGAACCTCTCGGAGGGGAACATATTGTGTAGAAACACAGGACCGAGAATTCTAATCTCTTCGACTAGGTGAACTAGGAGGTGTGTCATTATATTGAAGAAGGATGGCGGGAACAACAACTCAAAGCTGACCAGACATTGGACCACATCAATCTGTAACCCTGATAGACTTTCTCGATCGATTACCTTCTGAGAAATTGCATTGAGGAATGCACATACCTTCACAATTGCCAGGCGAACATTTTCCGGTAGAATTCCCCTCAATGCAACCAGAAGCAATTGCGTCATAAGCACGTGGCAGTCATGAGACTTTAGGTTTTGGAATTTTTTGTCTTTCATATTTACGATTCCCTTTATATTCGACGAGAAGCCAGTCGGGACCTTGATACTGAAAAGGACTTCAAAGAAGATTTCCTTCTCTTCCTTAGTAAGAGCGTAGCTGGCACGCCCTTGAAACTGCCCTCGATGCATGCCATCTCTTCCTTTATGACGTTCCTGGTCCACCCGTGCTTCCGGTGTATCTTTTGACTTCCCATACAAGCCCAGGAAGCCTAGAATATTCACGCAGAGATTCTTCGTCGGGTGCATCACATCGATTGCCGAGCGGACCTCATGGACTTCCCAGTAGGGTAGCTCCCAAAATATAGATTTCTTCTTCCACATGGGTACGCGCTTATCAGGGCCGTTAGGAACAGGTTGGCTGCCAGGACCCTTTCCAAAGATTACTTTTAAATCTTTGACCATATCAAATACTTCAGCACCAGTACGGATGACAGGCTTCCCCCGGGATTCTGCCTTGCCATTGAAATGCTTGCCTTTTTTCTTTAAGGGATGCTTGGGCGGAAGAAAACGACGATTGTACGGGTACACATTCTTCCTACATTTGTCCAGATATATACTTTCTGTCTGATCCAAACAGTGCGTGCATGCATTGTATCCCTTGTTTGACTGTCCTGAAATGTTACTAAGAGCAGGCCAATCATTGATGGTTACGAAAAGCAACGCTCGAAGGTCAAATTCCTCTTGTTTGTGCTCGTCCCACACACGTACACCTGGTTCGGCCCACAGCTGTAAAAGTTCATCAACTAATGGCCTTAGGTACACATCAATATCGTTGTCGGGTTGCTTTGGACCTTGGATAAGCACTGGCATCATAATGAACTTCCGCTTCATGCACAACCAAGGAGGAAGGTTGTAGATACATAGAGTAACGAGCCAGGTGCTGTGACTGCAACTCTGCTCCCCAAAAGGATTCATGCCATCTGTACTCATACCTATCCATAAGTTCCTTGCGTCAGCTGCAAATCTCGAAAACTCTCTCTCGATTTTTCTCCACTGCCGACCATCAGCGGTGTGCCTCAACTTATCGTCTTTCATACGATCTTCCATGTGCCATCGCAACAACATCGCATGATCTTTATTTCTAAACAGACGTTTCAACCGTGGTATTATAGGAGCATACCACATCACCTTGGCAGGAACCCTCTTCCTGGGTGGCTCGCCCTCAATATCACCAGGGTCATCTTTTCTGATCTTATACCGCAATGCAGTGCATACCGGGCATTTATCCATATTCTTGTACTTCTCACCGCGGTAGAGGATGCAGTCATTAGGGCATGCATGTATCTTCTGCACGTCTAATCCTAGAGGGCAGACAAGCTTCTTTGCTTCGTACGTGCTGGCGGGCAATTCGTTCTTTCTTGGAAGCATCTTCTTCATCAGTACCAGCAACTTTTCGAATGACGAGTCAGTCACACCGGTCTCTGCCTTCCACTTCAGCAATTCCAGTGTGCTACCCAGCTTCTTCTGGCCATCTTCACAAGTTGGGTACAACAATTTCTTGTGGTCCTGTAACATCTGCTCGAACTGCAACCTCTCCTTTTCTGTGTCGCAACCTCGTCGTGCATCAGAAATGACCCGGCCAAGACCATCAGCGGGCTCATCTGGTTCCCGTTCTTCATCCTGATCTTCTTCTTCATTGTCTTCCATTGCGGTATCAGCATACTCAGGGAACATAGATCGGTAGTTGTCATCATCGTTCTCTTCTTCTTCATCGTCGTCTTCCATCATAACCCCTCTTTCTCCGTGCTTGGTCCAAACATTATAGCCCGACATAAAACCGGGCCGAAGCAGGTGGCTCTGAATGACTCTTGAGGAAGTGTAATCCTTCTCATTCCGACATTCAACACATGGACAAAACATATAGCCACCACCATGCTTGTTCGCATCGGCTGCATCTCGAAAAGAATGCACGCCTTCTCTGTAAGCGGTTGTGCGTCGATCACCGTACATCCATGGATGGCTCATCTGTGTTATACGACAGTATATCAAATACAATCACGATCCTAAAAATTAGTACCGCACGGTCTAAACGAGGAAATATAGTTGCTAACCTTTTAGAATAAGTAGAAATAAAGAGGAAGAGGTTTAAGCGTGGCTCAGGCATCTCATATCGTAGTTGTGTTCGGTGAACTAAAGTGGCATCGCTCTAACACACATTTCAACAAACACCTCTAGTGCATCAAAAGAAGTGGAGAGCTAGCACCCACCCACAATCCTCCATCCAAGAAAAATGCAAGGAAGAGGGAGAGGGGGGCTGTGCTATATATAGGCAGAGGACTTTAGTCCCGGTTTGAGACACAAACCGGGACTAAAGGTGGCGCACATGCGGGCTGCCCACCGCGTAGCCCTTTAGTCCCGGTTTGGGACACGAACCGGGACTAAAGGCTCCTTACGGGCCGGGACTAAAGCCTCGAGGGAGGGATTGAGAATTGGGGCGACGTGGCCGGGCCTTTCGTCCCGGCCCAGAGGCATGCCGGGACTACAGGGTCCCGGCCAAAGGCCCGTTTTTCACTAGTGGGTAGGGTATGACAATCTATCGCCGATGTCTCTGACGGTAGGAAAATAGCCTACCGCCGCAGGGGTCCGGCGGTAGGCACGCACGCATACTATGTTTGTAACTTTTTTTTTTACGATAGACGTACAACCCTACCGTTACGGTCATCGACAGTAAGTTGCTATACCCTATCGCCAAAGGATCCGACGAAAGCAAAAGGATCAGATCCGAGTTATTATTTTCTACCATTACTAAAAAAGGTCAAATGAATTTTGTGGCTGCCGGAGATGAGGAGGAAACTAGTCTACTGCATACTGACACGTTGGGAAGAATGATTAGACACTGGACAGCAACAGTGTGCACACTGACAAGCTCATCCGTGCATGAAGATCAAGACAACGGGCCATCGGCTATTGCAAGAACCAAACATTGATTGACACTTACAAAACTCAGGCTGCCGCCCGCCCCAACCGTGGTCTGTGCCGTGGCGTGCGGTTTGCTTCAGAGCATCTCCAACAACGTGTTAGATTTAAATCGCGTAAAAAATTATACGGTTTTTACGCGCGCGACTGGTTGGTGCGCTTCAACAGACGTGAAAAAGTTAAGCAAGTTACAAAAAATAAGACGCACGAAAAAGCGACAACGCGCGTGACAGCTTTGGCGCACGGCGTCCGACACGTTCTATGAAATCCATGTGCAGGGCTTCCGCCAACCGGCATCTTCGTCGCCTCTTTTTTCGCCTCTGTCGGGACCCCGCCGCCGACGCGCCCTTCTTTCTCACCTCCGTTGCCTCTCTCTTAACCTCCTTCGCCGCCATGTCGCTGCGCACCGTAGCAGCCCCGGCTACCATGGGGTCCGCGTCTGCCCCTCTGGCGTGTATGACACACAGATACGCTTCGGTGATAAATGCGTTGGGCTGGGGACGCTCAAGACCTCCCACGCGGTCGCACGCACGTACGACGTGCCGACATGGCGCCTCGGGAGGCCACGTTCATAGATGATCGGACGTCCAGACGCACGAGGAGGCGCAGGTCCGCGCGTCTCCCCAGCGGCTAATCACCACGAAGTACCGTCGCATCCAGCAGAGAAGGGAGCGTTGCCTCCTCATCGTCGAAGCGGATGAGAAGGCCACGACAGTATGGGGGTGAGCGCTTTCCGCAGGATGTCGACGTCGAAAACGCGTTTTGGACGCACAAGAGGGCGGAGCAAGCCACGGATCGGGCGGACATGTGTGAGCGAAAGGCACTGTCGGAAGGACTACACCATCGAGAGGAGCGATGAGTAGTTTTATCTAGTTTGTCGTAGACTCGTTTTATCTACTATATTTGCATCGTACTATCGTTTTCATTTGTATCACATGGATTACATGTGGTGTTGGACTTGAATTATGCTATGAATTAAAATATATGTATTATTCACATTTTTCGTATGTATTGCTTTGTAGTACCAGCTGTCTACTTGCGTGGATTTTACTACGTGTGCTGATGTTATTGGGACAGTTATTTTTCAGTGACTATTGGAGCAAACATCCTCCCACGCGTTAAAAAACGTTATTTTAATGTTGTATATTTCTTTTAACGCATGTCTGTTGGAGATGCTCTACGCCAAAATAACGATCTCAATTTTAACACACGTCTGTTTTAGTGATTATTATTTTTAACGCACAATAATAATAATAATAATAATAATAATAATAATAATAATTGTTATTTTAATGCTCTATTCCAAAATAATGTTGTATATTTTTTAACGCAGGTCTGTTTCAGTGATTATTATTTTAAAGTAACTGTTTCAAAATAACTGTTTTAATTTTGTACTAGCTCTAGTACAAGCTCTAGTACGAAATTATATTAAACTTAAAATATTTATTTTAAAACGAATGGAGTACTTTTTTTAACGTACAATCTGTTGGAGATGCTTTTAGCATGCATCTCGGCCGGCGCCTCTCTGATATTTTTAGTGCCGTGGTCAACCTTAAACCCGACGCGATGACTCATGATTGGTGCGAGTGCCACTAACAAAGCTTAATTAGCATTTAGCTTTGCGCAGGCACTCACGCTAATGCAATGATGATGCCGCTCAA
Organism: Hordeum vulgare subsp. vulgare; assembly: GCF_904849725.1. Lineage (NCBI taxonomy): Eukaryota > Viridiplantae > Streptophyta > Magnoliopsida > Poales > Poaceae > Hordeum > Hordeum vulgare. The sequence continues at coordinate 650,011,008 of NC_058519.1, forward strand.
CTAACCGGCAACTATGTGGATCCCAACTCGATTTCTCGCTGCCGTTGGGGTCCATGGAGGAGCCAGCCAGCACTTTAGGTGTTTATTTACCTGTGCTTTAGGAGTACTCTTTTTCATTAGTCTAATCACAACCACTAGTTTGATGGGGTCCTGTGTGGCTTCTTTGTTGGCCTGCCCTCACGTCATGCGTGGTGGGGTTACGTCAAGTCATGTCTTTTTCAACTAAAATCTTATACTACTACTACTACAAATACTGGCGATCGATGTGCTCTCCCGCGCCCGTGAGCTACTGATGATCGTACTACTGTACTATTTCTTTCAGGCATAGATTTATTTTTTTATATACATATACAGGGTTGATGATTCCGTCGTGCCAGCGCATACGTATATAGGTTCGGAATGCAGGAATTTCCATTGAAATTCATTATGACCACCCACAACTTGTCCGCTTAGGGCATATACAATGATTGATAAAATGGTTTAATTTTATATCTTGTATATAATTTAATAATAATAATTTTTTATAATGAATCATTTTTTAGCCTTACCTTCAATAACTAACTATCCTTAAATAAGAGAACACAAATATTTTTTTATGAATTTTTCGTCACCTCATTATTTATCCTACATGACACTATTAAAATAACATCATTGTACATGTCCTTAACATAAAACTAGTAGGGTTTAAGGACCGGGCAGTAGCCCAGTGGCAAGGCCATAGTGATGTTACCTTGCATACCGGAGTTCAACTCCCGTCGCTAGTGCCTAGTAATTTGCACGATCTGTCCCGATTTAGAGCATGGTTAATAGTATAGTCAACTGCTGGCTATAAGCAGTCTTATAGCCCACCTTATAGTTAGCTTGTACAATAGTTAGTTATAAAAGAGTACTACTTTTATCATATATGGCCCATGTTTCATTCTCACAAAGCACCTACGAGCACGTGCTAGAGCCGGCTCTTCACGAAGAGCCCGCTTTCCTTCTCTCTCCTCTTCTCTCTCATCCAACTCAGCAGAAATATAATGTTTTAATCCTTACAGCCTGCTGACTGTACCTTATTGTACTTGCTCTTATAGAGTAACAACATATCATCAACACGCATGTCGCCCCGGCTTGAACCTCGCTGAAAGCACAAGTCTTCTTCTTCGTGCATGCAGGCCGCCACATGCACCCACCGGGTCACACTCACACACTGACACATACACACACACACACCAATCGCTTTCCCTTGTTGCGGTTAACCAATCAAAACACATCAATGGCTCAGCGTCACCTCGGAGATTTCGAGTATGGCCAAGCTCGCTCGGACCAATGGAGGGCCGTCTGCGAAGCCTGATCTCATGCAGGCTTATCCGTAGTCGACAGCGAGCATGCAAGCACGCACAGGGTTAATTCCATTCCAACTAATTTAATCACGGTTGATTCATACAACCAAGTGACAGCCCATGTGAATGATGGCTGATAAGCCAAGCTGAAAGTAATTGGTGCATTACATATCGACTGGATCACTGTCAGTCTCTGTCTCTCTGGACAGAAGAAAAATAAGAGCCTGCCGCTGTGTGTGTGCGCACATACGCGAGATAAAGCTGCCGCTCCCTCGCTAATTAATTGTACTCTGGTTAATTAACTTGATTAACTTCTTTTTCCACTTGCAATCTAGCGGCGATCTGTGGTGTCATCTGCTATCATGTCTTCTTGAGCTATGTCCTTTTGGTGTCTCGTACTCGTACAGCACGCATGCTACGGGTGGTTAGGTTCTGACCCTTTTTTCTAAGGAGTTGTTAGTACGAAAGATTGATTTAATTTTCCAGAGCGACATGTAGCAAGGATGCTTCCTTCCCACTGGCAGAAGGAAGAATCGAAAGAGGCTGGCTGCTTTGATGTCCGTTTTCGCCCGCCACGGTTTCGCACGGTGAGCCGTACACTGAAAAAGCCACGGTATCGGCTGCCCTCCGGTTCGCCCCCACATCTTTCTGTTTATTTCCCCGAGCTTTCAAGTTTCAGCCACTTAGGCCTTCTTTGAAACCATAATAGATTATAATTATCTGAATTATGAAGATAGATTATATAATCTAGTTTATAAAAATAATTTAGGTGAACATGTTTGGAGATCAGATTTTATAAACTGTAATATAAGTTTTACATGGCATAATGACGTGTCTGTGCTCTGTTTTTTTAATAAAAAGGAGGGTCGCGGTGGCATAAATGTAATTATCTCTAACTTTACAAGGGTAATGGATCATTAGCAATCCATAATCTGATTTTAGCTGGGGTAGAGTAGATTATGAGTTTTTAATAATCTGTCAATCTAATTTTTATAATCTACATCATAATCTGTCATGTTTGGAGATATAATAGATTATAAAAACTAGATTATATAATGTGAGTGGTTTCAAACAGGGCCTTAGAGCATCTTTAGCATATCCCATAAAAACGTAATCAGTAAACTGATAGACGGGTATAAAAAAGCATTTTAAGATTTCATTTTAGCTATGATCAAAAAGAAATCGTAAAATAAACTTTAAAACTCGGATAAAGAGCTCCTTCCTCCGGTTCGACGGTCGCCACCCCTTCCTGCACAAGGTCGGGCCGGCCACGCCGGCCGCGTCCAACCCCGTCGGTCGCGCCTCGCCGCCCGTCGGCCATGCCCCGTTGCCCATTGGCAATGCCCTGTCGTCCGTCGGACGCGCCCTGTCACCGTCGGTCGCGCCCCATCACTACGCCATCCGCGCCCAGCCTCACTGGCCATGCCCCGTTGCCCGTCGGCACTGTCCTGCTCTGTTGCCAGCCGCGCGGCTGAGTCGTGCCCCTTTATCGGTCGTGCCAGGAGGATTCCGGCAGCCATGCTGAGGCCATGGGAGGCCACGGCGAGGTCAAGCTCGTCCAATTCAAACCGGCGGCGATCGATTGCGGCGTCCAACGGCCTTTTCTGGCGTGTGGTGATGAATTTCGGTGAGTTTAGGACGGATTCCGGCAAACTCCGCGACGGCGTGTTTGCTCCGACAAGGTTTGACCGGTATACGGGGCCCCTTAGAATCGGCCTTCCAACCTTCAAAAATAAGGGTTTCGGGTGCGGCTTTTCTGTGCCCTTAAAAAGTTTACGGGTTGGACCACTTTTACGGTTTCTGTTCTGAACACTTTTTGCGACCAAAAGTGTAAAACGTAATTTTTTTACGGGTTTGACCGCTTGTGCGCGGTCTGCTAGAGATGATCTTAAATGCGCACGAACGCATTCGCACGCGTCCGAGGATAGTGATCGATCATGCCTCAAGAAAATACTTTTGCATCTGGATATCACATATTACATTTTTCTCAAATCCCACTACAAGAAATATGTCAACTAACGACCTTCAATATTGGTCACTGAATGGTCATTGATTTCCATTTGTGACCTTTTTATGACCAAAAACAGAAGGTCTAAAGGTGAGGGTCTTTAATGAACTATAACGACCTTTTTTCTGAATTTGCCGTAGGATTTTATGACCAAACAGAAGGTCGTAGGTTTAACGACCAAATGATTTGGTTACTAGCAATCTACCCGCACCACGTCAGAGCCACCGTGGCAGGCTGACGTGGCAGAATTATAACCAAATGAAAAGGTCGGAAATAAGATTCAGCCCGGTCCATTCCGGTCGTCTACATGGGCCGGGCCCAATAATTTGGCCTTTTATTTTCTGGGATAGAATCTTTTACTGAGCAGGTTTTTTATTAGTCCACTTTTCTTTTGGGCCTTGGCCTACTCTTTTTAGTCCAGTTCTTGTTTGGACCTTGGCCTACTCTTTTTTTAGGCCCAAGCCTTTTTAGACAAATTCTAATTTGGGCCTTGGCCTACTCTTTTTTTAGGCCCAAGCCTTCTTAGTCTATTTCTTGTTTGGGCCTCGGCCTTTTTGCTGTCCAAACTAACTTTAGTGCCCAAACAAAATGGTCCAAACAAAACTTAAATAATTGACAACTTCACAAAATACTTCATCAGGTTCACAGGTTCAAATAGAGCAAGACATTGTCATCACCAGAATGACCAATCACTTAAATAATTGGCAACTTCACAGGTGCACAGCTTCACAAAAACTCATCACGCATTTCCACCGAGCTCTCAAAGTCCATGCCCAGCGGACTTTTCTGATGGTCCGTCGCAGCCGCCATAGTTGCTTTCTACCTTGTGACTATATCAGGTTCATCAGGTTCCATGATCCTCTTTGTTTGCCCTGGAGGTGGGGCCATCACCCTTCCTGGAGGCATTGCAGCACATGCTTCTGAGCTCTTCCTCTTCTTGCTGGCTGTCTTCGGTGCCTTGTATAAATAGCACAAAAAAAATTAGATCACAAGATAAATATGTGAGCACAAGGAAACACATAGCATACAAGAACCCGAACCCTCCAAGCAAGACAGAGTTTGCACCTTAACAGTCTTGTGCACTACAACTTCATCCTCCTTAGGATTGTACTCTGGGTCATCACTGATAACTCCACTACCTTCTTGAACCCCATTAGTTGTACCTTCTTGTACACCATTTGTTTTCCTAATCATTGACTCTATTGCATCAATGCCAAGGGACTGGAATATCCGATTGTTCCTCATCATATTTCTAGCCCTAACCTTCTCGTACTCGGTGAGAGGATGCTCATCTTTGCAAGGCAAAGTAAACATAATTATTAGGTTAATTGTTGGAATGCATGGACAGACAGCCAAACATATCTTATGATATTTTATTATCATTTAATCCTACTTATTCAGCTAAGGAAGAGTAACAGCACACATGCACAGCTAAGCCAGCTAATTCAGATTACAACAATACATTTGCATAATAAAATCTGACAGTATTTTACATCACCAGCCTCCAAGATATTTTACTTAGCATATTACATTTCACTTAGCATATTAAGACACATTTTATAAATCTCACAGTATAACCACAAGGAGCAACTTGCATACCACTGGTTGGCCTCGGGTTTGACCTTGTCATCCTTGACATGGATGATACAAGGAGCAACTTGCATACCACTGGTTGGCCTCGGGTTTGACCTTGTCATCCTTGACATGGATGATCTTGAGGTGGTGCTTGCAAAATAGAATAAACAACAATCAGATACAACTGGGATAAAGTAAAATGATGGACTTATATCAATAAAGGAAAGCATTTAGACGAGCATGCACATACATGTACTACATGTGAAGCTAGCAAACTTGTTGGATCAACAATATAGTGATGTAGTTAATGCATCAGTACTAATACATGTAAAACACTTGGACCAGCATGCACATACACGTGTAGCAATGCACATACAGTTAATGCATCAGTACTAAACTGACAGTTGAAGCAAGCAACTAAATTGAAGCACTTGGACTAGCATGCACATACAAGTGTAGCAATGCATCAGTATTAAAACATGTGAAACACGAGGTAGTAATGTACTAAACTGATAGTTGAAGAAAACTATATATATGAAACAATGCATTTAACTATTTACAACAATTACTTTTATGTTTTAACTTGCAATTTTATCCATGTACCTGCAATCATCTATAAGCAAAGTAATTACTCAACTGTATCCCTAATGGAGGCAAACATATGCATTCATAGCAACTAGTTGCCCAACATTTGGTGAATAAAGAAGCAAGCAGTGTGCAAGCAAGCAAGCAAAGTGCATAAGTGCTACTAATACAAGCAAGCAAGCAAGCAAAGTGCATAAGTGCTACTAATACAAGCAAGCAAGCAAAAGAAGTGCTACTGATAGAAACAAGCATAGTGCTACTGATAGAAACAAGCAAGCAAGGAAGACAATTGAAGAGGAGCAAGCAAGCAAGTACTGTTGATACCAACCCTAGTAGCTTCTTCTCCAAGTGCTACTCATACAAGCAAGTATTGCTGATGGAAACTCTAATTAACCATGTATGCTAGCAAGCAAGCAAGACATAGTACTCAAGCAACATGAACATGAACCCTAACACCATGAAGCAGACTACGAGAGGGGGATAGAATGAACCACTAGGAATAAATCCCATGAACATGAACAAGAACCTCCAGGAGCTCCTAGATTGACTGAATCCTAACCCTAGATCGACCATGTGGGGGATGTACCCCCATTTGTTACCCATCACAAATGCAGGACCCCATGATCCAGCCCCATTGATCCAGCCCCATGACAACTACAACCCTAACCCCATGAATCTAACCCTAACACCATGAACCCTAACCCTAACCCCATGAATGTACCGAACCATCCCAATTGATTCAGCCCCATGAACCCTAGAAGAACACATGAGGGGGATCTATCAAACCCTAGAAGATCTACTAGAAGAACACATGAGGGGATCGATCTATCAACGGGAGATGGGTCGAGGGGAGAGGTACCTATCGTCGTCGACTATTGATTATGTAGATGTACCCGCTGTCGTCGTCGATGTAGTCGTAGCCGTCGATGTCGATGTAGATGTAGCCGTCGTCGTCGGTGTAGATGTAGCCGTCGACGTCGTTGATGTAGTCGTCGTCAATGTAGATGTAGCCGTCGACGTCGTCGATGTAGTCGTCATTGGGGAGAGGGGAGAGGGGCGGCGCGGAGCACGGGAGGGGCTGCCGCACGGTGGAGTTGAGTTCTCAAAGGGAGCCCTACCAGGGTTTGGGAGTTACGCGACGGCGCTCAAGACTCGGAGCCGCCGCGGGATAACCTACATCGACAACCGGCAATGGGGACCTGAAGCGGATTCGATTGAATCTGGGTACAGGGTCCCCTTCGGCAAGATCAACATCTTCATCGGCATGATCGGATCATCCGTGCCTGAGCCGGACACCTCCACCGACATCGTCGAGCCGGCCAGGTACGTCCACCAAGTCATAACGCAAAACCTGACTCGCCCGGTCTTTGTGGGGTTCACACAGGGATCGGAGGAGCCAGAGCGCTCGGCGACTCAGGAAACTACACCGGTCAACTCTGATGACGAATCATCCATGGGCGACTCAGACTCAATCCGGTCTCTTCATGGGGATTGTCTCGGGGGCTTGTCGCTGGCCATGGACCCAGAAATCCTTGACCGAACCCACCGCCAGATCGCCATCTACATGGCTGGGGCGACTCAACCCACACAAAACCCTACTGGAGGCGATGGAACCGGCGAGACGTCCAGGAGCCCGGCCGCAGTCCTGGTGGATTTAGCGGCGGAGATCACAAGGCTAATGGTGACTCCCCTCACACCAGAGAAGCAAGAGGAGATAAAAACGGAGCTGGCGAAACTCAGAGAGGCGGTGGCAAAAGCTCATCCGAACGCCGAGATGGAGTCCGCGAGGATCGAGACTCGGCAAGCTCAAATTACGGTCGAAAGGATGCGTTTAAACACTGACAACTGGTGGCTCGAGAGACAGCAGCGCGCGTCCAACGCCGTCCATCAGCGGAGACACCAGGGTCGCCTGCCCCATGACCTCAATCCGACCCGCCTGTTCGATACTCCATGAACCCCTGGGACGGGAGCCGCCCCGGCAGGAGGACAGGGCCGCCCACCTAACCCGCCGACTCAGCCGGTTGAGGATCACATTCCCCGGTTCCGGATGCCTCAAGGCCACTTTTCCAACCCAGTAGATAACGTGCTTGCCGCAACTCGCCATCTGGAGTCTCTTCCGATTCACGGCAACACCCCAGCCGAGATAGAAGCAAGGAACGCCATCGAGATGCTGAAGACGGCGGTGGTTCAAAACGCCCAGTTCTCACATAGCCTCGAGAGGTTGCATTCCACCCCTCAGGCAAGTTATACCAGGAGCAGGCCAGAGGACCAGCCCGCCGTAAACAGCGGGCCGCGACACGTCCCACACGACAACCCGCCTGAACGGAACCCGCCGGGCCGGGATCTCCCGAACATCCAAGACGCCTCGCCCCCCCTCGTCGGGGGCGGAGGGCGAGTTGGGTACCATGCTTGTCCCGGGCCCTTCGGAACGAAAAGATGCCCAAAGACTTCAAGGGACCAAGGAAAGTGCCTAATTATACACCGGACCTCGAGCCGGCGTCGTGGATCGAGAGTTATGAAATCGCCATGGACATGCTCGACGTAAACGAGGCGGTTTGCGCCAGATACTTCACGATGATGCTCGAGGGGTCAGCATGCACTTGGTTGAAAAACTTGCCTCCCAATTCCATCCAGTCCTGGGCCGAGTTAAAAGAGCATTTCATCAAAAACTTCCGAGGAACTTGCAAACGTCCGATGACGATCGTCGATCTACAGCACTGTGTTCAGCGCCCGGATGAGTCGGCCCACCATTGGTCACAACGGGTTGCAGAAATTATTCATTCGTCAGATGGTATTACGGCGGCTCAAGCTGTGCTCATCCTCGAGCACAATTGCCATTACGAACCCTTGGTGCAAAAATTGGGGCGACTCAAACGAAAGGTCCAAGACATGGGCGAGCTGATGGACACCCTCACTAGATATGCTGAGGCCGATGATACCAAAGATCCTGGCGAGGATGGTAAGGCTAATTCGCCTAAGAAGGGCGAGTCATCCAATAATCATACCCGGTTCCAGGGGCGTAACTGTGACAATCAAGGGACCAATGGCAAGCGGAGACCACAGGAGGAGCCCTCGGACTTAGTCGCCAATACCAACGCCAACAACGACAAGAAGAAGAATCGGGGGTTCAGCGGGAAGAGGCCGCGTAACTACGAAGAGCTACTCAAAGGCCCTTGCCCGCACCACGCCACGACAGACGGCCCGGTGACTCACTCTTGGGAAAATTGCTTCGTGATGCGAGAGTTTTGGGCGGAGGCGATCAAGAAGAGTCAAAGCGATGACCCGGACCATCGCCAAGAGCAATTCGCCGCACCCAACCGAAGACAGAACCCCTTCGGCGGCTTTCCCGAACAGGGGGCTCAAGGAGGCCCGCAGCCAGGCGGCGGCCAATACCCGGTGCACCACCAGCGGCGGTATAACCCGCCAGGAGCTTTCCAGCAGCCACCCCCACAGGGGGCTCCGCAGGGTCAGGACAATAATGGGGGCTTCCGCAGCAACCCCAAATAGCTAAGTAATGGGCAGTATCATGTTTTCACCACTAATGCTTGCAGGCGTGATAAGAAGGTGAGTCACCGGGCGTACAGTGTATCCGAACCGGCAGTTCCTAGATACCTCCATTGGTCCGAACAGACCATAACGTGGAGCAGGGAGGACCACCCGCCGAGAGTTGATAACCCGGGCGATCTGGCGTTGGTTGTGGCTCCCCAAGTTGGGGGTTACACCCTATCAAAAGTACTAATGGATGGTGGCAGCAGCATCAATATCCTATACTTTGACACTTTCCAAAAGGATGAATCTATTAGAGAAAGACGTGATGCCTTCAACCACAGTTTTCCATGGAATTGTCCCAGGCAAGTCGGCTTATCCCATAGGCCGGGTCAGGCTCACTGTGGCGTTTGGAAATGCGCAGAATTATAGGTCGGAGTCGCTAATCTTCGAGGTGGTCAAATTGAAAAGCCCCTACCATGCGCTGTTTGGGCGGCCGGCTTACGCCCGCTTCATGGCTCGCCCGTGCTATGTCTACCTCAAGCTCAAAATGCCTGGTCCCAAAGGACCCATCACGGTTGATGGAGATAGAAGGATCGCAAAGGAATGTGAAGAAGGGGACGCGACTTATGCGGAAGTCGCCTGCGCTACGGAAGAGCTCAAACACCACCGGGCCAATGTTGACCCGGCGGATATGTCACCCCTGAAGAAACCGACTACAAACTCTGAGTCGCCCCTCAAGTTCAAACCGACGGATGACACTAAGACAGTCGATTTCGTGCCTGGCGATTCATCCAAGTAGTTCACCATTGGGACGGGTCTGGACCCCAGATAGGAAAGCGCGCTCATCGAATTCATCCGTGAGAATCGGGACATCTTTGCATGGAAACCTTCTGACATGCCTGGTGTGCCGAGAGAATTCGCTGAGCACCATCTTAATGTTGACCCAAAGTGCAAACCCATCCAGCAGTACCTTCGCAGATTTAATGAGGAGCGGCGCAAAGCGATTGGGGAAGAAGTCGCCCGTCTGCTAGCTGCTGGGTTCATCGTGGAAGTTTTTCACCCCAAATGGATGGCTAACCCGGTTTTGGTACTCAAGAAGAATGGTACTTTTCGTATGTGTATTGACTACACAGACCTCAACAGAGCTTGTCCAAAAGACCCCTTCGCTCTTCCCCGCATCGACCAAATCATTGACTCGGTGGCGGGATGCGAACGATTGTGCTTTCTGGACGCCTATTCAGGATATCACCAAATCAAGATGGTCGTGGAAGATCAGGAGAAGACGGCCTTCATAACCCCCTTTGGGGCCTTTTGTTATGTGTCCATGCCCTTTGGACTCAAGAGTGCGGGGGCGACTTATCAACGTTGCATCCAGAATTGCCTCCGTAACCAAATTGGTCGCAACGTCCATGCTTATGTCGACGATATTGTGATCAAGACCCGCCAGGGGGAGACGCTACTGGAGGATCTCAAGGAAACGTTCGATAATCTACGAGTATATCAGATGAAACTAAATCCTACCAAGTGTGTTTTTGGTGTGCCTGCAGGGAAATTGCTGGGTTTCCTGGTATCGGAGAACGGCATCGAAGCTAACCCGGACAAGATCGAAGCGGTTACATCCCTCGGAAACCCGGCGAATGTTAATCAAGTTCAACGACTGGCGGGTCGCATTGCGGCCTTAAGTCATTTTGTGAGTCGCCTGGGGGAGAAGGCGATCCCTCTTTATCAATTATTGAGGAAATTCGATCGACTTGTTTGGACAAATGAGGCAGACGAGGCGCTCGAGGCCCTGAAACGCCAATTGGTTAACCCGCCGGTCCTGACAGCCCCAACTGAAAAGGAGCCCATGCTTCTGTATATCGCGGCAAATTCCAAAGCAGTAAGTGTGGCAGTGGTCGTTGAGAGAAAGGAAGAAGGGAAGGAATACCCAGTGCAACGCCCAGTATATTTTATCAACGAGGTGCTAACTCTTTCCAAGCAGCGGTACCCACATTGGCAGAAGTTGGTATATGGGTTGTTTATGGCGAGACGAAAACTTAAGCATTATTTCCAAGAACACCCTATCACAGTGGTTAGCTCTGCCCCCCTTGGGGACATCATCCAGAATCGGGAGGCAACAGGGCGAATCGCCAAGTGGGCAATAGAACTTAGGCCTCATCACATACAATATACTCCCCGCACAGCCATCAAGTCCCAGGCATTAGTTGATTTCGTGAACGACTGGACAGAGCTACAGGCTCCGGAAGACCGGCCTGATCTCACTTACTGGACTATTTACTTTGATGGATCTAGGCAGCTGGAAGGCTCGGGGGCTGGTGTGGTGTTGGTATCCCCTCAAGGAGATAAGTTCTGTTACGTTCTCCGACTCATGTTTCCGTGCACTAACAATGCGGCGAAATACGAAGCTTTGCTTCACAGCTAGCAACTCGCCAAGGAGATGAACCTAACACGAGTTAGATGTTTTGGTGACTCCGATTTGGTGGCACAACAAGTTTCGGGTACCTGGGATTCTCGGGACCCCATGATGGCGGCTTACACGCGAGCCGTGTCTGATGTGGCAGGTCATTTTCATGGTTATCAGGTGGACCATATTGATCGGCGCCTCATCGAGGCAGCTGACACCCTCTCACGACTTGCCTCCCAAAGAAAGCCGGTTCCTCCTAATGTTTTTCTGGATATCTTACATAAGCCATCCGTGATTCTACCATCGGAGGAGGAATTGGCAATACCAGATCCCGAGTCTCAGCTCGTGGCGGCTCTTCATGTCACTCCGGATTGGGTTCTTCCTTATGTGGCTTATCTCGCTCGGGGCGAGTTACCGGCAGACGAAGTCTTGGCTCGTCAAATCGTTCGGCGCAGCAAATCCATGGTCATCATCAATGGCGAGTTATATAAATGGAGCGCCTCTGGAGTTTTTCAGCGATGTGTTTCCTCCAAAGAAGGATGCATAATCTTAAATGACATACATTCCGGAGAATGTGGGCATCACGCCGGGTCACGTTCTTTGGTATCAAAGGCTTTCCGTCATGGTTTCTTTTGGCTGACGGCCCATGCAGATGCAGAAGACATAGTTCGTCGGTGCGAAGGGTGCCAGCGTTATGGGCGGCAGGCTCATGTGCCGGCTCAAGAATTAAGAATGATCCCCATCACTTGGCCTCTTGCAGTCTGGGGGTTGGACATGGTCGGCCCTTTTAAAATGTCCTCTAATAAGAAGACCCACCTGCTGGTGGCGGTTGATAAATTCACCAAGTGGGTTGAGGCGGAACCTATTGGAGCTTGCGATGCGGAAACAACGGTCAAATTCTTGAAGAATTTAATTTTCCGGTTTGGATATCCGCACAGTATCATTACTGATAATGGTACTAACTTGTCCCAAGGGGCGATGTAGGAGTTTTGTTGTCGAGAGCATATCCGACTTGACGTTTCTGCAGTCGCTCACCCACAATCTAATGGGCAGCCAGAGCGGGCGAATCAGGAAGTTTTGCGAGGGATTAAGCCCCAACTCATGGTTCCCCTGGAAAAAACCCCAGGATGTTGGGTTGAAGAACTACCTTCAGTGCTGTGGAGTATTCGGACCACCCCGAACCGATCCACGGGTTTCACCCCTTTCTTTCTGGTCTACGGAGCAGAGGCTGTTCTTCCTACATAAGGCATGACTCGCTTAGAGTCGCCGCATATGTGGAACAAGACAATGAGCTGGCGCGTCAAGACTCTTTGGATGCCTTAGAGGAGGCGCGTGACCTGGCTGCAGCCCGTTCAGCTATCTACCAGCAGGATCTGCGGCGTTATCACAGCCGTCGGGTTAAAAGTCGGACCTTTCAGGAAGGCGACTTGGTTCTTCGGTTGATACAAGATCGTGCAGGCATGCACAAGTTGTCACCACCTTGGGAAGGGCCGTTCGTCGTCAGCAAGAATCTCCGCAATGGCTCTTATTATTTGGTGGATCTCCGGCCTGATCGGCCAACCACGGAGGCTGAGTCAACTCGCCCGTGGAATATTGCCCATCTGCGGCCTTATTACACTTGAGCTCTTAAGCTCTACATTTTGTAAGTTTTTCAGTTTCATTATGAAGTAATAAAGTTACAAATACTCCCTAGCTTGGGGGCTTCTTCATTAAAAAGCAATTGTGTCATCCTGTTGCGACCTTATGAGCCGACAGAATCATGCATTTAGGGTGTGTGCTCGAGCTTTCTGACTCGCCTCATCCTGTCGCGACCTTATGAGCCGACGAAACCTGCATTTAGGGTGTGTGCACGAGCTTTCTGACTCGCCTCATCCTGTCGCGACCTTATGAGCCGACGAAACCTGCATTTAGGGTGTGTGCTCGAGCTTTCTGACTCGCCTCCTCCTGTCGCGACCTTATGAGCCGACGAAACCTGCATTTAGGGTGTGTGCACGAGCTTTCTGACTCGCCTCATCCTGTCGCGACCTTATGAGCCGACGAAACCTGCATTTAGGGTGTGTGTACGAGCTTTCTTACTCGCCTCATCCTGTCGTGACCTTATGAGCCGACGAAACCTGCATTTAGGGTGCGTGCTTGAGTTTTCTGACTCGCCTCATCCTGTCGCGACCTTATGAGCCGACGAAACCTGCATTTAGGGTGTGTGCTTGAGTTTTCTCACTCGCCTCATCCTGTCGCGACCTTATGAGCCGACAAAATTGCTGCTTTTATTTAATGGCATAGCCTTGAGGGTTTTTTACCTTTCTTTCTGATCCCTCTGGGAAATATTTGTTATCACTTATTTGGTTTCATATATGCTGTTCTCAAAGCCTAAGTCAGGTTAATGATCAGAACTACTTCATCCATGGCGAGTTAAGCATCTTAAAGGAGTCTCAAATATTTCAAAATCGCCTTACGGGCGACATAAAGATTCTTGCAAAGGGTATCACCAAAACAGTACCGACTTATGAAAAAAGACCTATTATATGGCTCTCAGGCCAAAGTCAATAAGGTTTATTCTGCTGGCGCCTTAGGATCATTCTGCTGTGAGCTTTGGCCGACTTCGATTTGCAAGTCGCCCAGTACCCAGTTGCACTTAGCCAAAGCTGCGAAGTCGTCCTCATCAGTCAGGATTGATGCCAGGTCTGCTTCCAAGTCAAAAGGGTTCTTGGGTCGCCGAGGAGTTAGACTGGTCGTCACAAAGGTTGGCGGGTTGACTTTCTTGTTTTTGCTATCATAAGCCGCCTGATACTTTGATAGATCAAGACTTGCTGCAAGTTGGGTTGCTGCCAGCCGGGAGTCCTTGACGACACGTTGATAGTCCTCTTCAACGAATTCTGACCCATCGTCTTTAAGCTGAGGAAAGCATGCTGCTACCTCTTCCAGGTTGATCTCTGGAGCATACGCCAAGCAGCGACCCAGGGCAGTCAGAACACCCTTTCGGGCGGCTGACCGAGTTAGCTCGCCAATCTGAGGGGGGAGTGTGGATAAGCAGCCAAGCACCTTCTTTATGGAAGTTATAGGTTCTTTGGCACCCATCACAGCTTTAACAGTCAAGACACTGCCGGTGTACAGTTGCTCTGTCAGCGTGTAAATCGCCTTCAGCATCAGCACACAGTCTTCTTGAAGGTTGGCGACTCTCGGACCTGAGCAAGGAGTCATGATGATCAGCGACTTATGATAAAAATTATTTAAAAAAAAGAAGAGAAGATCAAAAGTTTAAGTAAGCTTACCGAAGACGTCTTGCGTCATGTTGGAGATATGACGTTTCAAGCCGGACAATTCCTGTTGTACAGTGGCCAGCTTGGCTTCAGCCTTCTCTGCTCTTTTTATGGCGGCATCTTGGTCAGCTTGAGCTCTTTTCAACTCGGCTTTGAGTTTCTCCAGCTCAGTCAAAGCCAATTGATATTTCTCCTCCGACTTAGCTCGGGCGTCTTGTTGACCCGATAAGTTTTTCTTTAAATCGCCAAGCGCCGATTCGGTCTGAGCAAGAGTTTCCTGTTGAAAGTACAAAACAAGGGCAAGTCTCAGAATTATTGCAAGCAATATCCCTCACACTTGGGGGCTAATGTATAATTTTTTCTTTTCAGATGAAATTATACAATATCAAGACCCGACTCATCTTTTTACTGATGACCCGGCCCTTGGGGGTTACTAGTCGCAAAGTTTTTCTAAATTTTTCAAGACCCGGCTCATCTTTTTACTGATGACCCGACCCTTGGGGGTTACTGATCGCAAAGTTTTTCTAAATTTTTCAAGACCCGGCTCATCTTTTTACTGATGACCCGGCCCTTGGGGGTTACTGGTCGCAAAGTTTTTCTAAATTTTTCAAGACCCGGCTCATCTTTTTACTGATGACCCGGCCCTTGGGGGTTACTGATCGCAAAGTTTTTCTAAATTTTTCAAGACCCGGCTCATCTTTTTACTGATGACCCGGCCCTTGGGGGTTACTGGTCGCAAAGTTTTTCTAAATTTTTCAAGACCCTGTAACGCCCCGGACACACCCGCCGGCGGTCGTTACTCCTGGCGGGATCTAGACTGGCCCCACATATCAATACTAGTCTTTTCTGCGCACTTTGTCCTCACTCATGCGCACCCGGGATGAACTTCCCGGTCGGTCACCCATCCTAGAACTACTCCAAGCCGAGCATGCTTAACTTGGGAGTTCTGTTTCATATGTCTGTGCATCCAGTCCAGTACATGTGCCATGCCGTGTGCCACGATGGGTCACAAACGTCATGAACAACATGACTGCGCACCTGTCCGCAAACATCCGTGTAACCGCGAGGGTCGGCTCTGATACCAAACTTGTAACGCCCCGGACACACCCGCCGGCGGTCGTTACTCCTGGCGGGATCTAGACTGGCCCCACATATCAATACTAGTCTTTTCTGCGCACTTTGTCCTCACTCATGCGCACCCGGGATGAACTTCCCGGTCGGTCACCCATCCTAGAACTACTCCAAGCCGAGCACGCTTAACTTGGGAGTTCTGTTTGAATGGGCTCCCGGAAAAGAAGGAATTCCTTATTGATATGAGTAGTCTATCATCCCTAATAAGCCAGGCTATCACATACACCACCACTCAGAGGAACCGACGTCCTCGTCGGGCCACAGGAGCGTTCCCTCTTGGCACATACGTCTGTGCATCCAGTCCAGTACATGTGCCATGCCGTGTGCCACGATGGGTCACAAACCGTCATGAACAACATGACTGCGCACCTGTCCGCAAACATCCGTGTAACCGCGAGGGTCGGCTCTGATACCAAACTTGTAACGCCCCGGACACACCCGCCGGCGGTCGTTACTCCTGGCGGGATCTAGACTGGCCCCACATATCAATACTAATCTTTTCTGCGCACTTTGTCCTCACTCATGCGCACCCGGGATGAACTTCCGGGTCGGTCACCCATCCTAGAACTACTCCAAGCCGAGCACGCTTAACTTGAGAGTTCTGTTTGAATGGGCTCCCGGAAAAGAAGGAATTCCTTATTGATATGAGTAGTCTATCATCCCTAATAAGCCAGGCTATCACCCGGCCCTTGGGGGTTACTGGTCGCAAAGTTTTTCTAAATTTTTCAAGACCCGGCTCATCTTTTTACTGATGACCCGGCCCTTGGGGGTTAATGGGAGTAATATAGTATAACAAAACTTACCTCATGTTTGTTTTTTAACATCCGCAGCAAGCTTTTCTCTCATAGCTCGCCTCCAAGCGACTTGAAAAACCAGAGCAGAGTTCCTTAAACTCCAGATTTTCATATTCGGAAAGCTTCGCTTTGGAGAGCCCAGACTCGGGAATGGCTTGAGAGGAGGATGCCACATGCCTTGACAAAACCGTTGCCGCCGGCTTAGAGAAGCCGGTACCAGTAATAACTACAGCATCCGGGTCTTCTATGGTCATCAATGGACTTGGCGACTTAGGAGCATCCATTGCTTCCTTGGGCGAGTCTGGAAGGTCCATTTGATTTTCAGGCTCGCCTTGGCCCGGGTTGTCCTGAATCGGTGCTGATTCTTTGATGGTTTCTGAAGTTGTGACAGGGGTTGACCCGCTGGTTTTCCTTTTCTTGGCATGTGCCCTAAAAGAAGGGAGAAGCACATTATGGGACTGAAAGATCATTACCCTCAGGATTCAAAGCAAGATTATCAAAAGACTTACCCTGGAACTCGAATCATTGGTGGAAGTGTCGACATCACTGAGTCGCCAGATGTAGGAGGAGAGTTCTGCAAGAATTATATGTCAACAGTATAGGCGGGTTACAGGCCTGATCCAAAGAGACATGAAGAATTGTCATTTATAAAGTACCTCATTTGGTTTCCTCTTGTTTCTTGCTGGTAAGCCGGACACCAGATCACCGGAATGACTTCGCGTTTTCCGATTTGAAGTATGTTGTGCTTTCTTCAGTAGGAAATTTGGGTCCAAACAAGCATTTGGGTGTGAGAAGGGAACTTTCCCACAAACTCGCCTGGCCGGCTTAGGTGGGGAAGGAGATGAATCGGAGGAAACAGAAATTACCTCAACAGAGTCCTCCTGGCTTTCGTTGTCTTCGTTCTATTACAAGAGAAGGGAGAGATATAAATACAAAGATTAACAGTAATGGATGGCAAGTGAAAAGAGGATGAATTTTTACCTCCGAAAGTGCATCGCCGACTTGAGATTCATCGACTTCGGATGGCTCAGCCGTAGCAGCTTTGCCCTTACCCTTGGTTTTCTTTGAGGGCGGCTTAACGTTTTTCATGGCTGGCCTTTTGGGTTTCCTGGACCAGAACTTATCGCCTTTCTGAAATAGCACATGTTACAAAACCACAATATAAATGAAGCATAAGGAGTAAAAGACCAAAGGCGGGTTAGATTTGTTCACCTTGGGCGCCGGGTTAATTTTGCAGAAAGGCTTGAGGCCGATTTGGCCGCATTTTCCCGCAGGCTCGCCAGTCAGCTTCTTGATAATGGTAACAATGTCCTTTTTTGTTAAAGCCGTATGGAAATAACATTGAGGATGATCCAGGGTGCCATCAAATTCGCACATCAGACCGTCCCGGTGGCTCAGAGGGAGGATACGCCATTCGACCCAGCAGCGGATTAGGTCAACCCCAGTAAGGCCGTTGTTCGTCAAGGATCTTAATTCGGACAGTATTGGGATGAATTCCGATTCTTCCTCCTCGGTGAGCTTGTCTGGAAGCTTGAAGTTGGTTGGAAGGCGAGTTGGCCTGTAGCCCAGAAGCTTGTTTTCGCCTGCAGGAGAAGTCTCTTGACAGTAGAACCAAGACTCGCCCCAACCTTTGGGATGGCTAGGCATGGCGAGTGAGGGAAACGGGCTATCCCTGCGGCGTTGGACATTGACGCCGCCAAGTTCCAGGCTGGGGCCGTTGTGGAATTCCGTTTGGCGATTCAGATGGAAAAAGTGCCAGAATAAAGGAACAGAGGGCTCAATCCGCAGATAAGCCTCGCAGAAAACTTGGAATTGGCATAAGTTACTTATGGAATTGGGTCCCAAATCCTGGAGGCGGACGTTCATGAAAGCCATGGCGTCTCTAAGAAACTTCGATCCGGGCGTCTTAAAACCTCGCTCCAGGTGTTCAACAAAAACGACTATTTCCCCTTCTTTGGGGTTAGGGAGATCTTCTCCGAACCCGGTGCGCCAGCCAATAACATTCTGAGGGTCCAAGCTGCCCGTTTTCACATAATCAGCTAATATGGTGTCATCAACCTTGGTAGGAAGCCAGTCACTTTTGAAGACGGCGCCCATGCTACAAAGAATTAAAGTATGAACTTACATGCCTCGAACATCTACTGTAAGGGATGAAATCAGTTCATTTAACTCGCCGAGTACTTTGACTAAGGGAAGGGCTTGACCCGCCATATCAAAAGGCCGAGTTGGGCTACTATGGCGACTTACGGAGTATGGCTATTCACGAGGGCTGCGTTCTAAAGATGGTAAAGACGTTCGTTCGAAGTATCAGAGTATGAAGACTACAAACAGTTTTTTGCAAACAGTCGGTAAATGATGGATCTACCAGGCAAATGAAAAAACCTGAGAAAAATGACTGGATGCAGCAATTTATTGCCAGATGACGCCCTTCGCTTGATGAAACACTATTCTAAAGATTCACAAGTAAAGGCGGATAAGTAAAGGTATTCAAAGCATTGGCTGTCTCATCGACATTCATGCTAATCGGTTCAGGGTAGGCGACGTCTGTTTGCAAGGAACATCAAGAACATGGCAGTGGCTGGAGCTTCAAGCAGAGATTGAGTCTATTCCTAAAATGGGCGGAGGCCTAACCTGATGCTTTCGGGCGAAAGAGGTCGACGGTGATGGAGGTTGTTGAAGAAGCACGGGAGTCCCGTCGAGCGAAGAGGTCTTCGACGGCGGCAGAGTTCGTGGCGAACGGCGAGATGGTCGACGACGATGTAGTGGACGACGGCGGCGGACGGATCGGCCGCGGCACGAAGCTGGACGATGGCGAAGGCCTATAGGTGGCGCCGAAGCTCCTCGCGTGAAGGCGGAAAGCACGGTCGGCGGCGTATTCCTCGGAAGGCGATGAGATTTTCTCGCTGCAATGATGGGGAGGAGGTTGACGAGACTGGTAGGTGGGAAGCGCCAGTCCTGTCCCCCCCCCCCCCCGTCTATTTATCCGAGTGGGTGCTGGAATCAAGGCGCCGTGAGCGGGAACCGCCGGGGAATAAAAAGATTCGCTATAAATGCGTGCCGGAGATTTCGGGATAACGATGCGCTAAGATCCGTTGGGGTTGTGACAGTCTTCCCGAAAATCGAGGGATAAGAAGAGGCCAACCAGAAATGGTTTGGCGACTTAAAGAATTTTCGGTGCCCGATGGCGGGTCTACAATTTCTGACATATGAAGAAAAATGAGGAATGAATCGCCTTCAACTTAGCGGAAGTATTGGCATGAAAAAGAAGTTCAAGTCAATTTGGGGCCTAATATTGGGGATATTACCTGTGAATGACCCGCCCTAGTTAGGCCGGGTTATTCATTAGGCGATTCACCCAAACAATTATTTGGGCCTTGTCTTGGCCGAATCAAGGTCGTATGATGGTTTATAACTCCTGGAGTGTCTCCAAGCTTCGGAAGATGGCGACTTAGAGACCACAGGGGTCACGATTTGTAGGAAGGAAAGTATGCTTGTAAACCCTAGGGGTTCGACCTGTATATAAAGGCGAGTCCCAGGTGACGAAAGGTGAGGTTAGAAATCATCGAGTGCTAGGTTCGGCGAGTTACGCCCTCCTTGTAATCGAAACCATATCAATACACACCAAAGCAGGACGTGGGCTTTTACTTCCTCACGAGGGGCCGAACCTGGGTAAATCGCCGTGGCTCTCCCGCTTAACCCCTTTGAGTCGCCACCAAGGTGCGATGGCTCTAGTACTAAGTCCTTTCACGAGGACATCTGCCGTGAAAAAACCACGACAGGCGGGGCGGCGCGGAGCAGGGGAGGGCGGCGGAGTGGGGAGTGGAATGGATCCCGCGTGGGTAGTGGGGAGTGGAATGGAGAGGGGAGTGGGCGAGGGAGTGGTGGGTCCCGCGTGGTAATGGGAGAGGGAGTGGTGGCTCCCGCGTGGTAGTGGGAGAGGGAGTGGAGGGAAATTTTGGTGGGGTGGGAGGGAAAATTTGATGGGGTGGGAGGGAAAATTTTCACTAGTTTTTTGGGGTTTGGAGGCAGAGTTTTTCTTTTTCTTTTTTATAAACATTGTAGAAATAATGGTTAAAATCATACCGAATAGTTTAAGAAGACATCGGTACTCAAATTTATATATCTTTTCTAGTTGGCAGGTCACATGTGATGATGCGACACGAAGGTTTCCCATTTTTTTGATTTTTTTTATTTTTTCTGAATTTTTCATGGCCGTTTCAAAATGCGGTCGAAACGACGGGCACGACCGTTCCTACCTAGTGGTTGAATCTTGGAAACCTTTTGGTGTTTTCATGATTAAATAAATACTTGTGTACCTACAAATGATTTTTGGAAAAAATAAAGAGCAAACTATAAGGCAGCCGCAGTTCAAATTTGACCCGCTTACAACTAATTCGACATAGATTTGTCTTTTTCACGAGAGATGGATAAAAATTTTTGACACCCAATCATTTTGTCAATTTTCCATTAAATATGGCCTAGTATGTTAGAAAAATTATTTGGACCAATTTTGAAACAAATATATGGTAGGTCCTTCACAAAAAAACTCATTTCGGGCACTTAAAAAATGAAAATGAATTTTTCATACAAGGAAGATGAAAACTTCCTTAATCAACATTATTTTTCATTACAACATGCACCATTATGCAAAATATGAGACCATTTCGACAAACTATGCCATGAATATGGCCATGAGATTGATCATGTGGCTTGAAAGCCATGAATCTTCACACATGATAGCTCATTTGTATGAACACTTTTTAAAAATAGTTGTCGTATTACAAGTTTATTATTTTACATGGTAACTTTATCAAATATGATGACATAATGCAAAGGTTTCCCATTTTTTTGATTTTTTTGAATTTTTCATGGCCTTTTCAAAATGCGGTCGAAACAGCGGGCATGACCGTTCCTACCTAGTGGTTGAATCTTGGAAACCTTTTGGTGTTTCTATGATTAAATAGATACTTGTGTACCTAGAAATGATTTTTGGAAAAAATAAAGACCAAACTATAAGGTAGCCGCAATTCAAATTTGACCCGCTTCAAGCTAATTCGACATAGATTTGTCTTTTTCACGAGAGATGGATAATACCTTTTGACACCCAACCATTTTGTCAATTGTACATTAAATATGGCCTACTATGTTATAAAAATGATTTGGACCAATTTTGAAACAAATATATGGTAGGTCCTTCACAAAAAAACTCATTTCGGACACTTGAAAAATGAAAAATGAATTTTTCATACAAGGAAGATGAAAACTTCCTTAATCAACATTATTTGTCATTTCAACATGCACCATTATGCAAAATATGAGACCATTTCAACAAACTATGCCATGAATATGGCGATGAGATTGATCATGTGGCTTGAAAGCCAAGAATCTTCACACATGATAGTTCATTTGTGTGAATACTTTTTAAAAATAATTGTCGTATTACAAGTTTATTATTTTACATGGTAACTTTATCACATATTATGACATAATGCAAAGGTTTCCCATTTTTTGATTTTTTTTTTGAATTTTTCATGGCCGTTTAAAAATGCGGTCGAAACGGCGGGCATGAACATTCCTACCTAGTGGTTGAATCTTGGAAACCTTTTGGTGTTTCTATGATTAAATAGATAATTGTGTACCTAGAAATGATTTTTGGAAAAAATAAAGAGCAAACTATAAGGCAGCCACAGTTCAAATTTGACCCGCTTCCAACTGATTCGACATAGATTTGTCTTTTTCACGAGAGATGGATAAAAGCTTTTGACACCCAACCATTTTGTCAATTGTACATTAAATATGGAATACTATTTTAGAAAAATGATTTGGACCAATTTTGAAACAAATATATGGTAGGTCCTTCACAAAAAAACTCATTTCGGGCACTTGAAAAATGTAAAATGAATTTTTCATACAAGGAAGATGAAAACTTCCTTAATCAACATTGTTTGTCATTTCAACATGCACCATTATGCAAAATTTGAGACCATTTCAACAAAATATTCCATGAATATGGCCATGAGATTGATCATGTGGCTTGAAAGCCATGAATCTTCACACATGATAGCTCATTTATGTGGCTTGAAAGACATTTGCAACAAATAAGAAATCACTTAAACCAATCTATGAACAAATAAGATACAACAAGTAAGATCAACCAATCTATCAACATACTTGGGTTGAACAAAGATAAAGTCACTTAATCATACATAATTAAGAGATTCTTCTCATCTTGCATTACAACATTGCTACAAAAGAGCAACACACCAACAATAGCATAGTAAAGTTACAAACATAGCATAGTGGAGTCACTTAATCATACATAATATAGAGATTCTGATCATCTTGCATTACAATATTGGTACAAAAGAGCAACACAGCAACACAACAACACATCAACCATAGCATAGTGGACTTCATCTTCATCTGATCAGCTCATCCATCCAAAATGTCCCTGATCATCTTCAACTTCTCTTGGTTCTTCTCCAATGCCTTCAACTGATCAGCAATCTGGATCTTCAGCTCATCCCTGCGTTTAATCAGATTCTCAATTCCTTTCTTCAGACCATCAATGTGAAGGTTGAGCACCAAAATTTCATCATTAAGTTTGTCCTTCTCCTTCAAATGATTTGCCTTCTGGGTCCTAATGACCCTGCCTTGAGCTTCTGCAAGGTTGAGCAGTTGATTCACATCTTCTACTAGTTTGTCATAGTTTGCATCAAGATTTCTTTTCTCCTCCGTGAGGTGGTGAATTTTTAGTATATTCTCCAAATTATCATCCCTCCTAGAACTCTTGCTGTCTTCCAACATTTCCCACAGTTTTAACAATGCATTTTTGCATTGTGGGAGGCCACTCTTGGTCTACCGAACCAATAAAACCACAGTTTTAAGGTGGCTGCGATACAAAATAACCAGTACTCACTACTGAAATTCAGAAATTTGTCGTCTGCCATGGAGGACGGCAAAGGTGGGAACCACTGACGGCAAAGGCTTTGTCGTCGGTCAGCACACGGCAAAGTAGACGATAAAAAAAATCCGGTGAAGAGGTTCTTTGCCGTCTGCTTTTTTAAAGCGGACGGCAAAGAATCTTTGCCATGAGAGGGCAGACGGCAAATTAAATGGGACGACACATACTCCAACGGCTCCGTTAAGTGTTAACAGCAGGCCTCCTCTCTTTGCCGTCTGCCATCCCACCTTTGCCATGTGGGGGCAGACGACAAAGGGTGAAACCAGCCCCCTCTCTCTCCCCTCTTTGTCATGTGCCATCCCACCTTTGCCATGTGGGGGCTGACGACAAAGAGGGGAGAAAGTGGGGGCCGGTTCCCCCCTTTGCCATGTGGGGGCAGACGACAAAGGGGGGAACCAGCCCCCTCTCTCTCACCTCTTTGTCGTCTGCCATCCCACCTTTGCCATGCGGGGGCAGACGACAAAGGGGGGAACCAACCCCCCTCTCTTCCCCTTTATCATCTGCCATCACCCCTTTGCCATGTGGGGGCACACGGCAAAGGGGGGAACCAGCCCCTTTTTAATTTATTTCTTATTATATCCAGCATTTTTAACAATAATCAGGATATATATATATATATTTGAAATAAATAAATTTCTTTCCGTACTCATAACCATATTAAAATAACTTTCATCCATAGTGCATACATATTATGCAAGTTGCATCTGTACCAAACCATATATTACACGAGTTTCATCCACATGCATACAAAGTTTCATATATATCCATATACTACAATAGTTTCAATACAAGCTTCCGTGAAGCCATGGTACAAGAAATCATCTTCAAGCATTCCATCAATATAATCCAAGCTTCTCGTGAAGTGAATGCAATCTTCAAAATGACAAATAAGAAAGTTAGAAGAATAATACTAGATGAAGAAGTATATATAGGTTATTTCGGAGAGAAATTAGCTAAGTATAGGCCATTTAATAGCTAAATTAGGTGCAATAGGTCATCTTGGAGCTACATAGCCTTATTATGTCATTTAGGAGAGAACTTAGCTAACTATAGGTCATTCTAGAGCTAACTTGGATAAAAATATGTCGTTTTGTAGCCAACTATGATTATTAATCCATTTTGACCTTATTATGTCATTTTGGAGCTAAATTAGTCATTTTAATGAGCTAACCAAGGTTCTTATGATGTTTTTACCTAACTATGCTAATTATGTCATTTTGGAGGATAATTAGCTAAGTATGTCTTTGTTGGGGAAAATAACCTACGTAGAAGAAGAAAGAGAAGAAGCAAGAAGAGAAGAAGCAAGAAGAGAAGAAGAAGGAGAAGAAAAAGAAGAAGAAGGAGGAGGAGGAGGAGAAGGAGGAGGAGAAGGAGAAGAAGAAGAAAAGAAGAAGGACAAGAAGAAGAAGAAGAAGGAGTAGAAGAAGGAGAAGGAGCTTCTCTCCTCCTTCTCCTTCTCCTTCTTCTTCCTCCTTCTCCTTCTTCTTCTTCTCTTCTTCTTCTTCTTCCTTCCTTTCATTTTTCCTCTTTCTTCTCCCCCTCCTCCTTTTTATTAAATACTCCATTTTGGAGCTAACTAAGCTAATTATGTCATTTAGGTGGAACCCTAGCTAACTATAGGTCGTTTTGGAGCTAACTTGGGTAAAATAGGTCATTCTGGAGCAAACTATGCTAATTAAGCCATTTTGGATCTATCTAGGCTAATTATAGGCCATTTAATACCTAAGTTAGGGGGAATAGGTCATCTTGCAGCTACGTAAGCCTTATTATGTCATTTGGAGAGAACTTAGCTAACTATAGGTCATTTTTTATTAAATAGGTCATTTTGGAGCTAACTAATCTAATTATGTCCTTTTGTAGGATAATTAGCCAATTTAGTCTTTCTTGGATGAGTCTAACCTACGTAGAAGAAGAGAAAGAGAAGAAGTAGTGAAAGAAGGAGGAGGAGGAGGTGGAGGAGGAGGAGGAGAAAGAGAAGGAAGAGGAGAAGAAGAAGAAAAGAAGAAGGAGAAGGAGAAGGAGAAGGAGGAAGGAGGAAGAAGAAGGAGAAGGAGGAGCTCCTTCTCCTTCTTCTCCTTCTTCTTATCCTCCTCCTTCTCTTCTTCTTCTTCTCTTCTTCTTCTTCTTCCTTCCTTTCATTTTTCCTCTTTCTTCTCCTCTTGTCCCCTTCTTCGGGCTAAATTAGCTAAGAATGCCTTTTTGGAGCTAATTATGTCATTTCGAGGATAATTAGCTAAGTATAGGTCATGTTTTATTAAATATACAATTTTGGAGCTAACTAAGCTAATTATGTCATTTAGGTGGAACCCTAGCTAACTATAGGTCGTTTTGGAGCTAACTTGGGTAAAATAGGTCATTCCGGAGCAAACTTTCTTATTAAGACATTTTGGATCTAGCTAGGCTAATTATAGGGCATTTAATACCTAAGTTAGGGGGAATAGGTCATCTTGCAGCTACGTAAGCCTTATTATGTCATTTAGGAGAGAACTTAGCTAACTATAGGTCATTTTTTATTAAATAGGTCATTTTGGAGCTAACTAAGCTAATTATATCCTTTTGTAGGATAATTAGCCAATTTAGTCTTTCTTGGATGAGTCTAAGCTACGTAGAAGAAGAGAAAGAGAAGAAGAAGTAAAAGAAGGAGGAGGAGGAGGAGGAGGAGGAGGAGAAGAAGGAAGAGGAGAAGAAGAAGAGAAGGAGGAGGATTAGAAGAAGGAGAAGAAGGAGGAGCTTGTTCTTCTTCCTTCCTTTCATTTTTCCTCTTTCTTCTCCTCTTGTCCCCTTCTTCGGGCTAAATTAGCTAAGAATGCCTTTTTGGAGCTAATTATGTTATTTCGAGGATAATTAGCTAAGTATAGGTCATGTTTTATTAAATAGACCATTTTGGAGCTAACTAAGCTAATTATGTCATTTAGGTGGAACCCTAGCTAACTATAAGTCGTTTGAGAGCTAACTTGGGTAAAATAGGTCATTCGGAGCAAACTATGCTTATTAAGCCATTTTGGATCTAGCTAGGCTAATTATAGGCCATTTAATACCTAAGTTAGGGGGAATAGGTCATCATGCAGCTACGTAAGCCTTATTATGTCCTTTAGGAGAGAACTTAGCTAACTATAGGTCATTTTTTATTAAATAAGTCATTTTGGAGCTAACTAAGCTAATTATGTCCTTTTGTACGATAATTAGCCAATTTAGTCTTTCTTGGATAAGTCTAAGCTACGTAGAAGAAGAGAAAGAGAAGAAGAAGTAAAAGAAGGAGGAGGAGGAGAAGGAGAAGGAAGAGGAGAAGAAGAAGAAAAGAAGAAGGAGAAGGAGAAGGAGGAAGAAGGAGGAAGAAGAAGGAGAAGGAGGAGCTCCTTCTCCTTCTTCTCCTCCTTCTCCTTCTTCTTAGCCTCCTCCTTCTCTTCTTCTTCTTCTCTTCTTCTTCTTCTTCCTTCCTTTTAGTTTTCCTCTTTCTTCTCCTCTTGTCCCCTTCTTCGGGCTAAATTAGTTAAGAATGCCTTTTGGAGCTAATTATGTCATTTCGAGGATAATTAGCTAAGTATAGGCCATGTTTTATTAAATAGACCATTTTGGAGCTAACTAAGCTAATTATGTCATTTAGGTGGAACCCTAGCTAACTATAGGTCGTTTCGGAGCTAACTTGGGTAAAATAGGTCATTCCATAGCAAACTATGCTTATTAAGCCATTTTGGATCTAGCTAGGCTAATTATATGCCATTTAATACCTAAGTTAGGGGGAATAGATCATCTTGCAGCTACGTAAGCCTTATTATGTCATTTAGGAGAGAACTTAGCAAACTATATGTCATTTTTTATTAAATAGGTCATTTTGGAACTAACTAAGCTAATTATGTCCTTTTGTAGGATAATTAGCCAATTTAGTCTTTCTTGGATGAGTCTAAGCTACGTAGAAGAAGAGAAAGAGAAGAAGAAGTAAAAGAAGGAGGAGGAGGAGGAGGAGGAGGAGAAGGAGAAGGAGAAGGAAGAGGAGAAGAAGAAGAAAAGAAGAAGGAGAAGGAGAAGGAGGAAGAAGGAGGAAGAAGAAGGAGAAGGAGGAGCTCCTTCTCCTTCTTCTCCTTCTTCTTATCCTCCTCCTTCTCTTCTTCTTCTTCTCTTCTTCTTCTTCCTTCCTTTCATTTTTCCTCTTTCTTCTCCTCTTGTCCCCTTCTTCGGGCTAAATTAGCTAAGGATGCCTTTTTGGAGCTAATTATGTCATTTCGAGGATAATTAGCTAAGTATAGGTCATGTTTTATTAAATAGACCATTTTGGGGCTAACTAAGCTAATTATGTCATTTAGGTGGAACCCTAGCTAACTATAGGTCGTTTGGGAGCTAACTTGGGTAAAATAGGTCATTTCGGAGCAAACTATACTTATTAAGCCATTTTGGATCTAGCTAGGCTAATTATAGGCCATTTAATGCCTAAGTTAAGGGGAATAGGTTATCTTGCAGCTACGTAAGCCTTATTATGTCATTTAGGAGAGAACTTAGCTAACTGTACGTCGTCTCCAACGTATCTACTTTTCCAAACTCTTTTGCCCTTGTTTTTGACTATAATTTGCATGATTTGAATGGAACTAACCTGGACTCACGCTGTTTTCAGCAAAATTGCCTTGGTGTTATTTTTGTGCAGAAATCAAAGTTCTCCAAACGTCTTGAAAATTTACGGGGAGCAGTTTTGGAAAATATCAAAAATATGTGTGCCAAGTTCCACCTCAGGGGGTGGGCCAGTGGGCCACAAGCCCCTGCTCCGCCACCACCACCCCTGGTGGCGGTGGGCAGGCTTGTGGGGCCCATAGGCACCTGCCGCCCCCAACTCCAGCTCTATAAGTTGTCTTTCGTCCCAGAAAAAATAAAAAGAAAAGTTTTCGTCGCATTTTCGATACGGAGGCGCCGCCACCACCTGTTCTTCATCTGGAGGGCAAATCTGGAGTCCGTCTTAGGCTCCGAAGAGGGGAAATCGTCGCCATCGTCATCATCAACCTTCTTCCCTCTCCAATTCCGTGAAGCTCTTCGTCGTTCGTGAGTAATCTATTCGTAGGCTCGCTGGGCAGTGATGAGTAGGATGAGATCTATCATGTTATCGAGTTAGTTTTGATGGGGATTGATCCCTAGTATCCACTATGTTCTGAGATTGATGTTGCTACTACTTTGCCATGCTTAATGCTTGTCACTAGGGCCCGAGTGCCATGATTTCAGATCTGAAATTATTATGTTGTCACCAATATATGTGTGTTTTAGATCCGATCTTGCAAGTTGTAGTTACCTACTATGTGTTATGATCCGTAAACCCCGGAGTGACAATAACCGGAACCACTCCCGGTGATGATCATAGTTTGAGGAGTTCATGTCTTCACCAAGTGCTAATGCGTTGGTCTGGTTCTTTATTAAAAGGAGAACCTTAATATCCCGTAGTTTCCTTTTGGACCCCGCTGCCACGGGAGGGATGGACAATAGATGTCATGCAAGTTCTTTTCCCTAAGCACGTATGACGACACACGGAATGCATGCCTACATCACATTGACGAACGGGAGCTAGCCACATATCTCTCCGTGTTATAGTTATTGCATGATGAATATCATCCAAACAAATCACCGACCCATTGCCTACGAGTTTGTCCTACTGCTGTTACTTGTCTTGATCTGCTGCTGCTGCTACTGTTGTTGCTACTGCTGTTACTGTTTTGCTCTGCTACTACTGTTGCTACTACTGTCGCTCGCTACTGTTGCTACTTGCTACTGCTGTCACTACTGCTGTTCCTTGCCACTGCTATTGCTCGTTACACTGCTACTACCTGCTACACTGTTGGTTCGCCAAACCGTTGACGGGAATTGACAACTTCCGTCAACACGGCAACGGAAGCGCCATTGATACAATCGTTAGGAATAGTCTGCTGCCAACAGATCGTTTCTGACACCGTTGTTATCATATTACTTTGCTGATACTACTGTGCTTGCAGATACTAATCTTTCAGGTGTGGTTGAATCTGACAAATTCAGCTGCTAATACTCAAGAGTATCCTCTCACCTCCTTTAGGCGATCTACAAATTTGGGTCGAATACTCTACCCTCGAAAACTGCTGTGAACCCACGCGCTGGTGGGCCATCAACAACATTCTTCCAGTCTCATTGTTGGGGAGTGCTATCAGCATTCTTCTGGTGCCGTTGCAGGAGAAGGTTTTTTGTTATAAGCATTCATCTAGCTAATGCCAGAGATTGCAGGATCAGCCCTTTTATGGAGCCATTGCCAGGGAAGCACAGCTGACGTCAGCATTTTTTTGGCGCTGCTGATAATCCACAACCTAAGAGATACAACAAGAATGACTTCACTACTAGGAAGCATGGTAAAGAAAGAGAGCCATGGGTTCAGAGACCTATGCCCTTTCCTCCTAAGCCATCCAAGAAAAAGGATGATGTGGATTTTGAGCGCTTCGTTGAGATGATAAGACCCGTCTTTCTGCACATGCGGTTAACTGATATGCTCAAGATGTCTCCATATGCCAAGTACATGAAAGATATCGTGACTAATTAACGGAAGATACCAGATCTTGAGATCTCCACCATGCTTGCCAATTACACTTTCAAAGGTGGAACTCCTAAGAAACTTGGTGATCCCGGAGTGCCCACTATACCTTGCTCTATTAAACTAAACTACGTAAGAACTGCCTTATGTGACCTTGGAGCCGGTGTTAGTGTTATGCCGCTCTCTCTTTATCGTAGACTTGAGTTGGATAAGTTGACACCCAGTGAAATTTCTCTGCAAATGGACAACAAATCAACTGCTTTCCCTATCGGCATTTGCGAGGATGTGCCTGTTGTGGTTGCTAATACCACTATCTTAACAGACTTTGTTATCTTGGATATTCCCGAGGACGATGCCATGGCTATTATCCTCGGAAGACCCTTTTTAAACACTGCATGGGCTGTTATAGATTGCAACAAAGGCAATGTCACTTTCTATGTCAACGGTAATGAGCACACAGTGCACTTTCCGAAGAAACGATATCTAGTACATTGCATCAATGTTATCGAAAAGACTTCATCGATTCTCATTGGGAGCTTTGAATGCCCTATTCCTCGTGTCAAGATGAAGTCTGATTTGCTTGTTGGAGAGATTCATATCCCCGTTGAGGTGACTTAGTGGCTATTCGAAAATTATATGTTCTCTCTTGCAATTCGAGAAAGTTTTGTCATAAGGACTTGATCAATCCCATTGACGGATTTCTTCCGATGACCATGAAACGGATGAATCAGAGAGTCACACACCTCTGTTTTGAGTCTTCCTTTTCTTTTGCTTAGAAGAAAAATGATGGAATTAGTTTAGCTTTTCCTATTTTCTGTTTTAGCGTCCCGGAGAAAAATACCTCGAAAATAAAAGTTCTCCGACGGTCCTGAAAATTTAGTATGATTTTTTCTGGAATTTTTGAAAATTTCTGTGCCTGAGAGCTGGTCAGGGGGCCTGACGAGTGAGCCACAAGCCCCCCCACCGCCACCTACCCCCCTGGTGGCGGGGTGAAAGCTTATGGGGCCCACATGCATCCCCTCCACTCACTCCAGTTCTCAGCCTCTTCTTCCACCTCCAGAAAAAATTGTTTCGCAGCTCAAACCCGTGTTCTTGCTCATTAGGCTGTGATTTTCGATTTCCTTGCTCAAAGCACCATTCTCCGAACTGTTTTGGAGAAATTACTCCTTGGTAAGTGACTCCTCCATTGGTCCAATTAGTTTTTGCTCTAGTGCTTTATCCTTCGCAAATTCTTGCTACCTTGGTGACCCTGTTCTTGAGCTATAAATGTTGATTTTAGCTGGTTCCAAGTAGTTTTAGCGCGTGATACGGTCTCTAGGCACTAGTAGGAGTAGTTGCTACAAGTTGGATTG
The DNA here is from genome assembly GCF_904849725.1 of Hordeum vulgare subsp. vulgare. Taxonomy (NCBI): domain Eukaryota; kingdom Viridiplantae; phylum Streptophyta; class Magnoliopsida; order Poales; family Poaceae; genus Hordeum; species Hordeum vulgare. The sequence goes on from NC_058519.1 coordinate 650,042,418, forward strand.
ATCCTTGTTCACTTTTCTTTCGAAGTCTCTAAAAATTTCAGAATTTTTCAGAGCTAGAAAAAGGAAAAGATGAGGAGGTTCTTGGGAGGCTCTTCAAGCGGTAACCCCAAGGAGGACGAGAAGAATCACCCCAAGTACGCAGTCCCTCGAGTTACAGAAGTTCGAGCGTGCGAGTGGCCAAGTGATGAATTTTTACGCGCCGCCGGACTTTATGAAGACTTTTATTACTTGGTGGAGAACGCAGGTCTTACTGCGTTCGTTGAAGACAAGTGCCCACAATATCTCCTCCTCACCAATATTTTCGTTCAAAGCTTCAACTTTTATCCGAGGAAGAATCCTCCCATGGTAGAGTTCATGATATACGATGTCCCCCAATGCATGACGCTGCAGGATTTTTGCAATGTATGCAAATTACCTTATGTTGGGGATATCCGTGACCCTCGTCCATGGGACTTGGAGGATTTCATTGGTTCTATTGTTGTTGGAGAGGAGAGAGGAGTGTCTCGCGCTAGAATTGCTAGCATACATTTTCATGTGCTTCGGTACTTCTCACTATTTGTGGGAAAATGTTTGATTGGCCGAGGGGAGGCTGGATCACTTAGTTCTCCAGACCTTACGGTTTTGCGCGAAGGTCTTTATAACGATAAGACTTATAGCTTGGGCGCTATAGTAGCTCAACTGTTGAACCTGAACCGTTCTAAAGGAGTCATCTATGGAGGTATCTACGCTACCCGTCTTGCCAGACACTTTGAGATACCCATTAGACTGGGAGAGGAAGGAGAGATGCTTCTCCCTGAGAGATGTCTGGATTATGATAGCATGGTTCGCCATGATTTTCTGGATAGAGATGCTAGTAGACGGATGATTTATAACCTGGTGTTTAGTCAGGGTACTCGAGAGACTATTACTTTGCCTGCACCTTCTTTGTTCGATCTTCATGCAAGCAGGTACAGTATTATGCCCGCGGACATCTACGCATATTGGGGCTTGGCTAAACCACAGGCGCCCGTGCCCGAGCCGCCAGTCGAGTACCAGACGCTAGTTTATCAGTGGGAGCGAGAGGAGCTCACACAGCAGTGGCATCCACAGTCTGCTCCAGAGTATCCCGGAGCTGGTTATTTCCCACCATGGGAGTAGACCAAGCTAGGCCAAAAGCCTAAGCTTGGGGGAGTACGTGTTCTCACCGACTTTACATTCATGCTTATGCTTTCGCTTTGTTGGCCGGTGTTTACACTTTGCCACTGTATTATCCATGCTAGTTTCTTTTCGTTTTCTTGTTTTCTTGTTTTGTGTCCTTTTGAGAAAACCCAAAAATATTTTTCTTTCTTCTTTTGCTTGTTGGGAGCTTTCCTGTGTAAATAGCTTTCTTTTTCTTTGTGTCAAGGTAGAAGATATTGGTTACAATGCTTAGTGGTTCTTACATGCTTACCTGTTCAGCTTTCAAAGAGCCATATTATTTTGTCTTTTCCTTTGTGTTTGCCTGCAGATTCAGCTTAGTCCAATGCGCTTATTATCGTTTTCATCGTTCGATCGTGCAAATGAAAGGCAACAATGATAATATATGATGGAGTGACTCAGACTGAAAAGCTGGTATGAACTCTATCTTTTTTTTTTGTAAATATGACTAGCTTGTCAACCCAGATTTAGCTTTGTTGTGAGAGAACCATGTTTGCAATGACAACTTAGAGATCATAGTTTCTGATGCCATGCTTATTTAGCTGAGAGCTTATAATGGTTTGTCTTGATTGCCAACATGGATTTTGAGATGATTGTGATGTAGTATGATAGGATGGTATTCTCCTTTGAATGTTTCAAGTGGCTTGACTTGGCGCATGTTCATGCATGTAGTTGAAACAAAATCAACATAGCCTCTATGATGTTCGTGTTCATGGTGATCTATATCCTGTTCATGCTTGCATTTAATGTTAGTCAAACTCATTGCATCTTGATGACTGTTGTCGCTCTCTAGTTGGTCGCTTCCCAGTCTTTTGCTAGCCTTCACTTGTACTAAGCGGGAATGCTGCTTGTGCATCCACTTCCATAAACCCAAAAGTTTTTCCATGAGAGTCCGCCATACCTACCTATTTGCGGTATCTACCTGCCGTTCCAAGTAAATTTGCATGTGCCATTCTCTAAACCTTCAAGAAATAAATCTGTTTTGCATGCCCGAACCGCTCATGTGGTGACAGAGGGATATTGGTATCTTCCATGCTAGGAGTGTTATCCTCGACATGTGTTTATTCACAGTCATTCACGAGAAAGGGGCCGGTATTTGGGATGCCCAGTTCCATGCTTAAATCAAAAACATAACTGTAAAACAAGACTCCCCCGGATTGATGTTACTATGGACGGTACCCGAGGATTCGGCTAGCCGTGGAGTGTGATTCATTGGTGGTGGGGGAGTTAAAACTTTACTTTTCTGTTTGCGAACCGCCATAGAATGAGTAGTATGGAAGATATTGAGAACTCTTGGTCATTGCGTTGACAATGAAAGCATGCCACCCAAAAATTATTATCTCTGTTTTCAAAGCTTGAGCTCTGGCACCTCTGCAAATCAATGCTTCCCTATGCGAAGGGCCTATCTATTTATTTTCCTGTCGAGTCATCCTCCTCTTATATAAGCACCAATTAGAGAGCACCTCTATCATTTTTATGCTTTGCTTTTGATTGATATTGAGTATGACTATGACTGGATCTTTGTTGCTATGAATTACAATGTTTAGTTAGCCCTTGATCTTTGAAAGTGCTCTACATTTATGTTTTGCGGTCTCAGAAAGAGCTAGTGAGATACCACCTATTCATATTGCTTCATGCTTGTTTTGATTGAAGTGTTGGTATTTGAAACTCATTATTATTTGCTCGTTAGCTGATTATGCCATTGATATTAGTTTACCGTGAGACCTTTGTGTCATTTGCTTATGTGGTTAACTTGTGATCTTGCTAAAATTCTGGTTATGAGTTAGACATAGTTGCAACAACAAGATCAAACAGAGTTTGTCAAAGTTTTTCTTCCTCTCTCAGTTTGTCAACTGAGTTGCTTGAGGATAAGCAAGGTTTTAAGCTTGGGGGAGTTGATACGTCTCCAACGTATCTACTTTTCCAAACTCTTTTGCCCTTGTTTTGGACTATAATTTGCATGATTTGAATGGAACTAACCTGGACTGACGCTATTTTCAGCAAAATTGCCTTGGTGTTATTTTTGTGCAGAAATCAAAGTTCTCCAAACGTCCTAAAAATTTACGGGGAGCAGTTTTGGAAAATATCAAAAATATCTACGCCAAGTTCCACCTCAGGGGGTGGGCCAGTGGGCCACAAGCCCCTGCTCTGCCACCACCCCCTTGGTGGCGGTGGGCAGGCTTGTGGGGCCCACAGGCACCTATCGCCCCAACTCCAGCTCTATAAGTTGTCTTTCGTCCCAGAAAAAATAAAACGAGAAGTTTTCGTCGCGTTTTCGATATGGAGGCGCCGCCACCACCTGTTCTTCATCTGGAGGGCAGATCTGGAGTCCGTCTTGGGCTCCGGAGAAGGGAAATCGTCGCCATCGTCATCATCAACCTTCTTCCCTCTCCAATTCCATGAAGCTCTTCGTCGTTCGTGAGTCATCTATTCGTAGGTTCGCTGGGCGGTGATGAGTAGGATGAGATCTATCATGTAATCAAGTTGGTCTGGTTCTTTATTAAAAGGAGAACCTTAATATCCCGTAGTTTCCTTTTGGACCCCGCTGCCACGGGAGGGATGGACAATAGATGTCATGCAAGTTCTTTTCCCTAAGCAAGTATGACGACACACGGAATGCATGCTTACATCACATTGACGAATGGGAGCTAGCCACATATCTCTCCGTGTTATAGTTGTTGCATGATGAATATTATCCAAACAAATCACCGACCCATTGCCTACGAGTTTGTCCTACTGTTGTTACTTCTCTTGCTCTGCTGCTGCTGCTACTACTCTTGCTACTGCTGTTACTTGTTTTGCACTGCTGCTACTGTTGCTACTACTGTCGCTTGCTACTGTTGCTACTTGCTACTGCAGTCACTACTGTTGTTCCTTGCCACTGCTATTGCTCGTTACACTGCTACTACCTGCTACATTGTTGGTTCGCCAGACCGTTGACGGGAATTGACAACTTCCGTCAACGCGGCAATGGAAGCGCCATTGATACAATCGTTAGGAATAGTCTGTTGTCAACAGATCGTTTCTGACACCGTTGTTATCATATTACTTTGTTGTTACTACTGTGCTTGCAGATACTAATCTTTCAGGTGTGGTTGAATCTGACAAATACAGCTGCAAATACTCGAGAGTATCATCTCACCTCCTTTAGGCGATCTACAAATTTGGGTTGAATACTCTACCCTTGAAAATTGCTGCGAACCCACGCGCTGGTGGGCCATCAACAACATTCTTCCAGTCTCATTGCCGGGGAGTGATATCAGCATTCTTCTGGTGCCGTTGCAGGAGAAGGTTTTTTGTTATAAGCATTCATCTAGCTAATGCCAGAGATTGCAGGATCAGCCCTTTTATGGAGCCATTGCCAGGGAAGCACAGCTGACGTCAGCATTTTTTTGGCGCTGCTGCCGGGAAGTATTGCTATATTCTCTGAGTCACTTGGGATTTATATCTGCTGATCACTATGAAGAATCTGAAGGATCCAAAGACCAAAGTCTTGCCCTCAACTACGAGGGGAGATAAGGAATTTCCATCTAGCTCTGCACTTGATTTACCTTCAGTTATGAGTAAGTTTGCGACTTCACCTCCTGCTAGAAATCTTGATATGTCGCCTGTGCTTGATGATGCTTGTGATACTACTGCTAGAGATGCTATGCTTGATACTATGCCTAATACTGCTAGAGATACTATGCTTGATACTACTCTAGAGATGCTATGCTTGATACTATGCCTCATACTGCTAGAGATACTATGCTTGATACTACTGCTAGAGATGCTATGCTTGATACTATGCCTGATACTGCTAGAGATACTATGCTTGACACTGATAGAGATGCTATGCTTGGTGCTGCTTTGCCTGATGATGCTAGAGATGCTATTTTGCCTGATGTTCCACTAGGAGTGTTCCTTGATGCTCATATTGCTAGAGTTACTGCCAATGCTCGTGATGCTTCTGAAACTGACGATGCTATTGAGATAGAACGTGCTTTCGCTCCTGCTAGATCTAGCTCTCCTAGATATGAATTGCCTGATATACCTGAGGGTTACGTTATGGAGGGAGAGATAGCTGAGGATTTTCTTGCATGTAAGGATGACTATGACGCTAAGAAATTAATTCTCAAGTGGAAGGAAAAATCTCGGGAAGTTAGGATGAAAAATGATCCGAAGTTTGCCACTTCGCCTATCTTTGTCACCGATAAGGATTATGAATTCTCTGTCGACCCTGAGATAATCTCTCTAGTCGAATCTGATCCTTTTCACGGTTATGAGTCTGAGACGGTCATAGCCCATCTTGCTAATCTATCCGAAATAGCCAACCTTTTCACTAATGAGGAGAAGATCCGCCACTACTATATCCTTAAGTTGTTTCCTTTCTCTCTAAAGGATGACGCTAAAGCCTGGTTCACCTCTCTTTCTCCTGGATGTGTGCGTAGTCCCCAGGAGATGGTCTATTACTTCTGTGAGAAATATTTCCCTGCCCATAAGAAGCAAGCTGCCTTGCAGGAAATATACCACTTTGCTCAACTCCAAGAAGAGAGTCTTCCACAAGCTTGGGGGAGGCTCGTCCAGCTACAGAATGCTTTGCCTAATCACCCTCTTAAGAAGAACGAGATACTTGATATCCTCTATAACGGACTTACCGATGCCTCTAGAGACCACCTAGATAGTTGTGTCAGTTGTGTTTTTAGGGAACGAACTGTAGAACAAGCTGAGACTCTACTGAATAACCTCTTGATCAACGATAATGCTGGGACTATTCCCGAACCACCTCCTAAGCCAACTCCTAAGAAAAGAGGTATTCTATTCCTCAGTCCCGAAGATATGCAAGAAGCCAAGAAATCTATGCAAGAGAAAGGCATTAAATCTGAAGATGTCAAAAATCTACCACCTATCGAAGAGATCCACGGTCTCGATAACCCGATACAGGTAGTAGAAGTGAATTCTCTGCGTAGGTTTGACGAGAGTGATATTCCTTTTGATAAACCTGCTAGCCTATGCTTTGATGAATTTGACAACTTTGTTGCCAAACAACAGAGTTTCAATGATTATGTTAGCAGACATTTGGAACAAAGTACTCGTATGCTTAGCCATTTAAGTGCTTGTGTAGACAAAAAATGTCAATGCTCTGAAGCTTCTGAGTAAACATGCCTCTATGATTACTACTCAGGTAGAACAAGTACTTAAATCTCAGAATGACCTACTCAATGAATTGAATGACAACTATCTCAGAGTCATTACTAGAGGAGGCAAAATGACTCAGGAAGCTTTGTATCCTGAAGGTAATCCTAAGAGAATTGATCAAGATTCTCAAGGAATCAATGCTGATACACCTAGTAATCCTAAGGAGAAGAAGAAGGATGATAGAAACCTGCATGCCAGTTCACCAAATACTATCACACCTGAAGAACCTAATGGTATTTCTGCGTCTGATGCAGAAACACAATCTGGTGATGAACATGAACCTGGTGACAATGTGGACAGTGATGTTCATAATAATGCTCAACCTAGCCATGATGAGGATGTGCAGATTGAACCTACGATTAATCCTGATAATCCACAACCTAAGAGATACAACAAGAATGACTTCACTACTAGGAAGCATGGTAAAGAAAGAGAGCCATGGGTTCAGAGACCTATGCCCTTTCCTCCTAAGCCATCCAAGAAAAAGGATGATGTGGATTTTGAGCGCTTCGTTGAGATGATAAGACCCGTCTTTCTGCACATGCGGTTAACTGATATGCTCAAGATGTCTCCATATGCCAAGTACATGAAAGATATCGTGACTAATTAACGGAAGATACCAGATCTTGAGATCTCCACCATGCTTGCCAATTACACTTTCAAAGGTGGAACTCCTAAGAAACTTGGTGATCCCGGAGTGCCCACTATACCTTGCTCTATTAAACTAAACTACGTAAGAACTGCCTTATGTGACCTTGGAGCCGGTGTTAGTGTTATGCCGCTCTCTCTTTATCGTAGACTTGAGTTGGATAAGTTGACACCCAGTGAAATTTCTCTGCAAATGGACAACAAATCAACTGCTTTCCCTATCGGCATTTGCGAGGATGTGCCTGTTGTGGTTGCTAATACCACTATCTTAACAGACTTTGTTATCTTGGATATTCCCGAGGACGATGCCATGGCTATTATCCTCGGAAGACCCTTTTTAAACACTGCATGGGCTGTTATAGATTGCAACAAAGGCAATGTCACTTTCTATGTCAACGGTAATGAGCACACAGTGCACTTTCCGAAGAAACGATATCTAGTACATTGCATCAATGTTATCGAAAAGACTTCATCGATTCTCATTGGGAGCTTTGAATGCCCTATTCCTCGTGTCAAGATGAAGTCTGATTTGCTTGTTGGAGAGATTCATATCCCCGTTGAGGTGACTTAGTGGCTATTCGAAAATTATATGTTCTCTCTTGCAATTCGAGAAAGTTTTGTCATAAGGACTTGATCAATCCCATTGACGGATTTCTTCCGATGACCATGAAACGGATGAATCAGAGAGTCACACACCTCTGTTTTGAGTCTTCCTTTTCTTTTGCTTAGAAGAAAAATGATGGAATTAGTTTAGCTTTTCCTATTTTCTGTTTTAGCGTCCCGGAGAAAAATACCTCGAAAATAAAAGTTCTCCGACGGTCCTGAAAATTTAGTATGATTTTTTCTGGAATTTTTGAAAATTTCTGTGCCTGAGAGCTGGTCAGGGGGCCTGACGAGTGAGCCACAAGCCCCCCCACCGCCACCTACCCCCCTGGTGGCGGGGTGAAAGCTTATGGGGCCCACATGCATCCCCTCCACTCACTCCAGTTCTCAGCCTCTTCTTCCACCTCCAGAAAAAATTGTTTCGCAGCTCAAACCCGTGTTCTTGCTCATTAGGCTGTGATTTTCGATTTCCTTGCTCAAAGCACCATTCTCCGAACTGTTTTGGAGAAATTACTCCTTGGTAAGTGACTCCTCCATTGGTCCAATTAGTTTTTGCTCTAGTGCTTTATCCTTCGCAAATTCTTGCTACCTTGGTGACCCTGTTCTTGAGCTATAAATGTTGATTTTAGCTGGTTCCAAGTAGTTTTAGCGCGTGATACGGTCTCTAGGCACTAGTAGGAGTAGTTGCTACAAGTTGGATTGATCCTTGTTCACTTTTCTTTCGAAGTCTCTAAAAATTTCAGAATTTTTCAGAGCTAGAAAAAGGAAAAGATGAGGAGGTTCTTGGGAGGCTCTTCAAGCGGTAACCCCAAGGAGGACGAGAAGAATCACCCCAAGTACGCAGTCCCTCGAGTTACAGAAGTTCGAGCGTGCGAGTGGCCAAGTGATGAATTTTTACGCGCCGCCGGACTTTATGAAGACTTTTATTACTTGGTGGAGAACGCAGGTCTTACTGCGTTCGTTGAAGACAAGTGCCCACAATATCTCCTCCTCACCAATATTTTCGTTCAAAGCTTCAACTTTTATCCGAGGAAGAATCCTCCCATGGTAGAGTTCATGATATACGATGTCCCCCAATGCATGACGCTGCAGGATTTTTGCAATGTATGCAAATTACCTTATGTTGGGGATATCCGTGACCCTCGTCCATGGGACTTGGAGGATTTCATTGGTTCTATTGTTGTTGGAGAGGAGAGAGGAGTGTCTCGCGCTAGAATTGCTAGCATACATTTTCATGTGCTTCGGTACTTCTCACTATTTGTGGGAAAATGTTTGATTGGCCGAGGGGAGGCTGGATCACTTAGTTCTCCAGACCTTACGGTTTTGCGCGAAGGTCTTTATAACGATAAGACTTATAGCTTGGGCGCTATAGTAGCTCAACTGTTGAACCTGAACCGTTCTAAAGGAGTCATCTATGGAGGTATCTACGCTACCCGTCTTGCCAGACACTTTGAGATACCCATTAGACTGGGAGAGGAAGGAGAGATGCTTCTCCCTGAGAGATGTCTGGATTATGATAGCATGGTTCGCCATGATTTTCTGGATAGAGATGCTAGTAGACGGATGATTTATAACCTGGTGTTTAGTCAGGGTACTCGAGAGACTATTACTTTGCCTGCACCTTCTTTGTTCGATCTTCATGCAAGCAGGTACAGTATTATGCCCGCGGACATCTACGCATATTGGGGCTTGGCTAAACCACAGGCGCCCGTGCCCGAGCCGCCAGTCGAGTACCAGACGCTAGTTTATCAGTGGGAGCGAGAGGAGCTCACACAGCAGTGGCATCCACAGTCTGCTCCAGAGTATCCCGGAGCTGGTTATTTCCCACCATGGGAGTAGACCAAGCTAGGCCAAAAGCCTAAGCTTGGGGGAGTACGTGTTCTCACCGACTTTACATTCATGCTTATGCTTTCGCTTTGTTGGCCGGTGTTTACACTTTGCCACTGTATTATCCATGCTAGTTTCTTTTCGTTTTCTTGTTTTCTTGTTTTGTGTCCTTTTGAGAAAACCCAAAAATATTTTTCTTTCTTCTTTTGCTTGTTGGGAGCTTTCCTGTGTAAATAGCTTTCTTTTTCTTTGTGTCAAGGTAGAAGATATTGGTTACAATGCTTAGTGGTTCTTACATGCTTACCTGTTCAGCTTTCAAAGAGCCATATTATTTTGTCTTTTCCTTTGTGTTTGCCTGCAGATTCAGCTTAGTCCAATGCGCTTATTATCGTTTTCATCGTTCGATCGTGCAAATGAAAGGCAACAATGATAATATATGATGGAGTGACTCAGACTGAAAAGCTGGTATGAACTCTATCTTTTTTTTTTGTAAATATGACTAGCTTGTCAACCCAGATTTAGCTTTGTTGTGAGAGAACCATGTTTGCAATGACAACTTAGAGATCATAGTTTCTGATGCCATGCTTATTTAGCTGAGAGCTTATAATGGTTTGTCTTGATTGCCAACATGGATTTTGAGATGATTGTGATGTAGTATGATAGGATGGTATTCTCCTTTGAATGTTTCAAGTGGCTTGACTTGGCGCATGTTCATGCATGTAGTTGAAACAAAATCAACATAGCCTCTATGATGTTCGTGTTCATGGTGATCTATATCCTGTTCATGCTTGCATTTAATGTTAGTCAAACTCATTGCATCTTGATGACTGTTGTCGCTCTCTAGTTGGTCGCTTCCCAGTCTTTTGCTAGCCTTCACTTGTACTAAGCGGGAATGCTGCTTGTGCATCCACTTCCATAAACCCAAAAGTTTTTCCATGAGAGTCCGCCATACCTACCTATTTGCGGTATCTACCTGCCGTTCCAAGTAAATTTGCATGTGCCATTCTCTAAACCTTCAAGAAATAAATCTGTTTTGCATGCCCGAACCGCTCATGTGGTGACAGAGGGATATTGGTATCTTCCATGCTAGGAGTGTTATCCTCGACATGTGTTTATTCACAGTCATTCACGAGAAAGGGGCCGGTATTTGGGATGCCCAGTTCCATGCTTAAATCAAAAACATAACTGTAAAACAAGACTCCCCCGGATTGATGTTACTATGGACGGTACCCGAGGATTCGGCTAGCCGTGGAGTGTGATTCATTGGTGGTGGGGGAGTTAAAACTTTACTTTTCTGTTTGCGAACCGCCATAGAATGAGTAGTATGGAAGATATTGAGAACTCTTGGTCATTGCGTTGACAATGAAAGCATGCCACCCAAAAATTATTATCTCTGTTTTCAAAGCTTGAGCTCTGGCACCTCTGCAAATCAATGCTTCCCTATGCGAAGGGCCTATCTATTTATTTTCCTGTCGAGTCATCCTCCTCTTATATAAGCACCAATTAGAGAGCACCTCTATCATTTTTATGCTTTGCTTTTGATTGATATTGAGTATGACTATGACTGGATCTTTGTTGCTATGAATTACAATGTTTAGTTAGCCCTTGATCTTTGAAAGTGCTCTACATTTATGTTTTGCGGTCTCAGAAAGAGCTAGTGAGATACCACCTATTCATATTGCTTCATGCTTGTTTTGATTGAAGTGTTGGTATTTGAAACTCATTATTATTTGCTCGTTAGCTGATTATGCCATTGATATTAGTTTACCGTGAGACCTTTGTGTCATTTGCTTATGTGGTTAACTTGTGATCTTGCTAAAATTCTGGTTATGAGTTAGACATAGTTGCAACAACAAGATCAAACAGAGTTTGTCAAAGTTTTTCTTCCTCTCTCAGTTTGTCAACTGAGTTGCTTGAGGATAAGCAAGGTTTTAAGCTTGGGGGAGTTGATACGTCTCCAACGTATCTACTTTTCCAAACTCTTTTGCCCTTGTTTTGGACTATAATTTGCATGATTTGAATGGAACTAACCTGGACTGACGCTATTTTCAGCAAAATTGCCTTGGTGTTATTTTTGTGCAGAAATCAAAGTTCTCCAAACGTCCTAAAAATTTACGGGGAGCAGTTTTGGAAAATATCAAAAATATCTACGCCAAGTTCCACCTCAGGGGGTGGGCCAGTGGGCCACAAGCCCCTGCTCTGCCACCACCCCCTTGGTGGCGGTGGGCAGGCTTGTGGGGCCCACAGGCACCTATCGCCCCAACTCCAGCTCTATAAGTTGTCTTTCGTCCCAGAAAAAATAAAACGAGAAGTTTTCGTCGCGTTTTCGATATGGAGGCGCCGCCACCACCTGTTCTTCATCTGGAGGGCAGATCTGGAGTCCGTCTTGGGCTCCGGAGAAGGGAAATCGTCGCCATCGTCATCATCAACCTTCTTCCCTCTCCAATTCCATGAAGCTCTTCGTCGTTCGTGAGTCATCTATTCGTAGGTTCGCTGGGCGGTGATGAGTAGGATGAGATCTATCATGTAATCGAGTTGGTCTGGTTCTTTATTAAAAGGAGAACCTTAATATCCCGTAGTTTCCTTTTGGACCCCGCTGCCACGGGAGGGATGGACAATAGATGTCATGCAAGTTCTTTTCCCTAAGCAAGTATGACGACACACGGAATGCATGCCTACATCACATTGACGAATGGGAGCTAGCCACATATCTCTCCGTGTTATAGTTGTTGCATGATGAATATTATCCAAACAAATCACCGACCCATTGCCTACGAGTTTGTCCTACTGTTGTTACTTCTCTTGCTCTGCTGCTGCTGCTACTACTCTTGCTACTGCTGTTACTTGTTTTGCACTGCTGCTACTGTTGCTACTACTGTCGCTTGCTACTGTTGCTACTTGCTACTGCAGTCACTACTGTTGTTCCTTGCCACTGCTATTGCTCGTTACACTGCTACTACCTGCTACATTGTTGGTTCGCCAGACCGTTGACGGGAATTGACAACTTCCGTCAACGCGGCAATGGAAGCGCCATTGATACAATCGTTAGGAATAGTCTGTTGTCAACAGATCGTTTCTGACACCGTTGTTATCATATTACTTTGTTGTTACTACTGTGCTTGCAGATACTAATCTTTCAGGTGTGGTTGAATCTGACAAATACAGCTGCAAATACTCGAGAGTATCATCTCACCTCCTTTAGGCGATCTACAAATTTGGGTTGAATACTCTACCCTTGAAAATTGCTGCGAACCCACGCGCTGGTGGGCCATCAACAACATTCTTCCAGTCTCATTGCCGGGGAGTGATATCAGCATTCTTCTGGTGCCGTTGCAGGAGAAGGTTTGTTGTTATAAGCATTCATCTAGCTAACGCCAGAGATTGCAGGATCAGCCCTTTTCTGGAGCCATTGCTAGGGAAGCACAGCTGACGTCGCTCATTTTTTATTAAATAGGTCATTTTGGAGCTAACTAAGCTAATTATGTCCTTTTGTAGGATAATTAGCCAATTTAGTCTTTCTTCGATGAGTCTAAGCTACGTAGAAGAAGAGGAAGAGAAGAAGAAGTAAAAGAAGGAGGAGGAGGAGGAGGAGGAGAAGGAGAAGGAAGAGGAGAAGAAGAAGAAAAGAAGAAGGAGAAGGAGAAGGAGGAAGAAAAAGAAGAAGGAGGAGCTCCTTCTCCTTCTTTGTGACAGCCCGATGCCGACGTTCCAGAAGATTCCCCTTCTATTCCGTTTTCGTCGTGTGTCTATTTTCTTTTGTCGCATCATCATCGCATCATGCGCATCATCTGCATTGCATCGGCATCTCCGTTGCTGCTAGTTTTCAAACTTGCATCCGTTGTTAGTTGCCGGTTCTCGTCGTTGTCCGTTCTGAGCCCGACGACACACGCACGCGTCGGCGGCATCATCAAATCCCTGTTTTTAAAAGTGTGCGTAAAATTTTCTTTGGTCGGGGTGAAACTTGGTATGCGGTCATAATTAGTTATAGCTAGGCCGCCTGTCAAGTTTCGTCGGAATCGGAGTCCGTCTAGTACCCGAACGGTCGACCATAGCGGCACCGTATTCGGTTTATCGTCGGACGTTGTCGGTGTTTTAAAAATCGTTGTCGCGCCGCCCGTTCTCCCTCTCGTCTCCGGATATCCACTCTACACAGCCACTCGTCCGTCCCGCATTCGGAATCAGTCGAATCCGACCGCGCGGTTGGATCCGGAACAAAATTTCGCTAAACCTAGCCCCCCCCCCATTTGTCTATAAATAGTCCCCATGCGCATTTTTAGACAGCCCCCTTCCACCTTGGGATCCGCGCCACCTACCCCTGAAACCCTAGCCTCTCCCGCAGCTTCTCTCCTGTGCCAGCAAACCGCAGGCCCGCCGGGCCCGAACCGCCGCCGCCGCCTCTCGTGCTCCTGTGCCCCTCGCACCGAGCAGCGCCTCCCATGGCAGCCGCCTCCTCTCGCCGGAGCACCACCGGCGCCCCTCCTCTCGCCGGAGCGCCTCCCGCCGCTGACCAGGTCGCCCCTCACCCCATTCTTCTTTGTCCTTTCCCCCCATCTCCCTTCTCTCACCTCCCTCTCTCTCGTTTGTGGATCTGGCAGGAGCAACCATGGCTCGGGCGCCAAGACGTGGTTCCCTTGCGAAGCTTGTCGCCGCCGGAATTGGGTGGTGCCTCCCGGATCCGCCAGCCCCCACCGCCGCCATCTCGGTCCAGGCCGGACCGAGGCCCTCCGCTAGCCGCCGCCCTGGAGCCTGCAACCGCCGCCTCGCCTCTACCCTGGAGGGACACGAGGAGGACGAGGCGCTCCAAGCAGCGCCACCAGCCCCTCGCCCTGGGCCGATTCCCAGCGCCCCGCTTCGGCCCAGTCCGCCTCACCCCGGCCCAGCTTCCTCCTCCAGGAAGGCCGATCTGGCCCGAGGTGAGCCTCCGCCTCGTGTCATCCTATCTTCTGTCGGATACGCATCTAGCAGAACCGGCGCCCTAGTCCGACTGACAGCCGAGCCAGCGCCTCATCGAGGAGGTCCCGGGATCAAATCCCGTGGAGGCCTCAATTCTTTTGCTCCTGCGTTTTTTTCTTTTGTCCATAGCACCACTTGGGCCTAATTGCTCTGGGCCACTTCGGCTTGCTGTGATCCAGCCTTTGTTTTTTTTAAATGCTTACCTCAGGTCTAGTTACTATTTGAGAAGAGAGATGCATGTTTTTTTAAAATACGCTGTATCTTCTATTCCGTAATTCGGATCGGAGTGATTCAAATATGTATGGTGGCTAGAATTTCGTGTAGAATCCGAATTTATAACTTTCATGTCTGTTTGACGTGGTTTGTCATGCCAAATGCATAGATTAACGTGATGTCCTATTATGTTTCCGTCCCATATTTATTTTTCGCAGTGTCCGGTTTGCCCGAATGTCGTAGGTTAAATGTTCATGTTTTAGGAACCCTCTTGCCATGTATTTTAGAGTAGCCGTTGGTATTTTGGCGCGTAGGGTTTTGCCGCTAGATTATTTTCCGTGTTTAGGACGTTATCTCGCATTAACGTGTGGCAATATTTTTGTTGTGCAACCCCACATATTTTATATGTTTTTGGGGTAGAAAAATCCATATGATTTTTCTGTGCAATTAGTTTTAGCTTTTGAGTAAGTTAGTTCGCGCGATATTTTTCCATGTTGCCCTCTTGTCTTTTTTGTAGGATTTATTTCGTGCTTCGTTTGATTAAGTTGTCAACTAGGAAGTTGTTCTTTGATGTTTACTCTAGCCCCTAGTATTTTTGGTTGCAATATAAATGCATGTTTAGGTGTGGTTTGCTTGCTCTCAAGTTGCTAGAAATAGTGCTGATTCGGAGGTGCTGAAATATTTCCAAGTCTGAGATCTATTATATTTTGTTGTTGTCTTGTCTTGGTTGTAACTTGTGATATGTAGCTCTTTTGAGGTTGGTGCAATGGAGTTGGTTGTAGCCCTTGTGTTTCTCTAGCATGCTGTGAATTTTCATGCCATTTGGATCCCTGTAGCTATAGGTTTTGCTGCTGTCAATATGCCTTCAGATCAAAAACTGCAGCTTCAAAAACTGCTATTTTCACTAAGTCTGAGATAGTGTGTGGGAAGCCATTTTGTGACTTCTTTTCATAGTGTTCCTTGCTGCCATGCTAGTTGTTGTTAGTTGTTTGTTGCAGTGCTTCTTGCCCTCTTTCGTGTCATGCCTTGGTTGATTATATTGGAGTTGAGTAGCTCGTAGTTGTGGGGCGTAGATAATGCTATGTGGCTGATTTTGGCAGATTGTAGTGATTTCTTGTTTTGCTCGTAGTTGTTGAACCGTAGCTCCGATTTGATTGTGTCCTACATGAAACTTGCTTAGAATCTCGTGTAGTTTCATTTTATCTTGCTGGTTGTATGTTTTGAAGTGCTCGTGACCATCGTTGCACACATATTGCATCCATGCCATCATATCTTGCGGTGCTTGTATCTTTTGAACCGTAGCTCCGTTGGAGATGTTCTCTATGTGTAAATTGCTTGTAACGACGCATATAATCACGTGAACCTATTTGTTTTTCTGTTTAACAACTAATTAAATGTGTTAGTTCAGATCTGGATAGAATTGTAAATTAACATGTGAGGTCGTCTCGGAGGTGCTATATGTCATTTCCGACCTCATTTAAAATGCCTAGGTAGGTAGTTTAATTGCGCTTCACCTCTTGCCATGTTTAACCACATTTAATATTGTCGTGTATCTAATCGGGATAGAACTAGATAAAAACATAGAGTTTCGTCAATATGCAACTCGTTGCATATTGAACTTCACTTAATGTGTAGTGCTTGAGTGTGTGAATTGTCATGCCGTGTCTTGCATGTTTTCAACTGCTCATGCACCACATGTGTTGTGCATCGTGTGGTGAATTATGTGTGTTGATTTGTGTTTCCAGTTTGCTTCGTCTTGATAGAGTTCCGCAGCGTGCCGGATTGTGAGGACCCGTTCGACTACGTCGGTTCGTCTGCTTCACGGAGGCATTCTTCTTCCAAGCGGGATCTCAGGCAAGATGACCATTTCCCCAGATACCATTACTATCATTGCCATGCTAGTTTTACCGTTTCTATCGATTATGTCTCGTTGCCTACCACATGTTAAATATCAGCCTCTCAACAATGCCATGAAAACTTTCAACCTGTTTGACCTAGCAAATCACTGATTGGCTATGTTACCACTTGCTTAACCCTGTGTAGCGTTCCTAGTTGCAGGTGCAGTTGCTTCCATATGATTACATGGGTTCCTTGTCATATCACCATATTAATGCTATTTAATTTAATGCACCTATATACTTGGTAAAAGGTGGAAGACTTGCCCTTTCTAGCCTGGTGTTTTGTTCCACCTTTGCCCCCTTAGTTTCGGCTACCGGTGTTATGTTCCATAATTGAGCGCTCCTAACACGATCGGGGTTGTTATGGGGACCCCCTTGATAATTCGTTTTAGTTTAAAGCTGGTCTGGCAAGGCCCAACATTGGTTCTACATTTGCCCAACATAATAAGTTTGTTAACACTGAAATGCATAGGGAGTTAGCGCTACCCGAGGAGTAATTCTACATAATACAGGGGGGCCAGTGCTGATGGTGTTGGTCCCAAAAGGGCAGACTGCGGGGCCACCATGGGGAAACTCGAGGTTTGGTACCTGTAGGCTTTTCCATCCGTCGTGTCCTGAGAACGAGATACGCGGCTCCTATCGGGTACGTCAACACGTCGGGCGGCCTTGCTGGAGTAGTTTTACCTTTGACGAGATATCTTGTGCATCGGGATTCCGGTGATGCTTTGGGTAATCTCAGAGTTGAGGTTTTCCACTAGGGAATCCGACGAGATCGCGAGCTTCGTGATTGAGGATTTCTATGCGGCTTGTGGTAATTTGTGATGGACTAGTTGGAGCACCCCTGCAGGGTTAAATCTTTCGGAAAGCCGTGCCCGCGGTTATGTGGCAACGTGGAAACTTTGTTTAACACTGGTTCTAGATAACGTGAAGTTAACTTAATTAAAATATGCCAACTGTGTGCGTAACCGTGACTGTCTCTTTCGTGAGTTCTTTCTTCGATCGAGGACACGGTGGGGTTATGTCTGACGTAGGTAGGTGTTCAGGATCATTCATTTGATCATCAGTAGTTCACGTCTGTTATGCGTAGATCATCCCCCTCTTATTTCTTGTACTCGTAAGTTTAGCCACCACATATATGCTTAGCCGCTGCTGCAACCTCACCACTTAACCATGCCTCACCCATTAAGCTTTGCTAGTCTTGATACCTTTGGAAATGAGATTGCTGAGTCCCCTGTGGCTCACAGATTACTACAACACCAGTTGCAGGTACAGGTAAAGGTTACTTGACGCGAGCGCGTTGATTGTTCATTTGGAGTTGCTTCTTCTTCTTCTTCTTATTCGATCTAGGATGGGTTCCAGGCCGGCAGCCTGGGATAGCAAGGATGGACGTCGTTCTTATTTTTCTCGTTTGTTTTCGTCCGTAGTCGGACCCTGCTCTTACTCTTGATGATTATGTAATGTACTGATGTGACTCTGATGTAGCTTGTGGCGAGTGTAAGCCAATTCTATATATATATATATATATATATCTTCTTTTCAGTACATGTACTTGTAACGATATCCATTCTTGCGACACGACGAGATGCGCTTCTATCCCTGACATGGCCTTCGTGCCAAATTGAGGATACGGTCGCATCTTGGGCGTGACATTCTTCTCCTCATTCTTCTCCTTCTTCTTATCCTCCTCCTTCTCTTCTTCTTCTTCTCTTCTTCTTCTTCTTCCTTCCTTTCATTTTTCCTCTTTCTTCTCCTCTTGTCCCCTTCTTCGGGCTAAATTAGCTAAGAATGCCTTTTCGGAGCTAATTATGTCATTTCGAGGATAATTAGCTAAGTACAGGTCATGTTTTATTAAATAGACCATTTTGGAGCTAGCTAAGCTAATTATGTCATTTAGGTGGAACCCTAGCTAACTATAGGTCGTTATAATTGTGTGAAGGAGAACTTACCCACAACATTCGGATCACCATGTCCGCCCTCGTGTCGCACAAAACACCGTCGATCTCCACCTCCGGCGGGGCCGGGGGACCCAAGTAGTGCTCCCAGGTCATTCCTACCTCTCGCTCCCGACCGGGCAACGTAACAAACCCTAGGAAGTTTTTACGGCAAAGCACACCAAGGACGTTGTTGGGCTTGCAGACACCCTTGGCAACAATTCAACCCCTACAGTATGACAAATTAAAGCCAAAACATTAGATATTTGAGAAAACGCAAAGGCAAAAGGTTAAATAAGAGTAAATTAACTTACTTGTCCCCATTTGGCCTAATCGACCACCTCTGCTCGGGGTCGCCGGCACGAGCGGGAGCCCCGAACTACCACACTGGTAGACGGTAGCCCCCTCACCCAGCTCCTCGTCGCTACCAGCATGGCCACTTGGCTCAGCCCAGGTATCCCACTAGGTCTCTTGGGATGTACCCTCATCCCTGCTTTGCTCCGGAGTCGCCTGGAATGAAGCCTCTGGGACACGAGTCTCGTGGGTCGAAGGCTCGTCGACCTAAGGCTCGTCGACCCGAGGCTCATGAACCGGAGACCGTGTAGCCTCCACCTCAGACGAATCCACCCTAGAAGTCATGTGCTCAGGTGAATTAGCTTGGGGTGGTGGCGGAGACCGTGTAGCCTCCACCTCAGAAGGCGTGGCAGCCATCGCCCTACCTCTCCCGCGGCCACGTGTACCTTTAGTACAACATAAATACCAACATGCGTAATAAAATGTATATAAATACCAATATGCATACAACATGAGTACAACATAAATACCAACATGAATACAACGTGTACCTTTAGTACCTCTCCGCTTCGCGGGGGGTCAACCTCCTCTCACGGGGGGCGCTCCTTGCAGAGTAGAGAGCAACGCTCTCCGAAGAGGCGAGGCAGGAATGGAAGTACCCATCCCATCACCCGCCGACGAAGAAGGAGCCGCGGAGTGCTTTCGACCCTTTCCCACCAACTTTCAACACCTGTCATGACAAAGAGTAAATGAAATTAGTACAACATAAATACCAACATGAGTAATAAAATTTATAAAATTTTGTTGAATACCTGACATGAACTAATAACAATCATGCTCGTCTATATATGCTTCGGGGTCAATAAATGCATCATGATCATCACTATCATCAATAAATGCATCATCATCATTACTATCACGAAGAACATGTGGAAGGCCACCATTATGTAATCGGTCAAGATGTGACAGGTCATCCGCAGCAGTAACCTCTTCTTCTTCCAGCTCTTCCTGTTCGGGCTCAGGAGTTAAGACGGATTCACTGTCGTTGTCTACTTCAATGTTCTGGGGTGAAGTAGAGCGGTTCTTGAAACGTTTCTTGGACAAACGTGTTTCTTGGAAGAATTCTCCATCATATGTGTCTTGGTTAATGTGAGGTTCGTAATCCTCTTCATTGAGGGTAGGTGGTCTAAAATGTGGTGGCACTTCATAAACGACATCCCAACCTTTGAGATTTGGATCAGTTTGGCAGGCCCACGGTAGATAGAAAACTTGTGTCGCCTGTTGAGCCGTAATATAGACATCGGGAACATCTAAGTGGGTGTTTTGGTTGATTTCGAATAGTCCTATATGTTCATGAGTCCTTCTAGTCTCCCTCGGCTCAAACCAATAACATTTGAAGACTACGATGGTTGGTGGGTTTTCACCATAGAATAGAAGTTCATAAATTGCTTCAACTCTTCCATAATACTCGATGTCTCCTTCGCCGATAGCAGAGACAGAACAATTTGTAGTCTTTAGGTCGTGCATAGATAGCTCTTTGCCAAAGGTACGAAAGTGATACCCGTTGATGTTGTATTTGTCAAATGAACGGACCTTATAGTCAAAACCATTAGTGACTTGTCTCAACTCGGCGTCCATAGACTCTGCATCAGCCTACAAGTTTAATACGAAAGAATGGATGCATTAGCCGCAAATTAGACCAAGAAATCAAATGGGCCCTTAATGGTAATTAATTACCCGTTGTTTGAACCAAGAGATGAAACCGGGATAGTCGCCTCCATGCTTTGCGAGAAGCTCATACTCTTCGACGGAATCCTTTTCGATGACCGCTCCATCCGAGAATTCGGTGACGTATCGACTATATCAAATATCCGGGAATAAGAGTAGTTCAAAGAAATTAGAAGTTGCGGAACAATAAATTACCGAGAACTTACTCGATGTACGGCCGCACTTATGTTAGGTTGGTGAAGATATACAAAGAAATGGTCCGCCATTCTTCGACATCCAACGATTTCCCTTTTGAAGCACCGGATGTTGCGAGCTTACCTTTGAATAGGTTAAGGTTGGATCGAACTTTTTTTGGATCGCCATCATTTTACCGAGGCTTCGGGTTATGCAAATGACGATTTTTGGCTTCGTAGTGTGTTGTCACGAAGTTTGCCGCCTCCTCAGTAATGAATGCCTCGGCCATCGATGCTTCAATTCTACGTTTATTTTTACACTTAGCTCGAAGCGTCTTCTGCATCCTCTCAGTAGAGTAGCACCATCGATTTTGAACGGGCCCCCCCATTCTTGCCTCGGTCGGGAGATGCAAAATCAAATGTTGCATTGGATTAAAGAAGCCCGGTGGAAAGATCTTTTCTAATTTGCAGATCAACTCCGGCGCCAACTCTTCCATTTCATCTAGCATGCCAGGCGATAGTTCTTTCGCACAAAGAGAACGGAAGAAATAGCTCAGCTATGCCAGTACTAGCCATTCATCCTCAGGGATAAAGCCACACAACATCACTGGCATTATCCGCTCAATCCATATGTGCCAATCATGACTCTTGAGCCCAAATATTTTCAATTTCTCAAGACTCGCTCCCCTCTTTAGATTCGCACCATACCCATCGGGGAACATCAACCGCATTTTCACCCACAATAGCATTTCCCTCATAGTTGGCCTTTCAAGATTGAACCATGCCTTTGGCTTCGCTATGCTTTGCTTTCCTTTTCGTTGTCGCAAGTTTTGCAACGGTCTATCACATATAGCATCCATGTCGATTCTAGCCTTAGGATTATCTTTTGACTTCCCCTCTATGCCGAACAATGTACCAAAAATGGCATCTGCAATATTCTTTTCAGTGTGCATCACGTCGATGTTGTGTGGGCAAAGGAGGTCTTTGAAGTAAGGCAAATCCCATAAGCATGACTTGTGAGTCCAGGCGTGTTCCGTATTATACCCTTTGAAGTATCCTGGACGCAAAGGATCAGTCTCGAGAGCGTTTAACTGATCAAGGGTCTGTTGGCCTGTCAACGCAGCTGGTGCAGTGTTTTTGACAACTCTACCTTTGATGAAATTCTTCTTGTCTTTTCTGAACTTATGGTCAGGATCCAGGAATTGTCTATGCATGTCGAAGCAAGAATACTTGCGACCAGCCTGCAGCCAACGGAACTGAAGAGCTGCCTTGCATGTGGTGCACGGGAACCTTCCATGCACACACCAGCCAGCGGATAGCTCAAACGCCGGATAATCATGCGTCGAGTACATGTACCACACATGCATTTTGAAATTTGTTTTGGTAGCCGCGTCGTAGGTCTTGATCCCATTATCCTAGGCTTCTTGCAACTCATCCTTAAGCGGTTGCATGTACACATTCATATTCTTCCCCGGATAGTTGGGCCCTGGAATTATCAACGTCAGGAAAATGTTCTTTCTTTTCATAATCTCTCTGGGTGGCAAATTTAGTGGAATGACAAATACAGGCCAACAACTGTATTGTGCTGCCGTCATACCATACACATTGAACCCATCCGTGCTGATGGCAACTCTAGGTTGCCTTGGATCTTCCGATTTATCCTTATGTAATGCATCGAAGTGCCTCCACGCAAAACCATCTGAAGTGTGTACCAACATCTTGTTCCCATCCGCATATAGTTCGGCTCTTTTGCCCAATTTGTGCCATGTCATCTGTCTGGCCGTTTCTTCGACCATGAAAAGACGTTGAAGTCTTGGTACGATTGGCAGATACCGAAGAACACTAATGGGGATTTTGGTCTGATTCTTCTCACCCGTACCGTTGTCTACCACAATATACCTAGAAGAATTGCAAATGGGGCAATAGTTCAAGGCCGCATACTCAAGCCTGAATAAGGCACATCCATTCTCACAGGATGTATCTTCTCATAGGGCATCTTAAGTACACGGAGGATTTTCTCTGACTGGTACAGGTTTGCAGTCAGTACATGGCCTTTGGGTAGAAAGCGTCCAAATATCGTCATCATCGCGTCGTAGCATTCTCTGCCTAGGTTGAATTGAGCCTTCAGAGCCATTACTTGCGCGATGGCATCCATCTGACAAAACTCAGTCTGCTCGTGGAGAGGACGTTTTGAAGACTCCAACATTTCACAGAAGGCCTTTGCAGATTCCTCCATCTCATCGTCCGAATCCCGAGCATCATCAAAGTCTTGCACCATGTCTTCAATCCCGGTACCATGCTCGTCGGTGCGACGACGAATTACCTCTGCTCTGGCACGTTGGTCAGACTCACCATGAAAATTCCACACCGTATAATTAGGCGTAAAACCCCACTTCTGCAGGTGTTTACCCATTTCAAACTCTGTCTGCTTTTTCCAGTTGTCGCAGTTGGGACACGGGCACCATGTTTTTTGCTGGCCATTTGCAAATGCGGCTCTCACAAACCCCCTGGTTTTTGTTAACCATTCATGGGTCATGTCTTTCTGACTAGGGTGACCAGTGTACATCCAAGCACGATCACTCATGTTGCCTAGCTACCTATGGGGGCACAAGAAATAAATATATAATTCATCATCTATATTCATACGCTAATCAAGTTTGTCAGTTTTATTACATCCATGCAACCTACATGCTAATAGGTAAAGATAGGTCCTAGTCCCACCCGAGTATGTGTAGATTGGGTTCGTTTTCCCATGCTCTGCTCCAGATGCGACGCAGAAATCCGGCAGCACCTCCCCGCTGTTCTCCTGATACACGTCTCGGCAATAAGCAGAAAGGATGTGTACCTGGATAACAACAGGGGAGGCACTGACGAAATTCCGCATCGGATTCAGAGCACAGCATACGGGAAAACAAACCGAATCTACACATACTCGGGCTGTCCATGGATAATGTTGGACAATTCGAAAGGATGCCGGTTATAAATATGCAAAGAAATGCATATTTATAGATGTCGCCCTTTCGAACGGGAGACGCATACTGGTCACGCATACTCATGATTGAAGAAACCTATAGCTAGCAAGTTTCATCGGCATGAAGACCGAGACAGAACAAATTAAGGGGGTAGGAGGAGAAGTCATTTGTGCTCACCAACAAACGCAAGGGCGGAGCTCGTCCAACGCATGTGGAGGTCGTCGAACAACTGTACATTGAAATTCACACGATCAACACAAATATGATGTTTTTATAATTAAAATAATCGGAAAATATGTGACCTAACTCATAATTTACAAAACTATGACCACGTGGGCCTCTAGAAGGCCGAAAAGCACCTTCTCGTTCAACAGTAAGTAGAAGAGGTGTCTGGGGTCGGGGCTTAGTGGCGTCGAGGGTCGGTGATGTCGGGTGTCAATGGTCGGGAGTCGGGTTAAATGCGTCGATGGTCGGGGGTCAGTGCCGTCGGGGGTCGAGGGTCACTAGCGTCGGGGGTTGGGGTCTTTTCGATCGACAAGAGGCTAAAGAGGTGTCGGGGGCCCTGGGTTGGGGGTTAGTGGCGTCGGGGGTCGGGGGTCGGGGGTCGAGGGTCAGTGCGTCGGGGGTCGGGGGTCAGTGGTGTCGGGCATCGGGGGTCGGGAGTCGGGGGTCGGGGGTAAGTGGTGTCGGGCGTCGGGAGTTGGGGGTCGGGGGTCAGTGGTGTCAGGCGTCGGGGGTCGGGAGTCGGGTGTCAGTGGCGTCGGGGGTCGGGGGTCGAGGGTCGGGGGTTGGTGGCGTCGGGCGTCGAGGGTTGGTGGCGTCGGGCGTCGGGGGTCGGGAGTCGGGTGTCGGGGGTTGGGGGTCGGGGGTCGAGGGTCGGGGCTTGGTGGCATCGGGCGTCGGGGGTCGTAGGCGGGGGTCGGGGGTCGGGTCCTTTTCTTTCTTCTTCTCCTCTCTCCTCTTTTTCTTCTTCTTCTTCTTCTTCTTCTTCTTCTTCTTCTTTCTCCTCCTCCTCCTCCTCTTCTAACAGTAACCTAATTAACACTAAACTAATAGTAACCTAATTAACCTAAACTAACAATAACCTAATTAACATTAAACTAATAGTAACCTAATTAACCTAAACTAACATTAACCTAATTAACACTGACACTAACCTAAACTAACAGATGCAATGAAATGAAAAAAAGAAAAAAAATGAAAGAAAATGAACTCACCAGGGAGGAGGTGTGGTGGTGGGGGAGGAGGGCCGCGGGGAGGGTGTCCGCGGGGAGGGGGTGGCCGCAGGGATGGGTGGCCGCGGGGAGGGGCCGGGGTGGCCGCGGGGATGGGGTGGTCGCGGGGAGGGGGTGGCCGCGGGGAGGGGAGCGCCGCGGGGAGGGGGTCGCCGGTGGGAGCGAGGCGGGGCGGGGGCGGGGGCGAGTGACAGTGAGCGCGAGGGGGAGAGAGAGACAGTGTGGGGGGAGAGACAGTGAGCTCGAGGGGGAGTAGACGGCCGTTACACGGTCGGCCCCTTTGCCGTCCGCCCCCTGACGGCAAAGGGCCCCACGGCAGACGGCAAAGGCCGACACATGGCAAAGTTAGCCTTTCGTCGGACATGGCAAGCATGGGACCCACCCGTGCTCTTTGCCGTCTGCCCTTGGTCCCTTTGCCGTCCGCTGGCAGGCGGCAAAGGGCTGACACATGGCAAATAGTATTTTTGCCATCAGTCAGCCCTTTGGCGTCCGCCTTGTGTCAACTGACGGCAAAGAGGTTCTTTGCCATCAGCCAGCTGACGGCAAAGACCTGGCTGACGGCAAAGAACTGGATTCCAGTAGTGACTTCAGCAATACAAAATAACCAGAAAATAACAAGGCAGAATTATGTAATAAACATGAAATGACAGTGATGTAATAAACAAGCAATGACAGTGTTGTAACAAGCCAGAATCTTTTAGCTAAACTAGGAATGACAGTGCTGTAATAAACAATGACAGTCTGAATATTTGAGCTAAACAAACAATGGCAGTGATGTAGTAAACACTGACAGTCTGAATCTTTTGAGCCAGATAGAAAAAACAGAAGCAACTTCATGCATGTCTAACACTAAAGAAGATAGAACTAACCGGCTGAGCACACACTAAAAATCTTCTCCCTATCTCAAATCCTTCGAATGCTACGCGACGCTCACGCGGCAGCCCATGCTCCAAGCAAACATCCAGGGCAGAATTCTCGATGCCCATGTAGTCTTCGTCGTCGATGCTAGCAGGGATCTAAAGAAGAACCAAGAAACAGAGATAAATCCCCAATGTGAAGAAACTGAAACCCTAAACCTAACCCTAGCTCTACAAATTACCCGGTACATCATGTCGTCCGAGGAAGAGCTGATGTCCAGGCTCGATAGGTCATTGCTACTCTCATCCTCGTAAACCATGGCGTGGTGGAGGTGGTGGCGGCCGACGAGCTTCGGCGACGAGGGGGGCAGAGCGTGAGCAGAGTAGACTGGCTCGGTCGACTAGGTTCGAGCGAGACACAAAGACCGACCGAACCGGTTCGTGCCGACCAGGTTCGAGCGGGCCATTTGTTTTTTTAAGGTGTCTATGCCATTTGTTTTTTTTGTAAGATGTCCCGGACGGCATGTGGCGGACGGGACGTTGCAGGAACTGTCACATCGTGTAAAGAGTGAACTGCCACTTCGTCTCCCTCGTCGCCTCGTCTCCCACTTTGTCTCCCTCGTCGCACCGTCTCCCTCGTCGCCTCGTCTCCCACACCCAATGGAGAGCGCTCGTCGCGCCGTGGCCGTTGTGGATCTGCTTGAGGTGCCGAAGCAGCAGGAGGACACGACCGCAACCGCTCTCGCCGCCGCTGCGGAACTTGAGAAGGAGGTGCATGTGCTGAAGCATGAGGACACGACCGCAACCGCTGTCGCCGCTGCGGATCTTAAGGAGGTGCCGAAGCAGGAGGACACGACCTCGAGCGGTGCTGCCGACGATGAGGTGGGTTTTTCAGATAGGGTTTTCTGGTTTTTTTATAGTTGATTCGTGCTTAAATGCTACATATATTTATTGAGACTTGGATTTCTTTAATTTCAATCTTGATTTGTGCATGTGGATGTGGTAATGCTTTCTGTTCCCCTGCTTTCATAGTTATCGTTGATAAGCAGGAGATTTAGCATATATTCAGAGAGCAGAACACACTCTGCTTTTGCATGTGTTGGCGAACTTTTGCATTTTGTTGGCTTGAATCAACGGAATCTTTCTCTTATTAGTAAAGATTTCACCTAAGTCATGTGCTTGATATATACGAACACCCATTCCTAAATTTCGCCTAGGTCTGCCCCCTCTCTTGCATTTTATTGGGATTATTAGTAAGGATTTAATAAGAGTTAGGTTTTGAATTGGGATCTTGATTGTTGCATGTGCTTAGATTTTATTATGTGCCGGATATGTTGATAGATTTGTAGTGGTTATCCCCTCACCAGGGCACGACAGGGGCTGAGCAGCCCAATAGTGCAATGTTCTGCTATATAAAATGCAGAACACAGAGAATCATCTTATGCAAACAGATAAGAAAAGATAATGAAGTGATACTTATAAATTGCTTGCAGACATCACATTTTGGATGAAAGCGCTCCTTGTAACAAGTTTTATGGTATGGATGGTTTCCTGACATGGAGAACTGCATGTTTTTGTTGGCAAAGTCAATACCAATGCAACTGCTTAATTAGTACACAAAACAACAAAGAGCTATCTCATAGTCATATATTGGCTGATTACAAGCATGGCAGCAAAAGCACTCTGGATGCCAAACAACTCCCATGCAACTAAGAAAACGTCCATGGCCAATTTCATTGTGCCATCCAGCACATGTCCTGACAAAAGAAGTGTATACATAACATATAGTTACAGAGTACAGTTTGATTTTTTGAAAGGACATTTAAATCTTTGTTGAAGGATCGAAAGCTTGTATAAGTGAAATGCACAAAGGACAGACCCAGTGCGGATAATAGGGTGGCTGATGCAGCAGCACTATGAATGTAATTAGAAGCACATTGTTGAATGCTTGACCTTTTGAATACTGTGTTACATAGTTTGTACTAATCGAATTACTTATATTGTAGGAAAAGGAAGCTGCATGCATGAAGAGGAAGCTCACCAAGACTGGGTTCAAGAGCCCGTATGACTCTGACTACGACGATGACGAACCGTATGAGGTAATCCCAACTATTTTAGTTCAGCGTAAGCACTATATGAATGCATGTTGGTGGGCTTTCTAATGAAATTGATGTAGAGAGTGTTTTAATGTTCTTTGTTTAATTAGATTACTGTACATGACTTTTTTCTTTGTTTGTTCATTAAAATTTGGTAAATGGGAATTATCTGATGTTTGTTCATTGCATCATTCTGAATCAGAAGTGTGTGTTCTGGCTCCATAATGCCTATATGAATGCATAATGTGTGCGCAATTAATTTGTGTGTGCAGTATAACTCTAGAGATGACGTGGAGGACGGCAACAAAGAGTCCTTCATTGAGAAGGAAGCCCAGAAGATCAGGGAGAAGGGGAAGGCGCGTACTTCAGGAGGGGAATGTTCAAATGCCCATACTGCACCACAAAGCCAAAGCCCAGGGATGGGATTTATGAACACCTTATGTCGCATGCACACGGTTTATCGAGGAGTGCTTAAGACATCAAGACCAGGGCAGAGCATGCAGCCCTCCTGAAGGCTCTAGGTCCCATTTAGTCACCCTCCATGATCCTCGGTTTATCGATGTCGTTGTGAACTGTTGTACTTTTGCGCACTGATGTTATCGGCAGGTTGTTGTGAACTGTGTTGGAATCTGTTATACTTTTGATGTTATGGCTGCTTCTATTTTGCTGCTTATATTTTGCTTCATTGATGTTATGGCAGGATGTTATGGTCGACTCGTTAGCA
Organism: Hordeum vulgare subsp. vulgare; assembly: GCF_904849725.1. Lineage (NCBI taxonomy): Eukaryota > Viridiplantae > Streptophyta > Magnoliopsida > Poales > Poaceae > Hordeum > Hordeum vulgare. Next base: position 650,070,924 of record NC_058519.1, read on the forward strand.
ACAGGCAACATCTCAATTCAGCTCTCTGATGTAGATAGCAACAGCAACAGCAACAACTGCTAATGGGTGAGGTGGCTGTGGCGTCAGCACCACCACCGCTGGTCACCAGCCTAGTGCATTCGAACTATTTAGTAACGACCATTCATATTGGTCATTATCACCTAGAAATAAGGCAGTGAGAGGTGATGTCCGCTTTATGACCTTTTCCAGTAAGCAAGTGATGACCTTTCTGATGAAAATGGTCGTTGGTTTTTGGGGCTAGGACCCCTCCAGACAGCTTACGACCAATGATGTCAAATGGTCATAGATTTATGACCATTCCTTCGAGCGTCACTGACAAAAGGTCGTTAGTTGACATATTTCTTGTAGTGTCCATACAAAGGCATGCAACATGTAAACCTACTTACTACGTATAAACTATTTACTCTTTGTCGGAGATTTCGATGATCTCCATGTCCTCCGACGGATAAATGTGCGGCAACAACTCCGCCACCTCTGAGGCCTCTCCTACGGCCCCCTCCGACGCCTTATGCTGCTTTGTTGTGACTTCCTCCGTCGCTATCTCCGCCCCCAACTCGTCTAAGAGGGCGCCTGCCTCTTCCGGATTAGCCTGCGGTTGGTCTCCACCTCGGCCTCATCCCGGATGGAATCTTGGATGGCATGCTGCTCCGCCATCTCATCGGCTTGGGCAACGGCGAAGAAAGCCTCCGCCTCTGCCATGCTCGGAGCTGGAGCAGGAATCCCGGACCCGTCCTCCTCCATCGCCTCCGGCACCTCCTCCATTTCCACGAGTCCGGAGGGAGACCCGCAGCAATGCGGACTCCTCATCGAGCCTGGATCTCCTCCTTGATCTACCTTCGACGCTTCGGCTTGAGCTGAGCGTAGGTGGTGATCCTATGACAGACCATACTGACATCAGAGAGCGGGGGAGAGGAGGCGGATGGGCTCAGGTGGCGGCAGAAGGAGGGAGGGGCTGGATGTGCTAGGGTTGGGGGACGCCAGACGGTTTAAATAACCGACTATGGCCTGAGGTGACAATCCAAAGCGGCGCCACGCGGCGGCTACGTTCGAGTCCCCCGTCGAAACATCGGTTTTCCGGGTGAGTCCGCGTGGGGCTACACCGTAAGGCCTACGTGGTGGGTGTGCCCCATATTTGGGCTAGATATGAGGGGTGTCGGTTGATGACCCACAAGTATAGCGGATCAATCATAGTCCTTTCAATAAGTAAGATTGTCGAACCCAACGAGGAGCGCAAGGAAATGATAAGTATTTTTCAGCAAGGAATTCTCTCCAAGTGTTGTATGTAATAGCATAGATAGTTTTGTAGCAAGATAATTCGTAACAAGTGATAAGTAACAATAGTAGCAAAGGTGCAACAAGGTAGCCCAATCCTTTTTATAGCAAAGGACATGCCTGCAAGTTCTCTTATATAAAGCAAGCGCTCCCGAGGACAAATGGGATTTTCTGTCTAGTCATGTTCATCATATTAAGTTGATCCGCGTTTGCTACATTGATCCATAAGTCGTGTGATGCCACTGCTTCTAGTATGATGGTGGCCCCTTTTGTGTGACCTTGATACATTCCTCGCAAACCTTTGGGGAAGTTCTTCCATTGCCAATGCATGCAATCGATTGATCTGAGCATTCGTGGAAACCCTCTGGCCTCTCCAATAGCCAGCAACTTCTTCGTTTCCTATGCATTTGGCTCTCTCAGATACTCTGCTCCAAACACCTCCACCGCAACACGGGGGAACTTGACAGTATTTTTCAGGCATGTGCTCTCCCCCATCCTGACCATCTCACCAATGGCATATGCCGCAGTACCAAGTGCAAGCATCCTCAGAGCAGCTGTGCACTTCTTCTTGGCAGAGAAAGAGAGTTTTGCATGTGAAAACGACTGACAAAAAAATGTATCATCTAGGAAAGTTGGGTTCGGATCAAAGTAATCCTTCTGTAGTAGCTTTGCTCCGAATACCCTATCCCGATTGATGACTGTTCTCCCTTTGATTGAGCCCTTGAAATTGAGAATGTGCTCCACTTCATGGTCCATTTCCTCTTGCATGCTCATGAGCATCATCATGTCCACTTCTTCGTCTGAATCAGATGAATCGAAGAACTCATCTTGAATAAGTTGATCAAGCTCCGTCGGTCCATACTCCTCGTTGGACGAAATATTGGAATCCATCGTTTCCCATAAAAAATTGACCAACAAATCCGGTCAGACATTCTGTCGAACACATGTGGCACAAGGCACAACCAGAGAGTTGCCGGACGTATTGCAGTGTCTTCCGGGTCGGCGACAACGTCCTATTTGAAGAAGCCGGGAGAGATGATCCCTTTGACCGAGCGGTCGGGGTGGCACAGGCTACTAGGCGACGGAGTGCGCGCGGCGGCGGAGCTGCGAAATGGACAGCGCGTGGAGGAAGCAGAGAGAAAAATTGGAAATGGACCCGGGAGTTCTGCGGGGTGGATTTGGTGCAATTTGCGGTAGGGTCAGGTTGTCAGGTCTGACGCGGCGAGCGTTTCCGGGCGCGTCCGGGCTCCCCCATATCCGTCTCATATTTGGGCTGGAAATGGGGGTGCTAGTCAGTCCGGACGTTTGAGGCCGGTTTGAGAGGCCCGTTTGGATCAAATTTTTGTAACCTGACAGTAACCGGCCGGCCTACCCAGATGTTGGAGGAGGGTTTGAGGGGTCCGATTGAAGATGCTCTAAGAGCCACAAATTGACAAGCGTAAAGGAATCTTACCACACTTTTTTAATATATATGATGTGGGACCCTAGTATAGTTTCTCAAAGATGTGGCTTAAACCAAACATCCATCTAAATTGATTAAACTTGTCTAGTCTTAAGTGTGACAACCTTTGACAAATTTAGTCACAAACCAAACAATAACTAGTCCATCACATTGCAGTGGTCGGTGTGAAATTCGTGGTGTCCGTGTAGCAGTTGCTCCTATGGGTCACGTCCCCAACTATTTGTACCGCCCCTTCCAGCCAACCAACGGACGAAATGTGGAGCTTTTGTATTGGTTGCCTGCTGGTTCACCGAAAGCTCAAAAGAATCAGGCACCCCGCACCTGCCCGTTGCCTGCCACCATCATGGGGCCGTCCTATGAGTGACACTCGCATTGCAAGTGAATTTTGTTGCTGATTATCCTTGCGTCTATGTGTATGTTTTATGCATCTCTTACCGAAAACTAGCATTGGGTAGGCCAGTGTGCAGTTTCTCTTGAAAAAAAAAATGTGATGCGATTCATGCGTACGATTTTTCTTTATTTGAATCATTGTGTATGCCTTTCGGAAAAAAGAAATAATCAGTGTATGAGTTTCCGTTTGTAGATAAACCTAACTTTCGTCCTCAAATTGATGCTTTACCTATTCCGGAAAAAAAATGATGCTTTACGAGACAATTTTTTCCAAGAATTAAGGTGCATATGGACTCTACTTTTAATATTGCAGTGGCAAAGATTCCGGACTAAAGTTGGTCTCCTTGGCCCCATGTTTTACAAATGCTACCGCGAGTATATGCAACACAATTGTTCATTTTCTTATCATGAGTATACAACATAAAACTTACGAACCACCGCATTCTACAAAAATAGAACCCTAAGTTTTCGGTTGTCATCAACTCACTTACCACGGCAAGCTAGATGCTTTTATGGATATATTGGAAGTTTCTAAAGGAAAAACAAAGAGATGCCCAGGACATATGTCCACATATGGAATATGGAATATGAAATGCCTCAGCACAAACGGTTGGCGAATGAACTCCATGGCAAACCACCCAAATCATTGCGGAAAGTGTAGGAATGAGGAATCCCAGATCAGGCTTTTGAGTCAACATGAACCGATTGGTCGGTTAACCTCCCCGTTTCTCGCGAACAATAGAATGTATTTCTATCTGTAAACAAGAAGAACTTTGTATTTTTGCAAAAAAAAAAAAAAAAAGCAGAAAGTTGTAGTATCCGAATATTATCGCTACAGGGTAGCTAGCTAGCTAGCGTATATTCTCCACCCTCGTGCGACCCAAGCAACATTTGTACATTTGTACACAGTGGAGGAAACTAGGTGCATGACGTGTTGGCGAACAATGATTAGGCACCTGCACGTTTCAGTTTCCTGTAGATGCGGTCACATTTCCATTGCAATTTCGCTGCACCTGGCCGCCCGTCAGGCTGCCGCTCGCCCCGACCATGGAATGCTCATCGCGTGTGGCCTCCACGTCGCGCCGGCCACCGGCAACGGACGTACGTTCGCTACCCCCTCCCTCCCTTAGTGCCGCCCATCACTGCCGTGCCGTTTGCGTGTGATCAACGTTGAAGGCATGGTTGATAGTATAGTCAAGGACCCGTTATGTAGAGCCGTCATTTTACTTAATACCCAATCTAATAATCCATTAATCATACTAGTATGCCATACTATTAATATATATAGTCAATCCAATAATCTATTTATATAATAGTTAATCATACTAGTATGCCATACTATTAATATATGGTTCATCTTCTTTCTCTCACAAAGATTGTTAGGCTTGTGCTGCGGCCAGCTGTAAACTTGTAACTCGCTTACAGCATCTCCAAAAGGCATCCAACGCGGGGTGCACAAAAATGAGTTTATAGTGCGCGCACATCTAATTTTAGCACGCCGGCAAGTGCTGGCCCCAGCGGAAACCGTAAAATTTGGGACGCACGCGGCACTTCAACTGACGCGGAAAAACTTCACGCTTGCAACATGCATTTTTTATCAAACACAGACAATTCAAATGATACATAGCATGATTTTAAAACGATACGAGCATAGTTTGTAAACTATACATAGCATAGCTATTCTAGGTATATAGAAAACGATAAAAAACAATAAAAAACAATACATAGCATAGCATAGATAGTCTAGATAGATAGAAGTCTACTCCTCATCGTCGTCGTCAGACTCCGAGGCGCCGGTGTCCGATCCCTCAGTCGTGATGAAGACGTCAACCCAGTGTTCATCGTCGGAGGACCAAGTCACCTTCAGCTCCATCTGGAAGAGTGCGGCTTGCTTCCGCGTACGCCTATCTTCACGGTAGGCGGCTTGCTCCGCCCTCCTTTGCGCGAAGAATTCGCGCTCGCCGAGGACGTCCCGTGGGAACTGTCGGCGCCACTCCGCCATGGCATGCTCGTCCATCTTAGTAATGCTGAGGCGGCGCTGATGCCTCCGGTTCCGACGACGGCCCTCTTCGGTGACAACCCGTGGATGAGGCGCGAGGTTCTGCGCCCACTCCATCGTCACCACGTCGGGGAACTTCATCTTCCTACGAGGCCAGTTGAGGCCTCACACCGCCGCATCGTACGCGCAGGCGGGATCGTCGGCGGTGTCGAACGTGCCGAGACCGAGGCGCATGTCGTCGAATCGGATCTCGGCGTCGAAGGTGCCCGAGGGGTGCGCGCGGACGCCGCGGTAGCCCGAAGATCCCCGGCGACGCGGCGGCATGGTGGCGTGGCGGCGGCGAGGCGAAAAAAGAGGCAGAGGGGCGCGTGGCGAGGAGAGGGGCCGACGGTTCCGGTGAAAGGGCGCGTGGCGGGCGCTGCATTTTATAGACGCGTTGGACGCTGCACGTCAAATCTAGCGCGCGTCCGGCCGCTTTTCCCATGTGCGTGCAACAGTTTTCTGCGCGTCTAAGTTTATCGTCTCTGTCCGTTTTTTAGCGCGGCTGCTGGAGATGCCGTTATATGTTCGTTCCTCGTCTATCTCCTCCGACTAGACACAAATTTGATGTGACGTCTCTTATGTCTCGCCTACACCAGTTTATTGCACCCCGCTCTTAGCACGCATGCATCCTTTCCCCCATATTGTTGTTAGTGCGGTGGTCAACCTTAAACCCTACGTGATGATTCATGATCGATGCCACTAACAAAGATTAACTAGTACACTCAGCTTTGCGTTGCGCACTGACGCTAATGCAATGATGATGGCGCGCAACTATCCGGCAACTAGTATCTACTGTAGTAAGTATAGTAAGATTCCAGCTCGCTTTCCTTCCTTCCTTCCTTGCTGGCTGCTGCCGTTGGGATCGATCGAGGAGCCAGCGCTTTGGGCCGGTGCTTGTTGTCTATTGCAAGTTAAGATATTTGTGCTAACAGCTTTTTCTTCCATAATCCAATCACTGCTAGTTTAATTAATCAGTGTGCGTCCGGTGTGGCTTCTTTGCTGGCCTGCTGATGTGAGGCGATGGGCTCTGGGTGGCTGGCTCTCACGTCATGTGCGGTGGCAATAACATATAGGTTAGGTCAAGTCCTGTCTTTTTCAACAAAAATCTTATACTGGTGATCGATGTGCTCTCTCGCGCGCCCATGATCCTACTACTGTATTTTTATTTTTCATGTATGTATTTTATAGAGGGTTGACGATTCCGTTGTGCCGGTAGCGTGCGTATATAGTATAGGTTCGGAATGCAGGATTTTCCTTTGAAATTCATGATAACCTACCGATTGTGTCACGCTAATAACTTACTTCAAACTGAGATAAATACCTTCTCTGTATCTAAATAACTGTACTCCCTCCGTTCTTAAATATAAGACCTTTTAGAGATTTCATTATAAACTACATACGGATGCATATAGACATATTATAGTGTATAGATTCACTCATTTTGCTTCGTATGTAGTCTCTAGTAAAATCTCTACAAGGTCTTATATTTAGAAATGGAGGGAGTAGTTGAAATGTGCTTCATATTCAACTACAATTATTTGAATACAGAGGGAACATATTGTTTCCAGGCGCCGAGTAATAATCATCAACATGCATGTCATCCCCACTACTTCAACCTTGCTGAAAGCACAAGCCTTCTACCTCGTGCATGCAGGCCACCACATGCACCCACCGGGTCACGCTCACACTCACACACCAATCGCTCTCTCTCGTTGCGGTAACCAATCAAAATTATAACAATGGCAAAGCATCACCTCAGAGATTTCAAGTACGGCCAAGCTAGCTCCGATCGACCAATGGCAGGCCGTCTGCGAAGCCTGATCCCCAGCAGGCTTATCCGTACTCGACAGCGAGCATGCAAGCGCGCATGGGGCCAATTCCCTTGTAATAACTTAATTAACTTAATCCCGGCCGATTCATAGATCAGAGTGACAGCCCATGTGAACGATGGTTGTTAGGCTAAAGCCGAAAGTAATTGGTGCATCACATATCGACGATCACTGTCAGCCCCTGCCTCCATACGTCTCTCTCAGTCCCTGTCTCTATCTCGAGAAAAAATAAGAGCGGTGTCTTCTGCTGTGTGTGTGTGGGGACATATGCGCGATAAAGCTGCCGCTGGCTAATCAAAACTAGTGTGGAGTAATTAACTTCTCCCAGTTGCGATCTACGCATGCGATTAGTGGTGTCTTCTGCTGCCTTGTCCGTTTGCTGTCTCGTGCTAGTACAACACGCATGCTGCGGGTGGTTAAGTTCTAACCCATTTCTCTAAGGAGTTGTTAGTAGTACTCGAAAGATTGACCTAATCTCCAGATGAACATGCATGTACTAGCTAGCAAAGATGCTTCCGTCCCACTGGCACAAGGAAGAATCGAAGAGGCTGGCTGTTTTCGACGTCCGTTTTCGCCCGCCGTGGTTTCGCACGGTGAACCACACATGGAAAACACACGGTATCCGCCGGCCGAAAAACTCAAGAGCCTTTTGTACTCCCACTGTCCGGAAATATTTATCGTGGAAATTGATGTATCTAGATATATTTTAGTTCTATATACATCCATTTATATTTATTTTTGTGACAAGTAATTTCTGACGAAGGAAGTATACAATTGTTTAGATTATTAAAATAATGTTTTAAATGCTTTTATATTAGTTTATGGAGGAAGTACAAATGCATGGATACTGCTTTGACGTCGTAAATATATATTATGAACTAAGTGATATTGTTCCATTTCTAGTTTCCGTACGAGATGGATACGAAGGAGAGTTTCCTCCACTTTGCATTTCTATTGTGCACATTTGAGGCCTCGGAGCTATTCTTCTCTGATTGGCTACCTCAGATGATTCAACTTGTGCATTTACAGTTAGCTAGCTTGTCACACATACTACTGTTGATCAACAGTACGGCAATAAGTGAAGCAACCACGGACATAAAGACTTTGTAGTTGACCAACAAAAATAATACTCCCTCCGTCACGTATAGAAGGTACAGTTAAACTTGCGTGCGTTTTTTAAATAGACAAGGTTTAAGACGCCAAAGCAATTACTCTTATTAATTAGTATTAGTACTACTCATGCATGCGCCCTCTCACTTTGCTGCTCAAGAAGTAGTACTAGTATTTTCTCAGTTGATTAGGCGCATTAGCATCTACACCTACTACATCTCACAACCAATCGGTGACTACCTTGGTCTCAGAGATTTTCCAAGCGTGCCTTCTAGACCGTGATAGAGGGAGTACTCCTTGACGTATACTCATATTCTACTATTGTGTTTAGACCTTTTTTTTTCTTGTGAAACTTGTAAGGAGGGATGCATGTGAAATATATTAAGAGAGAAAACGAAGTTCTGCAACTAGTTTGTTTGTGCTGACTCAAAAACGTGTTAGCCTAGGTGCGGGAGAGGTAGATGTACACCACATACAAAATTCCTACTTGCGCATTAACATAACTAATTTATCAAGGTGCCGTTAGTCTCAAAGAGCAATAAGTAATTGATTGACTAGCGTGAGTAGTACTATATATATGCTAGTTTGGTTGGATGTCAAATGACTTGTGACATAAAATTTGCACCAAAAGAGAAAAAAAAGGTGGGTGATTACAATAATAAGATATATGTGTGTGTTCTATGATGTTTCGAGCATTTTTTTTCAAGGGTTGGCAATCGCATTTGAAAATAAATGGCCATTAATTTTCATTTGATTAATCAAATGGTGTAAGAACTAAATGAGACTTTTTATTTCTCATCTAGATGAAAATTAGTATACATAAATTTACATGCATGTGTACATCGATCATACCTTGGCAACAAAAAAACTAGGTGAAATGCATCGCGGGCGTACCCATGTCTAAGCAACAGAAATCACACAATCTTACTTGTCCGAAAATTGGTGTCACATGGGAATCCATGTCGTTGAAAACACTAGTTAAAATGTTGGCAGCGGTGGACATCACATTGTCGTACTACCCCTTCGGAATCCATGCACTTCGGTCGAGTTACTTTCGTGTGGTTGTCTGACGTGTTGGGTATGATTAACGGGTTAATCATGTTTATGGTGTTGCATGCTCTGTAAATAGTTTATATATGGTTGGTTTATATCGGTTTTCGCTCAGTTTTCTATTAATGAATTGAACATTTTTTTTTCCTTAATTAATTGATGAGTGAAAAAAATTTGTCTCCATTAAAAAAAACATTACCGTACTATGCTAGTATTGCTAACATACAAAGGACGTTATTGTATGCCAAATAGTCCAGCATTTGACCGAAATGAAGATTAATTAGTAGCCCATCACAATGCATAGATCGGCGGTGGAATTCGCGGTGTCCGTGTAGCATTTGCTCATATGGGGCCAGGTCCCCAACTGTTTGCACCGCCTCTTCCAGCCAACGAGCGGACGAAACGTGGAGGTTCTTCATTGGGTGCCTGATGCTTCACCGAAAGCTAGAGAATCGCACGTGCGCGTGCCCGGCCCACCATGGGTCCCGTGTTGCCACCATCATGGAGCCGGGTATCTCCATGGGTCCCCTCTGCCAGTGACTGCCATTAGTGATTTTGTTGCTGATTTTATCAGCGCGCCTACGCATACGTTTTCTGCATCCTTACCAGAAACTAGCATTGGGTCGGCCAGTGTACATTTTCCCTTGAAAAATTCCGATGAGTTCTATCTATTTTGAATTATTTGTACACGTGTTAGTTGGCTTATAGTATGACTTTCAGATAAACGTAACATTAGTCCATAAATCGATGCTTTACGAGACCGTTATTCCAAGAATTAAGGCGCACATCGACTAGTGCTTCCACTTTTAATGTTGGAGCGGCAAAGATTCCGGACAAAAGTTGGTTTGGTCGTCACTGTCTTTTACAAACGTTACCACGAGTCCGTGACAAGTATAACCTTTACTATTGTCCATTTTCTTCCAACTAGGAGCACATAAAACGTACGAAACCATGATGCATCGGAAAAATAGCAAACCAAAGTTTTATGTTGCCATGAACTCATAACATGTTGATGCTCTCATATCCTTTTGTTTGCCAACCAAACAATCAATTGCACTCTTTTCATGGAGCGGAAAAGCATTATGGAGATTAAATGTTTAGGCCTAATGCATCCTTGTTCACATATATGATATATGGTATTGATTCATGATGTTTGAACCGAGTTGCTCGACGATAGAATGAAACAGAAAATCATGGGTCTTTTAAGGGTGGGGATGCTCCAACGTGTTTAGCCTCGCCAAGAGCCGGACCAGTCTAAAAAAAACTATGATATGGTTCATATGTCTGGTTTTTGTCTCGTGAAATATTGTTTTGTACGCCACCGGCCCATAAGGTTTTGTGGATAAAGTTGTTCAGCCAACACTTTGCAAAACCGCCATTCCTAGAATTAAGGTGTGTATTGGCTGGATTGTGCTTCACTTTTTATATTGGCATTGCAAAAGATTCTGGTCCAAAGCTGGGTCGGTTTTCTCTGCGTGTTGTAAATGCTACCACGACAATAGCCTCGACGTGCCATCGTATTTTTCACTATCCAGAATGTTTGAACCAAACTGCTCGCCGTCAAAATGAAGTAAAAAACTAATGTTTGTACCCTTCCATTCATGGGCAAAGAAAATCATTCTAAAAACGGAACGATTTGTCCAACTAGTTGACGACGTCTCGACCGCCCACGCCCACGCCCACAATTGCAACAGAAAAGCCACGAATTTCACAGGACGGAAAAGATATCCCCTCCAAACCGGCACCGGGCCCGGTGGAAAAACCCGTCCCTGACCCCACCTGTAATCGACCCGGCACGAGCGAGCGAGCGTCCCCCTAGCATAGCATTACACACGCGCGTCACCTCCATCCAACAGTGTCCCGCGTACAGTGCTCGTTGGTGGGCGATTCCGCGAGAGAAAGGTGATCCCAACGACGAGATTCTCTCTCCCCCTCGCCGGGGCCCGCGCGCTGAGGCGGCCCATCCGGCCCGGTTCCATTGCGTCCCCGCCGTCCGATCCGCTTCCCCGCCGCATCCCCCGCCGTCCGCGCCCCCGACGGCCGGGATCCTCGCATCTCCCTCGCCGAAGCGTTTCGCAGGGCGACACTTTGCCCGCGAAGCCGAGGGGCAGGACGGTCATCGCGCGGGGGCGGGCATGGGCGTGATAGGCTCGGGGTGGTAGAATAGACTAGGGCGCTAGGCCCTCTGTTTCTGTTTAAGAAGAAGAACCGAGGGCGGCTCGGAAGTAGTACTACGCACGAGAGCAGGCAGGAGGGAGGAGAAAAAAACCAGCAGCAGCAGAGAGCCCCACGGGATTCGCTCGCTCGCTCGCCTGGATCGAACCGAAGCCACCGGAGGGTTGATCTGATCTGAGGAGCGGCGCGTGCGAGCCTCGGGGTCGATCGCGGCGGCACGCGGGTTGGTGAGGGCGGTGCTGGGGTTCGAATTGGGCAGCTGCGGTGTGGATTTGGGGCGGAGGTCGGTGCGCCGCGGTGCGGGGTTTGTGGAGGGCCTCGCGCCATTGCATCGGGAGGCCGTGGACGCCGCCGCGACGCCGGAGGCAGGTGAGTCGCCGGGGTCCGTTGAATCTGTTGGCCGTGGGATTCGGGCGATTTCGGCGTGGTTTGTTGCTGGCTGGTTGGTTGGGCGGTCGGTTGCTGTTGTTGCGGTGCGGGTCGTTGGGCTGGCCGGGTCGTGCCGCGCTAGTGGGGGGTGGGGGTGGGGGCCTCGCGCGCGCCTCCGTGGGCTTCCGCTGGAGATCCTATCTCCTCGCCGGGGGCTCGGGAATGCGAGCGAGGCCTCGATTTCCGCGCGGGGGGCGGACGAGCGAAATCTCTGACCGGATTGCTCGTTTTGTTCCATCAATTTCATGGCGATTGATCTCATCCGGCTCTGTTTCGTGCAGGTCGGTCCGAATTGGGCGGCTGGAGCGCGTTCATGGTCGCCTAGATCGGGGATTCCAGCTGGCGCCCCCCGCAGCGATGGCCGCTGATTCCAGCATGGGGTTCCACCAGGGGATCGCCGCCGCCTCGGTGTACAACCACCACCACAACATGCTCTCCTTCCAGTCGTCCAGCAGCGATGTGACCATGGGCGGCGGAGGCCCCGGGATGGGGCTCATGAGCATGAGCGGGCCGAGCAGCACCGCCGGCATGTTCCTCTCTCCCAACAGCAGCAGCAACAACAACAACAACGGTGTGTTCGGCAACTCGCCGGTGCTTGGCCCGTCGAGGAGCTCGTCGGGGGGCGCATCCCGTGGCGGCACCACCGCGGCAAAGTATAAGTTCGTCACCGGCGAGCCTTCGGAGTGGAGTGACCGCGAGCTGAATATACTGAACGAAGGGCTCACGAGGTAAAATTCGCTGCCCTTCCTCTTGCTGAATTACTGTTCATATCGTTGAATTACTGTTGCCGGTACTGCCGAGTCTCCCGTGTTGCGTTTTGCTGATGGAGTTTGCCAGTTTGGTTATGCGGCAAGCTTCTTTTCCACCCCATGTGATGTGCTTATGTTAATGGAGCATCAGTCACCAAGTCTAAAGGCAGGATTTGTGCAACTGAACCTTTTTACCTTTTCAGTTTCTAGCGCTACCCAGCGCATCTGCTATAGCGTCGCTTTCGTCGTTATTTGGTATTACTGTGGAACTGCACCTCGTTTCTTCCAACCATAAGCATGCCTTAACAGCCGCACTTGAGTGCTCTATGATTGTGCCGATGAGCTCATCAGATTCTAACCGATGAATTTATGTCAAATGAATCCTAGAAAGAAAGAGAACCATGTCTAATGTCACCATCTGGCTTGAGAAGCCATTTCCTTTGATGTTCTAATTGTTTCTTTGCTGGTAATGGCAGATATGCTCGCGAACCTAATATCATGAGGTACATCAAGATAGCGGCTATGCTGCCCAACAGAACCATCAGGGATGTTGCATTGCGATGCTGGTGGGCTGCAGTAAGTTTCTTCGAAATATCTGAAGTATCTCTTCTCTTCTACAGTATGTCTTAAGAGAAGGGTTTAAGCCTTTTTCGTAGTTTATTTCCGTTTTCCCGAATCCTTACCCAAGCCAATGTCCTGATATTCTGTACCTGTAAATACGACCCCTAACAATAGGTAACTTGAAGGATATGTCACAGTTAGCGTGGATGAAGTTTATATGTGTGTATTTTATATAGTGGAACAGTCCCTCCCTCTGCTTTTGGATCCATAATGTACACAGCTGATTAATTAAGGCGTAGTGTTCATTGTGATACCCCTAGAAATAGTATTGTGATGATTGGCATATTTGGACTGTTCCTTTTCAACTGCATGCCCTGGTTTCTTTCTGATGTACTCCCTCTGTCCCATAATATAAGAGCGTTTTTGTTACTTACACTAGTGTAAAAAACGCTCTTATATTATGGGACGGAGGGAGTATATCAGTATAACAGCACATGCACACAAACCACTATGTTCTGCTGACGTGCGTTTGTTGTTACAGGGTAAAGATAGAAGGAAGAAACCAGAAGGTTTTTTTACAGGGAAAAAGATGAGAGATATGAAGGTACTTTTCTGTTTATGGTTCTCAATCATTTACATCACTATCTCCTGGTTGGTGCAGCTTTTGTCTTGTGGTGTTCTTTTATTGCTTTTCCTAGTGCCAATCATGTACTTTCTGATAAAGTCTTTTGACAGCCAATGCAGGACAAAATGTTTGCATCTGCCCCAATGGCTAATTTTCACATGGCGCCTACCAACAACTTGACCCCTTTCTCAATATCGGTTCAAAATCCAAACCAGCAATGTCAAGTTCCCAAAGAAGGTTACCATATCTCTAACCTCTATCTGTTCGCTTGCTCTTCTGTATTTCTCAGTACCATCCTCACTTCGTCTGATAACTTAAAAGTTTGAATCACACTGGTCCAGAATTATCAAGCAATATCATAAGATTTTGAATGGTGCCAACTGTTAAAAACCACTGTGTATCTCTGTAATTTTCCGTGCTACATGGTTCAAACATCTACTTTGTGGAGTTGAAACTATTTTTGTCAATGGTTCATGATTCTCTTCGGATAATCTTGTTATGGTCTGAATGGAAATTGATGATCTCCTAAAATTTAGAACAATTATTTGCTTAAGTTCTTGATGTTTTGCTTGTTACCTTTGTAGTTAGTACAAGCATCATCTGGAAGCAACCTTGCAATGCCTTCACTTGGTGCGTCTCTATATTTAGACTGCGTCTCCTAGATCCTAATATAGAACTGAAACAAAGAAGCAACAAGCCAGTAGCAATGTTTTTGAGCTAAACATTTTTAACAAGCCAACGACAATTTCACTATATTGCACACTCCTGCTTGCATTATCAACAAAAGTCTACAGCCAAAAATTTAATTTGCAACCTTGAACTCTAAAACTATTGAATTAGGCCACTTTTCACTTAGGTGGTTTCTCAAATGGTTGATGGTGACGTGAACACCACATGTCCTCCAGATCAGTGCCATGGGAAAACAAACACGACAACAAAGCAATCTAACAATTTGCACCACTTGGAGATATGTAAACTAGACTTTATTCTACATTATTTTTTGCTATTGCGTTTTACTTCATTGTGATTCAGTCCAGCCCTTGGAGACATCTTTTAAAATGTCTTCTCATTTAATTTGTTGCGTGCAACTATTTTGATCCTTCTTCATCTGACGGAGCTCATTTATATTCATTCTAAAGAAGTTGTATAGTAGTAACATTGAATGGTCTTCTTGTGAAAATGCACCATCAATCTTAGATGTTATCCTTATTTCTTCTAAAAATGCTCCTTCTGTTCCGTTCTGAAGCAGATCCTGTTGTGGACAGTGCAACCCAGCAGCTCCTGGAGGAAAATAATCAATTGCTTAACCAGATTGCTGCAAATATTGAAACATTCAAGGTCTGTTTCTTCATGTACCTCCCATTTTCTGGTCTTAAACTTCATTTTATAGTACCCCAAGTGTCTGTGAGGGAGCACATAGTGCCCACCTGTTGGTTGTACATTTTACACAACGAAGTTATCATGGCTATTTGTGTTCACAACTAGTCCTTCCACCAAAATTGAACATGATTGTGTTGCTTATATGGTAGTTAGTGTACTACCAATAGGATCTTCAGAAAACCGAATCACAATATTTGTATATGCATATCTGGCACATGTATGCCTGATACAGTGGTGCCGCATAATATACTTAAATTGCATGCATCAACAATATATGCTATAGAAGTGCCTTTTGTTTTTGGGTGCACGTATGTACTCTGTAGGAGCCGAGTTTCAGGTTGGGATGGGTGTACTGCATCAAAACATCCATAATATAGGACATCATGTGAAAAATGTCATCTGCCACTAAGTACTAATACGGGCTAGCATTTAATGTATGTTGGAACTTGTTGCTCTCATTGCCAGCCTTCACATTCTAAAAGAACGTGATGAGCGTGACAGAGGCACATTATGTTACTTATCTCATGACTGAAGTTATGATTTATTTGCAGACGGGGGAGAACATGGGTCTCTTTCTTCGGACAAATAGCAACATCAAGACAATTTTAAGCAGGTAAATCTCTGTAATATATGCCATTTGCCATACATTGCTCATAGGCCTTTCACCATTATCATTTGCAACATATTCTTAGGGAAGGACAAATTTCACTTCCTATCATCTGCTTCTCTTCTACATGTTCAATGCCATATCATCTTCTATAAATCTGAATGTATCATACCAATCGCTGAGTGGCCAAAGGACCTGCTGTGGCATCGTGAATAAGCAGGGGTAGCCATTGGAATCTTAAGTTTATTAAACAAATCCGTTGCTGTACTCCCTCCGTTCACTATTATAAGATGTTTTGGGTATTTCAGTATGGACTACATACAGATTAAAATGAGTGAACAAACACACTAAAATGTGTATATGTACATCTGATTCAGGAAAGAGTTACAAAAATTACTATTGGCAATAATAGTGAACGGAGGGAGTAGCTTTTACTGATCTATAATGATCTCATATAATGTTCTAGAGCAGGACGTGATCATTTCAAATATGGGAGTTTACAAAAATTACATATTAACTTATAAATCATTGTTAATGTGCCAAAGCCGAGTAACTTGCTTATGCTTATTCATGATCTGCTTAACATTTATTTCGTATTATTGTTGCAGAATGAGCGAGACACCTGGCATCATGGGTCAGATGCCTCCTCTGCCAGAATTTGCACATGAAGACAAGCTTAATTCACTTCTTCAAGTTGACAGAATGGTAAGAACACACAGCGTAGCAATCATTGTCGAGGTCCACCATATGCACAACACTCTTTCTTGTGCTCTGGTGTTAAAAATATTTATGCAACTAAGCAATTGACGTTGTTTTTTTTGTCTTGAAGGTCCAATCTTATAGTGCAGCACACACCTCACATATGAAGGAAGAGCCTCGAAGCTAATGCGTGGCATGCACCGAAATTGGAAAGTCCAGATAGATGGCTTGAGCTTCTTTCCCTTGGTTTCATAGGGGTGCTGCTAGGAATCCCTACAGGCTGTTATACTGACGGAGCGCCAGGAATAGTTGACGTACATCCTTGAGATCATTCCCTACCCTTCCAGCTGAATTTCGGGAAAGCGTGTTTGGAAGGAACGGATTCTGCAGTTTTGCAGCGTATGCGTGCGGGCATCCGGTTGCTGCTCTTCCTCCAGCAACCACACCACCACCAGATACTTGATTCAGGACTACAGCGAAGTGACTGTAAATATTGGATGGCCGAGGCATTCCGTGTTTTGTTTTCCTTCCCCAATTGGCCGTGAATACATTTTTCGAAAGGGCTACCGCCCATTTGCATTTCTTACTTCCTCCAGTTTGTACCCTGTACAGTAATGAGCCTTTGCCCTGATACATGCTGTGCCGTGTTGGTAAAAGCAGCGAGCGGCGTTCCATTTCAAGGGGGTATCCTAGTTTTGCATAAATGCTCTCTAGTTTAGGCCTTTAGCTATTTGGGTCATTGCCTGTTTTCTTCAACAGCTAAAAAGGATAGGATGAGAAAAAGAAATGTAGGAGTGACACTCCTGAATTCTGAACTATTGGCAAGAGTTACACCATTTTCTATTCTAGTACTACCTCTGTAAACGAATGTAAGACGTTTTAGGTCACTATTTTAGTGACCTATCAAATGTCTTATATTTCTTTGCTGAGGGAGTAATCCTTAAGTATCATCTTTTATTCCATGGCAGTGGCCCTATGCAATGCGGTACTATCTTCGGGTGGTCGACAAAATGTGAAGAAACCTTGCATCTTACTCCCTTCGTCCCGTGAAGAGTATATGTTTGGCTTTAAAATTTCTTCACAAAAGAATGTATTTTTATCTTTCAATGAACTTTAAATTGAAAAAAATGTTTCATTCTCATCACACGGTAATCAAAACCAATAACATTCTATACATAGTTTTCTAAATTTCTACATGTAGTTAGTTCATTGAGGGTTGGATAATTAAAGAGTAGAGAGATGGTGGCTTGTACCTTTCCAATACATTTTTTTACCTCATTTCATATTTTGTCTTAAAATGTCTATGTACATTTTCACCGGACGCAGGGAGTACTCCAGATGTATATCCTCGGCGTACGCCCATGGATGTCTGAAGCAAATGGCGTCTTCTTCCAGATTTCTTTTCTTCTAAGCTATGCTTGTCCTAGGGTGTGTGTTTCTGCTCCAGGGTCGGATGATTGGGTGTGTGTTTCTGCTCCAGGGTCGGATGATTGGGTGTGTGTTTCTGCTCCAGGGTCGATGATTGTTTTCCCAGAGCTACTGCTATTCTCACATCTCACCGAAACTAGTCGAATCCACATTATGCAGAAATTCAAAAATTGACATTATCAGACCTACTATTGGGAACATTGATTCACCAGCAGCATATCCCAACCCCAGCATATACATATTGCCTGACTGATATAATATTACAAAAGGCGTAGAATTCAACTTCCCAAAAGAGAAAGAAAGCTATACAATGGAGAGATGCCGGCAAAGGGGCATATGCATCACCCTAGCAGCACCAAGTGGAACAATCCATTCCAAGCACAACACACCAATAATCCACATCTATACGCTAGGTGGTGGTAGGCACAAGAATCTGTGTCGAAAGCTCTGGTACGCCATCTTACGATGCAACTAGCACGGAAACAAGAACTGGGGAACATATTTCTTTCAGAAGAAGAAAGTTCAGCTGGCGGGCTGATCGCTGCTTCCCCTCTCCCCGGTATAATTGTCTGGTGGAGCTTCGACAGTTGGTGGTATGTTATTTGCAGTAGCAGAACTCTCTGCTTGAGGCTTTTCAGCGACTGTTAGGTTACTCGCAGCAGGACTTTCTGCAGGCAGTTCTTCAACGGTCGGCAAGCTCCTCCCAACAGGACTGCTGACACCTGAGTCCGCAAGGCTGGCGCCGGCTTGGACGCTGTTACTATAGGAACGATCGGTAGGAGTCTCCTTGCCAGAGTTAGGCACCATTTCACCGTCCTCGTGTTGCCGCGATCCGTTGAGAGCATTGCAGTGAGGACAGTAGTATGTAACGAATGCAAAGTCTTCTTTCCTTGCAAGACCTGAAAGATTGAAACGTGGTTTAGTAGAGAGAACATGACCAGCATTATGATCTACAGACAGAAAAAAAAAGTTTCTAAGTTCCCTACCATTATGCATATGGCAGTTGCCACATATTAGCGCAAAGCACTGTGTTGGATCCTCCCCTACAAGCAGAGCGGCCACTCGTGCGAGCCATCCCCCATCATTGCCAGCATGGCCTCTAAAGTGCTCGACAGTCCGATTTGCAGTGGGGCTTTCGTTACCGTCATATATACTCGAGCCGTCTGATGGGTCAGAGGCATGGGCCGGTCCAGAGCCATGACCTGAGTGGGCTGGTTTTCTTTGCCTCAGACCAGAAGTCTGTCCCTGCTGATCATTAGTTTTGCTTCCATCCATGTTCGACTCATCTCCCAAAAAGACTCTCAATCCCGAATCTGCACCCAGCTTAGATGCCAAAACACTTGCTGCAGCCGCCTTTGCAGCAGGATCAAGATCATATCTCTGTATCACGAATTTGAAGAGTCAGTGTAAGTGTTTCCTGGAAAGAAAAAAGAAAGCAACATAACACAGGTTTCTTTCATGCAGTAACTATACTAACCAATACAACTCTGGATATGTAATGGTGAAAGTATAAAGTAATCCACCTGTATAAGTTGTTGGGTAGTGTAGTAATTTGTTCTCTCCTTCAACTCGTCAATCTTGGCCTGCCTTTCAGCACGAAGCTTTTCAAGAGTATGTTGGTCTCTATTGTCAACTGCAAGACAGAGTAATGTCCATCACATTTTAAGCACGAAGGCTAACGGTATGAGCTAAATAAACAATTAGGTAACTGGCCATGGTAATTGGACGCCTTTTCAGACTTAAGCTGTTTTACAAACCAATTTATTAAGAGGCAATTACGTCTGTGCAACGAGACTGTCGCCATGGCTGGTTGCCACAATGAAAAACTAAAGGGAAACATATCAGTCGTATTAGTATTGCATATAACATTAATGCCTTCTTTGTTATTCCATCAACATGAAAAATTAACAGTTAGCGCTAGAACCTAATGGTACATTGACATTTGTGAAAAACAACAAAAGTCGCACACGAGAAATGGTGATGCAGAGGCGAGTGCACTTACGTATTTTCGTAATGCTTGTGATGGCTGAGTAGATGAGAGCAGCCAAAGCAGGAACCAAGAACATGGGCAGCACCCGGGCTGCCCTCATCTGCCAGGGGATGTCCGGCGATCTGGTAGTCATAATCGCATATCCAACAGCCGCAATCTGTTGAAATAATAATAACCTTGTCATGGACATAATTGGTCTAATTAACAGCACCAACGAATTGTTAAGTGGAGCTAATTGCTGCCCCTTGATAGAACGGATGGCTTATGAACCGCATCAGTCGCAATAAGGCAAAAACTGGGCGACAGCACAGGGCAATCCCCTCCCACGGCGTGCTACCACCTTCCTAACGGAACGATCTGTCGCCGATCGAGCGCGCTATCAAAATTCGAACGCAAGGCATACGGAGCATCGCGCAGATTGATTCCGTCCATCCCTCTGCACGGGACGGCGTTTCGCCCACCGAACACGCGGTCGATTCGGTCGGTGCCAGCCAACTAGGACCGTTCGCTGAAACCGACCCACGATGGTGCGCTGGAATCGAAGGGGAAATCGCAGGAGGCGGGGTACCTCGAGCGCGGATGCGAGGGCGAGGACGTTGTGGGCGGAGCTGCGGGATGCGCGGGCGCGGCGGTGGACGCGGGAGCGGAGGGCGTCCTCCTCCTTGGAGAGCGCCTGCAGCAGCTTCTCGACGTCCTCGCGGCGGCCGAAGATGCCCTTCCAGACCCGCGAGACGAGGCCGCGCTGCCTCCGCTTCTGCGTGGACGGCGTCTCCGGGGCCGCCGGCGACAGCGGCGACGCGTAGGCCGCCGCCGAGTCCGCGTCCGCCATGCCGACGCCGATCGGACGGGACGGGACGGATCGGCGGGGAGAGGCGACGGCGCTGCCTGGCTGGCTGCCGCGGATCCCGTGCGCGATGTTCCCCCTCGCCTCTTTTATTTTCTCTGCCCGGAAGGGAGGGAGGATTGCAGTCGGAGCGAAGGTGCGGGAGGAAGGAAGGAAGGAAAGGGAAAAGTATTTGCGATTGGTTCGTGCGCGCTTTTGGGGAAGGGAGGGCGTGGTGGCGGGGTCGCCGTCGCCACGGCGCGTACGCGTGACTTCTCTCGTCGTGTTGGCACAATCTGCAAACTGCTGGATCGTTTCACATTTTTTTGAGCTTCTTTATCGTTAGTTTAGAAAGAAGAGATTGTGTACATCGATAATTTGATTAATCGTGGAACATATATATATATATAAGGGATGCGACCGGTGTCTTGTCTTCCAATAAACAAGTAAATATAAGAGGGAGAGAGATACTACAAATACGACATACATACGTACAAACATGTTCAACCCCTCCAGTCGAAGCGTTGCCAGTGACGCAAAGACTGGGCCGAAAACTCTCGAAGGACGAGGTAGGGAGTCCCTTCGTCATCACATCGGCACATGCAAAACTCGAACAGGACCAAGTGCGACGTGCTCCCGAACGAAGTGGATGTTGAGTTCAATATGCTTCGTCTGACGATGATGAACAGGGTTGACAGAGAGGTACACCACAGAGACTTGTCACAGTAGACAATCGTGGCCTTGGGAACCTCACATAGCAACTCCTGGAACAACTGTCGGAGCCAGGAACACTTGGCGACGGCGTTAGCCACAACTCGGTACTCGGCCTCAGCGCTCGATCGTGAAACCGTGGGCTGTCGTTTAGACGACCACGAGATCAGAAAGGGGCCGAGGTAGACACAGTAGCCAGAGGTGGAGCGTCTGGTGTCAGGACACCCATCCCAGTCGGCATCAGAGTGGGCGACGAGGCTGGTGTTGGAGGATGCCGTCAGGGTGAGACCCATAGCCGTGGTTCCACGGATGTATCGGAGGATACGTTGCACCAGAGCCCAATGGGTGTCACGTGGGGCATGCATGTGAAGGCACACCTACTGAACAACATACTGAAGGTCCGGCCACGTCAGCGTGAGGTACTGGAGAGCACCGACGATGGAGCAGTAGAAAGGGGCGTTGGACGCAGGAGATCCCTCGACGACGGACACCTTCCAGACCCGCGGCGGCCGAAGATGCCCTTCTAGACCCACGAGACGAGGCCGCGCTGCCTCCGCTTCTGCCTGGACGGCGTCTCCGGGGCTGCCGACGACAGTGGCGACGCGTCGGCCGCCACCGAGTCCGCGTCCGCCATGCCGACGCCGATCGGACGGGATGGGATGGATCGGTGGGGAGAGGCGACGATGCTGGCACCATGCCAAAAGATGGCGCTCGCCAGCCGACCGACACACATGCCAACACACAAAAAGGATGGGATTTGAGTTCGACCACGCCATCGCGGCCCCCGTGGTCATGCCAACACACCTGCCGGCATCCAAAAAAGATGGCGCTCGCCGCCATAGATCACTCCTCGTCGAACTTGAGCATGTCGGCATGCATCTTCTCGAACCACGGCCTCTTCCTTGGTGACACGGTGTTGGGATCCACCTTCATGATCTCCATTCGGTCATCATGCTTGCGAGAGCCATTTCTTTGTGTTGGGAAACGTAGCATGGGAAACAAAACTTTTCCTACGCACACGAAATACATATCCATGGTGATGATCATCTACGAGAGGGGAGAGTGAATCTACATACCCTTGTAGATCGCTAAGCGGAAGCGTATATAATACGGTTGATGTAGTGGAACCTCTTTGCGATCCAAATCGCAGCCCGTCCCGCGATCTCATCACGATCCGTCCCGCGATCTCATCACGATCCTTCCTGATCTAGTGCCGAACGGACGACACTTCCACGTTTAGCACACGTACAACTCGATGACGATCTCCATCTTCTTGATCCAGCAAGAGGGGGCAGAGAGGTAGATGAGTTCTCCAGCACGGCGACGTGGTGGTGGTGGTGCTATCCCAGCAGGGCTTCGTCTAAGCACCGCTGAAACTAGAGGAGGACCGCTGAAACTAGAGGAGGAACAGATCTAGAGAGAGAGGGCAACATGTGGATGTTTTCTCTTGTGTCTAAAAGCCTCAAAACCCTTAGTATATATAGGAGGAGAGGAGGGAGAGGGTTGCGCCCTAGGGCAGCCCTTTCTTCCCTTGCGCAAGGAGGAGAGTAGGAGTCCTCCTCCAATCTTATTTGGAGTAGGATTCCTCCTTCCCATTTGGAAACTCTTTTCACCTTGTGTTTTTTCCTTCTCAAACCTTATGGGCCTTAGTGGGAACTTATTCCTGCCCACTAGGGGCTGGTTTATCTCTTCCTACAGCCCATGAGGCCCTTGGGGCGTGACACCCCTCCCGATGGTCCGCGACACCCCTTCCGGCACTCCCGGTACACTACCGATGAGCCCGACACTTTTCTGGTGACCAAAACGGGACTTTTTATATATCAATCTTTACCTCCGGACCATTCCGGAGCTCCTCGTCACGTCCGAGATCTCATCCGGGACTCCGAACAACCTTCGGTCACCAACACCTATAACTCAACTATACCGAAACGTCGCCGAACCTTAAGTGTGCAGACCTTGCGGGTTCAAGAACTATGCAGACATGACCTGAGACACTCTCCAGTCAATAACCAATAGCGGGACCTGGATGTCCATTTTGGCTTCCACATATTCTACGAAGATCTCTTATCGGTTGAACCTCTATGTCAAAGATTCAGTTAATCCCGTATGTTGTTCCCTTCATCCTTCGGTATGTTACTTGCCCGAGATTCGATCATCGATATCTCTCTACCTAGTTCAATCTCGTTACCGGCAAGTCTCTTTACTCGTTCCGTGATACAAGATCCCATGACTAACTCCTTAGTCACATTGCTTGCAAGGCTTATTGTGATGTTGTATTACCGAGTGGGCCCCGAGACACCTCTCTATCACACAGAGTGACAAATCCCAGTCTTGATCCATGCCAACCCAACAATCACCTTTGGAGATACCTGTAGAGCACCTTTATAGTCATCCAGTTACGTTGCGACGTTTGATAACCAACAAGGTATTCCTCCGGTGTCCGGGAGTTGCATGATCTCATGGTCGTAGGAACATATACATTGACATGCAGAAAACAGTAGCAATAAACTGACACGATCATATGATACGTTCATACTTTTGGGTCTTGTCCATCACATCATTCTCCTAATGATGTGATCCCGTTATCAAGTGACAACACTTGTCTATAGTTAGGAAACCTTGACCATCTTTGATCAACGAGCTAGTCAACTAGAGGCTTACTAGGGACAGTGTGTTGTCTATGTATCCACACATATATTTGAGTTTTCAATCAATACAATTCCAGCATGGATAATATACGATTATCATGAATAAAGAAATATAATAATAACGAATTTATTATTGCCTCTAGGGCATATTTCCAACACTTTGTACTTGGTCTTGGCGTTGGTGGCCTCGATCTCTAGCATCTTGGCTTGCTTCCGCCTCCATCTCAGGCATCCGTGCTTGCTTCTTCGCCTCCATGTCAAGCCTCCTCCTTCGGATCTCCAAGAAGGCGTTCATTTGCTCTTCTCTTTCTTGTCGGCGCTTCTCCTCCCTTGAGTCCTTCTTGGTGATCATGCCCTCCACGGTTGTGATCAAGGCGATCGATGCCGCATCCCGCTTGTCCTCCTTCTTGGAGTTGGTCTTCCCCCGCGGCCGAGCCTTCTCGCCGTCCCCAACCTCCTCCATGGCTTGCTTCCCACCAGCGACTTGAGGGCGGCATATTGTGCCTTGAACTTCTCCTCGTCTTTGATCACCCTAAAGCAATGGGAGAGGTTGAAGCATGTGGTATACAGTTTAGGTCTGTTGCACCGGCTGTGGGTTCTGATACGTTATGTGGATGTATCGGTGACGGCACCGGATTTAGGTATGAAGAGTAAAAGCAATCCACATTATCGAATTTTGTAGGTGTGAATGATGGCTTCAGATGGTTTGATGTATGTTCTTGTTAGATATATGTTGAATAATTAATATAAATGGTTGTATGCATCGATTGATGAAGAGGCCGGGGTTTGAACCTCCTTTTCCAAAAAAAAAAGCGCGGCAGCCAGCTTGACCGTTTCAAGCAAGGCCCGGCCTAGGCGCGGTGCATGCTGGCGAGTCCCGGCGGTCTTCCTTCCCGACGTGGATCACATGGCGGTCGTTGTCGTCGGGGTCTTCTTACCAAAATTAAAGTAACAACAGTTGTTTATCGATGTGGAGCATTGCCGGGGCATGTTGGGACTGACTGGGCATTCGGTATAGCAGAACCGACCGGTTCAGTTCTACAGGTTAATACAAATTTCAGTTTCTTAAAAAGAACATACCGATCGGTTCCTCCAAATTTAGGAAACCGAATTCTTTTAGAATTGAAAATTCGTCTGGAAGATCTGGACACCAGGGAAGGTATTTTTTTTCCTATGGGTGTTGCACCATGACTGGATGTGGTGCAACAACCGTCTGCAGCGGCGAGGGTGGGAAAACAGTTATTTCTGTCAGGTCTCGTGGGAAATCTGGACGGAAATCTGGACGACGATGGCCTCATGAGCTGGCTGCGCTGCGCTCTCCCCTGCTTCCTGAAACGCCTGCAAGTCCACGACCGAATCAATCACATCCATCATCAGCAGCGCGACTTCGACAGAGAAAAAGGGCATCAAAACAATGATGGCCCTGATTGCGTGGCACATTTGCAAGAGATAAACAACTGCACTTTCAGAAAGAAGATGCCGAGCAAACAGGATATCATCGAAACCTGCGGAAGAGACATGGAGCAATGAAGACTTGCCGGAGCAAACAACATTAAGGCCCTATTTAGGGAGGGTGTCAAAATGATGTATTCATAGGGAGGGTGTCAAAATGCCGGCATGCACTGCTGACCCTCCCAAAGACTATGATCGTTTTTCTGATCAACCTTTTTTTATGTAACCTCTCTCCTGCTAAGCCAATGAACGCGAGCAAGTCTGGATCTTTCAAAAAAATAAAAATGGTTCGGTCCTCGGTTACAACCGAACAAGATAGAAGAGTGTTTTTATCCTACCACGTTTCTTGTGACGGTAAGTTGCATCGAAGCGGATGGGTACTACTCCCTTCGTTTTTAAATATAAGTCTTTTTAAAAATTTCACTAGAGTAGTACATATGGATGTATATAGACACACTTTGAAGTGTAGATTCATTCATTTTACTTCGTATGTAGTCCCCTAACGAAATATCTAAAAAGACTTATATTTAAAAATGAAGGGAGTAGTAATAAGTATAACAATAACAATACTAAAGCTGGAAGCTTTCAATTTTTCTCCCTTTTTTGACTTTTTCCCTCACTTGACTTTTTATATACGTGGCAGCAGTGAAGAGTATGCATGTATGAACATTACCCTTCACCCATGAACAGTATTTTGCTTGCAGAACAGGCAGACGCTATTAACAGTAATTGCATCAAAAAAAAAACAGCATCGCTGACGAACAGTACTTTGGAAAACGCTTCTTTTTTGAAGTACCGAATATCAACATAGGGTTTCATATTTTTACTATATAGTTCGATCCGATATTATATACTCGTATTATGCGACAATTAATTTTAACTATGTGCATTTCTCTTAGTGATAATAAAGTGATCGTCCTTTCACTCAAATTTTACTTTGATGCCAATCTTATTTAGTTGTTTAAAAAGGCATGGCTCATTTCATTTTTTCTTAGGTTTGCCCTCATGGACTGTCACCCCACAATTTTATTTCCCTCCAAAGTTTTGAGTGAAACATAACTTTTGAAGAAGAGTAACCCAAATAAAACGTAACACTGTGCCCCAGTAAATAAAACACTATTTCACTCAAATTTTACTTTGATGCCAATCTTATTTAGTTGCTTAAAAAGGCATGGCTCATTTTATTTTTTATTAGGATCGTCCTTATGGACAGTCACCCCATTTTGTTGCTATTTAAAAAATATTCGAAATTTGAAAAAAAAGTTTCCCATTTTTGTACAAAATGTCAATGTTTTCACAAATTGTTCAATATTTAAAAAAATATAATTTCATTTAAAAAAATATCCAAATTCAAATAATATACTAGTTTTAGTGAATTGTTCACAATTCAAATAAATGTTCGTTAAAAGATAAACATTTCTAATTTTTTCTGACTTTTGAATACATGTTCTTGTTTTTTTTCACAAATTCAAATAAAATCATCTTTTTATGAAAATAGTTGGTGTTTTCAGAAATTTTTTGTGAATTTTAGAAGATTTTCCAGTTTCATATTTTGTTCGTGGTTCTCCAAAACGATAAGATTTACAAAAAAATCTTTGGGATTTAAATTAAAAAATGCTTCCTGTTTCCAAAGACATTCGAAACTTTGTACCTTAGAATCCATTGATTGAATGAAAAAGGAGATTAAATAATTCACAGGCCTTCTCTGGCATGCGATGACGTAATAAAACTCTTAAATGCATCCGATCAATTAACGGAAAAATAAAGGATTGATAACTTCACATGCAGTAAAACAAAATTTCTAAATGTTGCTTTTTGGTGTGTGCACAAGGTTTTTCTTATGCATATAACTCTCACTAACTTTAAATACATACTATACTAGCTTTAAATACATAGTATGTCCTCCGTAATACGCAAGAGATGCAGGGGGGACTGATGAAGAAGACGGAGATCGAGTCCGGGAAGGGGGATCTTTGGAGGAAGGAGCAGGAGAGGATGAGGAAGGTTCGGTCCGAACTCAAGAGGCTGTGCGAATCCTCCAAGAGCCCGGCCGGCGACGCAGAGGCTACTCTTAAGTCAGCAGGAGATGCTCCGGACGGAGGAGCACGCACTCCTCATGAAGATGAGGGAGTCCGGGATGGAGATTGCGACGGATTCCGGTTCCGATTCCGGCAGAGATTCGGGGGAGCACCAGTACGTCCCTCATAAATATGGAGCCCCAATCGGGAATCAGCAAGGGGACGGCGAGATCACGACGGCGGCATGGAGATTGGGCAGATGGCGACTGACGACTCGGTTGTTGCTCTTTGTAGCCACCTTGAGATGCTTAGGAGGGAGTTCTCGTTTCTGAGGAGAGAGGTCACGTCCAGGTCGTCCAGGGTGTTGTTGCCTGCTAGTGCTGGAAAGAAGAAGGCTTGTGATCAGGGGCAGATTTCCAACTTGTCCGCCGTCGTGGTCGAGGAGAAGATGCGCACGCAACAAGTCGAGGAGGTGAATTTGCCTTACCTAGGTTGCAAGACTGAGGAGGCAATGGATTTTCTGCTGCTCGAGACGCAGCAGCTACTCTTCCGCTTCAACTCTCTGAAAACATTCAGAATCCCCGTCTCACCGGACAATAAATTTAGTAGCATAATTTCTAACAGTCCGCACTTCTCTCATTTAATTTGCTGCTGCAGCAACGTTGAGTCCAATGCACTCCACGCCCTCCACGCCCGGAATCTTCCGGTTCCCTTCCGTAGTTGGCCCTGCCTTGCAAGTATACTCGATCAAACTCGTTGATCTCAATCCTAATCTGAGTTGGCCTCTTGATGTCTATGGCGTGGTCGCCGCACGGGACGATCTTGACCACAACCGCAACATTCTCTTCTGCCGTTCAGCGGAGAACTGCCAAAGAATTAAGCAAGAGGTATGTAATAATATGTCTCTCTCGTCGTCTAATGTTTTACTAGCCTGTTTGTACCAATCATATACAGTAATCAGTGCTCAAGAAAGCGCACTACAAAAACAAAGCAGAAGCTGCTGGTTGTAAATCTAAATACAAAACAATGTATTATAGCAGCATAGCTTATTAGGATCTGTTTGGGAACTCTTTCCTTCATATTCTGGCAAAATTATGGCCATGTGCTTTCTCTGTTAGGTTATGAATCTAGTCCCTCCGTCCCAAATTAAGTGACTCAAAAATGACTCTACTTTGTACTAAAATTAGTACAAAACTGAGTCATATTTGAGTCATTTATTTTGGGACGGAGGGAGTACTATTTGGGGGCTGCTACCAATCCACCGGTGGATATTTACTAAAAATCCATCACCTCCACAGCCGTTCGATCTCGCCCATAGCCGTCCGATCCGCTCCTGATTTAATTCCTGAAACGACGTTCGAGTTGCAGAAACAATCGCTTTGTTGCAAAAAATAAACTTTGGATCCATTAAATCCTGAAACAACGGTCGAGTTCCAGAAACAATTGCTTGTTTCAGGAAAAAAAATGTTCGTCTTTCTGCAAACATGGGTGCTGTTGCGGAAGAATTTTTTGCAACAAAGGTCATGTTTCAGGAATTTTTTGCAGCGGGCTGGGATGGGGCCGCGCTACGGCGGTGCGGGGCGACGGGCGGCGAGGCGTCTAGCCCCCTAGTTGCGGGAGCTCGCCGGCATGGCCGAGGGGCTACGGCGGAGCCGAGAGCGGGCTGGGACGCCACAGCACTCCGGCGGTGTGGGCGACGGCGGCTGGCCCTGGCCGCGTGAGGCGAGGCGGCTGCCCCCTGGCCGCGTGAGGCGAGGCGGCTGCCCCGTGGTCGCGGGAGCTCGCCGACGGGGCCGGGAGCAGGGCGGGGAAGGCCATGGCAATGGCGGCAGCTCCGGCGAGGCTGAGCGGCAACAAGCAGGCGGCGGGCGAGTTCGCCGGAGCCGAGGCAGGGGCGGCGACGGAGGGCACGCGAGGCCGCGGGCAGGCCGACGCCGGAGGCCGACGGCGGAGGGCGGCGAGCCGTAGCAGGCCGGCGGCGGCGAGGGTTGTCGGGCCGAGGCGGAGGCGGAGACATGGACTGGGTAGTTTTTCCGAAACAACGCTCCAGTTGCGGAAACAACGCTCCAGTTTCAGAAAAGTCAAGACGATTGCGATGGCGGGATCGAACGGACGAGCAGGTGGTGGATGGATCGCGCAGATCCGCCGGTTGAAGGATAGAGTTTTCCGTACTATTTGGGAACTCTTTCCTTCATATTCTGGCCAGATTATGGCCATGTGCTTTCTCTGTTAGGCTATGATCTGTTTGGGAACTCTTTCCTTCATATTCTGGCCAAATTATGGCCATGTGCTTTCTCTGTTAGGCTATGATCTGTTTGGGAACTCTTTCCTTCGTATTCTGGCCAGATTATGGCCATGTGATGTCTCTGCTAGGCTATGTCTAGTTAAACTGAACTGCATTTTAGTTGTTATTTTGCTTGATGTGTCACTGACATTGATGAAAATGATACTTGACAATGATGAAAATTATGCGTGCAGGACCCCTTTTTGCACTTGACTGGCCCGTCTCGTGCAATTGTGGCTGACGAGCCTGTTTTCTTTCAAATTGAACTAAAATTGAAATATGGAGCGCAGTTCAAAGATACAGCATTATTCACTGCCTACCAAAGGTACCGCTCCGCGATGCAGTATGGCACCGTGCGGATCTATACCCGCTGTTGTACAGCACAGATAAGTCTTGAGCGACTTGCTCCATCAATCCAGGCCACAATTCTTGGTGTTCGTGTGGTTAAAGGGGAGCCTTTTAACTATGGCTGCAAAGTTTCTTGCTTGTTTTTTCCTGTTGATGCAATGGAGGGATGCGCCGCGGAAGTTGTCTTGCTTGACTGCAGTGGTAAAAGGATGCATGTTGGGTCAGATGGGTATCTTCCTTTGTCAAGAAATGTTGTGTCAGTGGGATTGCAAGGCACACTCCGAGTCGTCATAGGAGGATACTCAAAGTCCGAACCCAGTATCTCTCGAATAAATCACGTTGACTTTCCCGTCCAGCAGTGTCAAACAAGTATGCTTGAGTGTTGTGTTGGTGGCTCCGAAGTGGAGATAGTTGTCGCTTGGTCTCGTCTTGTCATGGACAATCATGATCTTGTACTCAACGGCTATTGAAGGTGTGTGGACTGGCAGTGACTTAGTCTTTTACCTCGATTTGCTAGCTTAGCCTAGACTTGTTTATTAGAGTGTGCCATTTTTATGTTGCTTAATATTCATTTTTAGTGTGCAGGTTCTAGCGGGGTGATTTAATGGAGGAAAGGTATGCTATTAATTTGGTAAGTTGTATATATGGATGAAGCAACATAAGTCTGAACCAATAGCTAATTTGTTTCAACTTGTGGTCTCTGATTTTGCAAATAACATAAGTTTGAACCAGTAGCTAGTCTGAAACAGTAGCATGCTTAGCTAGCTAGTGTGAAACAGTAGCATGCTTACTGCTTAGCTAGTCTGAAACAGGAGCATGCTTAGTAGGATTACTCGAGTCCCATGCTGCATGCCGGTCTCAGTTTTAACCTTTGTTTCTCTCTGTTTCATCAATCTTCTACTAGAACCAGGAGAGCAGATGAGCTCGTAATCTCTTCCGTTGTCTCTCTGCAAGATTCTAACAGCCCAATGTATAAGCGGTCGTATCTGAGTTGTATTTGTCCGATTAATCTGATGCTGGCCCACTATGGCCTAGCATTTATTAAGCCTGTTGCCGTCACAGAGACTCGGGACAGATGGAAAACTAATGAGCCGGTCCATTTTCTTCCAATTCTGACCCTTCTACCGTGTGTTCCTTGCCGCCAACTGTTTGTTGTCTAGCCCTACAAAGAATGTTCGTTGTCTCATAACTCGGAACGGCACGGATTTGATCCTAAGCAATTTCTGTCTATAACACACATGATTGACACTGCCACGTACAAATAGGCCATGAAGTTTTAGATGCACATCAACCCTCATTCAGTCTAAAATACACGTACCAAATCAGTCCCGTTAAGCCATACAGAGAAAATACCAGCATCAAGTTATGTCTCCACACACGAATTAGGGGATCATTACAGCACAAATAACACAGCGTACGCTCGCATGCAAGTATTTTTTTACTCTAAAATGTTAGTTTCAGGATGCCATTGCTGGCAAATTTCGACAAACAACTCGGTTGCCCAGGTTGGAATTACGCGCCCAACAACTCAGCATACAAGATAACAAAGAACCCTTTGCAATGCACAACCAGATGGAATTCGATTCCTACTGTCCAATTTGGCATCAGTGCCGACTCATTTTTGTAAAACTCAAGCCCCGAACCCCTCAATTCAGCCGGCTTTTGTACAATTGTTTCTCCAGTGACCCTCTACACTTGCAGCGAGTAGGTTTGCTTGGTTGCTTCAGAATATCTCCCCAGGCAGGTAGGTAGTTTGCTTGTTTCTTTGTCATATTGTCTCATCTGCATATTGTGCAGAACCTTGTCCTCATTCTAAGCATTTCTTATGGGGCTTTCTCCCTACTTGCGGTTGGTCTCCCAATGTCTTCCCTTTTTGCGGGCGCCGATTGTCCAGCTAACCTGTTTCCAGGCATAAAAACTGAAAGGTTATCTCCACTAACTGCAGCTGCTGGTTTAACTTCAGTGCCGCGCTGTATTACTTCTCTATCCACCTGCACAATTGCTCCATTCTCTGCTAGACGATCTTCCAGTCCTGGTCCATCTCTTGTCTCAGCTTATGGTTGCATTTCCGCCATATTACAATTGAACTAGGCGATGAGACGATCCTAAGCATTACACACAAGGAAGCGCAGGTCTCGTTAGGACAATACACAGCTGAAAATTCAAACTCTTGGCAGTTTCCGAAACACCAAACGTGAAAATGCCGCTGGTACCTTAAGCACATGGCTGCAAAGCAAGCCCATGTGTGAAATTGACCACATTCACAATCGAACTCTTCTGTATTTCCAAGTATATTTACCTTGTATGATACCTTCCATCGACTACTGACGCGATATACAAAATGTGTGGCTTCTTACAGATTTGGAGGCAACATCGACAAGATCATCGCCGAGCTCCACCCCACCGCCGCTCACCTCACTCCACCCCCCACCCCCCCCCCCCTCCGGAGCTTGACTAGCTCTATTGTTTTATGTAGGGGTTCGTTGTGCTGTGCCTCTAGCAAGACTTGTTTATTTTTCCTTGTCGCAATTGCCTCTTGAACTTTGGATGGTGTTCTGTTGTCGGTGCACTTTGGATCTTGAACTTTGGATGCTGTTCTGTTATCGGTGCTGTTGCTTTATACTCTTGAACTTTGGATGCTGTTCTGTTGTCGACGCTCAGCCCCGGTATGTATTGAACGTACCTTTTGTGCTTCTCAACCTTTTCCATTTGATGGGCGCCACACTCATATAATATGTGCCCAAATTATTCAAACATATCCTATGTATATCTGCATCATGTTGTCTTGTTGAATGGACAGGTTTGCTGTCATTAATGGCCGCCTTTGCAAAATATGAAGCATAAGAATTATATGATGGAAAAGCGCACTACTCTTTTACTACTCCCTCCGTCCCATACTATAAGAGCGTTTTTAACATTAGCGAAAAAAGTAAAAAATGTTCTTATATTATGGGATGGAGGGAGTAGAACCAAATCAAAGTAGTGTACCAGTGAGCTATCTGAGATAAGCAGCAGCCACTTACAAGTCTTGTCCTCTTTTCCTCATATTTCTCTTCTGCCAAACTGAAGCTCATGTACTGGCCGAAGTCATAACTTGCTCCTGATTTAGGCACAAGCACACTCTTAGACGGTTCTCAGCAAATCCCCTAATTGCTTTTTCAAGAGCCAATTCCCTCTAACCCAATGCGAACCCTGCTTTTAAATGGGCCAATAGCTCGTGTGCGACGTCTTTTCTGGGTATTGGATGGAATGAGACGTTGTTCGACAGAATGGCTCGGCAGCGACACTTTTGAACGAGTAAATAGCTCCTGTGCGACATGGTCCTTAAGCTGAACTGATATCCTCATTAGCTGTTATGGGTTGGACCCACAACGTATCCACGTAAGCGCGGGACCCACCACTTGTCCAGTAAGCGCGGGACCTACCTCGTCGCGGCTAGAAGCGATTCCGTCCGTGCCCGTCCGTCCGCCGCCGCCTATTGCTTTCCCCTTTCCCCATTCTTCTTCTTCCTCGGGTCTCCGACGACCTAGTGCAGATGTCCACCTCCTGGGCCACGCAATCAAACTGGCGTCAGTATGGTCCAGTGATGCTCACAAGGTGCCCTAACTGCCCACGCCCAGAGCCTCTCAAACGGTTGGTGACTAAGACGGATAAGAATGGCAATCTTGGGCGGGAGTTTGTGAAATGCTTGAGCAAACCAATGGTGGCAAGGTTAGATCTCGGTTCTAAGCCCGTTCTTTCGCTGTTGTTTGCTTTGATTTCTCCATATTTTGTGGTTTAGGGTTCATTTTGTGGTTTGCAGATCCTGAAGAAATGCACACATTTCGAGTGGATTGATGAATATGTTCACAGGATTAAATCTGAGGGCTACATTGATTCTAGTGTGGCCGCAACCTGGGAGCTCAATTTGGACGGGGTGCCGCAGATGGAGAATTGGGGGAGCTCGGACAGAGGGGCGGGCAGAGTTGTGCCGATGGCGAGGTACTTGGAGTCTGAACTGACCGATGAACTGAAGAAGATAAAGAAAAATCAAAGGGAGATGATTGATTTGCAGAAGCAAGCAAATATCATGGCAGTGTTTTTTTATTGCTGTGTCATTGCTCTGTTTATGTTTTACTTGCTATTCATCGTCATTAGAGGGGGCATTTAGGTCTGTCCAGTGTAGATGATGTGATCTGTGCGCCATGACAAGTTCATGTATCTTAAATGAATCAGCAGTTTGGAACACAAATTATTCAGTTTTCATGTTGTGTTTCCTCTGTTTTTTGTTCTTCAGTTAACAGAGTACACACCCAAATTCAGTTTGAAGTAAAAAAAACAAAATTGGGCTGCCGAGTGCGAGACCAAACAAAGTTCAGTTTCAGTACAAAAAAATTATTCGTGGGCTGGCGAATAGATGTTGGGCCCAAAATAAAAACGACGGATTATAACCAGGCCCAAAGGTGTAATTTACAAAAGGTACTACTGATTTCAATAGGAATAACCAGGCCCAAAATTATTTGACTGGTCATGTATGATTTTCAATAGGAAATAAAAACGACGGATTATATACAACAATCCAAGTTCATTTATCTTAACAGGGTTAAACATCTAATCTGATTTGTATTATTTACAAACATGGCCTAAGCGGCCTGCAAGATACAAGTGTAAAATCTATAGAGCAAGTACTACACGGGGCAACTACACGTGAGGAACGTCAGGCACGTCTTCTGACTGCTCCTTTTCTAGGGCTTACTCGCTTGAGAACGCCTGTGATGCGTGGAACAGTGGCTGGAACAGGTTCTGGCTGCTTCTTTTCTGGCCCTTGCTCGCTGTTGTTTTCTGCAGAATCGCCTGTTCTGGCTGGAATGGGCCCGGCTGGAACAGGTTCTGGCTGCCAAACCGGAGCCCCTTGGTCGTTGCGGCTGCGCTCCATTGTCCCCCCTCCATTGCTGCCTTGCTGCTCCGGGCCCTGCTGCTCCTGGGTCAACCAAACGAGAGATTAGTTCCTGGTGAATGGTGACAAGATAAACACAGAACCATGAATGGTGAGAAGAAAGGATCAGCCCAATACCTGGTGTACCGCGTCACGGTCACTGATAAATATATAAACTGACAGATAGCCCCAGATAAACACATAGATGTGCACAACATAGATAAGATATAAACGGGCCCGATATAAACACGTGCATCACATAAACTGGCACAACAGTACGTAGGGCACAATAGTACGGGTGATTACAATAAACTTACAGATAAGATAGTGTTTAACATTACAGATACGATATATAAGAAAGATTAAACTACGATAAACCCGGCATGGAGGGGCGACGGGCGCGCGTCTTCACTCCTCGTCGTCGGCCGGCGGGAGGTTGCAGGGGAGGGTGTGCATGGCGTGCTCGTTGGGCCAGATGATGTCGAGGTCGGTGAAGATGTTGTAGGTGGTGAAGCAGATGAACTCGCACCCGCCAAACCAGACATGGCCGAGGAGGTGGTACGCGTCGTAGGGGTTGCGGAAGCGCACGATCATGCCCGTTCCTCCCATGCGAGACTCGTCGATGGTGAACATCTGCGGATTTCCCACAGGGGGTGGCGATAGAGGGCGCGAAGGAAGAGCCCCGCGAACTCCCGTCCACCCTGCCAGCGCGACATGGCCCAGACCCGGAGCTGGTTCTCCACGACGACCCCGGCGAGGTACATCCTTTCCGGCCTGGTGCCGGGCGCTTGGAACGTCGGGCCGTGGAACTCCATGCCGGGGCTTGCGGTTGCTTGGATGTGAGGAGGGCAAGGAGGAAGATGAAGATGTGCACGGGGCAGAGGAGGGTTAAATAGCAGGTTTTGGGCTGCGTCGGTTGCGGTTCGTCGATTCAGTTGCAGCAATTAATGGATGCTGCCCATTTGCGTTTGCCTATTGGATCAAAGGGTGCGTCGCCGATTCACACACTGCGTCGAGCACGCCCGCCGTTCAGACTTTCGTCGGTGCACCGCGTCGAGCACGCCCCCTCATATTGAGAGCCCATTCAGACTGCGGTCCTCGATGTGCTGCTAATGGCTATGATGCGATGCGTGCATGCATGCAGAAAAACCGACGCGTGTCATGGAACAAAGAAGCACACGAAGTCAGAGGCGCATACGCCACATACATGCACCGATTCATTTCCAATCGTCGGATCTTCACCGAACTGACTAGATCCAACGGACAGGCCCTCACTCGGGCCCTCGATCCAAACCCCCGCTCGCCAGCCAATCAGCACACGCGGATCACGGGCGGATCACAAACATGGCGGGGTCAGATCCAACCGCTGACTCAGCAATGATCGACGGCTATAAACATGGCGGGGTTTCGGATGGGGTTTCCGGGGTTATGGGGTTTAGGGTTGCAGTGAGCTAGGGTTGAGCACAAAAAATTCAAAAAAAATCAAAAAAATATGAAACTTTCTCCCACTGTCTACTGATGCAACTACGTTGCTATAAAAAAATTGATTCATGTTATATCCATGTTTAAATGAAAAAGATTCACACAATTCATGTTATTGATGGAATGATCTAGGGTAGAGCATAAGTAATTCAAAAAAATTTAAAAAATACAAAACCAGCGCACATTGTGTACTTATTCAACTGAGTTGCTATAAAAATGGAAACTTGTTATATGAAAAGTTTAAAACCAAAATTCACACGTTCACGATATCGACGAAATGAGCTACGGTTGAACATAATTAATTCAAAAAAAAATCAAAAAAATATAAAACCAACACACATTGTCATTTTACATCACATACTTAGCAAACAAAAATATAAACTTTGATTTTGAGTCGGTCAACGTTTTTTTGAAAAAGTTGACTATTTTTCAAATGACCACAAATAATTCAAAAAAATAAAAAAAAATCAAAACTTGTGCCCATAGTCCTATTATGTTGCATAGCAATCAAAAAAAAAATAAACATGGTATATATACAATTGCAGGAAAATGCCTTCAAGAAGATGGGATTTTGCTACAATATACAATGTACTATGGGGGGGGTTTATGATGGGGTTTTCGGGGTTTAGGGTTGCAGTGGGCTAGGGTTGAGCATAAAAAAATAAAAAAAAAATCAAAAAAATATGAAACTTTCTCCCACTGTCTACTGATGCAACTACGTTGCTATAAAAAAATTGATTCATGTTATATCCATGTTTAAATGAAAAAGATTCACACAATTCATGTTATTGATGGAATGATCTAGGGTAGAGCATAAGTAATTCAAAAAAAATTCAAAAAATACAAAACCAGCGCACATTGTGTACTTATTCAACTGAGTTGCTATAAAAAAATGGAAACTTGTTATATGCAAAGTTTAAAACCAAAATTCACACGTTCACGATATCGACGAAATGAGCTAGGGTTGAACATAATTAATTCAAAAAAATCAAAAAATATAAAACCAACACACATTGTCATTTTACATCACATACTTAGCAAACAAAAATATAAACTTTGATTTTGAGTCGATCAACGTTTTTGTGAAAAAGTTGACTATTTTTCAAATGAGCACAAATAATTCAAAGAAAATAAAAAAAAATCAAAACTTGTGCCCATAGTCCTATTATGTTGCATAGCAACCAAAAATATATATAAACATGGTTTATATACATTTGCAGGAAAATGCCTTTAAGAAGATGACGTTTACCCTACCTTATGAGGTCGTTTGTCACACATTTTTCATGACTATGGCTCTAACTTAACAAAAGAGCTCAGAATGATGACATAACAACCATATTTGAGTTGTTGTGGTAGCATTGAAACATCATACCCGAGTCAAAAGTTCAACTTACTCCAAATTTGAATTTAAACCGATTTTTTTTCATCAAATTTGAAA
Source organism: Hordeum vulgare subsp. vulgare (assembly GCF_904849725.1). NCBI lineage: Eukaryota > Viridiplantae > Streptophyta > Magnoliopsida > Poales > Poaceae > Hordeum > Hordeum vulgare. The sequence continues at coordinate 650,108,861 of NC_058519.1, forward strand.
TTCAGTTTGAAAACAATAATAATCGAACTAGTTTTGATGGAAACATGTGGGTACATGGGCACATAGTGCCCAACAAATTTTATTACATGCCATAAATTTCAAATGATCAACAGTTCTATCTCTTCCGACCACGCCGTGTACCCTTCTTCGCCTTGGCATTTCTTGTTTTTGGTTGTACTGCACACACAAGTTCACTGATCATCTTGGTTTTCTTCACTGGACTCGATGCTATCGCCTCATGAAACTCGATATCAGCTTCGGTTTCGACAGTTTCGACAGTGTGCACAGCTTCAGTTTCAGTTTCGACAGTGTGCACAACTTCAGTTTCAACAGTGTGCACAGCTTCAGTTTCGACAGTTTCGACAGTGTGCACAGCTTCAATTTCGTCACTTGCAGCACCAAACTGTTCCATCCACTGACTTGTTTGCCTTCTGCTGCCACTCACTCTTGCTCTTTTTGTTGGCCAACACTGTTCAACAACAATAGGCTGAATTGGAAGCTTCCTCCTGAAAACAACAAAGCATGCCACATATTTATAATTTAAACAAAATCAGAATATGAACAAACACAAATAAACAAGCACATACTTTCTCGGATTAGGAGGAGAGAAAATGCATAGTCTGGATCCCTCTCTGTGCCCAAGTATTTGGCACCTTTTGCATCTGTTTTTGTTACCCTTTTGAGCCCTTTTTGGCTTTGCATCTTTCTTGTCCTTCTTTCCCTTCTTACTACTCCCACCTTTTTCAAACCATGCTTTGAATCTACTCTGTTTAGGTCTGCCTGCCTTTCTTTTTGTTAGAGGAGGACACATGGAATATTCAAGAGGCACTTCTGGCCACTGTTCCTGATCTGTAAGAGGTGGAATTGGAGTTGCATATGCAGCTCTGAATTTTGCTACCGAATAATACTCATGCAGATATGGATGCATATTTATCTTTGGTTAGCCGGCTAAGAATAGAATGGCATGATCACATGGTTTACCAGTCGCCTGCCATTCGAGGCAACTGCAATCATGCAATTCAGTGTTAACAACATGCCTCCTTCCAGTCTTGTTATTTCTAACTTCATCACCCCACAGTGATGATTTTTCAACAGACAAATGTGTAAGACCTCTGCTTCTGTTGACCACCTGTTGCACCACTGCTGGAAGTTTATCACCTTGCAGACAATCAGCAATCTTTTTTCTCAATTCCCACAGCCGCATGAGCATGATCCTGATTTGATCAACCATGTCATGCACAGGCAAATCTTTTAGCTGCTTCACCTTGTTGTTGAAACTTTCTGCCAAATTGTTGTTGATATGGTCACACTTGATGGCAGTGTTGAATCCTGACCTGTACCATAATAAAGAATGGTAGGTGTTCAACCATGTACCAAACTCCTCACATGTTGCCATTACCTTACTAAGATGATATGAATGTGTCTGTTTAGTGTAAGATCTTGCTGCTGGCCACATTCTCCCAAATTCATCTCCTCTGATTTTTTTGATCAAATTCATCCACAAATGGCCGAAGCACTCCCTTTGCTCAGCATGTGGGAACACATTTTTAACTGCATTTTCTAGACCTTTGCATGCATCTGTGTGTATTGCCAAAGGTGACACTCGCCCTAAGCATCTTTTCAACTGCATCATGAACCATGTCCATGAAGCCTCTGTCTCTGACTGAAACAAGCCAATAGCAACTGGAAACATCCAGTTATGTCCATCTAGAGCATTACATGCTGCCAACTGACCATTCCACTTGCCTGTCAAAAATGATGAGTCTATGCTCAAATATGGACGACATCCTACTTTGAAGCCATCGATGCAAGGCTTTTAAGCCATAAAAAATTTGGAGAAATAAACCTTGACATCCTCTGATACCTCAGTATCTATCTCGACAACACTGCCAGGTGACCTTTTCTCCACCTCTGCTTTGAAATTGAAAAGCAGCCTAAATGTGTTTGCCCAATCACCATACAAATTCTTCATTGCCCTTTGTTTAGCCTTCCACACTGTGGTATAATGCAGTTTAATGGGGTACAACTTTTCCAAGTCTACTTGGAGTCTTTTTGCAGTAGTGTTGGGTGTTTTGGCCAAAATTGGAGTTATCTTTTCTACAACCCAAATATGTGATGTCATGCTTGATTTTTTCTGTGAACTTGTGAGACAAGTATGTTTATTAGGGATTTGGTTAACCCTGATAGTACTTCCATCAGGCTGCAGTCTAGCAGATATGTACCACTTGCAAGCCCTCCTACCACTACCATCAAAACCTCTGCACTTAGCATAAATCTTCTTTCTATCCGTCCAAACTGTCTTGGCATCAAACTGATGTCTGACTGCATAAGTCTTGAAAGACAACCTGAACTCATCCATGTTTGGCCACAACTTCCCCACTCGAATGACAGGGTTTTCCTTGTCATACACATGCACTAGCTCTTCATCATGTGCATCATCTACATCATCTGCAGCATCTTTCATCAACTGTTCATCTACATCACTCAATTCTCTGTAATCATTATCACTTGTATTAGCTTCATCCCTCTCCTCCTCATCTCTGTCATCGACTGGAATGCCAAATAGTTTGGCCATCTCAGTGTCAGCAATTGGTGCAATGACCAAATCAGTAGGCTCCTCCAACTCAACTGCATTCCAATCAACAACATTAACATTTCCCTCTTCTGCATGTGCATTAGCTCCATCGGCTATTACTGTTAGATCTGTAATAATGGGAACGATATGCCTCTGCGAAGCCCAATCATCATCTGCCTTCTGCATAGCCAAGTGTAACGGCACATAACCTACCTTCGAGTCAATATTCAGATCAACGAGCTCAGCAAAAAATTTCAGCCCTGAGGCTTGCCCAGCCCTCTTGCCTATCGATTTCAACAACAATATCTTCACCATCTTCAATTCTGACATACTCTCCTTTGAAATCATCATACCGCAATAGTGAAACCTCTTGCTCTGGACCCCAAAGCATAGTTTCCCCAATTTTCTCCACCAATTTCCTCACTGCCTTCTCTTCCATCGACTGTATCTCATTGGGATCAATTTCTGCACAATCAACCTCCCATTTCACAATTGTGTCTCTCTGGATGTTCTCAATGCTACCATCAACTAATTTTGCCGTCGATGGAAAGAAATTGATTGCAAATTCAAATGTTTCAGCAGCATTCCCTCTATTATAGGCGGACGGGCAGCGTCAGACAGAGCAAAGATTGCCTTCAATCGCACTCACAAAATGGGCGGAAGGGAGGCGCAGTACCTGTTCGAAGCTGAATCTGGCGGCTCCTTCTCGACCTGACCACGGGCTCCTCTCACCGCGCCGCCCCCTCTCACCTTCTATCGATTTCACCAAGCAAAACAGAGAGCTCAGATCTACAAGGCGGAGGGGATTGGGACTAGAGTATCGAATTCACTCACCACCATGGCCGCCGCCGCCGAAAGGGGGCTACGCCGAGAAAGAGGGCTCCTCCGCCGTAGCCGCCGCCGGAGCTGAAGATGTCGGGCAGTTTCGGACAGCTCTAGTCGGGCAGTTTCACGAGATGCGGTGCTAATTAATTTGGGCCCAAATTAGGTAAGACATGACTTAACACAAATTGGACTAGTTGACTAAGGTTTTATCGCATGTGTGGCCGTGAGCTATTTTTTCCCTGCAAACCGTCGCACGAGAGCTATTTCATCGAAATATGTCGCACTGCTTCCAATTCCCAGGAAAGACGTCGCACAGGAGCTATTGGCCCGCTTTTAAATACACCCCAGTTTAGTGAGACCGTACCATGTAATTTGCACACCGATGTTTCCATGTCCAGCTTCAAGCCCAAGAACAAGTCAGTGTACTTCCAAAAAGAAATGTACTGAATGCACCTAACGTTTCCTAAATACCTTGATCAATTTGCAGTTCCACCACATTCGATTTTTGGTAATCACCAAATCACATAACACTTCTTTCTGAAGGTTATTGCTACTTCAGTTCTGACATGGAAGAAGCATATATACATCCTACAAGCAATGCTGCAACTTGAGCCCTTAAAAAAGTTCTATTTTCAACAGTTTGTGATTTTCCTACAGCTTAAAGAAACTCCAACGGGACGACCCATTTCGTCCGTTGCTGTTATTTTGGCTCCGCGCGGACAAAAGTGATGGCCCAACTGCAGCCTGATGCCCTTTTAAAACTTATAAGCCTTTTTATGAACTTTCACTAGTGTATTTTCTCTAAATACTTTAAGCATTATGCATCCAGTACTTCACAGATTTTCTAAGCACCACAACTTCCCCGATTGAATTGGTCAGCAATACTTCTGAATTCATTAGAGGCTGCAAAAACTAGTATTTAATCGTCAAGGGCCTCGTCATCCACACAAAATAAGCTACTGGTTTTTGCAATTCCTTTTTACCATTCCATATTGTTATTTTTGTTTTCCCCCTTGTCCTGAGTCCCATATCACTCCAATGTGATTTCCCCTATGGAAGTGATTATTCATATGATATCAGTACAAGCTCATAGCGACTAGTTTGAACAGGTTTGACAGCATCAAGAAATAATTCTTCAGAAACAAGAAAATTGCTACATATACTACGCACAATCCCACGGGCACGATCAACACAAAGCTCACGACTTCCATTCCGGCGTACTATGATTTTTGCATCATAACAGAATTGCATTCGTGCTTCATCGTCACTCGAACGTACCTCTTACTTCAACCAGGGTCCTACAGGTTCATCTTGCGGGTGGAAAGCTCCTTGTGGCGATTTTTGGCATGTTCCATGCCTTTCTTTTAGTTTTTCTCCCTGTCCTTCATTCTTGTTGTGGCTGTCCTTGGTAGCAGGTTAAACATATATTTGAGCATGGAGTTCTCAACCTGTGCACAGAAAGGAACCTCTTATTATGCATAGCTTTGGCAAAGCATAATTATCTTGATGGCAGATCTGACTGGCTCCATTCATCTTTTCTCTCATACCTGCCATTTGGTCTTATAGGGATGAGGTTGCGCCAAGGAACGATGGAACTGGTGGTCGCATGAACTTGTGGTGCTCTGCGATGTAGGCAGGCGATGGAGTTAATTCCTGAGTTTAGTTACAAAGACCAGAATTATCATATGGTAGTACTGCTGATGACTAAAAAACTAATGCATGAATGAGAATTCTATGTTGTGGACTTTGTCCATGGTTTTGAGTTTGTGGGTTTAGTCCAAAACTGAGAAACGGTATGGATTAATTGGGTTGGTTTGAAAAACCATTTTTGTTTTACAAGGGCATGAACCTATTTTTTGGGGGGATTACTGGCAGGATAGTAGTACATAGATAAGATTTCCTAAATTGCATCTTCAGGGAAGTCGTGTTGTATAACAGAATCTGGAACAGTGGGCGATAGATTTTGTGTTATTGTGTTACATAAGCAGTGAACATGGTTAAACATACACTGCATTTGTAATGCTCTGACCCCAGTTCAATAAGATAAAAACGGCCCCCAAATCACCGAGAGTGGATTTTTGGAACATGGGTGCATTAGAGGACTTTATTTTAAATAGATTAAAATTCATACTTAAGATAATTAAAAATAAAACAAAACGAATTCTACAAGATCATATGGAAATACACATGTGTAAAGCTTGGTGATGAGCAAACATGTGAGCTATACAAAAGTGACAAAACGATGATTTCTAAATAGTGAATAATACATGCACTATCCATCTTTCCGAAATCATAAATTTATCATTTATGTGCACTAGTAGAAAACGGGGCTATACTCCCGGTTGGTAAGGGTCTATAGTCCCGGTTCACCAACCGGGACTATTAACTTGGGACTAAAGACCCCTCCCCTCTTTAGTCCCGGTTTGCTACGAACCGGGACTAATACATTTCCACGAGGCTGGCAGCGTGCGTGGTGTGGCCGGGATCTTTAGTCCCGGTTGGTAACACCAACCGGGACTACATGCTATGGTGATTTTGAGTTTTGAGGTTTTGGGGTTTATTGTTTTTTTTTCTTTTTATTTTCTGTTTTCCATTTAAATTTTTTTCATTTAGAACATATCTTACGCTAGTACATACCGTATGCATATATCATAGGATTTCTTATAGGACCGATAATATATCATAGAATTTCGAGAGGGACCATATGCATGCATATTATATAACACACACACACACACACACACACATATATATATATATATATATATATATATATATATATATATATATATATATATATATATAATTTGGTATATACAATTTCTCCTACAACTTGTGGATCAATTATATACATGCATTAATTGGTGGAGTGGTATTCTCCTTTGGGATCTACGACCTGCTCCAGCAAAAATCCCAAAATTTCCTCTTGAAGTGTCGTATGCGTTCCGTTCGGAGGAGTTCCTCCCGCTTCTCAAACATCATTTAAAGGAGAACAATATGAATATTTTATATGTGCGTACATATAGTAGACCATGATATAAAAATTATGAATACTGTTTACGTACCACAAGATTTCCTGGGTTTTTGACAAGACGTTCGATCATAAAGCGAATGTTCTCGCAAACATAGTATGCACATAGTTATTCCCCGGTTGCTGCCGTATGCAATACTTTACGAAAATAGAATTCAGTCAGATAATAATCAAGCATTGTAATGGTAGTGAAACTAGAACTAAAGAGATGTGCAGACGTAGCTAGTACTACTTAATTACCCTGGATGTTGTCCATCGCAGCTTTGGTTTTCATTCACCGCAAACATTCTTGATGAACCAGCTCCAAACCCTGCCCGGCAAAGAAAAAGAATAAAAGGAGTCATTGATTAATTAATATCAGGAAATGAACTAAAGAGGCCGACATAGTGCGATAATGATTGAAATTACCGGTCGAGCATCAACTTCAGGGACATGTACTCGTCCTCGTCTTTTCTTAGTGAGCCGAGTACGTGAACGGTTCCCTCGTCAACCGTAATGACTAGCAGGATCCAGTGGAATCTGCGTTGTATAAGCGGACATGCATGCAACTCAGTAAGCACTATACGTAAACTTAACATCGATCGGATAAGCAAAATAGAATTTATAGTACAAGACAATAACACTCACCTGAAGTTGTAAGAAAATAATATTTTTTTCATTGTGACTTAGTATCTTCAAAAACCGGAACAAGTTCTCCTCTGTATCTTTTGGAAATTTTACATTAGTAGAAAACAGACCTTTGGTCCTGGTCTGATAAGAGCATTAGCCCCACTCGACTTACGAACCGGGACTAATGCGTGCATCAGTCCCGGTTCGAGTGGCCAGAACGCCGTACGGAGCTCGGTATGCATTAGTCCCGGTTCGAATGAGACCTTTTAGTCCCGGTTGGAGACATCAATCGGGACTAAAGGGGTTTTACCACCTTTAGTCCCGGTTGGTCTCTGCAACCGGGACTAAAGGTCCTCCCTTTAGTCCCGGTTGGTGGCTCCAACTAGGACTAAAGGTCTATTTTCTCTTTTTTGGTTTGTTTTGTTTTTCTAAACAGGACAATTTCTGTTTTTAGATTTGGAATAGTTGTTAGAATATTTTTAGTTTTTGAATGAATCTTTTTGCTTTAGGTCACAAAAATTATAAACTTTCTGTTAGGGCCAGTAGTTTTCAAATTTGAATAGTTTAAATTTGAATTCTTTGAAATTTGTGTGAATCACTACTTTGTGAATAACTTTACTTTAAAAATGGATTTTTGAGTGATTCTTTTTCCTGCTGTTTAATATTAGTGTGTTTTATCATTACATTAAATTTAGTAATTTTTAGGTTATATGAATTGTGTGTTTTAATCAAAAATAGATTTTGTTTAGCTCTCTTAGTTTATAACTCAAAAAATCATTAAATGCATGAAAATTAGCAAATAAAGTCAGAAAGGGTTGAAAATTGATGGCGTGTCTTTCAATGGTGCATATTGAACGCACAAAAAGTCTATAGTTAAAATAAGTTTTAAAAATAAAATGCCTTTATAACACATGAGTTTTCGTTCGAAACTCTTTTACTTCGAAAGAGATTGTCTAGCTTGTACACAAAGTGCATTCAGTTTTTATCGTAACCTTCTCAACTTTTTAGCACATGCTATGCAGGTGAAATGGTGATACCATGCCAAGTTTCAGCCTTTTCAGAGTTCATTTGTAGTGATTTTCAATGTTAGCGTCATTTAGCTCAAAAAATCTTTAAATGCATGAAATATTCCAAATGAAGTAAGAAAGGTTTGAAAATTGATGACGTGACTTTGAATGGTGCATATTAAAAACACAAAAGAATGGAGTTAAAATAAGTTTTAAAAAATGAAATGTCTTTGTAAAACCTAAGTTTTCGTTTGAAACTCTGATACTTCGAAAAAGATTGTCCAGCTCGTACATGAAGCGCATCCAGTTTTTGATGTAACCTTGCCAACTTTTTAACACATGCTATGTGGCTGAAATGAGGATATCATGCCAAGTTTCAACCTTTTCAGAGTTCATTTGTAGTGTTTTTCAATTTTACGATCATTTTAGCTCAAAAAAGTTATTAATTATGTCATATTTTACTTTTTTAAATAAATGGTGTTAATTTTACGTTTTTATAAATAAATAATATCATATTTGTATTCCTCACATTTTTCTGATTATAATGGATATATTATTATTATTAATTTTGATTTATAGATTAAAAGATATTAATTATGCGATATTAAATGAATAAATGGCAAAAAATGAATACAATAATATTATTACTTACTTCCTCCGTCCCAAAATAAGTGTCTTAAGCTTAGTACAATATTGTACTAGAGTTAGTACAAAGTTGAGACAGTTATTTTGGGAGGGAGGGAGTATTTTATTTTCATTGACATTCAATATTATTATTACTTATTTTATTTTGAAATTTGTAATTATTTTAGATTTTTTGTTTTTTATGCTTCCTGAGAATTATTTGAGTTTTTTTTTTTGAAATTTTGCCTTTTTTGAAGTTTTTTTAGTTTTTAAATTAATTATTGTTGTTTGTTAGTTATTGTTGTTTATTTTAATAATTGTTTGGAATTCAAAAATTTAATCATGTGACATGAAGACCTAAGGGCTAACAGGATTGATAACTTATTGTTGTCAAGAAAACAACAAGTGGAGACTTAAGAACTAGTGAAGACTAAAGGTCTTCCAGCCCCAGCCACGTGAAGGGTCTTTAGTCCCGGTTCGTAACACAACCATGACTAAAAGCCTTTTGGAACCGGGACTAAAGGCTCGTTTTGTACTAATGCCATTACCGCCTTATCATAAATGCAATTTGGGTCAATGAAGCCAATGCCATATGCTCCATTTTTTTCATTTCAAACATCTTCATTCTGCATAACAACACACACAAAATAATATAATGAGGATAATTAGAGGCAAATGAACGATCCGATGAGCTAGGGACTTGAATTACAGAAAGAAATCACTTACAGACAATAACAACTGATGATAGATTTGTCGAGTGCGTCTTGATTGTATAACTCTCATAATTCTGGATTGTCAATCCACAAATCTATTGGAGTGAAGAAATGCTCTTCCTTGACTTTCACCATGAGGCACGTACGCCCAAGTTCTGCTTCCTTCATGTACCAGGTATGGAGTTTGTACATTTGTGTTGATAGCTGCTTGACAAACTCAGGCGTGACGAGAGGTTTCTTGGGTTGAAATGTCCATACTAGTTGGTTATCCCCTTCCACCGTGGGAATGTTATCGTTGCCTAGGAGTTGTGCAACAGTAACACCGGCCTCTCTCGCCATCTCTTTAGCAACATCGGGATCGACTACGAACTCATCGGTACCCACCTTGAGCGGTGGGACCGATTGCACTGACTGTTCTCCTAGCTGGGGAATGGTTTTCCTGCTTCTTTTAGTAAGGAGCTTCCCCTTCGTTTGCCCTTTTTGATGCGACTTGATAACAGAGTGGTCATAGTATGATTTAGTTCTCTTCGTAGGCGGCGGGTCCAAAATTTTGGCTAGACCGAGCTTGACGGTTTCCAGAGGTATTATCTCCTTTGGCGGGGGTTTTCTCTTGGCAAAATGGGCCCGCAACTCAGCATCCACTGTCTCGTCTCTTTCCACCACGGTCTTCTCGTAAGCCAACTTTGGCGGGGGAGGAGGGGTTCGTTTCTTCCTTGGCTTATTCCGCTTTGGACTCTGGTACTCCATCAAAAAATGAAATGGGCGCCCGTTGGCGGGTTGGCGGGGTGGAGTCGACTAACGCGGTGGCGGACTCACGCTGGGCTCCATGCCGGGGTGGGATGGAGTCGGCTAACGTGGTGGCGGACTAGCGGCGGGCTCCATGCCAGGGTTGGATGGAGTCGGCTGACACGGTGGTGGACTAGTGTTGCGCTCCATGTCGAGATGGCGGGGTGGAGTCGGCTGACACGGCGGACTTGGAGGAGGAGTCGGTGCCCTTGGAAAGACGATGCAATCCTTTCTCCATAAGCAGAGACCACGTAAGACTTCTTGCAATGTCTGCTGCCCTTCACCTCCAGGAATGTCGAGCTCTAGTGACTCATATCAAGGCATCACTTCATCCAACCCGACACGAGCATAGCCAGGTGGAATAGGAGTGCAATGGAAGGTTGCATCAGGGGGATTTGTTAAAGCATAGCCGACCGCTGCCTTCATGGATATGTTCTTAAGTTTCATGTGTAGCTCACAACTTTTCGTCTCTCTGATATCATCCACGAGGTAGCGAGCCAGCAGTGCATCGTAGGCAAGGACCCCCCGTGGAACCCACGCTGCTTTTCGGCATCGATGGGACGGTATTATCCAATGTCGGATCTGTTGGTTGCTCTGGCAGCTGAGCTGACTAAGTGTGTCGATCTGCTCCTGCTGCTGCAGGAATTTGCGTTCCAAATCCACAAGCCGGTCAGCATCTGATACGTCCATTTGCATCATGCTTTCATGTTGATATTTATTGCTATTTGGGCTGTTATATTACTTGTGGTACCATATTTATGCCTTTTCTCTCTTATTTTGCAAGGTTTATTTGAAGAGGGAGAATTCAGGCAGCTGGAATTCTGGACTAGAAAAGGAGCAAATCCTAGTCCATTATTCTGCACATCTCCAAATGCCCTGAAAATTTACGTGGATTTTTTCTAGATTATATTAAAAATACTGGGCGAAAGAACTACCGGAGGGGGGCCACCAGGGCTCCACAACCCCCACTCCGCCACCACCCCCTGGTGGCGGTGGGCAAGCTTGTGGGCTGCCTGACGGCCCACTAGCCCCCCTCTTTTGCTATATGAAGCGTCTTGGTCTGGAAAAAATTGAGAGGGAGTTTTTTGTTGGGGAACGTCGCATGGGAAACAAAAAATTTCCTACGCGCACGAAGACCTATCATGGTGATGTCCATCTAAGAGAGGGGATTTCCGATCTATGTACCCTTGTAGATCGCACAGCAGAAGCGTTAGTGAACGCGGTTGATGTAGTGGAACTTCCTCACGTCCCTCGATCCGCCCCGCGAACCGTCCCACGAACCGTCCCGCGATCCATCCCACGATCCGCTCCGATCTAGTGCCGAACGGACGGCACCTCCGCGTTCAGCACACGTACAGCTCGACGATGATCTCGGCCTTCTTGATCTAGAAAGAGAGACAGAGAGATAGATGAGTTCTCCGGTAGCGTGACAGCGCTCCGGAGGTTGGTGGTGATCTAATCTCAGCAGGGCTCCATACGAGCTCCGCAGAAACGCGATCTAGAGGTAAAACCGTGGAGGTATGTGGTCGGGCTGCCGTGGCAAAAGTTGTCTCAAATCAGCCCTAAAACCCCACTATATATAGGAGGGAGGGAGGGGAGGAGGCAGCCTCAAAACCTAAAGGTTTGGCCGAAATTGGAGGTGGAGGAGTCCTACTCCAATCCTACTTGGAGTAGGATTCCACCTTCCCACTTGGAAACTCTTTCCACCTTGTGTTTTTTTCCTTCTCAAACCTTATGGGCCTTAGTGGGAACTTATTCCATCCCACTAGGGGCTGGTTTATCTCTTCCCATAGCCCATGAGACCCCTTGGGGCGTGACAGCCCTCCTGATGGTCCCCGGCACCCCTCCCGGCACTCCCAGTACACTACCGATGAGCCCGAAACTTTTCCGGTAATGCACGAAAACCTTCCGGTAACCAAATGAGGTCATCCTATATATCAATCTTCGTTTCCGGACCATTCCGGAAACCCTCGTGACGTCCGTGATCTCATCTGGGACTCCGAACAACATTCGGTAACCAACCATATAACTCAAATACGCATAAAACAACGTCGAACCTTAGGTGTGCAGACCCTGCGGGTTCGAGAACTATGTAGACATGACCCGAGAGACTCCTCGGTCAATATCCAATAGCGGGACCTGGATGCCCATATTGGATCCTACATATTCTACGAAGATCTTATCGTTTGAACCTCAGTGCCAAGGATTCATATAATCCCGTATGTCATTCCCTTTGTCCTTCGGTATGTTACTTGCCTGAGATTCGATCGTCAGTATCCGCACACCTATTTCAATCTCGTTTACCGGCAAGTCTCTTTACTCGTTCCGTAATACAAGATCCCGCAACTTACACTAAGTCACATTGCTTGCAAGGCTTGTGTGTGATGTTGTATTACCGAGTGGGCCCCGAGATACCTCTCCGTCATACGGAGTGACAAATCCCAGTCTTGATCCATACTAACTCAACGAACACCTTCGGAGATACCTGTAGAGCATCTTTATAGTCACCCAGTTACGTTGCGATGTTTGATACACAGAAAGCATTCCTTCGGTGTCAGTGAGTTATATGATCTCATGGTCATAGGAACAAATACTTGACACGCAGAAAACAGTAGCAACAAAATGACACGATCAACATGCTACGTCTATTAGTTTGGGTCTAGTCCATCACATGATTCTCCTAATGTTGTAATCCCGTTATCAAGTGACAACACTTGCCTATGGTCAGGAAACCTTGACCATCTTTGATCAACGAGCTAGTCAACTAGAGGCTTACTAGGGATAGTGTTTTGTCTATGTATCCACACATGCACTGTGTTTCCAATCAATACAATTATAGCATGGATAATAAACGATTATCATGAACAAGGAAATATAATAATAACTAATTTATTATTGCCTCTAGGGCATATTTCCAACAGTCTCCCACTTGCACTAGAGTCAATAATCTAGTTCTCATCACCATGTTATTCCAATGAATCCAACACCCATAGTCTCTAATGCATAACCCATAAACGATAGTGGTAATTCGATAAGAGACATCATAGTCTGCACCATATCAAATAGGGCGTGGCTAAGACGTTCAGACACATCATCACACTATGGTGTTCCAGGTGGCATGAACTGCAAAACAATTTCCACATTGTCTTAACTGTGTACCAAAACTCGTAACTCAGATATTCATCTCTATGATCATATCGTAGACTGTTTATCCTCTTGTCACGACGATCTTCACTCTAAAATAGCTTTGAACTTTTCAACATTTCAGACTTGTGATTCATCAAGTAAATACTCCTGTATCTACTCAAATCGTCAGTGAAGTAAGAACATAATGATATCCACTGCGTGCCTTAGCACTTATTGGACTGCACACATCAAAAATGCATTACTCCCAACAAGTTACTCTACTTGTTTCATGTGGCATGTTTTGCATGTCTCAAGTGATTCAAAATCAACTGAGTCCAAACGATCCATCAGCATGGAGCTTGTTCATGCATTTTACACCAACATGACTCAAGTGGCAGTGCCACAACTAAGTGGTACTATCATTATTACTTTTTATCTTTTGGCACTAATATTATGAACATGTGTAACACTACGACTGAGATTCAATAAACCATTGAGGGTAATTATTCAAGCAAATAGAATAACTATTATTCTTTTAAATGAATAATCGTATTACAACAAACACGATACAATCATATTCGTGCTCAACGCAAACACCAAATAACAATTATTTGGGTTTCACCACCAATCCCGATGATAGAGGGAGCGTGCGACCTTTGATCATATCAACCTTGGAAACACTTCCAACACGTATCGTCACCTCGCCTTTAGCTATTCTCGTTTATTCCATAGCTTTCATTTCGTGTTACCAATCACTTAGCAACTGAACAGGTATCCAATACCCTCGCGCTACTAGGAGTACTAGTAAAGCACACATCAACATCATGTATATCAAATATACTACTTTCGACTTTGCCAGCCTACTTATCTACCAAGCATCTAGGGTAGCTCCGCCTCAGTGACCATTCCCCTCGTAACAGAAGCACTTAGTCTCGGGTTTGGGTTTAGACTTGGGTCTCTTCATTAGTGCAACAACTGTTTTGCTGTTTCACGAAGTATCCCTTCTAGCCCTTGCCTTTCATGAAACTTAGTGGTTTTACTAACCATCAACAATTGATGCTCCTTCTTGATTTCTACTTTCGCAGTGTCATACATCACGAATCTCTCAAGGATCATTGTATCTATCCTTGATATGTTATAGTTCATCACGAAGCTCTCACAGCTTGGTGGCAGTGACTTTGGAGAACCATCACTATCTCATCTGGAAGATTAACTCCCACTTGATTCAAGCGATTGTCGTACTCAGACAATCTGAGCACATGCTCAACGATTGAGTTTTTCTCCTTTACTTCATGGACAAAGAATCTTGTCGGAGGTCTCATACCTCTTAACAAGGGCACAAGCATGAAATCACAATTTCATCTCTTTAGAACATCACTCATGTTCCGTGACATTTCAAAACGTCTTCGGCGCCACGCTTCTAAGCCATTAAGTATTTTGCACCGAACTATCGCATAGTCATCAGAAACGTGTATGTCGGATGTTCACAACATCCACAGACGACGCTCGAGGTGCAGCACACTAAGTGGTGCATTAAGGACATAAGCCTTCTGCGCAGCAACGAGGACAATCCTCGGTTTTACAGACTCGGTCTGCAAAGTTTGCTACTATCAACTTTCAACTAAATTTTCTCTAGGAACATATAAAAAACAGTAGAGCTATAGCGCAAGCTACATCGTAATTCGCAAAGACCATTAGACTATGTTCATGAAAATTAGTTCAATTAATCATATTACTTAAGAACTCCCACTCAAAAAGTACATCTCTCTAGTCATTTGAGTGGTACATGATCCAAATCCACTATCTCAAGTCCGATCATCACGTGAGTCGAGAATAGTTTCAGTGGTAAGCATCTCTATGCTAATCATATCAACTATACGATTCATGCTCGACCTTTCGGTCTCATGTGTTCCGAGGCCATGTCTGCACATGCTAGGCTCGTCAAGCTTAACCCGAGTGTTCCGCGTGTGCAACTGCTTTGCACCCGTTGTATGTGAACGTTGAGTCTATCACACCCGATCATCACGTGGTGTCTCGAAACGACGAACTGTAGCAATGGTGCACAGTCGGGGAGAACACAATTTCGTCTTGAAATTTTAGTGAGAGATCACCTCATAATGCTACCGTCGTTCTAAGCAAAATAAGGTGCATAAAAGGATTAACATCACATGCAATTTATAAGTGACATGATATGGCCATCATCACGTGCTTCTTGATCTCCATCACCAAAGCACCGGCACGATCTTCTTGTCACCGGCGTCACACCATGATCTCCATCATCATGATCTCCATCAACGTGTCGCCATCGGGGTTGTCGTGCTACTCATGCTATTACTACTAAAACTACGTCCTAGCAAAATAGTAAACGCATCTGCAAGCACAAACGTTAGTTATAAAGACAACCCTATGGCTCCTGCCGGTTGCCGTACCATCGACGTGCAAGTCGATATTTCTATTACAACATGATCATCTCATACATCCAATATATCACATCACATCATTGGCCATATCACATCACATCATACCCTGCAAAAACAAGTTAGACGTCCTCTAATTTTGTTGTTGCATGTTTTACGTGGTGACCAAGGGTATCTAGTAGGATCGCATCTTCCTTACGTAAACACCACAACGGAGATATATGAGTTGCTATTTAACCTCATCCAAGGACCTCCTCGGTCAAATCCGATTCAACTAAAGTTGGAGAAACCGTCACTTGCCAGTCATCTTTGAGCAAAGGGGGTTACTCGTAACGATGAAACCAGTCTCTCGTAAGCGTACGAGTAATGTCGGTCCAAGCCGCTTCAATCCAACAATACCGCGGAATCAAGAAAAGACTAAGGAGGGCAGCAAAATGCACATCACCGCCCACAAAACCTTTTGTGTTCTACTCGAGAAGACATCTACGCATGAACCTAGCTCATGATGCCACTGTTGGGGAACGTCGCATGGGAAACAAAAATTTTCCTACGCGCACGAAGACCTATCATGGTGATGTCCATCTACGAGAGGGGATTTCCGATCTACGTACCCTTGTAGATCGAACAGCAGAAGCGTTAGAGAACGCGGTTGATGTAGTGGAACGTCCTCACGTCCCTCGATCCGCCCCGCGAACCGTCCCACGAACCGTCCCGCGATCCATCCCACGATCCGCTCTGATCTAGTGCCGAACGGACGGCACCTCCGCGTTCAGCAAACGTACAGCTCGACGATGATCTCGACCTTCTTGATCTAGCAAGAGAGACGGAGAGGTAGATGAGTTCTCCAGCAGCGTGACGGCGCTCCAGAGGTTGGTGGTGATCTAATCTCAGCAGGGCTCCGTCCGAGCTCCGCAGAAACGCGATCAAGAGGTAAAACCGTGGAGGTATGTGGTCGGGCTGCCGTGGCAAAAGTTGTCTCAAATCAGCCCTAAAACCCCACTATATATAGGAGGGAGGGAGGGGAGGAGGCAGCCTCAAAACCTAAAGGTTTGGCCGAAATTGGAGGTGGAGGAGTCTTACTCCAATCCTACTTGGAGTAGGATTCCACCTTCCCACTTGGAAACTCTTTCCACCCTGTGTTTTTTCCTTCTCAAACCTTATGGGCCTTAGTGGGAACTTATTCCATCCCACTCGAATCTGGTTTATCTCTTCCCATAGCCCATGAGACCCCTTGGGGCGTGACACCCCTCCTGATAGTCCCCGACACCCCTCCCGGCACTCCCAGTACACTACCGATGAGCCCGAAACTTTTCCGGTAATGCACGAAAACCTTTCGGTAACCAAATGAGGTCATCCTATATATCAATCTTCGTTTCCGGACCATTCCGGAAACCCTCGTGATGTCCGTGATCTCATCTAGGACTCCGAACAACATTCGGTAACCAACCATATAACTCAAATACGCATAAAACAACATCGAACCTTAAGTGTGCAGACCCTGCGGGTTCGAGAACTATGTAGACATGACCCGAGAGACTCCTCGGTCAATATCCAATAGCGGACCTGGATGCCCATATTGGATCCTACATATTCTACGAAGATCTTATCGTTTGAACCTCAGTGCCAAGGATTCATATAATCCCGTATGTCATTCCCTTTGTCCTTCGGTATGTTACTTGCCTGAGATTCGATCGTCAGTATCCGCATACCTATTTCAATCTCGTTTACCCGCAAGTCTCTTTACTCGTTCCGTAATACCATATCCCGCAACTTACACTAAGTCACATTGCTTGCAAGGCTTGTGTGTGATGTTGTATTACCGAGTGGGCCCCGAGATACCTCTCCGTCATACGGAGTGACAAATCTCAGTCTTGATCCATACTAACTCAACGAACACCTTCGGAGATACCTGTAGAGCATCTTTATAGTCACCCAGTTACGTTGCGACGTTTGATACAGACAAAGCATTCCTCCGGTGTCAGTGAGTTATATGATCTCATGGTCATAGGAACAAATACTTGACACGCAGAAAACAGTAGCAAAAAATGACACGATCAACATGCTACGTCTATTAGTTTGGGTCTAGTCCATCACATGATTCTCGTAATGATGTGATCCCGTTATCAAGTGACAACACTTCCCTATGGTCAGGAAACCTTGACCATCTTTGATCAACGAGCTAGTCAACTAGAGGCTTACTAGGGATAGTGTTTTGTCTATGTATCCACACATGGACTGTGTTTCCAATCAATACAATTATAGCATGGATAATAAACGATTATCATGAACAAAGAAATATAATAATAACTAATTTATTATTGCCTCTAGGGAATATTTCCAACATTTTTTCGTCGTTTCGCCGCCGCCACGAGGCGGAACTTGAGTAGATCCAATCTAGAGCTCCGGCAGGATGATCCTCCGGGGAAACTTCCCTCTCGGAGGGGGGAATCGTCGCCATCGTCATCACCAACACTCCTCTCGTCGGAGGGGAGGCATCTTCATCAACATCTTCATCAGGACCATCTCCTCTCCAATCCCTAGTTCATCTCTTGTAACCAATCTTCGTCTCGCGACTCCGATTGGTACTTGTAAGGTTGCTAGTAGCATTGATTACTCTTTGTAGTTGATGCTTGATGGATTACTTGGTGGAAGAGTTTATGTTCAGATCCTTGATGCTATTCATTACACCTCTGGTCATGATTATGATTATGTCTTGTGAGTTGTTACTTTTGTTCCTGAGGACATGGGATAAGTCATGCTGATAATAGTCATGTGAATTTGATATCCGTTCGGTATTTTGATATGATGTATGTTGTTTTTCCTCTAGTGGTGTTATGTGAATGCCGACTACATAACACTTCACCACATTTGGGCCTAGAGGAAGGCATTGGGAAGTAGTAAGTAGATGATGGGTTGCTGGAGTGACAGAAGCTTAAACCCCAGTCTATGCGTTGCTTCGTGAGGGGCTGATTTGGATCCACTAGTTTAATGCTATGGTTAGACTTTGTCTTAATTCTTCTTTTGTAGTTGCGGATGCTTGCGAGAGAGGTTAATCATAAGTGGGATGCTTGTCCAAGTAAGGGCAGTACCCAAGCGCCGGTCCACCCACATATCAAACTATCAAAGTAACGAACGCGAATCATATGAACATGATGAAACTAGCATGACAGAAATTCCCGTGTGTCCTCGGGAGCGTTTTTCCTCCTATAAGACTTTGTTCAGGCTTGTCCCTTGCTACAAAAGGGATTGGGCCACTTGCTGCACCGTTGCTATTATTTGTTACTTGTTACTCTTTGCTTGCTATGTTTCACCTCTCTACACAATCACTTGTTACCGCTACTTTCAGTGCTTGCAGTTATTACCTTGCTGAAATCCGTTTATCACAGCCTTCTGCTCCTCGTTGGGTTCGACACTCTTACTTATCGAAAGGACTACGATTGATCCCCTATACTTGTGGGTCATCAAGACACTTTTCTGGCACCGTTGCCGGGGAGTGAAGCGCCTTTGGTAAGTGGAAATTGGTAAGGAAACATTTATATACTGTGCTGAAATTTATTGTCACTTGTCACTATGGAAACTGTTCCTTTGAGGAATTTGTTCGGGGTATCTTCACCACGAACGGAAGCATGAGGAGTTGCTCCTCAACCTGAGGTACCTACTGGAAATATCTTTTATGAAATTCCTTCGGGTATGCTTGAGAAATTGTTCGCTAATCCTTTCACACGGGATGGATCTTCACATGCAGACTTGCATCTGATCTTTGTAGATGAAGTTTGTAGTTTATTTAAGCTTGCAGGTTTGCCCGAGGATGAGGTAAAGAATAAAGTCTTTTCTTTATCTTTGAAGGATAAGGCGTTGACATGGTATAGGCTATGTGATGATACTGGATCATGGGGCTACAATCGGTTGAAATTGGAATTTCATCAAAAGTTCTATCCTATGCATTTAGTACATCGTGATCGGAACTTTATTGATAACTTTTGGCCTCGTGACAGGGAAAGCATAGCTCAAGCTTTGGGGAGGCTTAAATCAATGCTATATTCATGCCCCAATCATGAGCTCTCGAGAGAAATCATCACTCAAAACTTTTATGCTCGGCTTTCTCATGAAGATCGTACCATGCTTGACACTTCTTGTGTCGATTCTTTTATGAAGAAGGATATTGATCACAAGTGGAATTTATTGGAGAGAATCAAACGCAACTCTGAAGATTAGGAGCTGGAGGAAGGTAAGGAGTCAGGTATGAATTTCCAGTTTGATTGCGTTAAATCTTTTGTTGAGACAAACACTTCTAGAGATTTTAGCGCTAAGTATGGACTTGACTCTGAGATAGTAGCTTCTCTATGTGAATCTTTTGCTGCTCATGTTGATCTTCCCAAAGAGAAGTGGTTTAAATATCATCCTCCTGTAGAAAGCAACATAGCCAAAACCAATCTAGTTGAGGAGAAAATCATAGCTTTTAGTGATCCTGTTGTTCCTTGTGCTTACACTGAGAAACCACCATACCCTGCTAGGATAAAGGATTATTCTAAAGCTCCAACTATGATACGTAGGGGTTACAGTAGACCACTTGCACCCCCTGAAGAGATTAGAGCTGAACCTAGTGTTTCTATTATCAAAGATCTCTTAGCCAAAGACATAGATGGGCATGTTATCAAATTCTGTGAGGACTCCGCTAGAATTGCTAAACCTCACGCGAAAGACAAACACGGACCTGTAGTTGGCCTACCCGTTGTTTCTGTTAAGATAGGAGATCACTGTTACCATGGTTTATGTGATATGGGAGCTAGTGTTAGTGCAATACCCCATTCTCTATATGATGAAATCAAAGATGAGATTGCACCTGCTGAGTTAGAACCCATTGATGTCACTATTAAGCTAGCTAATAGAGACACTATCTGCCCTCTGGTAATTGTGAGAGACATAGAAGTCCTGTGTGGTAAGACGAAGTATCCTACTGATTTCCTCGTCCTTGGTACTGCACAAGATAACTTTTGTCCCATCATATTCGGTAGACCCTTTCTCAACACTGTCAATGCTCACATTGATTGCATTAAGCAGACCATCACAGTTAGTTTCGAGGGTGTGTCTCATGAATTTAACTTCTCCAAGTTTGGAAGACAACCCTGTCGTGGGTATAAGCCTGAAAGTAGATGTGTAGGGTACGAAAAGGATGGGCAGTGTCCTAGCTACGGCGAGGTTGTATGAGTTCAGGCCCCTCTGCGGTGGAGGTAATAGCCCTACGTCTCAGTGCTCTGGGAGCTTGTTGTCGAGTGGAATATGGAATACAATGATTTGCTAACCCCTGCACCAGTGGGGGAGGGTGGCTTATATAGAGTGCGCTGCCCTCCACAACGGTTCCGGTACGGGGGTGGAGTAGTGGCGATTGAATGCCTACGTTACAGGTAACGTACGTCCTAAATGCTAATAAATGCACCTAGAAACGTACGACCGTTTCCCTCCAGGGGGGTTACGATGTACCGAGTGGAGTCCAGTCGGTTAGTTTGATATTCTCCGAATGCTAGTCACCGACTGGATGGTCGAGGACCTGTTACCGACTGGACGATGGGGACTCCTTAGTTCAGTCGGAACTGACTAAGGGCCTTGTTCCTTATGAGGGGTAGTCCTTGGGTAGGACCTACAGGGCAGGCCTATGACCCTACCCTAGGACTATAACCCCATCATTAGTCCCCGAATGGATTGGGGTTGGAACGACGAAGCGATGCTTGAAGTTTGGATCCGACTAGAATGGATGCGACTTCGGCGTTGCTTGCCTCGATCCATTTTATCTTTTCTGACCAACAATCCGAGTGGAAATCTTTGTGGAACAAACTGTCGGAAACCGAGTGCTTCCAGGGTATCTCTTGACGTGACCAGTCAACTGACAGCGGCGGATTTTCCGGGATCCTCAAATTTCGGTTACCGCGCGCTCAGCGGGGATGACGCCATCGCGCTCGAGTAGCGCCTGACACCTCGATTCTCACGCCTTCATCTTCTCCACTGATATCGCCGCGGTTGGTCGAGGGATAAGGCTTTGGGGCCACCTGCCAGTGACGCAGTCGGAACCTTACTTAAACCTCAGCGGCGAGGGTTTTCTCGTTACGCTCGCCGAATCTCTTGCCTTTGCTTGCTCCGCTCCTCTCGCCTTCCTCTGCACACCCAAGCTTCCTCCTTTTTCTTCTCCTTCGCGGACCCGCAGCTTCCGCCATGACCAAGGGACAGACCAGCAAGCTGGAGGCGAAGAAGAAGAGGGGGAAGGCGGCGGCTCCTGCGCGGAGGCAGCGAACGCTACCGGCGGGGTGGATCCAGGGAGACTTCCTCCCCTCCACGGTGACAGAGGAGGACTTGCTGAAGCTGGTGGAGCACGGGATGATCGCGCACAAGTCCTGGAGGTTGCCGGAGGAGGGCGAGACCGAGCCGGCGCCCCGGGAGGGGGAGCGCGTCCTGCTGCTAAGCCACGTGCATCGAGGTTTCTCTCTGCCCCCTCACCCTTTCTTCAAAGGCATCATGAACCACTTTGGGGCGCAGCTCCACCACTTTCCCCCGAATGCCATCGCCCATCTCTCTGCTTTCATAGTCCTGTGCGAGTGCTTCATCGGCTGTCCTCCCCATTGGGGGCTGTTCAAACATATTTTCTCTGCTAGATCCCAAACTATCAAACGACTTCACCAGTTGGATGATAAGACACACCTTCTCCAGCTCTGCGGAGGCTTAGGTTTCCAGAAGAAGAATAGGAGTAGTTATCCTGCCCTTCAGCTGAGTGAGTCGGTTAGGAACTGGCAGTCGACGTGGTTCTACTACCAGGGTGTTGCCTACCCGAATGCCACGACAGGGTTGCCTCCCTTTAGCTTAGATCGTCCCGCTCCGCCCAAGCAGCTTGCGCTCACAAAGGCGGAGAAGGTCGACATCCAGCCTCTGGTCGACACACTCGTAGATGTCGTCAGAAGGGGAGTCACCGGCATAGACTTGCTGGAGATTTTCCTCGGTCGGCGCATACAACCACTGCAGGCTCGCGACCACGCCATGTGGCACTACACGGGGCCCGAAGACTCCACTCGGACCAACGTCTTGGGCGTGACCGAGGAGAAGGTGGCGTCGTGGGTGCTCTAGATCACAGGCGCCTGTGAGAACCCCAGAGGGTCTCGGCGAGTGAGGGCTTTCAGCGCGGACAATCCTCCTCCGAACCAGGTGAGTACCATTTGTTGAGTGCACGTATCTGTCTTAGTTTTATCGCTTTCTTAAATCTCTACATGCCGTCTGATGTCGCCGACTGTATTTTATGCAGAAGTGGACCAACTGGTTTTCTCCTGTCTCGAACGGGAACCCGGCCGAGGAGGAGGAGGAAGGCAGCCAGGAGGGCAGTGTGGAGAGCGGCGAGTATGTCTCCGATAGTGGGGAGACGGAGGAGGAGTCTGGTGAAGAAGAGGAGGAAGACAAAGAGCAGGACTCGCCGCCTCCGCCGCCAGAGCACCGGACCAAGCGCCGACATGAACCTGCAGCTCCCTCGGCCCCTCCAGCAGCCTCAAGTGCCCCGCCAACTGCTCCAGTGGTCCCGATTGCTCAGAGCGCCAAGAGGACCAGGGACACTGCTGCTGAACCAGCAGGTCAGCCTTCCAAGGTGGCCAAACCGAGCGGATCTAAACCTTGGAAGGCTTTGCCGCGGATGAGGGTCGTCGTTCCCGTCACCTCGACGTAAGTGCACTGTTCTTCTAACTTCTTCTGATATTCGATTGAACTCCTGTTTGATGGTCAAATGAATTTCACTCGACAGGGTTGCCACCTCTGCCACCTCTCCGGCGCGCCAGGAGGATGATCCCATGGACGCGGACAACGTCGTCTCGGCCCAGCCAGGTGCGTTGTAGCGATTTCGAGAATTTTATATTATAACATCGCGAATTCTGTCTTCGGTCTTGCCCTTTTCTTTTTCTGAGATCTTGCGCCATTCGGTCTGGCAGGGGCGATTTATGTGGATGAGGGTGACCAGGAGAGACCTGAGCCAGCTGCAGAGCCTGTCCTTGAGGCTGTCCCGCCAGTTACTGCTCTCGTCGCGGACGTGCCGCCGACTGAGGCGATGCCGCCGACTGAGGAGGTGCTGGTGGCTGCTGAACCGACTGGTGCGGGCCTTGGGATGCCTAGGGAGCTTCCAACGATGCCAGGCCCGTCAAATGTCAAGTTCAACATCCAGCACCTCTCGGAGGATCAGGTGGGAGCGGCCAAGGGGGCCATGGTGCAGGCAGAGCTGATGGCGGGAGAAACCAAGAAGGCGTACGAGTTCATCGCCTCCTTGTACCAGCGGAGCTTGGAGCTGCGGGACGATATCCGAGTAAGTGGGCTAGTAAGTATTTACTTTTCTCTTGTAACCCACTGGGTGTGCTCGGATACCGTATGATGTTTGCAATGGGTTCACTCTGAGTGAACCCAGTGGGTGTAGTCCCCGAGACTTCTGTCGAGTGCTTGCACCGATAGTTGTCTTTATGCATATTGTCTTTGACTTGTTCGTATTCGTAAATAATATGGTCGACTACTAACAGTTGGGGCACTCGGAGTACACCTACTGTAAGAGTCCTCGAGAGTAATTTTACTCAGGTCGGGTAGTATTAGCCTCACAGGCTTAGGTGTTGTCATGTAGCTCAATAGGGCTGACCTATTTGAGTTTCATGCCAGTGGGGTCACTCTTAGTGAACCCACTGGGTGTAGTCCTCGAGTCCGCTGTCGACTGCTTGCGTCGGCAGGGGTCTGAAGAACTTGGACTTGTTATTGTTTGATTTGTCTGATCGTCTCTTGGCGCTGACTGGCAGAAAACTTGCGAGATGGGGACAACATATGAGACTCTTAGGGCGGAAAAGGTTCAGTTTGCCGATTAGCTGGATGCGGCACTGATTGCAATGGCTGGAATGAAGGAGGTTCTAGCGGAACGAGAGAAGTCGCTGGATCAGGCTCGTGAAGTGAACAAGGCACTGACTGCTGAAGTTGAGAAGATGGGGAAGCAAAGGTCCACGCTGATGGGACAAATGGATGTGCTGAACAAACGGTGTATAGCGTAGGAGAAATACGTAAGTGACTGGGCTCGGCACATGATGACGCGTCTGGGTGGTAAGTCCTGTTTTTCCGAGTGCTTGTGGTACGTGTGTTACACTCGGCGCTTATTGTTTGCTTGCCCTGTGTTTGCAGATTTTTGCATGGACGCTGAAGCTGAAGCAGCTGACGTGGAGCGGTCGATTCGCGAGAACATTCCACTCGGCGAGGAAGCCAACCGAGACCTGCTCGCAGCGCACATTCGCGTGGGCCAAGTTGGTCCTTTCATCAGTCGACTGAGAGAAGTCGTCGGCCGAATCGACAAGGAGCTTTGGCCTGAAGATGAGTCGCGGCAGGAGATGGAAAACTTGATGAGTCGACTGGAGGAGGTCCCCAACCGAGTGCAGTCATGGAAGAAATCTGCGGCTCGCTGTGGTGCAGACGTTGCTCTGTCCCTGGTCCGAGTGCATTGCAAGGAGGTGCGCAAGGAGAAGCTGAAAGCGTTGAAGGTCGCCAACACGAAGAAACTTCAATTCGAAGACTTCATGGAAACCTTCCTTCAAAGTGCCACCCGCATCGCCGACGGAATCGACCTAGACACCTTCGTGGAGCCCTCCAGTCCTGGCGCCAATCCAGATGACGCATAAGAAAACTTTATCCTCGATATGCCGAGTGTTGATTTGTAAGAAACTTTGGCCACTGCTGTTGGCCGTCACATTCTTGTTTCGGTGCGGGTAAGCTTGATCCGCACTGAGTGAACTATCTTTAGGTGAACTTCAAATTTGAATCAAATCGTTTGCTCTTCTGTTGCAATTTTGACTCGAGTTTTTGTTTGGCGTTTCTTGGTGAAGCCAAAGGCAAACATTCGGAACACGTCAGTTGTCTTGACATCTGCATGAGCCTCATTGAGGGTCTGCGGAATTTCCGATTGGATCTGTATGATCACCGAGTGGATCGGTAGGATCACCGAGTGGATCGGAAGGACGTACTCGAAGGTCAAAGAGTACTTGGGCGATACGGGATCGCAGCTAGGTTGTCGAGTGCGACAATCAGGTTGCACTCGGGGCGAGTTGGTACTGATGTAGTTGTCAGTTGTTTTGACATCCACATGAGCCTCAATGAGGGTCTGCTACTCATGTAGTTGTCAGTTGTTTTGACCTCCACATGAGCCTCAATGAGGGTCTGCAACTCATGTAGTTGTCAGTTGGTTTGACATCCACATGAGCCTCAATGAGGGTCTGCTACTCATGTAGTTGTCGGTTGTTTTGACATCCACATGAGCCTTAATGAGGGTCTGTTGAGTCTCCGAGTGTACCTGTAGGATACAGTCGAAGGCATCTGGGTGCTTAGGCGATTCTGCATCGCAGCTAAGTCCCCGAGTGTGGTGTTAAGTGCACACTCGAAGAAAGTTAATACTTAGGCGATTCTGGATTGCAGCTAAGTCCCCGAGTGTGACGTTAAGTGCACACTCGAAGAAAGTTAATACTTAGGCGATTCTGGACCGCAGCTAAGTCCCCGAGTGTGACGTTAAGTGTACACTCGGAGAAAGTTAATACTTAGGCGATTCTGGACCGCAGCTAAGTCCCCGAGTGTGACGTTAAGTGCACACTCGAAGAAAGTTAATACTTAGGCGATTCTGGATCGCAGCTAAGTCCCCGAGTGTGACGTTAAGTGCACACTCGGAGAAAGTTAATACTTAGGCGATTCTGGATCGCAGCTAAGTCCCCGAGTGTGACGTTAAGTGCACACTCGGAGAAAGTTAATACTTAGGCGATTCTGGATCGCAGCTAAGTCCCCGAGTGTGACGTTAAGTGCACACTCGGAGAAAGTTAATACTTAGGCGATTCTGGATCGCAGCTAAGTCCCCGAGTGTGACGTTAAGTGCACACTCGCAGAAAGTTAATACTTAGGCGATTCTGGATCGCAGCTAAGTCCCCGAGTGTGACGTTAAGTGCACACTCGGAGAAAGTTAATACTTAGGCGATTCTGGATCGCAGCTAAGTCCCCGAGTGTGACGTTAAGTGCACACTCGAAGAAAGTTAATACTTAGGCGATTCTGGATCACAGCTAAGTCCCCGAGTGTGACGTTAAGTGCACACTCGGAGAAAGTTAATACTTAGGCGATTCTGGATCGCAGCTAAGTCCCCGAGTGTGACGTTAAGTGCACACTCGAAGAAACTTAATACTTAGGCGATTCTGGATCGCAGCTAAGTCCCCGAGTGTGACGTTAAGTGCACACTCGAAGAAAGTTAATACTTAGGCGATTCTGGATCGCAGCTAAGTCCCCGAGTGTGACGTTAAGTGCACACTCGAAGAAAGTTAATACTTAGGCGATTCTGGATCGCAGCTAAGTCCCCGAGTGTGACGTTAAGTGCACACTCGGAGAAAGTTAATACTTAGGCGATTCTGGATCACAGCTAAGTCCCCGAGTGTGACGTTAAGTGCACACTCGGAGAAAGTTAATACTTAGGCGATTCTGGATCGCAGCTAAGTTTTTTTTTTTGAGACCGGAGTCTGCGACCGCGGAAGAACTTTGAACCTGCAAAAAACTCAATCTGCTTTATATTATTTCACCAATACTTGTTCTTTACATTGCTTCAGTCGACGGTCACGTGTAGAAGCGCTTCAGGAGATCTCCGTTCCATGCTCGCGGCTCGTCTGTCTCCGTGTCGATGTTGTAGAGTCTGTATGCTCCATTGTTCAGCACCTTGGAGATGATGAAGGGTCCTTCCCAGGCAGGAGCCAACTTGTGAGGTCTTTGCTGATCCACTCGGAGCACCAGGTCGCCTGCTTGGAACGTACGACTCATGATGTGTCGCGCGTGAAAACGCCGCAGATCTTGTTGATAAATGGTTGAGCGAGTCAGTGCCATCTCGCGCTCCTCCTCTAGAAGGTCCACTCCGTCTTGCCTTGCTTGTTCTGCCTCAGCTTCGGAGAAGAGTTCGACTCGTGGAGCATTGTGAAGCAAGTCACTCGGAAGGACTGCTTCTGCTCCGTAGACGAGGAAGAACGGTGATCGCCCTGTAGATCTGTTCGGGGTTGTGCGAAGACCCCAAAGCACTGAAGGTAGCTCGGTGACCCTTGCGCCAGCGGCATGTCCCACCTCTCACAGGAGTCGGGGCTCCAAACCTTGCAGAATAAGTCCATTCGCCCGCTCTGCTTGTCCATTGGACTGAGGATGCGCCACGGATGCAAAATCCACTAGGATACCTTGGCTTGTACAGAAACCTTTGAACCTGTCCGAGTCAAAGTTTGTCCCGTTGTTCGTGATTATGCTGTGAGGCACACCGAATCTGGAGATGATGTCCCTGACAAACTTGATGGTTGTTAATGCGTCGAGCTTCTTAATGGGCTTGGCTTCAATCCATTTTGTGAACTTGTCGACTGCCACCAACAGATGTGTGTATCCCCCTTGGCCTGTTCTGAAGGGACCGACTGTATCTAATCCCATACTGCGAACGGCCAGACAAGAGGGATTGTCTTCAACGCAGATGTTGGCTTGTGTGACTTGTTGGAGTAGAACTGACAGCCTTCACATCGATCGACCATATCTTTAGCCATCTCGTTCGCCTGCAGCCAGAAGAAGCCAGCTCTGAATGCTTTGGCAACAATTGCTCTTGAAGAAGCGTGATGACCACAGGTTCCCGAGTGAATTTCTTCCAGGATCAACTGTCCCTCTTCAGGGGAGATGCATCGTTGAAGGACGCCTGAAATGCTTTCCTTGTACAACTGGCCGTCAATGACAGTGAAGGACTTTGACCTGCGGACGATCTGCCTGGCTTGGACTTCGTCTTCTGGTAATTCTTGCCTCAGGATGTATGCAATGAATGGCACAGTCCACTCGGGGATGATAGCAAGAACTTCCATGATCAAATCCACCACTGCTGGGACTTCGACTTCAGTCGGATCTGCGGAACTCTTTGGTTGTACTGGTTCCTCTGTGAAGGGATCTTCTTTGACTGAGGGAAGGTGGAGGTGCTCGAGGCAGACGTCACTCGGGACGGGTCTCCGAGTGGATCCGAGTTTTGCCAACTCATGAGTTGCTTGGTTTTTCAGTCGCGGAACGTGATGAAGTTCCAAACCTTCAAACCTTTTCTCGAGCTTCCTCATCGCATTGCAGTATGTAGTCATGGTGGGGTTCCTGACCTCCCACTCCTTCATCACCTGATTGACCACCAAATCTGAATCGCCGTAGACCATTAGGCGACGGACGCCGAGTGAGATGGCCATGCGCAATCCGTAAAGGAGAGCTTCATACTCTGCCTCGTTGTTGGAGGAATCAAAGTGTATCTGCAGTACATACTTGAGTTTGTCGCCTTTCGGCGATATGATCACAACGTCAGCGTCGGAGCCATTCAACATCTTGGACCCATCGAAGAACATTGTCCAATGAGCAGAGTAGATGTGGGTCAGTTGCTGTTGTTCTACCCATTCTGCTATGAAGTCAGCCATAGCTTGAGACTTAATAGCTTTCTTGGCCTCGAACTTGATATCGCAGTACAACATCTCCATTGCCCACTTCGCCACTCGGCCTGATGCGTCCCGATTGTGGAGGATTTCCGACAACGGAGCATCAGAAACGACAGACACCGAGTGGTCTTGGAAATAATGGGCCACCTTCTTCGCAGTCATGTAAATCCCGTAGATAAGTTTTTTATAGTGGGGATACCTCTGCTTGGAAGGGGTAAGGACTTCGGAGACGTAATACACTGGCCGCTGAACTTTGTATGCTTTGCCTTCTTCTTCTCGTTCGACTGTAAGAACAGTGCTGACGACTTGACTCGTAGCCGCGATATACAAAAGAAGGGTCTCTTTACTGAGCGGAGCAGTAAGAATCGGCTGGGTGGAAAGTAGGACTTTGAGGTCGTCAAATGCGACTTGGGCTTTGTCTGTCCACTCGAAAGTATCTAATTTCTTCATGAGTCGGTACAAAGGAAGCGCCTTCTCGCCGAGTCGACTGATAAACCTGCTCAAAGCTGCTAGGCAACCTGTGAGCCGTTGAACATCGTGTATTCTGACCGACCTCTCCATTCGGACGATGATTCCGATCTTTTTGGGGTTGACATCGATCCCTCGTTCGAAAACGAAGAAATCGGGTAACTTTCCGCTGGGAATGCCGAATGAACACTTGGCGGGGTTGAGCTTGATATCGTACCTACGAAGGTTGCCGAATGTTTCTGTGAAGTCAGTCAGCAGGTCGGAACCTTTGCGTGACTTGACTACGATATCATCCATATACGCATCCACATTCCGACCGATCTTGTCGAGGAGGCATTTTTGGATCATGCGCATGAAGGTAGCTCCTGCATTCTTCAAACCGAATGGCATAGTGATGTAGCAGAAGCACCCGAATGGGGTGATGAAGGCTGTTTTTAATTCATCGGGGCCATAAAGACGAATCTGATGATAGCCCGAGTAGGCATCAAGAAATGACAAACGCTCGCAGCCCGCAGTCGAATCGACAATTTGATCGATGCGGGGGAGCGGAAAATGGTCTTTCGGGCAGACCTTATTGAGGTGCTTGAAGTCGATGCACATTCGGAGCGACTTGTCTTTCTTGCGAACCATGACAACATTGGCGAGCCACTCGGAGTGGTGAACCTCGCGAATGAAGTTGGCTGCCAAAAGCTTGGCTACCTCTTCTCCGATTGCCTTCCTCTTGTGCGCGGCAGAACGTCGCAGGCGTTCTCGGACAGGCCGAGCGGTGGGATCCACATGCAGTCGGTGCTCAGCCAACTCCCTGGGTACACCTGGCATGTCAGAGGGTTTCCATGTGAAGATGTCCCAGTTCTCACGGAGGAATTGGGTGAGCTCGGCTTCCTATTTAGGATCGAGGGTGGTGGAGATGTTCGTCGGGGCAGCAGTGTCATCCGTCGGGTGGATGTTGACCTTCTTCGTCTCTCCCGCCGACTGGAATGCAGACTCCGAAGCTGGCTTCTTCAAGCACATCAAGTCAGCGGGGTCGACTGTTTTCTTGTACTCGTCGAGCTCGAGGACAGCCATCTGCTGGTCGGCGATTCTTGATCCTTGCTGCAGACACTCTTCGGCCCGTTGTCGATTGCCCGTGATGGTGATCACACCTTTCGAGCCTGGCATCTTCAGCTTCAGGTATACGTAACACGGACGAGCCATGAAACGCGCATACGCTGGGCGGCCCAGAATTGCGTGGTAAGCGCTCTGGAAGTCCACCACTTCGAACGTCAGCTTTTCCTTGCGGAAGTTCTTGTCGGAGCCGAAAGCGACGTCCAACGCGATCTGGACGAGTGACTTGGCCTTCCGTCCAGGGACGACTCCATGGAACTGCATGCTGCTCTCGCTGAGTTTGGACATCGGAATGCCCATCCCCTTGAGAGTGTCGGCGTACATGATGTTCAGGCCGCTGCCGCCGTCCATGAGGACTTTGCGCAGTCGGACTCCTTCCACCACCGTGTCGACGACTAGAGCCTGTCTCCCTGGGGTGGGTAAGTGTGCTGGATGATCCGACTAGTCAAAGGTGATCGCAGTCTGAGACCATTTGAGGAACTTGGGGTTGGCAGGGGTGGCCATGTTCACCTCCCTGTTCACCAGCTTCAGTCAACTCTTGCTCTCAACGTCAGCAAAAATCATCGGTGTTGCATGGACTTGGGGGAATGGATCCTCCTTATCTTCTTCATCCTGTTCATTGTCCTTCTCACTCGGTTGCCCTTCGCCGAATCCCTGGATCGGGAGGCGACACTGTCGAGTGGTATGCTTCGGATAAATGGGGTTGCCCTCTTCATCCATCTTAGTATGAACCGGACGTGGTTGGTCCAGGATGGGATTATTGAACTGCTTCTTCTTGGGGGTGAACTGAGCCTTCCCTTTGCCTTTGAACTTGGCATTGGTTACAGCTGCAGCTTCTACCTGCGTAGTGGTCGGAGCTTTCTGCTTCTGCTTCCGAGTGTTATTCCCATCTCCGTCGGCGACTGTCTTGTGCTTACCGCTTCGGATGCGGTCTTCTTCTTCGCCATTTGCATAGCGAGCCGCTATCTCCATCATCTTGCTCATGGAGATGTCGCCTGTTCGGCCGAACTTCAGGTACAGATCCCTGTACCGCACGCCTGCCTTTAACGCGCAGACTGCTTGATGCTCTGTGACGTTCTCCACCGTGTGGTAGAGAGTTGTCCAACGCTGAATGAAATCACGCAGGGGCTCATTCTGCTTCTGGACGCAATGCTGGAGCTCCACGAGGCCCGCAGGGCGCTTGCACGTCCCTTCAAAGGTCCTGATGAACACTCGGGCCAGATCTGCCCAACTGTAGATGCTTGAGGGGGCCAACTGGTTCAGCCACGCTCGCGCCGAGCCGTCGAGCATCAGAGGGAGGTGCTTCATGGCGACATGGTCGTCTCCTCCTCCGATCTGGACTGCCACTCGGTAATCATCCAGCCACGTTTCTGGCTTGGACTCTCGTGTAAACTTGCTAATTCCCGTCGCCAATCGGAAGTTGGGAGGGATGTCAGCCGAACGGATGGCTCGACTGAAACACTCGGGGCCAGTAACGATGGTCCTGCTTGCTCTCGGACGGTCAATATCGCGACCATCGCGGTGGGCTCGGCCCCTGTCGACCCTCCGCTGGGCGATATGCCCTCTCGCGTCGGTCCTTGGGTCGTAAGTGTCACCGACTGAACGCCGATCATCATGATGTCGGGACCCGTAGGGCCCACCCCGCGGAGGGGTGCGTGAACGGCGATGATCTTCGGGGTTTATGGAACGGATGCCACCCCTGTGTCGCTGATGAGAACCAGGGCTGTGAACTGACCGATGCGTATTCGCATGAACAGAACTATTGTGGATCATGTTGTGCGACTGGGAGACAGTCGAATTCTGTTGCTGCGCCGTGTGCAGCAGGGCGCGGATTTGCTCGATTCCCCTGCCAGCCTCTGAATCAGTCGGCTGAAGGGAATCGGCTATCTTGGCAGCCGCAGCCAAGTTGAGGAGGGGTGTGCAGAACAACTCCACGTTGCTCCGTCGAGTGTGCCGACTGGTAGAACGGCGAGGCGGACGACGCGCGCCGGACGTTTCGCCGATCTCGTGCTCGTTCCGGCCAGCTTGACGGGGATCTTCATGGGAGTTGGCCATGTGTACTTCTGCTGCAGGCCCGCGACCCGCGTACTCGGAAGGAAACTCAGTCGGAACCGAGTCCGAGCGCTGGGACGGCGGGGCAACCACAACCGACTCTAGGACCGCCACTTGTGAAGATGCGTTCTGGCGCGCCTGGGCGTGTTGCACCCAACGCTGGAGCCGCTGACGGTGGGACCGCTTGTTGTGGCGCGTGACGGCGGTGTAGGCCGACACCGGAGCCGACTGCTGGAGAAGAAGAATGCCGCGGGCGCCGGCATGGAAGTGTGTAGCCCCGTGGCGGGGAAGCGCCTCAACGTCGAGAGGGGCGTCCCGAAGCCATGCCGAATCGTCGACGATGAAGGAGAGAGCACCGAAGAAGATCTCGCGACTCATGCTCGAATCTCCACCGGATGACATGACGAAATGATGTAGTCGCAAACTCGCCGGAAGTCGCTTAGACGCCTGCCCCACGGTGGGTGCCAACTGTCGTGGGTATAAGCCTGACAGTAGATGTGTAGGGTACGAAAAGGATGGGCAGTGTCCTAGCTACGGCGAGGTTGTATGAGTTCAGGCCCCTCTGTGGTGGAGGTAATAGCCCTACGTCTCAGTGCTCTGGGAGCTTGGTGTCGAGTGGAATATGGAATACAATGATTTGCTCACCCCTGCACCAGTGGGGGAGGGTGGCTTATATAGAGTGCGCTGCCCTCCACAACGGTTCCGGTACGGGGGTGGAGTAGTGGCGATTGAATGCCTACGTTACAGGTAATGTACGTCCTAAATGCTAATAAATGCACCTGGAAACGTACGACCGTTTCCCTCCAGGGGGGTTACGATGTACCGAGTGGAGTCCAGTCGGTTAGTTTGATATTCTCCGAATGCTAGTCTCCGACTGGATGGTCGAGGACCTGTTACCGACTGGACGATGGGGACTCCTTAGTTCAGTCGGAACTGACTAAGGGCCTTGTCCCTTATGAGGGGTAGTCCTTGGGTAGGACCTACAGGGCAGGCCTATGACTCTACCCTAGGACTATAACCCCATCAAACCCCATGAAAGAGAGTCGTCTGGTAGGGATGAAATCATTGCTCTTGCCTCTATTGCCGTACCTCCTACGGATCATTTAGAGCAATATCTGCTTGAGCATGAAAATGATATGCATATGGAGGAGAGAGATGAGATAGATAGAATTGTTTTAGAACAATATCCTATTCTCAAGAATAATCTGCATGTTGAACTGCTTGGGGATCCTCCCCCACCAAAGGGTGATCCTGTGTTCGAGCTTAAATAGTTGCCTGATACTCTTAAGTATGCCTATCTTAATGAGAAGGAGATATATCCTGTCATTATTAGTGCTCTCCTCTCAGAGCGCGAAGAGAATAATTTACCAAAAACTCTGAGGAAGCACCGCGCTGCTATTGGATATACTCTTGATGATCTTAAGGGTATTAGTCCTACTCTATGTCAGCACAAGATTAAAACAGATCCTAACTTTAAACCAGTTGCTGATCATCAAAGGAGATTAAATCCTAAGATGAAAGAGGTTGTTAGAAAATAAATATTAAAGCTTCTCGAAGCAGGAATCATTTATCCTGTTGCTCATAGTGATTGGGCAAGTCCAGTACATTGCGTACCTAAGAAGGGAGGTATCACCGTCGTTCCTAATGATAAGGATGAACTAATCCCACAAAAGATTATTACCGGCTATAGAATGGTGATAGACTTCCGGAAACTGAACAAGGCAACCAGGAAAGATCATTATCCTTTGTCGTTCATCGACCAAATGCTAGAAAGGCTATCAAAGCACACACACTTCTGCTTTCTTGACGGTTATTCAGGTTTCTCGCAGATACCTGTTGCACAATCTGATCAAGAGAAAACCACTTTCACCTGCCCTTTTGGTACCTTTGCCTATAGACGTATGCCTTTTGGCTTATGTAATGCACCTGCCACCTTCCAAAGATGTATGATGGCTATATTCTCTGACTTTTGTGAAAAGATTGTCGAGGTTTTCATGGATGACTTCTCCGTTTACGGGTCTTCCTTTGATGATTGCCTCAGCAACCTTGATCGAGTCTTACAGAGATGCGAAGAAACCAACCTCGTCTTGAATTGGGAGAAGTGCCACTTTATGGTTAATGAAGGTATTGTCTTAGGACACAAAATTTCTAAGAGAGGCATTGAAGTTGATAAGGCTAAGGTTGATGCAATTGAGAAAATGCCTTGCCCCACAGATATTAGAGGTATACGAAGTTTCCTAGATCATGCTGGTTTCTATAGAAGGTTCATTAAAGACTTCTCTAAGATTTCTAGGCCTCTTACCAGCCTCTTGAAGAAGGATGTTCCTTTTGTTTTTGATGAGGATTGTGAGGAAGCCTTCGAAATACTTAAGAAGGCTTTGATAAACGCACCTATTGTTCAACCACCTGACTGGAACTTGCCCTTTGAAATCATGTGTGACACTAGTGATTACACTGTTGGTGCTGTTCTAGGACAGAGAATTGACAAGAAGTTGAATGTCATTCACTACGCTAGTAAAACTCTAGACAGTCCCCAAAGAAACTATGCCACTACGGAAAATGAATTTTTAGCAGTCGTGTTTGCATGTGAAAAGTTCAGATCTTACATAGTTGACTCCAAAGTCACTATTCACTCTGATCATGCTGCTATTAAGTACCTCATGGAGAAGAAGGACGCTAAGCCTAGGCTGATCAGATTGGTTCTCCTGCTACAGGAATTTGATTTGCACGTCGTTGACCGAAAGGGTGCTGATAACCCTGTAGCAGATAACTTGTCTAGGCTAGAGAATGTCCTTGATGACCCACTACCTATTGATGAGAGCTTTCCTGATGAGCAATTAAATGTCATCCGCACTTCACTTAGTGCACCAAGGTATGTCGATTATGCAAACTATATCGTAGCCAAATACATACCACCCAGTTTCACCTATCAGCAAAAGAAGAAATTCTTCTTTGATTTGAGACACTACTTTTGGGATGATCCTCACCTTTATAAGGAAGGAGTAGATGGTGTTATTAGACGTTGTGTGCGTGAACATGAACAGGGACAGATCCTGCAGAAGTGTCATTCCGAAGCCTACGGAGGACACCATGCTGGAGATAGAACTGCCCATAAGGTATTGCAATCAGGTTTCTATTGGCCCACTCTCTTCAAGGATGCCCGTAAGTTTGTCTTGTCTTGTGACGAATGCCAAAGGATAGGGAACATCAGTAAGCGTCAAGAGATGCCTATGAACTATTCACTTGTCATTGAACCATTTGATGTCTGGGGCTTTGATTATATGGGACCCTTCCCGAGTTCCAATGGGTACACTCACATCTTAGTTGTTGTGGATTACGTTGCTAAGTGGGTAGAAGCTATCCCCACTAAAAATGCTGATCACCACACCTCTATTAAGATGCTTAAAGAAGTCATATTCCCAAGATTTGGAGTCCCTAGATACTTGATGACTGATGGCGGTTCACACTTCATTCATGGTGTTTTCCGCAAGATCCTAGCTAAGTATGATGTCAACCATAGAGTTGCATCTCCTTATCATCCTCAGTCTAGTGGTCAAGTAGAGTTGAGTAATAGGGAGATCAAGTTGATCCTACAAAAGACCGTCAATAGATCTCGAAAGAACTGGTCTAGCAAACTTGACGATGCACTATGGGCTTATAGGACTGCTTATAAGAATCTCATGGGAATGTCACCGTATAAAATGGTTTACGGTAAGGCTTGTCATTTACCTCTTGAGCTGGAACACAAAGCTTATTGGGCAATCAAAGAGCTCAACTTTGATTTCAAACTTGCCGGTGAGAAGCCCGGGCATATGAGAATGCCAAGTTGTTCAAGGAAAAGGTTAAAAGATGGCACGACAAACGAATACAGAAACGAGAGTTCAATGTAGGTGATTATGTCTTGCTATACAATTCTCGTTTGAGATTCTTTGCAGGCAAGCTTCTCTCTAAATGGGAAGGTCCCTATGTTGTCGAGGAAGTATATCGTTCCGGTGCCATCAAAGTCAATAACACGGAACGAAATTTTCCTAGAGTGGTAAATGGGCAAAGAATCAAGCATTACATCTCTGGTACTCCCATAAATGTTGAGACCAATATCATCAATGTCATAACTCAAGAGGAGTACATAAGGGATGTTTATCAGCCTGTTTCAGACCTTGAAAACGAAGATGTATCTGTTTCGGCAAGAAATTGGACTCCGATACTTTTCCAATAGGAAATTTCTTCCGTTTTGGAATTTTTGGAAAATTAGAAAAATAAAAAGCAGTCCGGAGAGCGAACGAGGCAGCCACAAGGGCCCACTCCGCCACCACCCCCTGGTGGCGGTGGGCAAGCTTGTGGGCACCTCGTGTGCCTCCCGGACTCTGTTTTCTTGCGGAGGACTCCTTCTGGCCCAGAAAAAATCAATATATAGTCGCCTGAAGGTTTTGGTCTCCGTATCGTGCAGTTTTCCTCTGTTTTCATTTCGAGCTTGTTCTGCCGCAGATTTAGAGCAAAGATGTCTCAGGAATCTGTTGGGGAGAATGATCTTCACCAAGTTCATGAGGAAGTAGATGCTGATTTGAAAAGAGTAGAAGTCCCGGAAGCCACGGACCAAGCTAAGGAGAAAACCCAAGCTAGGGAGGAAGTTCAACCTATGTTCAACATTGAAGACGTTGAAGGAGTAGATTTTCTCCAACCCTTCCTCCAAGTGCTGTCTCCATCCTTGATTGAACTCTTGAGGTTTTGCGAAACAACTCGTGCTTGCAATATTTCTCTTTCTCGTGAAGTTGTTTTGCTAGAAAACCATGTCACAGATCTCAAAGGTATAAATCAAAGATTGATAGCTCTCTTGGAATCAAAGGCGACAACAACACCACCATCACCACCAAAGGAAGACAACTAAGCATTGGTATGGGCAATCCCCTTGGCTTCTTCCAAGCTTGGGGGAGTTGCCCTGGTATCGTATCACCTTTATATCTTTTGCTTTCACCTTTGTTTTAGTTCTTTCCATTTCAGTTTTTATTTCTTCTTTTAGAGGAATAAGTCTTTAGTTTTTAGTTTGAGTCCTTTGCTTTTGTCTCTCCCCCGATGTATTCGAGCTTACGAGCTATATAATAAAGAGTGTCTTAGTTAAGGGCTTTGCTTTGTGCCATGATCAATAGTATGAAAAGAACGATAGCATGAAAGATCATGAGACGATCTTATGGAAAGTGATAACTTCACTTATGACACGTATGATGATTGAAACTTATTGAGAATAAATCAACATAGACATTAGTCATTGTTGCAATTAATAAGAAGTAATAAGGAAAGAGAGGTTCACATATAAATATATCATCTTAGACACTTTTTACAATTGTGAGCACTCACCAAACTATTACATGCCTAGGAGTAGATGTTGGACAAGGAAGACAACATAATGAATTGTGTTTGCTTGGTTCCAAACAATGTTATATGATTAGAGATCCCTTAGCATGTGACGATTGCTTCCACCTCATATTAGCCAAAACTCCCGCACCAAGTAGAGATACTACTTGTGCATCCATAAACCCTCTAACCAGTTTGCCATGAGAGTCCACCATACCTACCTATGGATTGAATAAGATCCTTCAAGTAAGTTGTCATCGGTGCAAGCAATAAAAATTGCTCTCTAATATGTATGATCTATTAGTGTGTGGAAAATAAAATTTGTACGAACCTGTGATGAGGAAGACATAAAAGCGACAGACTGCATAATAAAGTTCTTTATCACAGGAGGCAATATAAAGTGACGTTCCTCCGCACTAAGAGGACACACATTCAAACCTCAAAAGCACATGACAACCTCTGCTTCCCTCTGCGAAGGGCCTATCTTGTACCTTTACTTTTTACCCTTGTAAGAGTCATGGTGATCTTCACCAGTTCCCTTTTTTGCCTTTGTCTTGGCTACCGTCACATCCTTGGGAAAGATCTATATTCATATATCAACTTGGAGTTGAGTACTTATGCTTTATTGTTGTTGACTTTACCCTTGAGGTAAATGGTTGGGAGGCAAAACTATAAGCCCCTATCTTCCTCTGTGTCCAGCTGAAACTTTGACACCATGAGTACCACGTGAGTTGTAACAATTGTGGAAAACAAAAGAGATGATTGAGTATGTGGGTTTGCCTTACAAGCTCTTATTTGACTCTTTCTGATGTTGTGATAAATTGCAATTGCTTCAATGACTATGGACTATTGTTGGTTACTTCTCGGTAAGGTTTTTGCTTCATGCTTTGCTTTGTGAAGGAATTGTTACTTTCCCATAAGAATCTTTATGATGTATTGTTGTTCTATGTGTGATCATGATGCCCTCATGTCCGTGTTATGTTTTATAGACACCTTCGTCCCTCAACGTGTGGACATGTTTATGGAACTTGGTTTTCGCTTGAGGACAAGCGAGGTCTAACCTTGGGGGAGTTGATACGTCCATTTTGCATCATGCTTTCATGTTGATATTTATTGCTATTTGGGCTGTTATATTACTTGTGGTACCATATTTATGCCTTTTCTCTCTTATTTTGCAAGGTTTATTTGAAGAGGGAGAATTCAGGCAGCTGGAATTCTGGACTGGAAAAGGAGCAAATCCTAGTCCACTATTCTGCACATCTCCAAATGCCCTGAAAATTTACGTGGATTTTTTCTGGATTATATTAAAAATACTAGGCGAAAGAACTACCGGAGGGGGGCCACCAGGGCTCCACAAGCCCCCACTCCGCCACCACCCCCCTGGTGGCGGTGGGCAAGCTTGTGGGCTGCCTGACGGCCCACTAGCCCCCCCCCCTCTTTTGCTATATGAAGCGTCCTGGTCTGGAAAAAATCGAGAGGGAGCTTTTTCGTGGTTTCGCCGCCGCCACGAGGCGGAACTTGAGCAGATCCAATCTAGAGCTCCGGTAGGACGATCCTGCCGGGGAAACTTCCCTCCCGGAGGGGGGAATCGTCGCCATCGTCATCACCAACACTCCTCTCGTCGGAGGGAATGCATCTTCATCAACATCTTCATCAGCACCATCTCCTCTCCAATCCCTAGTTCATCTCTTGTAACCAATCTTCGTCTCGCGACTCCCATTGGTACTTGTAAGGTTGCTAGTAGTGTCGATTACTCTTTGTAGTTGATGCTTGTTGGATTACTTGGTGGAAGAGTTTATGTTCAGATCCTTGATGCTATTCATTACACCTCTGGTCATGATTATGATTATGTCTTGTGAGTAGTTACTTTTGTTCCTGAGGACATGGGATAAGTCATGCTGATAATAGTCATGTGAATTTGATATTCGTTCGGTATTTTGATATGATGTATGTTGTTTTTCCTCTAGTGGTGTTATGTGAACGTATACTACATAACACTTCACCACATTTGGGCCTAGAGGAAGGCATTAGGAAGTAGTAAGTAGATGATGGGTTGCTGGAGTGACAAAAGCTTAAACCCCAGTCTATGCGTTGCTTCGTGAGGGGCTGATTTGGATCCACTAGTTTAATGCTATGGTTAGACTTTGTCTTAATTCTTATTTTGTAGTTGCGGATGCTTGCGAGAGAGGTTAGTCATAAGTGGGATGCTTGTCCAAGTAAGGGCAGTACCCAAGCACCGGTCCACCCACATATCAAACTATCAAAGTAACGAACGCGAATCATATGAACATGATGAAACTAGCATGAGAGAAATTCCCGTGTGTCCTCGGGAGCGTTTTTCCTCCTATAAGACTTTGTTCAGGCTTGTCCCTTGCTACAAAAGGGATTGGGCCACTTGCTGCACCATTGCTATTACTTGTTACTTGTTACTCTTTGCTTGCTACGTTTCACCTCGCTACACAATCACTTGTTACCGCTACTTTCAGTGCTTGCAGTTATTACCTTCCTGAAATCCGTTTATCAGAGCCTTCTGCTCCGCGTTGGGTTCGACACTCTTACTTATCGAAAGGACTACGATTGATCCCCTATAATTGTGGGTCATTAGCATCCTGCTTCATCTTAGCTGCCTCCTAATTCTTCATTCTCGAACGGCTTTTGTAAGAGTCGCTCGAGTCCTTAAACCCCTCAATCCACGGAATAACGCATTTGCCTCGTGTTCGTCCCGGGTGTTCAGGATTCTTGAGGGCGCGTGTAAGCTCGTTGTTCTCTCTCTGGGCTGGAACACCCCCGTTCGAGCATCTTCTATTGCAGCAAATATAGCTTGAGAGGCATTTTTAAGACTTGCGTGCTCCACAAGCAACCGTGTCTTTGGGTCCAACTTTCCCCCATGCCCATAAAACCAATTCCTGC
This sequence comes from Hordeum vulgare subsp. vulgare, assembly GCF_904849725.1. Classification (NCBI taxonomy): domain Eukaryota; kingdom Viridiplantae; phylum Streptophyta; class Magnoliopsida; order Poales; family Poaceae; genus Hordeum; species Hordeum vulgare. The sequence goes on from NC_058519.1 coordinate 650,149,942, forward strand.
ATCTTTCAGGCCACGTGGATGTTTGCAGAGTGACCCCTGCATCAATCATCTTCTGCTCAAATTCATCCCACTTAGGAATGCCACTCTTGTAGCCACCTCGGCCCAGAGAATGGTGATGCTCTTTTTCCTGAGCATTTTCCTTGTTTATCCTCGCCAGCTCCTTAGTTGTTTCTGATTGCTTGAACTGCACAAATAAGTCTCAGTGATCTTTTATCTTCTCGTATTATCGAGTGAATTCTGGAGTCTTGCCTTGTTTGTCGAAGTCGGTCCATAACCTTTTCTTCCAGTTACAGAATTGGGTGGCCATCTTCTTAAGAGAAAACTTTTTGACTTACTCACATTGTTCATCTGAGAAATGCTCTGGTAGGGTGAAATGTGTCATGAGCGTATCCCAAAGCAGATTTTTTGCTCTTTCGTCCAGAAAACTAACTTCTCGATCTTGCTTTGGCCTATGCCATTCTTGAATGAATATAGGGATTTGTTCCCTCACAATAACTCGGCATTGACGTACAAATTTGGATGCATTCTTTTTGGGATCAGTTGGTTCTCCATCTAATGTTATCGTGTCAATGTTGTACCTTGTGCCCTCGGGCAACTTTTTGGCCAGGCCTCGTACTGCCCTGTGATACGTCTCCAACGTATCTTATCGGATTGAGTCTTTGAGAACACTTGATGTATGTCTTGCACGTGTCTATCTGTTGTGATCAACTTGCGGGTTTGTGACAATTGGGAACCTATGCATATGGGTTGGCACACGTGGATTCATGTGAGTACTTGATGTATGTTTTGGTGATCAACTTGCGGGTTCGTGACATTGGGAACCTATGCACAGGGGTTGGCACACGTTTTGACTCTCTGGTAGAAACTTTGGGGCACTCTTTGAAGTTCTATGTGTTGGTTGAATAGATGATTCTGAGATTATGTGATGCATATCGTATAATCATGCTCACGGATACTTGAGGTGATAATGGAGTATCTAGTTGACATTAGGGTCTTGGTTGATATGTATCTTAAGGTGTTATTCTAGTACGAACTCTATGATGGATCGAACGGAAAGAATAGCTTCGTGTTATTTTACTACGGACTCTTGAATAGATTGATCAGAAAGAATAACTTTGTGGTGGTTTCGTACCCGACAATAATCTCTTCGTTTGTTCTCCGCTATTAGTGACTTTGGAGTGACTCTTTGTTGCATGTTGAGGGCTAGTTATATGATCCAATTATGTTATCATTGTTGAGAGAACTTCACTAGTGAAAGTATGAACCCTAGGCCTTGTTTCCACGCATTGCAATATCGTTCGTGCTCACTTTTACCATTTGTTACCTTGCTGTTTTTGTAATTTCAGATTACAAAAACCTATATCTACCATCCATATTGCACTTGTTTCACCATCTCTTCGCCAAACTAGTGCACCTATACAACTTACCATTGTATTGGGTGTGTTGGGGACACAAGAGACTCTTTGTTATTTGGTTGCAGGGTTGCTTGAGAGAGACCATCTTCATCCTACGCCTCCCGTGGATTGATAAACCTTAGGTCACCCACTTGAGGGAAAATTGCTACTATCCTACAAACCTCTGCACTTGGAGGCCCAACAACGTCTACAAGGAGAAGGTTGCGTAGTAGACATCAAGCTCTTTTCTGGCGCCGTTGCTGGGGAGGTTAGCGCTTGAAGGTATATCTTTAGATCTTGCAATCGAATCTTTTTGTTTCTTGTTCTTTTGCTAGAAAAGTACAAAAAAATGGAATTGAGGATGCCTCATATGCTCCACCTTTTCAATGTCTTTCGTGAGCATGATGGGAAGGAAATTTGTGCTCAAGTGCTGAAAGAAGAATTACATAGAATGCTTGGCATAGAATATGTGAATGATGAGCATGATTGCAATGTTGTTAGCATGAATTCTATGAATACCCATGATGCTAATGATATGCAAAGCCACAAGCTTGGGGATGCTATATTTGATGAAGATGATCTTTTTAGTTCTTCTACTTTGAATGATCAAAATTATTTTGATGAAAGCATGCCCCCTATCTATGATGATTATTGTGAGGATACTTATGCTTTGAAGAAGAGGGATGATAAATCTTGTCATACTTTCGAAAACCCCTTTTCTAAACCTTGCTTTTTCATTGTGGACACAATTTGTAGTGCGCAAGTCTTTTAAGATACTCCCACTACTATTCTTGAGAATAGATTTCCTTATGTGGAGAGTAGTAAAATTTATATGCTTGTAGATCATGAAAAGAAAGCTTTAGGTGCTGGTTATATTGTTGAATTCATTCATGATGCTACTGAAAATTACTATGAGAGAGGATGAAAGTGCAGTCATGCCCTTAATCGTGTTTTGGTGTTGCTGACAACACACATATAGATAATTAATCACTAACCCTTTTTAAGCTATTGTGAATGATCATGTGTTGATAAGGACAAGCTCATGTGCTAACAAGGACAAGATCAAGAAAAGCATTCCTGAGCACTACATGCTTGATCCTTGTAGATGTTCACATGGTGGACAAATGAAGATAAATATATAAGCTAGGCTTTCCACATTGTGTATGGGAGAGCTACTTGAAGATTTCATCATGTCTTGCTTTCAACATTGAGCCAAGAAGGAACAACAACATCAAGCTCAAGTGAAAGGGCTAACTCAAGGTATCAGTTACTTTGATGTTAGCGGTGCGGAGTGATGATCAGTGAATAAAAGTACACACTCAAGTATGGATCATCGGTATCCCTTTTACAATTCTTGAGTCTTTAGGGATCCCGCACTATTAAGAGGGGATCACAGGTTTTTGTGATGAACTTGCTCAAACTATATATCCACTATTCTGCTCAATACCACATATTCTCTACTCTGCTCCTATCTCAAAACAGGTCTAATGTCTCGGACTTCCGGCTCCCTCCGAACGTCCGAGGGTCGGTCAAGGGTCGGACGACCGACAGGCTTCGGAAATCCGGAACCCTGCACCAGAAGAATTTGAGCCCTATAACTCGGATTTACGGCTCCCTCCGGACATCCGAGGGCCGGTCGACCGACCAGCTTCGGAAATCCGGAGCCCTGCACCAGAAGAACGTGAGCTCTATAACTCGGATTTCCGGCTCCCTCCGGACGTCCGAGGGCCGGACGTCCGACCCCTTCGAAAATCCGGAACCTTGCACCAGAAGAAGTTGAGTCGAATAACTCGGATTTCCGGCCTTCTCCGGACGTCCGGTCCCTGTTCAACTCACAGTGTTTCCAGACATAGCTACAACTCTCGGACGACCGACCCCTGTCGGACGTCCGACCCCTTGCGTACGCCCGGACTTCCGTAAACTGCCGGACGTCCGAGCCCTGTGTGACTTAAAGTGTCCCCAACGGCTGTTTTACACTCCCCACTATATATACCCCCCTCCCACTTCGTGAGAGGTTGTCCAACACAGCCATATCCTCATAAGAACACATTTCTACCTCACACACATTTGCTCACACCAAATCTTAGATCCCAAGAGCATTTGTGATCCCCTTTGAGAGTTGTTCCAATCAAAAGATAGATCGTCTCCCTCTCCTTCTCTCAACCCAAGCTATTTGAGATTTGAGCAAGTTTTGAGCATTCCCTGTGATCTTGTTACTCTTGGAGGTTGGAGACTCCTAGGCGGTAGGAGTTCTTCGGAGAGGAATCAATCAATGTGATTACCCCCCGGAAAAGTTTGTGAGGGTTTGGAAGCCACCTCAAAGGCTTACCACTAGTGGTTGAGAAACGCCTTCGTGGTGTTATCTCAAAGGGAGAATGGGGTGAGCCTTCGTGGCATTGGTGTGCCTTCGTGGTAACATCCACCTCTCTAACGGTGACTAGCTTCCCTCCAAGGAAGTGAACATCGGGATACATCTTCGTCTCAGTGACCTTGGTTATCCTTAACCCTAACTCCTTACTTGCGGTTTACTTGTGTTACTTGAGCATACATACATTGCATATTGTTTGTGCTCATTATATTGTGTTGGCTATTTCTTTTACAAGATTAATCATTCAATCATACCTTCTATATCCACACGTTTATACTTGTAGCTTTTGATATATCATGTGATATAGTGTGATCTAGTATCTTGTGTTGTTCACCTACTTGTCGTGTGATATAGCTCAAGTAAGTTTGTGTAACTTACTTGTGCTTGTTAGTAACTGTATTGTGTCCATCTTGGTAGATCGTGTTGTTGATACACGTTGCAGTGCCTAGTGCATTTAGGATTTGTGCTTGACAAGTACCCTCTTTGTTTATTTCCGCATTAGTTTCAAGCCAAATCCGAAGAAGTTTTTGAATAGCCTATTCACCCCCCCCCTCTAGGCGTCATCGAGGTCTTTTCAATTGGTATCAGAGCAAGGTCTCTCTTTAATTAGGTTTCACGACCTAGAGAGTATCGATGTCGACTATTGGATTAGTGCACAATGACACCTTTGACTCTGATGGCACAAATTATACCCTATGGAGAATTCATATGCTTCATCACTTTCGGGCCATGGGCCCAAATACTTTACGAATTGTTCTTGTAGGGATTGCCGACAAAAAGGATGATGCATCTTCATCTACTAATGAAATGTATCTTGATTGTGAGGCTTTTCTTGCCATTCATCGAACCATAAGTCATGAAGTGTTTAAGTCTATCTCGACTTGCAAGTCAACTCATGAAGTTTGGACTAAACTTGAAGATATATATGGTGGGTCCAATCTTGATGAAGACGGTATTATAATGAAGGAGTTGGTGCATGAGCTCTTCACTCTTTTCGATCTTAAAGAGTCCACCACTACTTCCATATCCGATTGCTTGCACACCTCAGCATCTTCAATCTCACAAGGTAATGACATGGTGAGTGAAGAAATATATGCTGATGAAAATGTCATAGCCTCTATGGACACGAGCATATATAGCACTACACATAGTGTAAATTATTGTGCTGATAGGTCATGCATTTTACCTAAAGATCCCTCGACAAATGTCTGTGGTGATATGCCTGCTTCCTCGTGTCCTCTCGATCAAAATATCTTGTTTCTCCCTAGTTGCTCTATGACTAATCATTTAGGGGAAATCAAGAAATATGAAGTACTTTTGACTAACGAAGAATCTAATTCACCAAAAGAATCATCATCAACTCCTCCAGTTCACATGTGCCTCATGGCAAGAGGTAATAATGAGGTATCATCTTCCCTGTGCAATAACGATGATATTTGCGATGAGGATGATGATGATGACTTGACTGAAAATATCTATGTGATCAGTAAAATTCCTCATAAAGCTAAAAATAACGCTCTTCAAAGGTTCTGATGTTCTTGCTTACTTTGAAAATTGTAATGATTCACTTAATCGTGAACAAGCTAAAAGTGAACAACTTGAACATGAACTTGAGAAGAGTCATCAAGCATGTAGAGACTTAAGATCTTCAAAAGGAGAGATTGAAGTTACTCATGATAAACTTAAAAGGGATTTTGAGGTCCTTCTCCTTGAATGCAAGAATGTCAAGGGAGAGCTCGTCAAAACCTCTAAGATCTATGAGGAGCTTCAATCTACTCATGAGAAGTCTCTAATCGCTACTTACTCCTCTCATATTGTTGATGATACTTGTACATCTAACCCTATCTCTTTTGAAGTATCAACATTGAAGGAGAATGTTGAGCTACGTACTCAACTTGATTTACTAACTAGCAATTATGGGGAGTTGGAAGAAAACCATGTAATGCTCACAAGCTCTCATGCCGATCTTCTAACATCCCATAATGTGCAAAAGTTAGCTCATGAGGCTATCATCACCAAGGAAACATCAAGTGAGCCTCATGTGGACAATGGCACTACTTCTAATCAAAGTACTATATTTCCATGTGTTAGTCCTTGTAATTCGTCTACTCACAATGTTGCTACCTCGTGTGATGAATTACTTTCCTTGCCTTGTTGCTCTAACAATGAAACTTACACTTCCCCTAGTATTTGCATTAAAACTAACCGTGCAGAGGAAATCGAAGAGCTCAAGGCCCAAGTCACTTCTTTGAAGAAAGACTTGGAACAGTGTCATGAAGGGATGTCCACACTCAACAACGTCCTGTGTGGGCAAACCTCTCCGAATGACAAAAATGATGTTGGAGTAAACTCAAACAAGAACAAGAGTGGCCTAGAACGAGTTAAGAATTCGGCCAAAATCATTTGCTTCAAGTGCAAAGTTAAAGGGCACCATGTTAGATCTTTCCCTCTGAAGACGAAGTCTCAAAGTCACAAGCAACAAGGGAAGCGGCCACAAACTCAATCGCACACTCAGCTACAAGTTGAAGGAAGGCCTCTTCCCAATAAGACCCAAGCCAACACTCCCCGAGGTGAGAAATCAACTGGGAAGAAAACAAAGGGTAGATGTTGCTACTTATGTCGTGAGAAGGGTCATGTCGCTTCGTCTTGCACGAGAGGTAACTTATCCAACCCAATCACTATTGATGATAGCTATTCCCTTGGGAAGGATAAGGTTGGCAATGTGTTTGCCAAGTTTGTTGGAACTCAAAATGGTGTCAAGAAAAGAACCATTTGGGTTGCCAAGCCTATTGTGACTAACCTCTTAGGACCCAACGTAGTTGGGGACCAACAAGCTCAAACTTGATCAATAGGTGACTCTGGAGGACATTGGAGACTTGGATACACAATGAAGATTTGAGGACTCTTCATCATTCGTATCATCTCAAGCCAAGTCACTTGGATTATCGAGCCCATATCCCATATCCAATGTGCCTCTTTGCGGTGACTTGTACTTAAATTGTTTACATTGAAAGTTGCCTGCCCCACTCCCTCTCATGTTTAGGTTTGGTTCCTAGCATGTACTTTGACATGTTGCGCCTACTAGTATGATTGTTATATGTTATCTATCATGTGTAGGTCGTTATGTATGTCATATAGTTGTGTGTAGTCCTGATCATTACTTGCCTCCTAGTTGCACCGTTGTGTGGGTCTTTTGCGACGTTAATAGCTCATCACATTAAGGGGGAGTGTTTTGCTCTACGCACACCACTAACCCAAAATGTGTACATATGTGTTGGACTCCATGTAGTATTCGGTACAAGATTATCCAATCAATTAGTTTGATGTCAAGGCCATCTGAAGTTTAAATCGGCATCCACTTATCACCTTAGTTGGATGATTGATTGCCTTGTATGATAAATACATGGATTATCACATTATGTGAGGATGATATGCTTTGTGCATGTCACATCCCCTGGTAAGACAAAACATCCGATGTATGCCACTCAGATTCCACCACATGTGGTTATCCTATAACTGTGCGGTGTGTCATGCTCCACATATCTTAATTCGCATAATAAGCCATGTTGGTATCTAAATTCCTTAGATGTGCGTGAGTATAATGTCCTACTACACCAATGCTCATGGCTTAGCCGCTAGATCGTATCTAAAAGAAGGGAATTGTTGATGCATGCCTTTCGAATTAATCCTCCACACTATGATCTAACTAATTGGGATGTTAACGTATGTCATCTAAACATTATGCTTATGGTTGAACTCCCATATCACACTTGTGTGAGTATAAAACGATTCTTGTGCTCGTTTGGCACCTACCACCACTGATAACTCTAAATGTCATTGTGTTCTCTCACACATGGTATCTCTGGCTTGGTAGTGTTTTTCATGGTCATTTTATTTCGGCTCTATCTTCAGTTGACCTACATAACGTGCCGAGAAATTCATGTGTCTCCCAGTAGAGCTCGCACTACTTATTTCATAATGTTGTGGGAGTTATAATCATATTACCTACACTTATAAATCTACTAGGGTGAGACATGCTTGTAAGGTTGTGCAAAATGCATGCCTTACATGGCTTGATGCCTTGACCAGTTCATGTGTTGAACTTGGGGTGCTACCATGTGTTGATTTGTCACCCTGATCCATTTTGGATGACATGAATGTTCTGTAATAGAAAATTATGTGTTCATTTGTCCAAATTGTATATCCTTGGATTTTGATAGGATTGTGTAGGCATATCTACTATGTGTACATGCACATGCCTTGTCTATCGTATCTTTGATCCAATATATGTACATGGTAAATTAGACGTATCCATTAAAAAGGTTAGGGTGTGCTTGAAAGTAAAACTTATATCTATATGCACATAATTGAGTGATCTTACCCTATATATATATTGTAGTTGGACTAACTACTTCGGACCCAATAAGTTTGGAGACCATATTGTGCTTAATTGGTGGTTTAGGTACCTTGGAGAAGCATTGCTATCTTGACTTATTCTCAGAAAAAGATGGTGCTAGTCACGAAGAAATTAGAGTCAAGACAGGACTCGGCTACTTCTACGCCATACCAATGCTTTTCCTGTAACAAGTATTTACTTCATGCATGTACAATATTAGAGTCAACACTGTGTAGGTTGCATCATGGCATGAACATAATACTTTTTCCACTTTGTAATTTCCTGCATGTTTGTCAATCACATTGATGAAATGCTTAGTGTTGGTGTTCTCTTAGCTCTTCATGGTCATATGAATGAGACAAATTTGTGCCATGACCCTTGTGTCATGTGCCTTGCTCTTATAAGAGGATAACTTGTGCATGATTCTATGCACTCATGCGTTTGACGTATGTTGGACCCACATTTATCGTAGTAATCGTATTAAAAGACTTACATCAGACCATGTCCAAAATATGTTAGTTGTGAGGTTCCTTTGGCTGCTACACATGCGAGAATACTTAGTATCACCTCATCATCAAAAATTCCAGAATCAGCCTCTGCCTCCTCCTATCTCTCAGTCGTCCGACGTGTCTCGGACGTCCGGCGGCTAATCTCATTCCGGACATCCGACCAGTGTCGGTCGTCCGATGGCAAAATCCTCCCCGGACGTCCGACGCCAGTCGGACGTCCGACTCATCGGGGCCTATAAATAGCTGGGCGCGGTGCTGGGCTTTGCCCTAGCCCCCACGCGCCCCCTTTTTCCCCTGCAGCCGCCGCCGCCAGCTCCACGAGCGCTCGCCCGCGCCGCCACTCCCGAGATCTGCCTGATCTCCTCCGCGGATCCTTCTCTTCTTCCTCCGCGGGATCCGTCTACAGGTATCTCCTCCGTTCCCCTCGCGTTTGGTTCCCTCTCTCCAAAGTCCACGTGTTCGTTCGTAAGGTTTGACCATGTCGTTCCTCATTTGGGGTTTCCATCCGTGTAGGTTGTTGTGCACCATGCCCAAGGTTAAGCACGCCGCCCGGAAGGACGTTGCTGGCTCATCCGCTCGTGCCCCTACTGGCACGGGGTCGGACTCGGAAGGGCAACGTCGTCCCTTCAAACAGACTGTTCGGCATCCTCCATCTCCACAGCTCCCCTCATCGTCTGATGGTGATGGCTCTGACTTCGAGGATGAGCTTGCCGCCGAGGACCTTGCTGACCAGCCCGCCGATCGGAGGTCCATGCCAAAGCCCGGGACTCGCAGGGCGTCCTATATGCCACCACCTCCTCCTGCTCAGCCCGCAGGTGAAGCTCGTCGCATCTCACTTGAACCCCCTGCTACCTTAGGTCGTGAAGACACGAACTTCACCACACTTGCCAAGTCTTCATACCTCACTTTCCGCCGCGACATTGATCAATTCTCTGTCGTACGTGACTCTACGGTCTCACGTTTCCGCACACACGTCCAGGCGGACATTTTTACTACAGTCATAGTTCCTAAGGGTCTCTCTGTTCATCACTTCATAGATCTTGAGCATATTCGCATGCACCCGGCAAAATACCCGGTGCCATTGAGCTTATTGAGGCATCGGGGCTTGCCGCCCCGTTTGCTTTTCATCGCGATTTTAACGCTGCTGCCATTCACCAGTTCTATGCCACATGCTTCTTTGCTCCAAACCACACTGTTAGCTGGATCACCTCTGACGTTCGCTTCACAACTTCTTATGATACGTTTGTTGCCGCACTTGGTTTCCCCAACTCCGGCTTCAAAATACATAGGAATGATCCTAACCATGCACCTAAGTCCATTGAGGCGTGTGGGTATCTCCTCAAACCACTCCATGAGCTTGATGCGGATGAACGCATGAAGGATCTTAACCAGGTATCCATCTGGCGTTCACCTTACTTTATCATCTTTCAATGTCTTATTCGTACCATATATCCCAAGATGGGTGATAAGGGCTCTTGCAGTGGGTATTGTATTGACATCATGTCACACTTGTACGAGCACCCCAAAAGAAAAATTAATGTGCCTCACTTTCTCTGGCATGAGATTCGGCTTGCTAGTTTTCAATACAAGCGAGCTTTTCCTCATGCCCCCTTCATCTAGGCACTAATTAATCATGTTGCTGATTTCTCTGTTGTTGTCACTCACACACATCGCATGTGGGTCATTCCCGCTCACATGGCGGATAACTATGCTCCCAAGAAAACCCCATCCACCACATCCACTCGCCGCACTGCTGCTCGGTCAGCAACCCCCTCATCTAGCTCCGCTCCTCTCGGTCGCTTTGCCAAATTCATTGGCAAGGCACATTCTGCTATGATGAAGGTCGTCTCTTTCCAGTGTGGTCAAACCCATGATGTGGTTTCTCTCCTAGTCTCCTCCAAGAATGCCCTCAAGGCTCGCCTAAGAGACTCGGGCGCTCTTGATGTGAGTGATGATGAGGCCCTTCCTGCTCCTCCTCCTTCTGACTTTGGCTTCCCATCTGGTCCTGAGTGGGCTGATTTTCTTGACGAGGCTGGTGGCAGTGGTTTGCCTGATGATGAGGATGATGATGTTGAGGATGATGCCTGATTAATGATGATATTGATGAGGGTGATCCTTGAGTATGTGATAGCATTGCCGGTTTTCCCTCCTTTTTGGTCCTTGATGCCAAAGGGCGAGAACATTATCTTATCTTAGTTTTCGATTTTAGTTCCTCTCACAATGTATGGTATGATGTATTATGTCGAACTTAATGATGTATCATCATGTAACGATACTTATGGATGGTGTGCTATGCCATCACCTATGGATGATGTATTGTTGAACTATCATGTGGTGATGAGATATCACGATATTATCGTTGTGTCATATGATGATGAGTTTTATGCTATCCTATTGATTCATATGATATGCTATGTATTGTTGAACTATTATGGTGTTATATCATGCTATTATCTTCAATGCACACATTAAGGGGGAGCTCTCGCACTTACCTATTTTACTATGCATATAATAAAGGGGAGCTTCATAAGCATCGTAACAAAACTCTCCTAAGCCACACATGTCTATTACTATTGTTGAGAGCTATATGTATGTTGTCATCAACTACCAAAAAGGGGGAGATAGAAAGTGCGGTCATGCCCTTAATCGTGTTTTGGTGTTGCTGACGACACACATATAGATAATTAATCACTAACCCTTTTTAAGCTATTGTGAATGATCATGTGTTGATAAGTACAAGCTCATGTGCTAACAAGGACAAGATCAAGATAAGCATTCCTGAGCACTACATGATTGATCCTTGTGGATGTTCACATGGTGGACAAATGAAGATAAATATATAAGCTAGGCTTTCCACATTGTGTATGGGAGAGCTACTTGAAGACTTCATCATGTCTTGCTTTCAACAATGAGCCAAGAAGGAACAACAACATCAAGCTCAAGTGAAAGGGATAACTCAAGGTATCAGTTACTTTGATGTTAGCGGTGCGGAGTGATGATCAGCGAATAAAAGTACACACTCAAGTATGGATCATCGGTATCCCTTTTACAATTCTTGAGTCTTTAGGGATCCCGCACTATTAAGAGGGGATCACAGGTTTTTGTGATGAACTTGCTCAAACTATATATCCACTATTCTGCTCAATACCACATATTCTCTACTCTGCTCCTATCTCAAAACAGGTCTAATGTCTCGGACTTCCGGCTCCCTCCGGACGTCCGAGGGTCGGTTAAGGGTCGGACGACCGATAGGCTTCGGAAATCCGGAGCCCTGCACCACAAGAACTTGAGCCCTATAACTCGGATTTCTGGCTCCCTCCGGACATCCGAGGGCCGGTCGACCGACCAGCTTCGGAAATCCGGAGCCCTGCACCAGAAGAACGTGAGCTCTATAACTCGGATTTCCGGCTCCCTCCGGACGTCCGAGGGCCGGACGTCCGACCCCTTCGGAAATCCGGAACCTTGCACCAGAAGAAGTTGAGTCGAATAACTCGGATTTCCGGCCTTCTCCGGACGTCTGGTCCCTGTTCAACTCACAGTGTTTCCAGACATAGCTACAGCTCTCGGACAACCGACCCCTGTCGGACGTCCGACCCCTTGCGGACGCCCGGACTTCTGTAAACTGCCGGACGTCCGAGCCTTATGTGACTTAAAGTGTCCCCAACGGCTGTTTTACACTCCCCACTATATATACCCCCCCCCCTCCCACTTCGTGAGAGGGTGTCCAACACACCCATATCCTCATAAGAACACATTTCTACCTCACACACATTTTCTCACACCAAATCTTAGATCCCAAGAGCATTTGTGAGCCCCTTTGAGAGTCCAATCAAAAGATAGATCGTTTCTCTCTCCTTCTCTCAACCCAAGCTATTTGAGATTTGAGCAAGTTTTGAGCATTCCCCGTGATCTTGTTACTCTTGGAGGTTGGAGACTCCTAGGCGGTAGGAGTTCTTCGGAGAGGAATCAATCCGTGTGATTACCCCCCGGAAAAGTTTGTGAGGGTTTGGAAGCCACCTCAAAGGCTTGCCACTAGTGGTTGAGAAACGCCTTCGTGGTGTTATATCAAAGGGGGAATAGGGTGAGCCTTCGTGGCGTTGGTGTGCCTTCGTGGTAACGTCCACCTCTCTAACGGTGACTAGCTTCCCTCCAAGGAAGTGAACATCGGGATACATCTTCGTCTCAGTGACCTTGGTTATCCTTAACCCTAACTCCTTACTTGTGGTTTACTTGTGTTACTTGAGCATACATACATTGCATATTGTTTGTGCTCATTATATTGTGTTGGCTATTTCATGTACAAGATTAATCATTCAAACATACCTTCTATATCCACACGTTCATACTTGCAGCTTTTGATATATCGTGTGATATAGTGTGATCTAGTATCTTGTGTTGTTCACCTACTTGTCGTGTGATATAGCTCAAGTAAGTTTGTGTAACTTACTTGTGCTTGTTAGTAACTGTATTGTGTCCATCTTGGTAGATCGTGTTGTTGATACACGTTGCAGTGCCTAGTGCATTTAGGATTTGTGCTTGACAAGTACCCTCTTAGTTTATTTCCGCATTAGTTTCAAGCCAAATCTGAAGAAGTTTTTAAATAGCCTATTCACCCCCCCCCCCTCTAGGCGTCATCGAGGTCTTTTCAGAGGATCATATGCTTCTACTTATTGCAATAGTATCAAGCTTCCTCTCCATATGTTGAAATTTTTTAAGCTATGCTTGTTTTGCCTTCCTATGCTAGTTGATTCTTGCTCCAATAAATTGTTTGATCACAAAATCCCTATGCATAGGAAGTGGGTTAGACTCAAATGTGCTAGCCATTTTCTCCATGATGCTCTCGTTGTGTTTCAATCCTTACCTTTTATGTGAGCATCATTGAAATCAATGCCTAGCTAAGGGCGTTAAACGATAGCGCTTGTTGGGAGGCAACCCAATGAATAAATTTTTCTTTGATTTTTGCTTCCTGTCTTGTTTTCTCCACACTTTCATAATTCTGTTATGATTGTGTTTTTTGTGTTTCTTTTTGCGTTTGTGCCAAGCAAAACCGTTATGATTAGTCTTGGGGATGATCGTTTGGTCATGCTGGAAAAGACAGAAACTTTCTGCTCAAGAAAAGAATTTTCATTTTTATTATGTAAGAGATTTTGAGTTGATTCTTTCTTCTGCTGATTTCTATGCAAATTCTTCAGACTGTCGTAATTTTTCAGAATTTTTGAAGTACCAGAGCTATACGAAATATACAGATTGCTACAGACTGGTCTGCTGTTAACAGATTCTGTTTTTGTTGTGTTGGTTGCTTATTTTGATGAAACTATGGATAGTATCGGGGGGTATTAGCCATGGAAGATTTAAAATACAGTAACCCAACATCATCATAAGTAGAATTTAAGTTTTCTACAGTACCTAAGGAAGTGGTGGTTTGCTTTCTCATACTAATGTTATCACGAGTTTCTGTTTATGTTTCGTGTTGTGAAGTTTTCAAGTTTTGGGTGAAGTTCTTATGGACAAAGAGATAAAGAGTGGCAAGAGCTGAAGCTTGGGGATGCCCAAGGCACCCCAAGAGATTCAAGGATGTCGTAAAAGCCTAAGCTTGGGGATGCCCTGGGAAGGCATCCCCTCTTTTGTCTTCAATCCATCGGTAACGTTACTTGGGGCTATATTTTTATTCACCACATGATATGTGTTTTGCTTGGAGCGTCTTGTATCATAGGAGTCTTTTATTTTTGTTGTGTCTCATTCTTCCTTGCTGCACACCTAGAGAGAGAGACATGCACTCACCATGATTTTGTCGAGCTTCACTTATATCCTTTGGTAGACAATTCAGCTCACATGTGCTTCACTTATATCTTTTGAGCTAGATACTTTTGCTCTATGTGCTTCACTTATATCTTTTAGAGCGCAGTGGTGCGTGGCTTGGTAGTTGATCTATGCTTTGAAAGTAGTCTCAAAAGGGGTAGTTATCCAAAGGGATACGAAAACTTCCACCTTCATGTGCATTGAATAGTTAGAGAAGTTTGATTCATCTCAATTAGTTTTGAGTTGTGGTTTTGATAATATTGAAGTCATGCTAGTAAGGTGTTGTGGATCTAGAAATACTTGTGTTGAAGTTAGTGATTCCCGTAGCATGCACGTATGGTGAACCTCTATGTGATGAAATCTGAGCATGATTAGTCTATTGATTGTCATCCTTTGCGTGGCGGTCGGGATCGCGCGATGGTTTATACCTACCAACCCTTCCCCTAGGAGTATGCGTTGAATGCTTTGTTTCGATTACTAATAAAACTTTTGCAACAAGTATATGAGTTCTTCATGACTAATGTTGAGTCCATGGTTTAGATGCACTTTCACCTTCCACCATCACTATCTTCTTTAGTACTGTACAACTTTCACCGGTGCACAAAACCCACCATTAGCCTCCCTCAAAACAGCCACCATACCTACCTACTATGGCTTTTTCAAAGTCATTCCGAGATATATTGCCATGCAACTACCACCATGACATGTGCCACCACATCTACACTGACGTTGCATGATCGTAAGATAGCTAGCATGATGTTTCCGTTACTGTCTATGCCATGCTAGATCATTGTCACGGTACACTACCGAAGGCATTCCATATAGAGTCATCGTTTCTCTAAGTTTTGAGTTGAAAGTGTGATGATCATCATTGATGGAGCATTGTCCCATGTGAGGAAATAAAAGAGGCCAAATATGCCCACCAAAAAAAAGAGGCCAAAGAGCCCACCAAAAAAATGAGAGGAAAAGAGAGAAGGGACAATGCTACTATCCTTCCACACTTGTGCTTATTAAGCACCATGATCTTCATGATTGAGAGTCTCTCGTTTTGTCACCACCATATAGCTAGTGGGAATTTTTCATCATATAACTTGGCTTGTATATTTCAATGATAGGCTTCCTCAAAATTGCCTTAGGTCTTCGTGAGCAAGCAATTTGGATGCACACCCACTAGTTTTATTTAAGAGCTTTCACTTACTCTTAGCTCTAGTGCATCATTTGTATGGCAATCCCTACTCATTCACATTGATATCTGTTGATGAGCATCTCCACAGCTCATTGATATGCCTAGTTAATGTGACCATCTTCTCCTTGTTTGCCTTGCAACCTCCACCACACTCCACACCACTTATAGTGCTAAAACCATGGCTCACGCTCATGTATTGCGTGAGAGTCGAAAAAGTTTGAGAAAGTAAAGGTGTGAAAACAATTACTTGGCCAATACCGGGGTTGTGCATGATTTAAATTTGTTGTGCAAGGATGATAGAGCATAGCCAGACTATATGATTTTGTAGGGATAACTTTCTTTTTGGCCTTGTTATTTTGAAAGTTCATGATTACCTTGCTAGTTTGCTTGAAGTATTATTGTCTCCACGTCAATAGCAAACTATTGTTTTGAATCGAATGGATCTGAACATTCACGTCACATAAGAGGAGTTACAAAGGACATCTATGATAGGTAGCATGAAAGCATCAAAAAATCATTCTTTATCACTTCCCTACTCGAGGACTAGCAGGAGTTAAGCTTCGGGATACTTGATACGTCTCCAACGTATCTATAATTTTTGATGGTTCCATGCTATTATCTTGTCAACTTTGGATGTTTTATATGCATGAATATGCTATTTTATATCTTTTTTGGGACTAACCTATTAACTCAGTGCCAAGTGCCAGTTTCTGTTTTTTTCCGTGTTTTTGGCCCATTTTCAGACGAAGCCCAAATGGAATGAAAATTTACGATGATTTTTTTGGACCAAAAGAGACCCCTGAAGCTTTGGAAGAAGGCCAGAAGAGCCACGAGGGAGTCACAAGCCCTGAAGCCCCCCCCCCCCGGTGGTGGCGACCAGGCTTGTGACCTCCTCGTGGGCCTAACTGACGCAATTCCACCGCCATAAATTCCTATAAATTCAGAAACCCCCAAAAAGAAACCTAGATCGGGAGTTCCGCCGCCGCAAGCCTCTGTAGCCACCAAAAACCAATCTGGAGCCCGTTCCGGCACCCTGCCGGAGGGGGAATCCATCTCCGGTGGCCATCTTCATCATCCCGGCGATCTCCATGATGAGGAGGGAGTAGTTCTCCCTCGGGGCTGAGGGTATGTACCAGTAGCTATGTGTTTGATCTCTCCCTCTCGTGTTCTTGAGATGTCTTGATCTCGATGTACCATGGGCTCTGCTACTATAGTTGGATCTTATGATGTTCTTCCCCCTCTCCTTCTTGTAATGAATTGAGTTTCCCCTTTGGAGTTATCTTATCGGATTGAGTCTTTGAGAACACTTGATGTATGTTTTGCACGTGTCTATCTGTTGTGATCAACTTGCGGGTTTGTGACAATTGGGAACCTATGCATATGGGTTGGCACACGTGGATTCATGTGAGTACTTGATGTATGTTTTGGTGATCAACTTGCGGGTTCGTGACATTGGGAACCTATGCACAGGGGTTGGCACACGTTTTGACTCTCTGGTAGAAACTTTGGGGCACTCTTTGAAGTTCTATGTGTTGGTTAAATAGATGATTCTGAGATTATGTGATGCATATCGTATAATCATGCTCACGGATACTTGAGGTGATAATGGAGTATCTAGGTGACATTAGGGTCTTGGTTGATATGTATCTTAAGGTGTTATTCTAGTACGAACTCTATGATGGATCGAACGGAAAGAATAGCTTCGTGTTATTTTACTACGGACTCTTGAATAGATTGATCAGAAAGAATAACTTTGTGGTGGTTTCGTACCCGACAATAATATCTTCGTTTGTTCTCCGCTATTAGTGACTTTGGAGTGACTCTTTGTTGCTTGTTGAGGGCTAGTTATATGATCCAATTATGTTATCATTGTTGAGAGAACTTCACTAGTGAAAGTATGAACCCTAGGCCTTGTTTCCACGCATTGCAATACCGTTCGTGCTCACTTTTACCATTTGTTACCTTGCTGTTTTTGTAATTTCAGATTACAAAAACCTATATCTACCATCCATATTGCACTTGTTTCACCATCTCTTTGCCAAACTAGTGCACCTATACAACTTACCATTGCATTGGGTGTGTTGGGGACACAAGAGACTCTTTGTTATTTGGTTGCAGGGTTTCTTGAGAGAGACCATCTTCATCTTACGCCTCCCGCGGATTGATAAACCTTAGGTCACCCACTTGAGGGAAAATTGCTACTGTCCTACAAACCTCTGCACTTGGAGGCCCAACAACGTCTACAAGGAGAAGGTTGCGTAGTAGACATCACCCTACTCGTAGAAGATTTGCTCGATCCGGAGGGCTAAAAGAGCAGATTCGCTAATATATATATAGAAAAAATACATCCTACCACCCAGGGGTAGTTACCCACATGTTCCATATACTATCATGCGGTAGTATGTATATTAATTTATCATTTTTATTATGTTTATATATTATATATAAGATTTTTCAAAGTGAGTTACATGAAAAAATTACAAGTTAGACCATAGTTTTTATTATATTTGTGAAATACATATATTTTTGTACGTAAAAAAGAACATACACAAAATATGATACATACTACCAAAAAATAGTATATATACTACCAAAACATAATTATATACTATATAATACGCGTACATATTCTTCGATTAGATAGATACTACATACAACATACAAAACGCAAGTGGTGGTAACTATCACCGGTGGTAAATAAAATAGTATATATATATATACAAATCAATTAATACACATCTAATGATCACCAAAGGCCAAATATATACCTCACCAGACTTTGATAATTCGAGGAAATTTTCTTCAGCATCATCGTCTGGTTCCCCTTCGTCTCTTGGTTGTTCTTCCTCAATTCCCTCACCGGATGGATTAAGGTATTGTGAGCAATCATCTTCTTTATTATCATCTTTTCCACAGCGTATCATGTCCTACAAGACATGCTCGTGATCATGCTCTCTGTCTCTATCGTCCATAGCTTAACTAACCAAAAAAAAGATAAAACAATTTAGTATTCACTTTAGCTAGCAATATCATCATGTATATATAATATCACTAATACATTGAATAATCCACTTAATTAATGCATCATCGAATAATCTACTTAATTTTATCGAATATATAATCTCGAATACATCACTAATACATCTCTTCAATACACTAATACATCTCTCGAATAATATCTAATTGATCAACCAACAAAGAGTTGCGGTTGTATCGAGGCGCGGGCGGTGGACACCCAAAGAGCAGGAACCATCACCTGATCATAGCTCGGGTGAGATCCCTGAAGAACCTGTCAGGTATTGGAGAACCTGGCATCCAACGCCTCCATGTAGCGAGGGACGTGCTCGTCCTCCTCCCTGACACGGCGACGTACCTCCTCCTCGGGGGGGCGGCGGCCATAGCACCGAAAGTGGCCCACGTTACCGCCACCAAAGAAGCTCCGGGTCAACAACGGAGCCCGGTTCCTCATCAAGTTGCGCGCCTCAGAAGGTAGCTCCTCTGAGTACCAGCCTGGCAGAGCCCAGTCCCGGACATGTTGGCGCCTTTCAAGCAGGTGGTCGCCACCGAGTCGACGATGAGGATGCGGGCGAGGCATCGTCGACATCGAGAATCAATTCTACAACTATTTAAATTCCTACTATTTAGTAAACTTATACAACTATTTAAGTGCAAAAATTGTAGTGTGAAATAGGTACCATACATGCCATAAGAGTGAAATTATTATGAATAGATCCAAGTGTAGGAAATGTCATTAGCTCAGAGTGATAGGATTAGGCGAGGGTTGATATTAATGAATTCTAAACTAGGATGGTAATAATCTCCATGAATAAAGTGAACATGAAGATAGCTGGAGTCTTTGTAGACAAATTTCTACTCGAAGGAAAATATGAGGTAGCATATGTCAATGCAGGTTTCGTTGGCAATCCATGACTAAAGTGAACATGAAGATCTCATTTTTTTTATGTTGGTATATTCCCATCTCCTTTTACTTTTAGATTTTTCACTAATTTTAAATTGAAGGTGCACCTACAATTTCTTCAAGAGCACCAAGCACAACTCATAATAGGTATTATTTTTAAGCTATTGTAAAGATAAGCAAGTATCTGACAATAATCTATGGAGGAAGGGACGCGGCCGCACTCGGGCAGGCCGACGGCCATGGCACCTCCGTGCTCGGGCAAGCCGGCAGCCATGGCTCCGCCACGCTCGGGCAGGCCGATGGGAGGCGGCCAGAGCTAGGGGGAGAGGGGGAGCGGCCGAGCTCACGTGGGAGAAGAGGAGGGCCGAGGCGCAGCAGGTGCTCATTGGCGGGCACAGGAAGGAGGGGCAGGCGATCGGAGTCGGTGGCGGCAACGACGAGGACAGCTTCGGGGGCGACGGCAATGATGAGGACGGCTTCGGGAGTGGAGGCGACTCCGGCAGCCTGGCAGCGTCGGGGGCAGGGGCGTCGGCATCGGGGGATCAAATGGAGAGAGGGAGATCGAAATTTCAGAAGTCCTCCTTATATACCACAACCTTTAGTCCCAGTTGGTGGCTCCAACCGGGACTAAAGGTCACCAAATGCAGGCCAACTATTGTATTGGGTTGTCGTCATACCAAAGGGATTGAACCCATCCGTGGCGACGCAGCCTCGAGGATGCCTTGGATCTGCCGTTTATCCGGATGTAATGCATCGAATTACTTCCACGCTTCCGCATCCGATGTGTGTACCAACATCTTATTCCCATCTGCATCTAGTCCGGTTATTTTTCCCAATTTATGCCATGTCATCTGTCTAGCTATCTCATCGACCATGAAAAGACGTCGAAGTCTTGGTATGATTGGCGTATACCAAAGAACATTGACTGGGATTTTTGTCTGCCTCTTCTCACCCATACCGTTGTCTACCACAACATAACTGGAAGACTTGTCAATGGGACAATAGTTCAAGTCCGCATACTCAAGCCTAAATAAGGCACATCCTTTCTCACATGCATCTATCT
Source organism: Hordeum vulgare subsp. vulgare (assembly GCF_904849725.1). NCBI lineage: Eukaryota > Viridiplantae > Streptophyta > Magnoliopsida > Poales > Poaceae > Hordeum > Hordeum vulgare. The sequence continues at coordinate 650,170,576 of NC_058519.1, forward strand.
TCTCATAAGGCATCTTAAGTACACATAGTATTTTATTTAGTGTCATCATCGCGTCGTAGCATTCTCTGCCCAAGTTGAATTGAGCCTTCAGAGCCATTACTTGTGTGATGGCATCCAGCTGACAAAGCTCAGTGTGCTCGTGGAGAGAACGTTTTGAAGACTCCAATATTTCATAGAAGGCCTTTAGTATTCCTCCATCTCATCGTCCAAATCCCGAGCATCATCGAAGTCTTGCAGCATGTCTTCGATCCCGGTACCATGCTCGTCAGTGCGACGACGAACCACCTCAGCTCTGGTACGTTGGGCAGACTCACTATGAAATGTACACACCGTATAATCAGATGTAAAACCCTCTTCTGCAGGTGTTTACCCATTTCATCCTCTGTCATGTTTTTAAAGTTGTCGCACCTAGGATAGGGGCACCAGGTTTTTCTCTGCCATTTGGAAATGCGGCTTTCACAAACCCCTTGGTTTTTGTTAACCATTCTTTTGTCATCTCTTTCTGACCAGTGTGACCGGTGTACATCCATGCACGATCACTCATCTTGCCAAGCTACTAAACACACAAGAAATGTATATATAATTCAGCATATATATTCATCAGTTAATCAAGTTTGTCAGTTTTATTACGTCCATGCAACCTACATGCTAATAGGTAAATATAGGTCCTAATCCCACCCGAGTATGTGTAGATTGGGTTCGTGTTCCAATGCTCTGATCCGGATCAGACGCAAAATTTCGGCAGCACCTCCCCACTGTTCTACTGATACATGTCTCGGCAATAAACAGAGAGGATGTGTACCTGGAGAACAATAGGGAGGCACTGACGAAATTATGTATTGGATCCGGAGCAGAGCATATGGGAAAACGAACCCAATCTACACATACTCGGGCTGTCCATGGATAATGTTGGACAATTCAGAAGAATCACGGTTATAAATATATTCAAATGCATCCATATTTATAAATGTAACCCTTTCGAACGGGAGACGCATACTTTTGACTTTTTTGTTTCTTCTTTTTCTTCCTTCTTTTCCTTTTTCCTATTCTTCTCCTCTTCTTCTTCTTCTCCTCTTCTTCTTCTTCTCCTCTTCTCTTCTTTTTCTTCTTCTTCTTCTTCTTCTTCTTCTTCTTCTTCTTCTTCTTCTCATTCTCCTCCTCTTCTTCTTCTTCTTCTTTTCTTCTTCTCCTCCTCTTCTTCTTCTTCTTCTTCTTCTTCTTCTTCTTCATTTTCTTCTTTTTTTGCACTAACATAATTAATCTAAACTAACAGTAACCTAATTAACACTAACAACAACCTAAACTAACAATGCAATGAAATGAAAATGAAAATAAAAAGAGAAGAGATGAACAACTCATAGGAGGAGGGACGGTGGAAGAGGACCGATGCAGGGGAGGGGAGGCTCGCCGCGGTGGGAGGGAGGAGGTGGGGCGCCGCGGGGAGGGGGCTCACCACGGGGGAGGAGCTATCTCCGGCCGTGGGGCGCCACCGTGGTGGGAGGAAGGAGGTGCGGCGCCGTGGGAAGGTGGGGCGGCGCAGGAGAGGGGGGAGAGAGAAGGGGCCACCGGGAGGGGGCTTGCCGCGGGGCGGCGGGCCGACCGATGGGTGGGGACGACGGGCGGTGGGCGTCGGGGAGCGGCGGGAGGGTGGGAGAGGGGGATCTGAGGGAGAGGGAGAGAGAGGGGTGGGGGCGACTAACGACAGTGTGGTTGCCGTGTGCTTTGCCGCTTGCTAGCAGACGTCAAAGAAAGTTTGACGTCTGCTAGCTGACAGCAAAGAAGGCACCCATTTGACCTAACCAGGTCCTGTCCCGAGTGGCCCATCTGGATCCTTTGCCGTCTGGTTTTGGGATTTTTGTCGTCAACTAGGAGACAGCAAAGAAAGGCCTGGTGGCAAATACCTTATTTGTCATCGGTCCCTTCTTTGTCGTCTATTTTTTGGAAGCTAGCGACAAAGACCTTATTTTCCGTCTGCTCGCAGATGACAAAAAACTGAGAGATGACAAATTCTCTAATTCCAGTACTGTTGGCCTACCCAAAGCCGATTGGGCCCATGTCACCTTTGGTCTGACCGATAGGCCTCACGAAGCTCCAGTCAGCTTTGCCAAAGCCGATAGGACACTAATTGGTTTCTCCGTGATCAATTAGTCCGAGTCGGCTTTCGCAAAGGCGATATGTGCATGCATTTATTTTTTGGTGTGTACTTATGATTTTTTGGGACCAGGATGACAAAAACAAATCCTTGGTTTCCCACTTCTGACTTCCCGCTACTAGACCAGGCGGCAACACTTTTTCAAAAGCGGGAACCGAACATCTTGTTGAGGCTATAATACTACACTGGACCGGTTCTCCACCTTAGAGTGAAGGGTTTATAGGTTTAGAACAAAAGAGTAGGCGGAAACTCAGAAGCGGGAAACTTCGATGGGAGATACGGCGGTGCGAGATATACTCGAGAACTAAGAAGCGGGAAACTATCGGAGAAAGTAAGAAGCGGAAAATTATGACGGGAAGTGAAAAGCAGGAAATTATGACGGGAAAAAGTGTTGACGCTTGATTGAGTAGCGGGAAACCGGGGATTTTTTTTTGTCATTCTGATCCCAAAAAATCATAATTATACACCAAAAAATAAATCCATGCAACTATCGGCTTTGCCAAAGCCGACTAGGACTAATTGGTCATGGCAAAACCAATTAGTGGCCTATCGGCTTTGGCAAAGTCGGTTGGAGCTTCGTGAGGCCTATCGGCCAGACCAAAGCCAACAGGGAGTAATCAGCTTTGGCAAAGTCGGTTGGAGCTTCGTGAGGCCTATCGGCCAGGCCAAAGCTGACAGGGACTAATTGGCTTTGACAAAGCCGACTCGAGCCAGTAAAATTTGGTTAAGCTGATGTTGTATTTTTATTTAAAATTTACTAAACGACAATATTTTTGTAACTTAATAAGAAAGTGTATTATTTAAAAAAATAGCTACACTTTTAAAGCGATTAACGATATATTTCTTTTTTGCTTATGAATCATGTTAAAATTATTTTATGGATCATGGCAAATTTTAATAATTCACAAGTTTAGTTTCTTGATTATTTTTATAACATGTTAAAATTTATATTAAATGTAAAAAAAAGTAGTTAAAATATACCATGACAACTTCGGTGTAATCATGATGACAATTTATGTGTAATAGACATAATAACTTTTAACCCCTAAAAAAATCATCAAAATATATCGATACGAGATTTAGTTTTTAAAATCTCGTAGCAACAAATTTAATAATGAAAACGATTTTTCAATCAAAATTTCATTTAAGAGATAAAACATTTGAAAAAATGAAAAATTCAAACAAATTCCGTTAACATCATCTATTTTTGTGCCTATTTGCATGCATTTTTTTGACAAATAAAAAGATGGACGTGTCACAATGGATGGCTAAAAGGGCATTTGGCCTGACCTCTTTTAGCCCATGGACGGAACTAATTCGTGTCATACGTGTGGCATTTATCAAGGTCCAACATTACCTTTCAGTTATTGTAAAAAAAAATACTTTCTGTTAAACATGCCTTTCACTAAATCTTATTCTATAATCTGTCACTCCGTCAGTTCATTCAAAGTTCCAACTTTAAAATAAATACCCTTGTCAGGATAGACCTCTCAAACTCCTGGGACGAGCTGAGCAGCACGGTCAAATTTAGTCAGTTCCCATTCAGTACACTTGAGTGTAATATGAATGCAGGTAATACCACCATCTATAGTTACATGCACAAGTCGATTCGACCGCAGAAGCTCCGATGAAGAAGGTTCTCTTTATATAGAGGATAGTGCTTTGTGCCATGCGATTTACAACATCCTGGACGCACTGCCATGATTAACCTCACGAGTCTAACTTACAATTGTTATTAACTACAGCACAACTAGGAGGCCAACTGAATGAACCAGCGACAGCTGCGGTGACATGATCAGCAGCGGTTGCCTGCTTCACTTTATATTCTGATGAGGTTCTTCTGTGACGCTGGCATCACTGAATTGCCTGAAATACCTCGGAGCTTGAACCGATGGGCTATAGGGTGTGAACCCCTTTTGTTTTGGTACCGTTCTCAAGAGAAGAACTGCTCCAGGCTCGGAGAGTTAAATACATTGGCTGCAAGCTGTCCTCCTTCCATGGAGGAAACGAATAGTTGGCACCGAATGAACCGCTGGTAGCAAAAGAAAGACCTAAGGACGTGAACACCAGAAGATAGACACCTGTGGCAAGAGGAAATGAAGGGTGCAAGAAAACATACAGATAGTTGGGAAATTATCTCGAGGCTTGTGTCGATGTGGAAATCCGACTCCAGCTGCCGAACAAACGAAGTTCGGCCTACTTCACTGCTGCAAAAGAGTACCTGCAAACATACATGATTTTTGCTAAATAATAGATGCATCCCGAGCAACGCAGTGTCCAAATATAGACTAGCGAAAATATTCCCATGTTAACCAAACATTGAACGATATATTCAAACAATTTTGCAGAACTGACCAGGGTTCAACTAAAGAAACAACTTTGTATGATGTATGAACTACAGGCAACCTTGTCAAATTATATGCTCTACCATATATCCATATGCTATGCGTTTTGTTTATTCTGTCGACAACTGTTACGTATTAAACAGTGATTTTTGGAGGGAAAACTTTAAAGCGGGTCATCCATAAATATTAGTTACGATTCACCGCAACACCGAAATGATGTAGTATAGAAACATGAGAAACCGGCAACTATAACATTGTCTGATGCAAACTCATCACCTTTTCTTTCATCAAGCCACCAGTATTGAAAAGCCCGGCACTCTCCAGGGCCATAAGAGCATTTTCCTGCAGTTACGGATCACTCAAAGTCATGCTTACAAAATAGTCAAATTCATATTCAAAGGAATATTATCTTAACGTGTGGGTACAACAAAAATGTCCATGATAATCTTCAAAGAGATGCAAGGATGCACTATGAAATTTATACCTCACTCTTATCATCAAGTACAGTTTCCATCAGATAAAAATCACAGTATTTGGATATTTCCAGTAGTAGTTCCACCACTGAGGGCTTAACGATGGCATGGTTCTGCATCAAGGACATAAAGACAGATAGAAGATAGTTAGCAAAAAATATGGGAGGGATGCATCAATACCTTAAGAACATAAAAAAAACACCTGAAGCTCCTCAGGAGTTTTCTCCTCAAATACAATACCAATTAGTTGGCAAGTGACCTGCATGAACAATATTTATGAATTTCTGTGAAACTATTAAGAAACCATATATGTATTTTATTCATTTCAAGCATCACCAGTATTAGCAATATTCTTAAAGTGTGTCAGCATATATCATTATGGGTGTGAATGGTTGCCAGAGCCAACGGGCATCAGGGCTACAACAAGGTTGAGCAAGGTATGGCCTCTTAGGATGCAAGAGTGGTTGCCTAGTTTACACTCTACATTTCCCTTTAAAAGCTTTGTGCTCAACCTGGTCCTGGGGAGAGTGGTTGCCTAGTTTACACTCTACATTTCCCTTTAAAAGCTTTGTGCTCAACCTGGTCCTGGGGAGAAGTTGGTTGGTTGGCTGGATATGGGTTGGTTATCACCCCTGGAGTTGAGAAAGAATATTACGCCAAACTTTAGTACGGTATGTATTATTTTACCTTCCAAGCCTTCATTTTTTTCTTAGTGTTAGGAAAGCAACTTATCTATATTGAAGGCCCAAGGGGCATATATATATTACACATGACTTGAGGTGCAAGGAAAGTAAACATAGACTAATAAGGACTCCTAGACTAGTACTAATAGACTAATAAGGACTCCTAGACTAATACTAATACTTCCCAACACCCCCCCTCAAATGCAAAGCGTATGCAATAGCATTGCATTTAAAGAAGTGTAATACTAAAAAAAACAATGATAATCCAAATCCGCGTCTTGAGAGTGTTGTCGTAGCATGAAGAGTCTTCAAAACTTGTCGAGTCGCCGAAGGAGAGAACGAAGAGATGGCACATCATAGGTAGACACCGCATCACTTGAAGATACAAGATAAGTATCAAGAGAAGATGGGTTGTCAAAAGAAGATGGCACATCAAGAGGAAGACGCCGAAGAGATGGCACATCAGAGGAAGACACCGCATCACTTGAAGATACAACATAAGTATCAAGAAAAGATGGGTTGTCAAAAGAAGATGGCACATCAGGAGAATAAAGCATTGTGCGGAAAATCATAGTCCACGACAACCGTCGGCGAAAGAAGCTCGACGGATAAGGCACGATGAACGCAGATCGACAATGCAAAAGAAGTCCAGAAAATCCTATAGAAAACAACAAGGGCAAATAGGCCACAAAAGTTGTATAGAAAGGATCAGGACCAAAGAAAAGGCCGACGGACTAAGGTATGATGGACTCGCATGGCATGAGAAAACACAAAATATCAACGGATTTGGTGGACGCAGCGGAAAATATAGAAAACTAGAAAACACACACTAGATTAGGGATGATGGCAGCGGAAGAGAAAAAATAATATCATGGCGAAGAGAATAGCAGTAGCACGCGAGCTGGACGTGCGGGAGCAGAACATGCAATCGGGAGCTAGGCAGTACACGCCACGACAAGGTAGCATGCAGCAGCAAGCAGCACGTGCGTAGGAGAGGCAGCGGTGGCCAATAGCATCATGTAGCAGCAGTTTTTTTTTTTTTTGCTCTTTTTTTTTTGGAAAGCAATCAGTCAACGGATGTCCCTCCAGCCACGAGACGGCCAGATCGAGGGGCTCCCTCCAGCATGGCCTGCTTCCAACATGCTGCTGGGCCTGCTGCCGCTGGCGGACATGGAGGAGGTGGGCTAGAACCGCGCCACCGGCTTCGTCTGGCTGCGCCAGAAGAAGGCGCTCGCGCACACCTTCAAGCAGATCGGGCGACAGGTCTCGTACGCCACCAAGGTGACGGCCTTCGTCGAGGACCGCAAGATGGCGGCTGGGGGCGCGAGATCCAGCGGCGGTTGGGGCGCGAGATCCAGATGAGGCGGCGGTGGCTGGAGGCGACGGCTGGAGGCGGCGGCCGCCGGCCGAGGCGAAGATGGCGGCCGTGGCGCGCCACGAGGCGCAGACGGCGCGGAAGCTGCGGAGCAGCGACCATGAACAGCGGCTGGTGCAGGAACGGAAAAAAAAATTGGATCGTGAGGACGAGTTGCGGCGTCCGGAGACCTAAACCTAGGCTCTAATACCATGTTAGGAAAGCAACTTATCTATATTGAAGGCCCAAGGGGCATATATATATTACACATGACTTGAGGTGCAAGCAAAGTAAACATAGACTAATAAGGACTCCTAGACTAATACTAATAGACTAATAAGGACTCCTAGACTAATACTAATACTTCCTAACACTTAGTAGCCATTATCAAACCCCACTCTACACTCACCAAGACTGTCCCTCTGCGTCGGGTCCTAGGAACTACTCACACTCTATGGTATTCTCCGCATTTTGTTCTGTGGTCTTTTATGGTTAGTTATTATTTAAATCATTTAACTATTGACATGGTTGAAATGCGTGATTTCATTGTCCTCTCAATTAGGTACCAAAACAAGAGAAATTTGCATATGGGGTGTATGTAAATACATAATATTAATGTGCCAACCATGAGTTCGGCAGTGTACGCTATGTACAGAAATGTAACCATCACAATATGTCAATAGAGGTTCTATTCCATGATTACAGCAAGTGGTCACTAGGTAAGGCCAATGCATTTGAAGCGTCTTCTCATAGATCCTAGACATTTCATTTAGTACACTATTTAAGGTGAACTCCAACCACCAACACCACTTGAGAAAGATATTAGCGCTATTTATGTTAAATACAATATCCTATAGGCACAAATCTCCCTTTCCGTGCATCATCAATCATCAGCATTGCCATTGCACCATGTAAGTTTCAATACATATCTGATCTCCATACAACCCAGCACTGGAGAGCACTGAACCAGAGGAAGAGAACATACCCTTCTGCAGCCGCCAAGCCGCCTCGCCACGATCTGCCGGGTCGTCAGCTGGCCAGTCACAGACAAACCCGTCAGCAACGGAAACCCACACGGCACACCAAACAATGGCGACACGAGCACGGAGCAGATGACCCACCGTGCCAGAGTCGCCGGCGGGCTGAGCCGGGTCGTCGGGTGCAGGCGCCGCGGAGCCGGCGGGCGAGGGCCGCTTGGGGGCGGCGGGGCGGCGGGGCCGCGCGGGCGAGGAGGAGCGCAGGAACTTCCACGCGAAGACGACGGCGATGGCGAAGCCCGCGACGGCGCCCAAGGACCCCGCGCTCTGCCAGGTGAGCCGGCTAGGGTTAGGGTTGGGCGGGCGGAGGGGGAGGGGAGGGGAGGCCTGCGGGGGGCGGGGTCGCTTACCTTGTGGCGGAAGAGGAGGGCGACGAGGTCGGAGATCCGGCGGTTGAGGGCCCGGGCGACGCGGCGCACCAGCGAGACGGCGTCCTGCTCGGCGGCGGCGAGGCCCGGCATTGCGAGGCGGCGCGGGGAGGGGGCCGGGCTCGGGCTGCGCGGTGCGCGGGGCGATCAGGTGGGTGGGGGATCGCCGGATTGGCGGGGGGAGAAGGAGCGGGGAGGGAGGGAGGGAGTCGTGTGAGGCGAGCGGGGCCAGCGAGGCGCGACGACCTGGAGCACCTGTGCTTATCTTCTTCGCGGGGGAAGGAAGACCATTCTGCTCTGCTTTTGGACCCGAGCTGGAGTGCCCTCGGTGTTTTTGAGAAAGAAATAAAATCCTCTTTCGTTCAAGGATTTTATGGAATGATGATTGTCAAAACATATATTTTGAAACTTATAACTCATACAATTCTTATCTTGTACTCCCTCCGTTCCTAAATATAAGTCTTTTAAGCGATTTCACTATATGTCTACATACGAAGCAAAATGATTGAATGTACACTCTCAAGTATGTCTATATACATCCGTATCTAGTCCACTAGTGAAATCTCTACAAAGACTTATATTTAGGAACGGAGGGAGTAGTATGTGGGTCTATTCAATGCCGGAATTCAACCCGCTGCTTAGAGTATCTACAGCCCGGACGTGTCTATGGACACTGACCGGTCACATTTTAAATTTTTCCTCTTCATATGGAACTCTTTCATATTTCATTTCTCATGTCCATACAAAAGTATACAAAATATATCCTACGTACTAACTAGTGTATTACGCTTCTTCCTTGTCGGAAATGGCCTGATTCGTCTTCGCTGGAGCCTCAGTCGCCTCCACCACCTCCTACGCTGCCCGCGCTTCCTCCATCTGCTGCCGATGAAGACGCCTGGCCTCCGCAGCCGATCCCGAGCGGATGGAGTTGAGGATGGCCAACTGCTTCGGCCACAGATTGAAGATCGACGACGCCTCCTCTTGTTGCTGCACTGCTCCTCCTCGGGCTCCTCCCCCTCCTTGAAATCCTCCTTCGATTCCACAGGTAGGCGCGCGTCTTGGCTCCTTCATATCCGTTCCATATTTAGGCTAAAAATTAGGATGTCAGTCAACCCGAACGTTTAAGGTCGGTTTAAAAGGCTCGTCTAGATCACATTTTCATGACCGGACAATGATCCGGCGGCTTGTCGGGATGTTTGAAACGGGTATGAGGGATCCGGCTGTAGATGCTCTTATGTGGGTATTTATGTTTTCATAGTAGGATCCACGGCTTGGATTAAAGCCATAAAAACAAGTAGCTGGTGGATCAAAATTAAAACTAGCTCCGTTCCCAAAGTTACAGGCCTTTGCACAATTCACATCTGCTCTTGATAAAATGAACGAGTCAAATCAATTGACAAGGGGTCGAGAGGGTGATGCAAGAAGCTATTCCCTTTATAAACTAATATAAAACCTGTTTAGATCACTAACTTAGTACTACCTCAGTTTCAAAATTCTTGTCTTAGATTTGTCTAGATACGAATGTATCTAGTCACGTTTTAGTATTTAAGTACATTCATTTTTAGATAAACCTAAGACAATAATTTTAAGACGAATGAAGTAGTATTTATGAGGGAACAAGATGATATCTTATCCATTAGAAACTGAGCATGTAACTAATTTTTTGGACGAGTTACGTAATCACTTGTAATAGTCTTTCGATCGAAGCAGTGAACATATAAACTGATCTTCTACGCTGCAAATCCTTGTATAATTCCAAATGTCGTGACATTGTACTCTTGTGCTTTTTGGTTTTTCTTATGTCCATGTTTTTGAAATTTTGCGAACCAATGAAACCCCAAAACTTGGTCGTGTTTGTAAGAGGGTTTCTTTAAGTTCCGTTCTGCGGACGTTAAAGGCGGGAGGGGGCCATGAATCGGGAGCATGCAACATGATTGTATAATATATATTTTTTCATGGTTAGAGGGCATGAAAACTACGGAGGAATTAGGCATCATTTAACCCACTAATCTTCCTAAAACTGGAAGTGCTCCTATTCGATTGAGGCCACCGATTCCGTGTTGGGTTCCCGATTTCGGCCGTGGCAGGTGGGACCCTTTGGTCAGCTGTTGGGACGGTCTTCTAGTTGTCGTTGGGGTTTGTGTGTGCACGCCGCATCAGCAACAACAACGGTCAAAAGATCGAGAAGGCCAACATGAGCGGCTCATGATAAGCCCCACCGCCTCTTGCCATGCCTCCTGCATCCTCGCCACCCCGCCTCCCGTCCCAACATCCCCTCTACCTCTCGTCATCGTGCCCTCGATTGCCTCTTCATCGCCAATACCGGGCCATGAGAGTTGAAAGTCCGACTACCGCCATTTTACTAGGGCCTCTTTGATTTGCAGGATCCTAAAAACGCGGGAATGGAGAAAAACATAGGATTGAAATGGCATGCTCGTTCTTACATGTGTTTGAGGTTGTTTGATTGCATCATAGGAAAAAATAAGGATTCTTTTCAAACAGGTTTGAATGAATGTTAGAAATCATATGGAAATTAGTAAAAGAATCCTAGAAAAAAATTCTAACCAACAACATAGAAAAAATTCTTAAGGATTTCTAATCCTCCAAAATTCCTATGAAAATCCTTTGAATCAAAGGAGCCTTAGGGGTGATAATTGTAAAGGGATAATTTCACTTATTACACCTTGACACTTCATCATAGAAAAAATCCTAGTTGGAAGCTTGTCCCTTGAAAAGCACGTGAAATACAAATTGGGGTACATGGAGCCATGTCTTGCACAACTCATTCACGCAGCCTTTCTTAGCTAAGACATGGGCTACGCCATTAGCAGAACATCACATCCTCGTAACCTTCATCATAATTATGTTATGACCAATAAAATGGATAAGCTTCTTCCTCAAATTCTCAATAAATTTTTACACTAATATATGATGTTTTATTTAAATGAGAAAAAGACTAGACCATCAACAGAGAGAAGGATTGCGGATTTTAATTTAAGATAGAAAATGTGAAAACCAAGGTTTAAACCTAGGTCGCCTAGGAGGTACAATTGCGCTCCAAACACTAGGTTAAGTGCCCAACCACGATGTCTGAACAATAATAATTAAGGGCAACCAGTACCAGGGAACGAAGAAGAATTGTTTTCACCGTTACAAACTAAAATATCATGTACAACTTTTGAAAAATATCATGTAAAAACTAAGAAATATATCTAAGCCCTAAAAAATCATTTTGAACTGAATCTGTCATTGCTCGCTTTGAGTCACCACATCGTTAGAGGAGAGAATGAGGAAAAGATGATCATCAGCTATGACGTCCATATAACCAACAAAGAAATGGGCACATCACATGTCTAAGTTTCGCCCCACCTCCATCCTAAACTTCCACTCCACTCCCCGAAGGTTACGAGACATGTCGTAAGTCATACAAAAAAGGTTGTACGGAACCACTAGGGATCATATTATTGAATATTGATCCATGTTTCCTGTCGACCAATCGCGAGCCTTATGATTGGAACAATCTGATACGTTTGATGGCCTATTAAAACGATCTTGGGTGGTTATTTGCCAGTACAAATTTGCACTATACAACTTCCCCAAATCACATACTCAATGCTTGGTTTCACGAAACCACTTGAGGATTTGTACAAAGCAAATATTTCAATTAAATTTATTCAAATTTGCTTCTTGTGCAACTTATATTTGCTTCCACATTCGTTTGTAACATCGCGTCACAGTTTGCTTCCGCTAGAACAAAATTAATTTCCCCATTCACCGAAGAATTTGCTTTTGTGGTGAATAAAAGTTTTGCTTTGATTTAATAGAAAATTATGCTTTGCATAACGAGATATTTTGTTTCAGAACCATTGATATGTTGCATCCATCAACTAGAATATTGTTTCGAACCAAATATCAATCTGATTCCACCACCAGAGAAAAACAATACTTGTTTCGGAAACATCACTATCTTGTTTCCATCCAATAGGGAACTGCTTCCAACCTAATAATAATTTACTCCCAACGAGTAAAAGATTTGCAATGTCACAATTATAAGTCCTTCAAAAAATGGGATTTGTTTGAAAATAAAACAAAAATTGCTACTATCAAATGGAGTATTATTTGAGGGACATAGTAAGTCAATTTGCTTTCATGCATCAAACGCGTGCTTTTGAAAAAAATGTTAATTGCTTCCTATTTGTTTCTATACAAATTGTGTGAACATACCATCGAGTAAAAGATTTGCAATGTCACAATTATAAGTCCTTCAAAAAATTGGATTTGTTTGAAAATAAAACAAAAATTGCTACTATCAAATGGAGTATTATTTGAGGGACATAGTAAGTCAATTTGCTTTCATGCATCAAACGCCTGCTTTTGAAAAAAATGTTAATTGCTTCCTATTTGTTTCTATACAAATTGTGTGAACATACCATCAAATTTACTTCGACGCAGCTCCTCAAGGCATTGAAGCATAGTTAGTGCGCATGCCGATGTTGAAATAAATGGATAACGTCCAAAAACGTAGTAGCATGCCTCTACCTTCGAGAGTATTACCGCACCCTTGTTTAAGAACATAGGTTTCCTAACGTTCTTTGGAGCCTAAATGGCATTATTGAATCGAATCGACGCAAAAAACAACTCTTCGAAATACTCACAGTTGTCTTCTACTTCATGATGCCTAGATGTGTACTAAAAATGAATAATTGAATGTACATTAGCAAATACAAACATATGTTGCTTGCAACAATAACTGGACAAATGCATAAGAAATAATAAAGAAAAATACAACATAGTTTGCATTGTTTGACAACAACAAAAATTGGTACGAAAACTTGAATCTACTCTTTCAAATTAAAGATCGGGAAATAGCGACATGCATGTTGTCCACTGTATATGAGAATCTTAGGAAACATGACTTTTTCGTTACCATGTGCAAACATGATGCCTACAAACATTATGACACATGGAAATGAAGTAAACTGAACCCGGTGTAGAAGTGCAAGTTTAAAATGAATGAAGCAGAGGATACACAGATAAGATTGATGTATCATAACCATGTTACTTTCAAATAAACCGCATGCACTTACAAAGGATAATTATGACAAGTATGAAGCATGGAGAATTGGTAGCATCATATTCATGCAAATCTTGTCAACTGCTGCATAGTGGAAGCAAACATTGTTGAAATAGAAGCATAGAAATTTGAATATAGAAAACAATGTTATTCCCAAATGAATCATCTCAATAAAAAAAGTTACAAATTTGAACATGTAAATTAGCATCATATTCAACAAAATCAGTTGATGATTCAATGACTTTATATGTACCAAACCAAGATGAAAAATAAATGAATCAGCTAGGGGAGACAAGAAGAGGTGAAAGCCGAGTTCATACAAAATTGGCGATCAATGGTCGTGTCATCATTGCGACGAAGGGATGTCTAGCAACCTACCATTGGCGTGTGGCTGTCGAGGGCCTGAGTAGACGACTTGGTGGACGACAGTGCTGCGCGGAGATGTGGATGGAGGAGAAAAATCATACCCACATCATCGAGTTGTTTACGCAATGAAGTGGACAAAGTAACGAATCAGTCATATAAATACACAATTAAGGTGGACAAAATTCATCGAACTACTCAAAACGTACATGTATGTTGGAAATAAGGGAGGGCTATATCAAGATTTCTTAAATCAATACCTAGGTCAGATGAGGATGGTACATGTAGGGAAGGCCTAGGGCTGAGTTCAACAATGTTCCCCGCATGATGGATTCGTACGGCAATAGAGAGGAAGCTCTGACGCAGTGGACTGGACGCAAGGGGACACGAAGCATGTGTAAATGACCGGGCCAATGACGGAGTTGCAAGCTCGCTGGTCATGTGTGCCGTGGTTAATGCTGGGTGCAACTATCTGCAATTCATCAATGTTTGGAACAAGTAAAATTAATGCCAAAGTGATTATGGGTGTCGTTAGAAAATCAAACTATTTGGAAAATGGTCAGAGGCAATCTCAATCGTGGTAAAAAAATCATTGACACCCCACGACTAGTTTAATTAAGATCTGTTATGAGGCGTTTTGTTAGGAAGTGTTTCCTAAGTTGTATGCATTTTGACATGCTAGAACTCGGTCATCTTTGTATGCAAAGTTTGAATACGCTAAAACTAACTTGAATTTAAGTTAGGAACCCGAGCTTGGTTTGTAAGTTCAAAAATCTTTTACCATGGTTTGCTGCGGTCGAGTGGAACTTCTCTACGGCGCGACCGGTCGCTATGCTACGAAATGGAACGCGCGACCCCGCCACCGCTCCACCGATGCCGCCGCCGCACCCGTCGCGCCTCGGCTTCCACCCGCTGGAGCCGGCGCTCTCCGCCGCGGCCGACGCGCTGCACCGCTCCTGCCCGAACTCCCCGCGCCGCGCCGTCCTTCGCCGCGCGCGCGCGCTGCACGCGCTCCTCGTGGTCTCCTCCACGCCCTCCGCGCCCACGCCAGGCACCTTCCTCGTCAACCAGCTCCTCGCGCTCTACTCTCGCCTCTCCGCGCTTCCCGACGCGGTCGCGCTCCTCCGCTCCGCGCCGCGCCCCAACGTCGTCTCCTTTAACACCGTCCTCTCCGCGCTCTCCCGCGGGGCCCCGCGCCACGCGCCGCAGGCCTTCCGGCTCTTCGGCCAGCTGCTCGCGTCCGGGCTCCGCCCCACCGCGCCCAGCCTCTGCGCCGTCCTCCGCGCCGCCGGCGAGCTGCGCGACGGTCGCGCGGGTGCCCTGGCACACGCGCATGCCGCGGCGCTCGGCTTCCTCGCCAGCGACATCGTGCCCACCGCCCTGCTGCAGATGTACTCCGAGTGCGGGGCGCCGCGGGACGCCAACCGGGTGTTCGACGAAATGGCGACGCGGGACGTGGTCGCGTGGAACTGCGCCATGCACTGCAGCGTGCGGTACGGCTACCTCCAGCGTGCTCTGGGGCAGTTCTGCAGCATGGTGAGGGATGGGCTGGCACCCACCGAGAGCACGCTCTCATCGGTGCTCAGTGGGTGTGCACGCGCCGGGGATAGCCGCGGGGGGCGCGTGCTGCACGGCTGGGTGGTGAAGTCGGAGGAGCTTCATCCTGACACCCCGCTGCAGAATACGCTGCTCGGCATGTACTCCGGCTGCGGTGATCTGGACACTGCGTTGCATGTGTTTGACAGGATTGAGACACCTGACTTGGTGTCATGGAATACTCTGATCGCTGGGTTTTCTGGTGCTGGGGATGGATGGAGTGCTATGGATGCTTTTGTCCGGCTCAAGGATGGGCGGTTTGGCGAACCGGTTGTCCCTGACGAGTACACATTTGCATCTGTACTTTCAGCAGCTGCTGCTTTACCTGCAATGCGTAGTGGAACGCCACTTCATGCTGAAGTGGTCAAAGCTGGGCTGGAGACCAGTGTCTTTGTAGGTAATACACTGATCAATATGTATTTTACAAACGGGGAGCCAGGTTCAGCACGAATTTTGTTCGATTCCCTTCCGGAGAAAGATGTAATTATGTGGACGGAGATGGTTGCCGGCCATTCTTCGTTGGGCGAAGCTGAATTGGCCTTGAAGTACTTCGTTAGCATGCTTCAGGAAGGGTACAAGGTCGACAGCTTCTCTCTGAGCAGTGCTTTGAACTCCACAGCAGAGTTTGCAGGTCTTAAGCAAGGAGAGATGCTCCATGCTCAAGTGGTAAAAAGTGGTCATGAAGGGAATATCTGTGCCTCGGGAAGCCTGCTTGATATGTATGCTAAAAATGGTGCTCTCCAAGGTGCCCGTTTGGTGTTCTACACCATAGCAAAGCGAGATTTGAAGTGTTGGAATTCAATGATAGGGGGATATGGCAATTATGGTAATTCAGAAATGGCATTTAAGTTATTTGGTGAGATGATTCGTGACGAGCTGCAACCTGATCATGTAACTTACATATCCCTCCTTTCGGCATGCAGCCACTGTGGACTAGTTGAGAAAGGAAAGTTCTACTGGTTTTGTATGATGACGGATGGTATTATGCCAGGATTCAAGCACTATACTAGCATGGTGAGTTTGTTAGGTAGGGCAGGTTTATTGGATGAAGCAGTTGATTTACTGCAGAAATCCCCATTTGCCAAGAAATGTCCTGAACTATGGAGAATTCTGCTAAGTTCCTGTGTAGCATTAAATGATTTGTCTGTTGGTGTTCATGCTGCTGAACAGGCACTAGCGCAAGACCCAGACGATATGTCAACACATGTATTGCTTTCAAACCTTTATGCTGCTGCAGGAAAATGGGACGTTGTAGCTGAAATTAGGAAAAAGATCAGAGGGATGATGGTTGAGAAGGAACCTGGGCTGAGCTGGGTTGAGATAAAAAATACGATTCATGTGTTCTCAGCAGATGATGAATGCCACTCCCAGATCGATGACTGTCGTGGCGAGTTGCTTCGACTTAAGGGGAACATGCAATTGTTGTATAGTTCTGAAAATGAATTGCTTTCAAGTGGCTAAGTTGCCATGAATAGATTTCAGTGAAAGAGCATTTGACTATCGACAAGGAAGCCTCGGGTGAGTTTATTAAGATTAAAAATATGGTGCATGTCTTCTCTGCAGTGCTGAAGGTTGGAAAGGGCCACCCTAATGGTTGAAAATATAGTTGTGAAAATGATCTGCTGCCAAGTGGCTAAGTTGCCATGAAAAGATTTTGCTTAGAATTTAAATGCGGTTTTGACTGCTTTCCTCTGTGACGGCTACTAAACTGGCTTATGATAAGTTTTTCGAGTGTAACAGCTAAGCAAGAGAAATGAGAAGGTTTACTTATCAAGGGACAATCTACCAATTTAAGGCCCCAACTTAGCACTGTTAGCACCATTGGATCAAAGAAGGTTTACAGTCAAGCTGCATCAAACAAGTTACTGAGATGGAAGTAACTCACAGTAACTGAAGCATAAGTCTGACTTATGTTTGGTTCTGCCAGAGACTAGGTACATACTAAGCACTGGATTGACCAGCTGTCAAACAATTGCTCGAGTCTGCTTATAAAAAGGGACTGGAAGTTTGAGCCGATGCTATGGTGTCTCTTGCATTAATATGTCTGTTTGATTCTGTTTCAGTATATCTGTGATCACCAGCAGAATTTTGAGCTATAATTTTATAGAGCAGAGATATCTACATGCCCTGTGTTGCGCTCTTTTTAGTGTTTCAAAGAAATTGGTGTTGTTTTTGAGTAGATTATTTTGACAAGGGCTTCTTGAGTTTACACATTAATCATTTTTCAGGTGTTCTGGTTGATTCTAGGAAAGACATGCATTGATGAATATCAAAGGATACAGTGCCAGATATCCCAGAGATTGTATTGGAATTGTTTGAACAGAAGAAAAAATCGTTCAGCTTAACTAAGGGCATGGCTGTATGAACCAGAGTTATCTGTCCCAGTCAAGCCCTTCCCAATTATGAAGCTGCCTGAGGTCCAAATATTCCTTCCTCTGTGAAATCATGTCATTTAGACAGAGCTAGCCACCCCCTTAGATTTTGACTCATTAATTATTTTTCTTTGGTTTCTGAACTCAATACATATGATTTTACATACCCTTATCAAGACAACTCAATAACGTGAAGCTGTAAATTTAGTTACTTCTTATTACCTCCGTCCTGGTTTATTGGTCCTCTTTGTATTTTGTGCCAAACTTTGACCTTAGATTTAACTAACAAAATGTTAATGCATGTCACAAAAAATAATATGATTGGAAATTATGTTGAAATACAAATGCATGACATGCACTAACATTTTGTTAGTTAGATCTATGGTCAAAAGTTAGCACAAAATACGAACGGGGCCAATAAATCACGAAGGTAGCATGATGGGGTAACCGGGTTGAGATTTGCTGACTTTAGCTTAGCTGACTTAGGGCCAGTGGCATGTGCGGCCGCAAACATGCTGTCCCACCTGTCAGTGGCCCAAAGTCAGGTGACGTTACGTCAGCCAATCTTGGCCAGGGGTAACAATTTCGATCTATCATTGCTCTCTTACTACAGTTTCGTAATTTGCTCGTGCCCATGTTGGACCAAGGAATGATGATTTAGACATGAATTGTGTCTTAATTGCTAGTTGATGGACTGGTTAAAAACAGCAAGGTGATAAATAAAAAGTTAAGTAATCTTGTTGCCAGTTAAAAACTGTCATGTTGCCATGTGGAGCATGTGGGCTCAGGAGGAGGGCCACAGCTGCAGCAGTGTAGCAGTTTAGGAGGGAGCCACAGCTGCAGCACTGAGCCCAGGAGGGGACATTAACTCTTCCAGGGAATAAAGATAGCTCCCGTTAGTTACCTGTCTCTGTCTCTTCGTCTCTCTCTCTCTCTCTCTCTCTCTCTCTTTCTTGAACAAAGGGACTGACTTTGTCATTGACTTGAGAACAACACCCGTAATATATTTTTTTCTGTTTACCCACATCAATTCCTCAGTTTCTGTCATTTATCAGGCTTTCTGACAAGGGTATCTCCAAGGCAACAAGTTTGGTCTTTCCTTGTTTGTGTGTTCTTGATGCTTGAATCCATGCAGCCTTGTAATAAAGGTGTGAGTTTGGCCAAGAATTCCTTCCCAATTCCTTCCGACCTGTTCATTCCCTGCAGCAAGGTTTTCTACTTTCAACGCCTCCTCTCGTCGAAGAGGGGAGGCTATTATTACTTGTTCCAATTCTTGCTCGTCTATGCTCTACTCTAGGGGCATGGCAGCCATTCTCTGAACCAGACATGCCACCCCACTGACCTGGAGGCACTTCTTGCTTTTTCCAATGGGTGGGACAGGAAGGGTGCCAACCTCATCAGATGGCATCCCAAGGACACTGCATGCTGTTTCTGGACCGGCATCTCCTGTGATGTTGGGAGGGTTGTCGGGTTGGATCTCTTCAATAAGAGCCTCGATGGTGGCATCTCCTCCTTGATCACCTCGCTCGATGGCCTCGTGACACTAAACCTCTCCTGCAACTCATTCCATGGCCAGCTACCGGAGGGGCTTGGTCGGCTAGCGAGGCTGCAGATGCTCGACCTCAGCATGAACATGTTCTCCGGGCCGTTCCCAGTGAGGGAAGATGGCTTCCTAGCTATTGAGGCGGTGAACATCTCCTTCAACAAATTCACCGGACCGCACCCTACGTTCCCGGCGTGATGAACCTGGCGGTTCTTGATATCTCTAGTAATACCTTCTCTGGTGGCTTCAAGACCAGGGACCTCTGTGTTGCGCCTGTGAAGGCCCTGCGATTTTCCAGGAATGGGTTCAGCGGTGAGATCCTTGCAGGCTTTGGCCGGTGCAGGATGCTCGCTGAGCTCTCTATTGATGGCAGTGGCCTCACTGGGAATCTCCCCAGCGACCTGTACACTTTATCAGAGTTGAGGAGGCTGAGCTTACGGGAAAATCAGTTCTTTGGTGGTCTCAGCGAGTACCTGGGTAACTTCTCTCAGCGTATGCATATTGACCTTTCATATAACTTGTTCACTGGAGTCATTCCTGATGTGTTTGGGGACTTGAGGAGGCTGGAGTTCCTATGATAGAACATGGGGATCTTCTAGGCATAGATAGATCCGGTAGAACACATGACTTTACCTTGTCTTGAGCTGGATGAGCTCCCACCGGTCTCCGTCGGTGCGGTAGCGACGGCGATGACGAAGAAGGAGGGTTAGGCGTAGGTGGAGCTTCCCGTGAGCACCGCGCTTAACCTAGATCGGATAGGTATGTCGATAGGGGTGTGACGGCGGCGAATCTCGTAGTTCGTGCCCTGGCACCCCACCGTCCTTTGTATAGCGCGGGTCACAGGGGCCCACCAACCATAATGGGTTGGGCGCCCCCGATCAGGGCGCATAGATCAAGGCCCGGTGGGCCGTTGGGCCCACGCGGTGAGAGATCAACCTAACATTCTCCCCCTTGATCTCAACTTTTACTTTTGACTTTATACTTTCCATTTTATTTGTTCCATCACATATAGGCATGTAGAGCATGTCTCATCGTCACAGCTTAATTGCCGATAGAATCATACAGCTACAACACACTTTTGTTTTGAAACAAATTCATTTACTTTTGGGCCTCTTATAATCCAGGAATCATAGGCTTTCCATCAAACCCATGCCGGCTAAGTGTTCCTTGAACACACTTGGTGGTAAGCCTTTCGTTGGCGGATCCGCAAGCATATACTTCGTACTTATATGCTCGAGACTTATACTTTGATCCTGGATTTTATCTTTCCAACGTAATACTTTATATTGATTGTCTTGGAAGCATTACTAGACTTGTTGTTGTGAGCATAAAATACTGCAGGCTGGTTGTCACAGTATATCTTCAGTGGCTTGTGAATACAATCTAGCACTTTCAAGTCGGGTATAAATTTCTTTAACCATATCACCTGCCCGGTGGCTTCAAAACATGCTATGAACTCTGCTTGCATCGTGGACGATGCAACTATGGTCTGTTTGGAGCTTTTCCATGAAATAGCCCCCCCTGCGAGAGTGAACACGTACCCAGACGTGGATTTTCTATCATCTCTATCTCCCGCAAAATCTGCGTCTGAGTACCCTTTTATCTCTAGGGACTCAGATCTCCTGTATGTTAGCATGATTTCTTTTGTGCCTTGCACATAACGCTGAGCTTTCTTTGCCATCTTCCAGTGCTCTTGGCCTGGATTTGCTTGATATCTATCGAGTACCCCGGTGATAAACGCCAAGTCAGGGCGTGTGCACACTTGTGCATACTGTAAACTTCCCACAACCGAAGTATACGGTACCGTTTTCATTTCATCGAGCTCGTATTTATTCTTGGGACATTGGTGATTCCCAAAACTATCGCCCTTGACTATTGGAGCAGGTGTGGCTTTACACTTATGCATATTATACTTTTGGAGAACTTTCTCTAAATATGCTTTCTGTGAAAGTCCTAAGACTCCATTTTTCCTGTCTCGGTGAATTTCAATGCCCAAAACATATGATGCATCACCAAGGTCTTTCATGTCGAAGTTCGAGGATAAAAACTTCTTTGTCTCTTGTAGTAGACTAATACCATTGCTTGCAAGCAAGATATCATCCACATACAAGATTAGAAAAATATATTTCTCATGTTTAAACTTTGCATAAATGCAGTTATCCTCAACATTTTCTTGAAATCCAAACCTTCTAATAGTATCGTTAAACTTTATGTACCACTGTCTAGAGGCTTGCCTTAGCCCATAAATGGATTTCTTTAGGCGGCATCCCATATTTTCCTTGCCTTCCATGATAAAACCCTTGGGTTGTTTCATGTAGACATCTTCTTCTAAATCTCCGTTTAGAAATGCCGTCTTTACATCCATTTGATGCAGCTCTAAATCAAAATGAGCAACTAGTGCCATTATGATTCTGAAGGAATCCTTACAAGAGACTGGAGAAAAAGTCTCATTGTAGTCTATCCCTTCTCTTTGTGTGAATCCTTTTGCCACAAGTTGGGCTTTATACTTATCTACATTCCCATTAGAGTCATACTTTGTTTTGTAGACCCATTTGCAGCCTACTGTCTTTGCTCCTTTAGGAATAATCTCTAAGTCCCAAACATTTTTGGAACTCATCGATTTCATCTCATCTTCCATTGCCTCTAGCCATTTTGATGAGTGAGGGCTTTTAATGGGTTCTTCGTTTGTGGTGGGATCACCTTCTATATGAACCATTTCCGTGTTATAGACTTTATAACCAGTAGAAATAGCAGGTCTTCTTGTTCTGTTAGACCTTCTAAGTGCCTCATTGTCTGGCAAAATTTCTACTGTTTCTTGCTGCACTTCCCTTTCATGATCAACAACAGGTTCAGTCGGCTCCTGAAGGACAGGTTCCGGGTCTTCACCCATAGTTGTCATCGTTGGAGTCACAGTGGGTAGCGAGAAAAATGGCTCTTGAATCATCGGAATGGGTGCATGCACCCTTTTCTCCTCAAGATCAATTTTCCGAGCTACCATGCCCCCCTCATCATTTTGTCCTCTAAGAAGACAACATGTCTCGTTTCCACAAACTTTGTGTATCTGTCAGGACAGTAGAAACGAAAACCTTTTGGTCTATCAGGGTAGCCAATGAAATGGCAACTCACTGTCTTTGGATCTAACTTTCCAATGTTTGGATTAAACATTTTAGCCTCAGCTGGACATCCCCACACCCTGAAGTGTTGCAGGGATGGCACTCTTCCCGTCCATAGCTCGTGCAGTGTTTTGGGCACTGACTTGCTTGGTACTCTGTTGAGAATGTGAATGACAGTTTTAAGCGCTTCCATCCACAATCCAGTGGCATGTCGGAGTAGCTCATCATGCTGCGCACCATATCCATGAGGGTACGGTTACGCCTTTCAGCTACTCCATTTTGCTGAGGCTCGCCCGACATTGAATACTGGGCGACAATGCCAGTCTCCTGCAGGAACTTTGCAAAAGGTCCAGGGACTTGGCAATATGGTGTGTGTCGAGCGTAGTACTCCCCCCACGGTCGGACCTCACAATCTTAATCTTTTTGTCAAGCTCATTTTCAACTTCAGCTTTGAATATCTTGAATATATCCAATGCCTCATTTCTTTCTTTGATTGGATAAATGTAACCGAAGCGGGAGTAATCGTTTGTGAATGTTATGAATGAATCATAACCATCCACACTTTTCACCGGAAACGGTCCACAAATATCAGTGTGGATAATTTCCAGTGTTCCTGTGCTTCGGTTTGCACCTTTCTTTATCTGTTTTACATATTTACCTTTAATACAATCTACGCATTGTTCTAAGTCAGAGAACTCCAACTTTGGAAGAATTTCGCTTTTGATTAATCTTTCTATTCTCCCCCTGGAAATATGGCCCAATCAACAGTGCCATAATTTCGAGGAGTCGTGAGTTCTCTTTCTTTTCTTTTGTTCGTTGTTCGACGAAGAACGTCGCAAATTCACATTATTTGCATAATTCACTTTGTCACGAATTGATAACAAATAAAGCTCATCATGAAGAAAGGCATTGCCTACATAATCATTATTGTACCAAACGGTACATTTACAATGTCCAAAAAAACATTGATAATTGTCTTTGTCTAAACATGACACACTTATTAAATTCCTATTACATGAAGGCACAAATAGTACATCTCTGAGCAAAAGGTTGAATCCTTCGGTTAGCTCCAAGGAGACGTCACCTACAGCTTCAACTTCTGCTTGGACACCATTGGCGACTTCAATACTTCTTTCTTTTTGGCACATGGTTCTTGTCGAACTGAACCCCTGTAAAGAGTTTGCAACATGAACAGTTGCACCTGAGTCAATCCACCAAGTAGATTTTGAAAACTCTACATACAGAGATTCATTTACGAAGGAAACAATATAGTTACCTCTCTTTGCCATGGAGACCTTTAGCCAGGCAGCACAATCCTTCTTGTAGTGCCCTTTCTCCTTGCAGTACATACAAGTTTCCTTTTCTACTTGAATGGGCTTGTGCTGATAATGGATGGGAGCTTTGTCATGATCTTTGCCCTGTGGCTTTGAGGGAGAACCTTTGTTAGATGGGAAAACCTTTTTCTTTTCCTTCACATAGTTAAGGGAGCCACCATGTGAAGCCTTGATTCTCTCCTCTTCTTGTGAGCACATTGCGATGACCTTTTCTATATCCCATGTCTCGGGTTGCATGTTGTAGTTTACTACAAAGGTCTCAAATTCTTTAGGCAGCGAAGCCATGACCAGGTGGACGAGGAGAGCTGGTTTGATCTCCAGATCCGCATCCATGGGCTTAAGCTTGGCTGCCGTGTTGCTCATCCTTAGGATGTGCTCCCTTATGCCATGGCCACCTCCAGTGTAGCTCTTTGTTACCAGTTGTTTGATCAACTGGGTGGCATAGGTCTTAGAAGAGCCAGTAAACTGACTCTTTATCTTGTTGAGCATCTCCTTTGCCGTAGGGCACTCTGCAATTGAACCCACAATGGTGGTCTCAATTGTGTTCTTTATGAATGCCAAACATTTCTTGTTAGCATTCATCCATGTCCAGTTGCGTATGGAGTAGGACATTTCCTCTTTGCCACTATCCCATTGCTTTTTCTCCCAACTCTCATCATCCTCATCAGCTTCTCTGACTGGTTCTAGAGGTGCAACTGGCTGTGGTTCCACCAGAACTCAGTCCACCTCGTTCCTCCACTCAGAGTAATTATCCCCTCTGAGTGTAGGAACGTCCTTGAGACAGCTCATCAGGTGAAAACCTCCTGAAATCACAATTTAAGCGAGATTAGTACGACAATTATATGCATTAAATAACGTTGGTTAAAATAATCATACAATTGCCTATGCAAATTAATCTACATTATCGTTGGGCAAATGATAGAAATAAATGCATCTTTTGCAATATGCAACATGATCATGTTACTAAACAACGTTGGTCAGAATAATAGCATGACCACATTTCATATTTCATTTAGCAGCGGAAAACGTGAAATTAAAATTTCATATGCCTTTTAACTTTACAGAAAAATAATTCTGTCATTTAAAATAAAATTCGTGAACTTTATTAATGCTTTTATAAAGATCATGAACTTTCTTTTTCTGAAAAAACTATTTCATTCTCAGAAACTTTTTATTTTTCTTTTCAGAAAAATAATACTACTATTCTGTCTAAATTAACAGAAACTTTGAACATTTTTATTTGCTATTTCTAAACATATTTTCGTAGGAAAAAAAATTCCTAGAACTTCTTCTTGAATCTGCCCTAAATAGGCAGAAGCTAAAAATCCTTTTAAAAGAAAAATGGCCAGCATGGGCCGGCCTGGCTATTGTCGTCCTGTGTCGGCCCGCCAGCCAGACGCCTCGGCCTGGGGCCCCCTTGGCGCGACGCGCCTCCCTCTGGCCTTCGCCTGGGCCTGCCGGCCAGTCGCCTCCCCCACGCCTCGGCTCGGATGCGGCCCAACAGGCCCGAACGTCATCTAGGGTTTTGTTGGGGATCGACCGGGGCCGACGGTTGCCCGTGGTAGTCGCTTGGATCAAAACCGAGTGAGCCGGCAGGAGGGGGAAACCCTAAATCATTTCCCCCACGCCCGCCGCTCTCTCTAGTTCCTCTTCTTTCTCTAGCTCGATCCCGAGCTGTTCGTGGTGGCCGAGGCCTTCCCTCGCGTCGGCGGCTGCCATGCCCCGCCGAGGAGGAGGCCGACGGCCTCTCTTTCCCTCTCCCGTCTCCTGGCTCGTTCCCGAGCAGCCCGCGATGGCCGGGACTTTTCCTCGCGCCGGCGGCTTCCATGCCCCGCCGAGGAGGTTCCCTTGGGGCCCCGTGTCGCATCTGGCTGCTCGAGCGGCTCCTTGCCACTCTCTGCGCACCCTCGCGCGGTGGCTTCTTTGCCCCGACGAGGGGTGGCCAGATCTGGCCGACGGCTTCCCTCCCCTTTCAATTGCAGCGGCGGCCCCCTTCACTCCCCTTGCCGGTGTGCGCCCTCTCCAGAGGGAGAGTGCGCCACCGTCAAGCGGTGTGTTGGGGTGCCTACTTCCCTGCGAAAAGTTGGTAATAACATGTCCGAGACTCGGAAAATAGCTCCGTTGCCACCCCCCTCGCCGGCGGCGCGTCCGCCTTGCGATGAGCGCGGCGCCGTCGAGGGATTTGGTGATGGAGCCCTTAACCCCCGTGGGGTACTTGTGATTTTCTTTGCATGTTCCCTTCCTTTTGTTTGCCTTTGCCGGATCCGATCCGTTTTCTTTCTTTATTTTCCTTTTGGATCTAGATCCATACTTTGCCTCCGAGGAGGTAGGTTCTTCTTCCCCACACCTCGGCTTGCCGATGCGTGTGGGGATCGAGAGGAACAGGCGCGGCCTTGCGGCGGCGCTACTTTGCCGATGAGGCCCTAGGCCATCTTCGGTACCTTGCCCATCTAGGGTTCATGTCAGGGTGGGGAAAAGGAACTTGCTTTTCGATTTCATTCAACCGAATAAGTCTATAGCCTAGTGGCTCATGATACCATTGATAGAACATGGGGATCTTCTAGGCATAGATAGACCCGGTAGAACACATGACTTTACCTTGTCCTGAGCTGGATGAGCTCCCACCGGTCTCCATCGATGCGGTAGCGACGGCGATGACGGAGGAGGGTTAGGCGTAGGTGGAGCTTCCCGTGAGCACCGCGCTTAACCTAGATCGGATAGGTATGTCGGTAGGGGTGTGACGGCGGTGAATCTCGTAGTTCGTGCCCCGGCACCCCACTGTCCTTTATATAGCGCGGGTCACAAGGGCACACCAACCATAATGGGTTGGGCGCCCCCGATCAGGGCGCATAGATCAAGGCCCGGTGGGCCGTTGGGCCTGTTAGAGTTATAATACAACTCATGTACCCTTTTGTATTTATCCCAATATATAAGGGGTTTTCCTGCATATAGTCCATAACCTGTACATGTATATATATCGGCCTATGGCCTCATGGGAATACAAGTTGCTTATTCCTAACATGGTATTAGAGCCTAGGTTCTTTTTGCACGCGCAACTCGTGCTCTTCCCGATCTAATCTTTCCCAAATTCGTCTCGTCCCGCACCTCGTCGCACCGGCCCTCGTCCTGCTCGCCTCGTTCCCGCGTCAAGGCGGCTCCAGATCGAGGCCTCTCCACCAGACGCGGACGCGGTTCCCGCCAGCCCGCGGACGCGGCTTCCTCTCCAGCGGACGCGATTCCCACCAGCCGCCGCGACCCCCGTAGCGGACGCGATTCCCACCAGTCGCCAGCTCCTCGTCAGATCGAGGCCCTCCCGCGCCGCGTTCCCATCGGCATCGGCAGAGGCGGTTTCCACCAGCAGAGGCGGTTCCCTTGAGCCCGCGGACGCTGCTTTCCATCAGCAGAGGCGCCCGCGTCCCATCTCCATCAGCAGAGGCGCCCGCGTCCCATCAGCCCAGGCGGTTTCCACCAGTGGACGCGGCTCCTCAGATCGCGCCGCCCCTGGCCCTCGACTCCATCCGCACCAGATCGCATCTCAGGCTCTCCCAGATCGAGGCGGCTCCCCCATCGCCAAATCGAGTCCTGCTGTCTGACGCGTTTCGTTGACTAAAAAAAAAAGAAAAAAGAAAAAAAAATGTCTGCTGCATCCGGCTACGTTGCTGTTCCTCGTTGTCCAGTGATCTTTGATGGCACTAACTACACCGAGTTCATTGGCTTCATGCGCATTCACATGCGTGGCATCCGCCTATGGGGTTTTCTTTCCGGCGAGGTCTCTTGTCCGCCATGTCCGGTTCCTCCCGTGGCTCCCACCCCGCCGATCCCACCGGCTCTTCCTGCGGATGCTTCTCAGGCCGCAAAGGATACGACTCAGCTTGCTGATGAGGCCGCTGTGAGTGCTTATGATGAGAAGGTCTTGGCTTATGAGGAGGCTCTTCAGGTGTATCGTGATGCTCTGTCCGTTTACACCCAGTGGCTTGATGATGATGCTCGTGCTGCCGCTGTTCTCACTGCTAGTGTTCTGCCTCAGTTTGCTTCTGAGTTTCTGGGCCTTCCTACTGTCTTTGAGATGTGGACCCGCCTTCGTCAGCGCTATGAGCCCTCTGGTGATGCCTTATACCTCTCTGTGGTCCGTCAGGAGCATGCTCTTCATCAGGGTGACTCTACTGTTGATGACTTCTATGCACAGAGTTCTGCTATCTGGCGCCAGCTTGATTCTCTCCGCGGTGCTGGTTGTCGTACTTGCCCCTGTTGCCAGGCTGTACAGGCCGACTTGGAGTTTCATCGCGTCTACGAGTTCCTGTCTCGGCTCCGTAAGGAGTTTGAGCCCCGGCGTGCTCAGTTGTTTGCTCGTGGCCGTATTTCTCTCATGGAGGCGCTTTCTGAGATTCGTGCTGAGGAGACTCGCTTACGTGGTGCTGGTTTGCTGGAGGTTCCCTCGGTGCTCGCTGCTCGGACTTTTTCTACGCCACCTGCTGCACCGACCCCTTCTCGCTCGACTGCTCCGCCGCTCCTGCCCACTCCTTCTGGCGGCTCAGGTCGCCCCCGTCCACATTGTAACTACTGCAACAATGATGGTCACATTGAGCCCCACTGCTACACGAAGAAGAAACACTTGCGCAAGGCGCGGTCATCATCTACAGCGACTTCGTCACCTACCTCGACAGCTTCAGCCATCGCTTTCACTGAGCAGGATATTCTGAGACTTAAGCGTCTGCTCGCTGCTTCAGGTTCTTCCTCAACGGGTACTGCTGGTTCTGTGACTGAGGCTTCCCGCACTGCGCAACCACCTTCTACACAGTCAGGTACATCCCCATGGGTTCTGGACTCTGGAGCTTCCTTTCATATGACTTCTAATTCTTCCACTCTGTCCTCTCTTCGTTCGCTTGATTCTCCTGTTCATGTCCTCACTGCTGATGGTACTCCCCTTCCTGTCGTTAGTAGAGGCACTCTTACCACTCCTTATTCTGTTCCCAATGTTGCTCATGTTCCTCGACTTACCATGAATTTGTTTTCCGCTGGTCAACTTGCTGATTCTGGTTGTCGTGTCATCCTTGATCTTGACTCTTGTTCTGTCCAGGACCGTCGCACGCACACTCTGGTTGGGGCTGGTCCTCGCCGCTGTGATTCTGAGGGTCTTTGGGAGTTGGACTGGCTTCATGTTCCTTCCGCTGCCCATTCTATCGCCAGTTCTTCCGCTTTGGTCGCCTCGGCTACTGGTTCTTTCCAGCAGTGGCATCATCGACTTGGTCATCTGTGTGGTTCTCGTTTGTCGTCGTTAGTTCGTCGAGGTCTTCTGGGGTCTGTCTCAGGAGATGCCTCCTTAGAGTGTCAGGGTTGTCGTCTTGGCAAGCAGATTCAGTTACCATATCCACATAGTGAGTCAGTGTCTAAGCGTCCTTTTGATTTAGTCCATTCTGATGTATGGGGTCCGGCTCCCTTCGCTTCGAAAGGGGGTCATAAATACTATATTATTTTCATCGATGACTTCTCTCGTTACACATGGCTTTATTTCATGACTTCTCGTAGTGAGGTGTTGTCCATTTATAAGCGTTTTGCTGCCATGGTTCATACTCAGTTCTCTTCTCCCATTCGTGTGTTTCGTGCTGACTCCGCTGGCGAGTATATCTCTAAGATGTTGCGTGGTGTTCTTGCTGAGCAAGGGACTCTCTCTCAATTCTCTTGTCCTGGTGCTCATGCTCAGAATGGCGTGGCTGAGCGCAAGCATCGTCATCTTCTTGAGACGGCTCGTGCATTGATGATTGCTGCCTCTCTCCCGCCTCATTTTTGGGCTGAGGCCGTCTCCACCTCCACCTATCTCATCAATTTCCAGCCTTCCGCTGCTCTACAGGGTGGTGTTCCCTTCGAGCGTCTTTTTGATCAGTCTCCCGATTATTCGACGCTTCGCTTGTTTGGTTGTGTTTGCTATGTTCTTCTTGCCCCCCGCGAACGCACCAAACTGACCGCTCAGTCTGTTGAGTGTGTCTTCTTAGGCTATAGTGATGAGCATAAGGGCTATCGTTGTTGGGATCCTATCGGTCGTCGGATACGTATCTCTCGGGATGTGACTTTTGATGAGTCTCGTCCTTTCTACCCACGCCCATCTTCCTCGACTTTTTCAGTGGAGGATATCTCTTTTCTCACTTTTCCTGACACACCCATCACACTCGTCGAGCCTTTGCCTACTCATTCCGCTCCCTCTGCTTCTCCACCTCCAGTCGATTTGTCGCCACCATCTTCCACGGTCTCCTCGTCTAGCATGTCACCGGATTCTACACCTTCATCTCCGGTGACTTCTTCGTCGCCACTCTCCAATTCTACTTTAGCGATTCCTCCTTCCATTGTTCCATCTTTTCCTCAGTGTTACACTCGTCGTTCACGTTCTGTGGATGCCTCTCTGGATGTGCCGTCATCCTCGTCTCAGCCTACTTATGGCTTGCGTTCTCGTCCTCGTCCGCCTGTTGATCGCTTAGGATTTTCCACTGCTGGAGCTGCTGTTCTTGAGCCGACTACTTATCATCAGGCTGTTGTTCATCCTGAATGGCAGTTTGCGATGGCTGAGGAGATTGCTGCTCTTGAACGCACATGTACGTGGGATCTTGTTTCCCTTCCTCCTGGAGTCCGTCCCATCACTTGTAAGTGGGTCTACAAGGTAAAGACTCGCTCCGATGGTTCTCTTGAGCGTCACAAAGCTCGTCTTGTGGCTCGTGGTTTTCAGCAGGAGCATGGTCGTGATTATGACGAGACTTTTGCTCCTGTGGCTCATATGACCACTGTTCGTACACTTCTTGCCGTGGCCTCTACACGCCACTGGTCTATCTCTCATCTTGATGTTAAGAATGCTTTTCTTAATGGTGAGCTGCGTGAGGAGGTGTACATGCAGCCTCCACCTGGGTATTCTGTTCCTGATGGCATGGTATGCCGTCTTCGTCGCTCTCTCTATGGCCTTAAGCAAGCCCCCCGAGCCTGGTTTGAGCGTTTTGCCTCTGTGGTGACTGCCGCTGGTTTTTCACCCAGTGTTCATGATCCAGCATTGTTTATTCACCTTTCTCCTCGTGGTCGGACTCTTTTTCTTCTTTATGTTGATGACATGGTCATCACTGGGGATGACCCTGAGTATATTGCCTTTGTCAAGGCTCGTCTTAGTGAGCAGTTCCTTATGTCTGATCTTGGACCTCTTCGCTACTTTCTTGGGATTGAAGTCTCTTCTACCTCTGATGGCTTTTTTATATCCCAGGAAAAGTATATCCAGGATCTTCTTGCTCGTGCTGCTCTTACTGATGAGCGCATTATTGAGACTCCTATGGAGCTCAATGTTCACCTCTCTGCTACTGATGGTGATCCCCTGCCTGACCCGACGCGCTATCGTCATCTTGTTGGCAGTCTTGTTTATCTAGCTGTCACTCGTCCGGATATTTCTTATCCGGTTCATATTCTGAGTCAGTTTGTCTGTACTCCCACATCGGTTCACTATAGTCATCTCCTCCGTGTTCTCCGATATCTTCGGGGCACAATCTCTCACCGTTTATTCTTTCCTCGCTCCAGTTCTTTACAGCTTCAGGCCTATTCGGATGCTACGTGGGCTAGTGATCCTTCCGATCGTCGTTCACTTTCTGCTTACTGTGTTTTTCTTGGTGGTTCTCTCATTGCCTGGAAGACGAAGAAACAGATTGCAGTTTCCCGTTCGAGTGCAGAGGCTGAGTTGCGAGCGATGGCTCTTTTGACGGCAGAGGTGACTTGGTTACGGTGGTTACTTCAGGATTTTGGTGTTTCTGTCACTACACCGACTCTGCTCTTATCTGATAGTACAGGAGCTATTAGCATTGCGCGCGATCCTGTGAAGCATGAGCTCACCAAGCATATTGGTGTTGATGCTTTCTATGTGCGCGCTGCTGTGCAGGATCAGGTTGTTGCTCTTCAGTATGTGCCCTCCGAGTTACAGTTGGCGGATTTCCTGACGAAGGCTCAGACTAGAGCACAACATGGTTTTTATCTCTCCAAACTCAGTGTTGTTCATCCACCATGAGTTTGAGGGGGGGTGTTAGAGTTATAATACAACTCATGTACCCTTTTGTATTTATCCCAATATATAAGGGGTTTTCCTGCATATAGTCCATAACCTGTACATGTATATATATCGGCCTATGGCCTCATGGGAATACAAGTTGCTTATTCCTAACAGGGCCCACGCGGTGAGAGATCAACCTAACATCCTAAACTTGGCCTCAAACTCATTCAGTGGCACATTGCCTGCTTCCCTGTCTAGCTGCCCAATGCTGAGGATTATCAACCTAAGGAACAACTCGCTTTCAGGTGATATTGCCCTAGACTTCAACTTACTGCCAAGGCTAAACGTTCTGGATGCAGGGAGCAACATGCTGAGTGGTGCTATACCTCCCAGTCTCATGTGGTGTACCGAGTTGAAGACGCTGAACTTTGGAAGGAACAAGCTTGAGGGGGAGATACCAGAGAGTTTTAAGAATTTACGATCCCTGCCGCACCTCTCGCTTGTTCACAATGGCTTCACCAACTTGTCATTGGCATTACGAGTCTTGCAGCACCTGCCCAAACTGACTAGCTTGGTGCTCACTAAGAATTTACGTGGTGTTGAGACCCTGCCGATGGATGGCATTAGTGGGTTCAAGAGCCTGCAGGTGCTTGTCTTGGCACACTGTGCGCTCTCTGGCAGGATTCCACCTTGGCTGCAGAACTTGGAGAGCCTCAGAGTGCTGGACCTTTCATGGAACAAGTTGAACGGAACGATCCCGCTCTGGTTGGGCAATCTGAATAATCTCTTCTATGTCGACCTGTCAAACAACTCGTTTAGTGGGGAGCTTCCTGAGAGCTTTACACAGCTAAAGAGTTTACTTTCAAGTAATTACTCAAATGAGCATGCATCAATAGAGGGCTTCCCATTATTCAAGAAGAATTCAGCTGACAAAGGTTTGCAGTCAATCATGTCAGCAGCTTCCCGCCATCACTGATCCTCTCCAATAACTTGCTTGTAGGGCCAGTCCTGCCAGTCCTTGGCCATCTTGTGAATCTTCATGTACTGGACTTGAGCTGGAACAACTTCTCAGGGGGCATTCCCGACGAGCTGTCAAACATGTCGAGCCTGGAAGCGCTAAATTTGTCCCACAATGATCTCAGTGGGAGCATACCAGCATCTCTAACAAAGTTGACATTTCTGCCC
This sequence comes from Hordeum vulgare subsp. vulgare, assembly GCF_904849725.1. Classification (NCBI taxonomy): domain Eukaryota; kingdom Viridiplantae; phylum Streptophyta; class Magnoliopsida; order Poales; family Poaceae; genus Hordeum; species Hordeum vulgare. The sequence goes on from NC_058519.1 coordinate 650,203,573, forward strand.
AAGTTTGATGTTTCTTACAACAACTTGGCTGGAGATATACCAACAGGGGGGCAATTTTCCACATTTGCGAATGAGGATTTTGTGGGCAATTCTGCACTCTACCATCTTTGGAATGACTCCTGCACCGAAGAGGCTCCATTTGTGGAAACAAGAAATGAGCAGCATCGTGGTGCGGATACTGCAATGCCTGCGATGACATACATCACCGTGGAAGTGGGATTCGCTTTTGGGCTTTTGATCGTCTGGAATGTACTGTTCTTCATAAGGGTTTGGAGGGTTGCGTATTTTCTGACGATTGATAGGTTCTTTGATATGATTTATATCATAACAGTGGTGAAGGTGAACAAGCTCAGAAGAAAATGGGAGTATAATGTTCATCCTTAAAGAAAGTCAGACGCGGTTGTGTGCAGATGTTCTTTACTTCATATGTTGTTTCCTATTCTCAGTTTACGGTTTCTTCCTTGGTCCTTGCTTCCGCTTCAGGTGTCACTAGCTTTGTTTGATTTAGCAGCAGGGCTCTCCCTGTGGTTAGATTTTTAGTTTCTCTTCATGTTGCGAAAAATATTGTTTGTCATATGTATTGATTACATTAAAATTTAAGAACTTTATGTGAGGTGCTAATCTGAAGACTGGTCGCCGTGTGGAGCAGTAAAATCTGCTATCCCCTGTCTCAGTTTGTTTGAGCATTTTTCAGTTCTGTTTTCGGGTTTTCCCTCCTGAAATCTCGCTTTCCACTTTCTCTTTACTATTTCTGCAATGATTGGAGTCAGTGGCTCCAAGAAACACCTGCATTTTTTTCTGTATATAGAACGTTGTGTAAGCTTTGCTTTATTCTGTTTGTGACTGTTGTCTTGGCCAATCCTAGCATTTTTTTAATGTTACCTCATTGTTTTTTTAGCAAGGCTTTTGGTCTCAGCTGGCAATTCCTTGAGTCTGCTTATAGAAAAGGAGAGACAAGTTTGAGACAATGCAATCTTGTCTCTTGTCTCTTATAAAAATGGAGAGAGAAGTTTGCCAGACTGAAACAGATACATCAAACTTGCCTCTTGACAGGTATCCCTCCGTCCCGAATTACTTGTCTTAGAATTGTTTAGATAGAAATGTATCTAGACATGCTGTAGTGTTAGATACATCCGTACCTAGATAAATCTAAGACAAATAATTTAAGACGGAGGTAATATTATTTATTCGTCACACAGAGGTAGGTCTAAAGCACTATTCTGGATAAACCTGGATTCAGCTCCTCTGACGTGCTGTGAGGCACGACACAGCTGCCGTGCCTCCTTTGGCTAGACTAGCAGGGCGCGAATGGGGCATTAAAAATTGAAAGGCTAACTAGCCAGCAGGCCAGTCATTGCCGTCTGATGTAAACTGAACACAACACAACACAACACAAAACAGAACCAGCAAACTGAAAGAAACGGGCAAATTTGACAATTGTAGCGATTGAAGTGGCTGGTGGAGCACTCGTCTGTCATCTCTTGGAAGAATGGAATGAATTAAGTTCACCTTATGACCCAGGTAACTGCTCTAGTATTATAAATTAAACTGCTTATTTTTCTTTTGTTAAAGCAAAAGCTGATCAATTCTCTTTGGTGGCAGCATCTGAATGCTCATCTGTTCTGCCTTTTGAGTGCAATCAAGTACAGTGGATAAGGCATGCATTCCCCGGCTAGAGGATCAAAGAATCCAGGTGTAATACTCCCTTAATGGTTGGGCTAATAGGCTATCCTTTGTTACTGTACAATTAGCTCCACTAGCGTTTAATGTACCTTGTAGTGCCGAGGCAACGCACTGAATGTTGTGCAGTAATCTGAACCCCAACATTACAAAGTTAATATCTGGTGATCCCTGAATTTCATATAAAAAGAAACTTTACAGCTGTCTGCAAGATCTAACAACAGAACTCTTTGATAAAAAGTACTCTATATAAAACTGAGAAGAAACAGAGGTTTCACACATCAAACTAATGATACAAGAGTTCACACATCTTATTAATGATACAAGAGTTATATTGCATAGAAGTACATATTTGTGTAGTACTCCCTCCGTTCCTAAATACAAGTCTTTTTAGAGATTCCAAAAGGGAACTACATACGGAACAAAATGAGTGAACCTACACTCTAAAGTATGTATATATACATTCATATGTAGTCCTCTAGTGGAACCTCTAAAAAGACTTATATTTAGGAACGGCGGGAGTATAAACTAAAAAGTGCAGCGGACTTCAGTAAATCAGGTTACCAAGCCCTATTAAATATAAAATGCTTGTCTGGCTTGGCCCTTTTTTCGAGAAACCGGGAGGAGCTCTACTTGTTCACTCAGAAGAAAGCAATTTGGTACAAACACATTGATTTTAAAGAAAACAGAGAAACACGTTACACAGCTTGGAGACTACTCCCGAAACAAGAACAAGATACGGCCCAAGCTTGGTTTGGTTCTACCTCTATGAGTCCCACTCATCTAAGTGGATCATCTTCCACTGAAGAGGCTAAACGTCATGCCATTGCTGCTAACTGTGCAAGGCAATGACGTGTATTGATCGAAACCTTCGTTCTGCGTTAGGGCTAACATGCTATAACTTAAGTTTATGGGTGGAAGCTCGGGGAGCGGCATGTCACCGTCAAGGTATTGCATAACCTGCCGCATACTAGGCCTCGTGCTGCAAAATGGATGTGCACACAAGAGTCCTAGCCGTAACACGAGATTTACCTCATCAGCATCATACTCTCCTTGTATCCTCCTGTCCAGTGTGTCTGTCAGTGATCCTCCCTGCCAATGCTCGACAACCCAGTCGACTAGCATCTTTGGACCATCCTGTGAACAGTTGTTGATCGGCCTTTTCCCACAGGTTACCTCAAGAATGAAAATGCCAAATGCGTACACATCTGTTAGAGGGGATGCTTTACCGGTGCGTGCTAGCTCTGGGGCTATATATCCCAAGGTACCAGCCACACGTGTTGTTTGTAGGTTGGTGCCACGGTCATACAATCTTGCAAGGCCAAAGTCACCTAGATGTCCATTCATCTCATTGTCAAGAAGAACATTGCTTGCTTTGATGTCTCGGTGGATGACAACTTTCTCCCATTTCTCATGGAGGTAGAATATGGCAGATGCAACACCTTTGATGATCTGAAGCCTCTGAGCCCAGTCGAGTGTGGTCTTGTCTGCTTCAACATACAAATACTTTTCAAGACTACCGTTTGGCATATATTCATACACCAATAAGAGTTCACCTTTCCTCCTGCAATAACCAAGTAACTGGACAAGGTTGCGGTGTCGGAGGCGGCCTATACTGACAACCTCGGCGATGAACTCCTTGATTCCTTGCTTTGACTCATGGGACACCCTCTTCACAGCAACCTGCAGCTTAGAGACTGGAAGCACACTTTTATACACCTTCCCGAATCCTCCACGGCCAAGCAGATTCTTATTATGAAATCCTTCTGTAGCCTGGAAAAGATCCTTGTAGGAGAAGCGGTGTGGCCCAAACTCATGCTCCCAATCTTCATATAGTTCAGCGTACCTCATTCTCCCCCGCACAAATAGAATGACCGTTGTGCCCACAAGTAGGACAAGTGTGGCCATGGCTATCGGCAGTATGATCTTCAACAGTTTGGATTGACGTTTTGGGTCAACGACCCGAGGTAACTGTGGCAACTTGGCAATGTCTATGGTTGGAGCAGGACGGTTCATACCAAAGCTCCAGCCAAGCACACTATATCTCAAGCTGATTATACGAGTTGAAGCCGAGAAACCAATATATGATGGATCCTCCAGCACTGTTGAGAGGTTGAGGGAAAGGGATAGCAATGGCCTCAACGGTTTAACCATCTCGAGGGGGGACAAGGTCACGTTGATCTGTGTGGCCGCCAAATCATACTCCACCGACATTTGCATCATGTTGTGACTAAGGAGGGGCAAGTTGTTGAAAATGCCACTCTTGCCATCATAGAAACCAGCAGGAGATTTTGCCGAGCTTTTACCTCCGATGGAGATGCTGACATCGTTGTCGTTGTTTTCCTGGAAGTTGTTATCTTGGTGGCAAGCTTCAAGCACGATTGCAAGCATGCTCTTATTTGTGAGACCTTGATGGATAGAAAAGTTCATGCTGTTGGGACAACCATTAAAGTCGACAGAGGCTATGCCAAAGACAAAGGATACCGAGAAGGACTGCACCTCCCGATCAGGCAGTCCGCGGAGCTTCCATGAAGATGGGTAGAATGCATAGCCCATATAGTCAGGCTTCCCATTGGTGAGCTCAAGGACCCCATCTTTTGTAACCATGGCTGCACCATTGAGGGTAAGGTTGCTGCCAAAGAAGCCGGAATAGATGAACTGGTCATCTTCACTAGCGGTGGCAGAGGATGCAAGGAATATGGTTACCGAGAGGAGGAAGGTTAAGCAGAAGGCTAGATGCTCCATAACTTACAACTAACTCAATGAAGGTGTGTGGAACTGAAGTGCCTTCTTAGACTATGTATGCAGTCTAAAAAGATGAGTGTAACTGTAGAGGTGAATTGTGGTATCACTCAAGTACACAGTCCCCAGTTTACTGAAATAAGGGTAGACTCGCTGCATATATGTACAAGTCAGTCGTCAGAATACAATTTCCTTATGTCCACTCCACACTGGAATAGAGAACGTAATATTGTGGCAACATTTCTAGTCCTGAAGAAAAGTACTCCCTCCGTTCAGAAATACTTGTCCTAAATATCTAGACTTATTTTAGTTATAGACACATTCATTATATTCATTTTTAGGACAAATATTTCCGGACGGAGGGAGTATTACTGAGCGCGCTTCACCATCGATGGTTGTCAGGCAGAAAAGTATTACTGAGCGTGTTTCCCATTTGTCACGACTTCTTGTCGACGTGATGTTTTACTTTGCGTGTTTGGACCGGCGCCTAAATGATAGGGAGGATACGAAAGCCACATCTTTGGCATTTCCCCCTCAAATATGTGTTGTGGGGTTTGAATTGCAACGTGATGTTTTTCTTTGCCTGTTTGGACCGGCGTCTAAATGATAGGGAAGATTTGAGAGCCACATCTTTGGCACTCAAGTACATACAGTCCCCAATTTATTGAAACAAGGGTAGACTTGCTGCATATATATACAAGTCAGTCGTCAGAATACAATTTTCTTACGTCTACACCGGAATAGAGAACATCTTTTTTAGAGAAGGAGGAAACGAGCCCCCGGCCTCTGCATCAATCGATGCATGCAACCATATTATTTAAAATAGTTCAAAATAGTGTTTCAGGTCCACCAAGCTCTGCAGCTTGAAGTAAAAATGAAAACAAATATGATATGCAAAAAAAGCCACATCCGGCATAGCTAAAAGCAGACTATGATGCCTATACACCTATCCTATTAGTAGCATGCCATCCAAATCGGTTGAAGATAACCCGTGCGACCATCTTCCATCGGTTGCACCCAATATCCATAAGCTCCCTGGAGGCCGCATGACTGAGTAATGACCACGTACGGATCCAAGACGTCGCTCGGAAGATAACCTGCAAAAAATTGTTGAAGTTCTTGCCATTAAAAATCATGTCATTCCTGGTGTTTCATATAGTCCAAAATAACGCGCAAATCCCAATCCTGATAAGTTTCGCTATTTCAACCTCCACTCCATTGAGCCAAGTTGTAAATAGGGAGTTAATACATGTAGGTGGGGTAATGTTAAAAGCGATTTGAATGATGCGCCATAGTAGTTTTGCAAGTGAGCAATCAAGAAAGAGGTGTCTTATTGTTTCATTCTGCTCACAATAGCAACAATTCGACCTGTCTCTCCATCTTTGTTTTTTTAAGTTATCTTTGGTTAATACCACATTTTTGTGTATAAACTACATAATTCTTTTTAATCCTGAGCGACACTTTGATATTCCAAATATGCAATGATCTGGATAAAGGTCCGGTGTTTATGAGATCCACATACATGGACTTTACTAAGAATACCCCATTAGCAGCCAATATCCAACAAACACTATCTGTCTGGTCCGTTAACTGTACCTGCATAAGTCTCCTTACCAGATGCAGCCATGCATTCCAGCGTGCTCCCACTAGAGCTCGCCTGAACTGCATGTTAAGAGGTACCGATTGTAGTACCGAGGCCACATAGTCCTCCTTACGTTGTGTAATATTATAGAGCATGTAGTACCGGAATAGAGAACATAATATGATGATAACCTGGCCCCGAAATTTCTAGTCTAGGACAAAAGTATTACTAAGCGCTTGGCACTCAAGTACAGTCCTCAATTTATTGAAACAAGGCGGGTAGACTTGCTGCATATATGTACAAGTCAATCGTCAGAATACAATTTCCTTATGTCCACACTGGAATAGAGAACATAATATGATGATAACCTGGCCCGGAAATTTCTCTAGGTGTTTGGGCTTCTCGTCAAAGTGATGTTTTTCTTTGCGTGTTTGGACCGGCGCCTAAATGATAAGGAGGATATGAAAGATACATCGATAGGGAAGATAAGAAAGCTACATCTTTGACATTTTCCCCTCAAATGCCGTGTTGTGGGGTTTGAACTCTCATCCTCCTGGTGTATTTCTAGGCCACTAAGCAGCTGGGAAAGAAAGCGTGTTGTACCTAGTTACTTTCTTTTTTCTTCTTGTTTTACGTCTTCTCTGTCTGGTTTTCTTCGTTTTATGCATTTTTTCTTTTTCTCTTTGTCTTTTCTTTTCCATTTGCTTAAATTTAGAACTTTTTAAAATCCATGAACATTTTCTTAAATTCATGAACCTTTTCTGAATGGTTGAGCTTTTTTCAAATTCATCAACTTTTATTATAGACGGATCTGAGGTACAATACCTGCTCAACGTATGGGTTCTATTCACTTTGTAATATTGCCCAAAACAATAGAAATAGAGATAATGAATTTACTTTCACTCACAGACCAGTAACATGACACATCACAACCATTGCATTCTCAATGAAACTTTAATACACGACCATCTATATATATTGCCCCGATAGAATTTTCTTACAACATAACTTAAACAAAAAGTGTATATTCTGAGGGCATTCCATATTTAAACAAGACTATACATTGAATGTCATAAGTAAGTACATTAGAGGCAACCAAACCATGCACCCCTATTCTCCATCTTATGCATGCGGGGGCACTATGTATGAATTGAATCCTTCATTCTCCATCAAGGCCAACATGTGAAAGTTGAAGTATGAGGGATGTAGCTCTGGAAGTGGCATATCACCATCGAGATATTGCATAACTTGTCTCATGTTTGGCCTTGAGTCAGGAAATGGGTGCGAGCATAACAATCCCAGCGTTAGTGCAAGACACGCCTCCTTGTTATCATAGTTTCCTTGGAGCTTGATATCAACAGTATCCAGGACTGTTTTCTTGTGCCAGTTCTGAAGCACCCAGTCGACCAAGACGAGCTGGTTGCCTTCTGAATCTTGTTTTATAGGCTTTTGTCCACAAACAACCTCGAGAACAAAGACGCCGAAGCCAAATACATCTGTAAGGGTGGTCGCCTTGCCTGTGTGTAGTACCTCTGGAGCTATGTATCCTACCGTGCCAACAACATTTGTGGTTTGTGGGTTATTGCCATGGTCATAGAGTCTTGCGAGGCCAAAATCTCCAAGCCGTCCATTCAACTCTTCATCAAGTAGCACATTGCTTGCTTTAACATCCCGATGAATGACGACTTTATCCCATTCATCGTGAAGGTAGAGCAAGCCTGATGCAATGTCTTTTATAATCCGAAACCGCTGCCCCCAATCTAAACCGGGTTTACTGCTTTGACCATACAATTGATTGTCAAGGCTTCCATTTTCCATGTAGTCATACACCAAAAGAAGTTCACCCTTTCGCCGACAATATCCAAGCAATCTCACAAGATTACGGTGTTGAAGATGGCCTAAGCTTACAACTTCAGCAACGAATTCCTTTATGGCCTGCTCCGAGTCATATGCTACCCTCTTTATAGCGACTTCTAGTTTAGATGTTGGAATGACCCCCTTGTATACCCGACCAAACCCACCTGCGCCTATCAAATGTTTGTCCTTAAATCCTTTGGTGGCACCAAACAAATCCTTGTAAGCAAACCGGTGTGGACCATATTCAACCTCCCAAGCTTCACGCACCTCCTTATGCATGTATGTTTTCCTCACCTTTAGAAAACCCACAATGCCAATAGCTAAGATTAAAACGACAGAAGCTATTGGTAGAATAGTCTCTAGGAGTTTTGACTGAGATCTTGGACCAAGTTGAGGTAGTTGGGGTAGCTCGGGTAGTTTGGTTGGGTCTATGATTGGAGCCACGCTATTCATGGCAAAGCTCCAACCAAGCACATAGTGATGCCCTGTGCTGGACCCTGGTACGCATGAGAAGCCGAGATATGCTTGTTGTGTTAGAACGGCTGAGAGGTCATAGGTTGTTGAGAGCAGTGGCCTCACAGGTTTTGACATGCCAAGAGGAGCTAAGGTTACATTAATTTGTGTGGATTTTGCATCGTAATCCACCCAAATTTGCATTGGTCCACCTCCAATTAGGGGCAAACTTGTGAACAAATCACTCTTACTATCATTGTGGAAGCCAGCAGTGAAAGATTTCACCGAGTTGAGGCTGTTGACATCGATGCCAACATGGTTGTTGTCAATGTCCCCAACCTCGGTGTTCTGTATGGTGTCGAGCTCGACCGCAAAGAGGTGGTTGCTCAGGCTACCGTTGTTGGTGCCATTGAAAAGGCCCAAGAACTGGATTGGGAAAGCGCCGGATAAGTCCATGGTCGGGGCGATGAAAAAAGCGAAGCCATGGCCCCTCATGTCACCGAACGATGAGAGGATGCTGAACACGAAGGAGACAGAGAAGGATTGCACCGTGCCATTCGGAGAATGGCGGAAGCGCATAGGAGCTGGGTGGAATGCGTGCCCGTTCTTCCTTAATTTATCTCTGCTCAGGGCGAGAAGGCCGCTGGATATGACTTTGGCTGAGCCGTCTAGGGTGAGGTTGGCGCCGGTGAAGCCGGTGTAGATGAATTGCTCAGGGTAGCTGCCACTGGCAGTACTGAAGTCTAAGAGGTAAAGGCTTATGAGCAGAAGCAGGAGGAAAGACACAATAACCTTTGTGCTACTCATAGCTTTGTGGGCTTGTATTTTGCAGAAAAGTTCAGAGAAAAGGGATTTGTATTTTGCATACGGCGCACTGTGGTTCTGCAGTTGCATGCTTGCAGCGTGGTTGGCGATTTATAGGTTGCAGATTACACCAAACTCCTGGAGTAGTACGTAGACTGCAATAAAGACTGCCGTAAGAGGGACGTTGTTTAGTACCTAATATATGTATGTTGCCAGGTTCGGGCCGGCAAAATTCGGGACCCTGAGGCCCTATCTTACAAAAATTGAAAGATCTAGAATATATTCAGATGTGTGTAAATATATTATCCAAATTCAACGAGCAATTATGAAATGAGAAAACTAGTAGATTTAATAAAAAAAAGGACTCACTGAGTACCGAGAGATTAGAGTTAGCCACCGATTAATCTGAAGAGACGAGGTGAACAAATCTAAAATTTAAAAGAGGAGACGATGAAGGCAACTAGAACAGCAGCCCGTCGCCCTGTCATCCTTAATCACATAGATCTAAATATCAAATGATTAGGGAACAAGGAACGAGGGTGAGACGAGACGAAGATCGATGAGACTTTTCCAGCCCACTTTCCTATAGCCACGAGGCACCACCACGATCCCAGCCGCCAATGCTTTCCTATTATTGTTATCCTGTAGCCACTAGCCACGATCCCAATCCTCTAGATATCAAGTTTTTCTTTTTCTTTTGAGACATCTTGTCGCGATCAATTAGGACCAGCAGTTGAGGAGACGGATCCTGTTTTTTTTTTTAAAAAAAAATTAGATCCATCCTGTTCTCGGTCCCGTTTTAGCGCTCATAGCTCGATGGCCTCGTTGCCTCGATTCTGGCCCACTCCAGCATCGGCCCACTAACTCTCAGATTTTCGTTTTTAGTACTAGGCCTATGTACAAAATTCGGGGCCCTTCAGAATATTGGAAACTGTACGGGCTGCACATCTGACATCACTATGGAGCCGGCCCTGTATGTTGCATTTCCTTTGCGAGGAAATATATGTTGTATTTAGAGCATCTTCAACGAACGCGTAACGCTCGATGTGCTAAAAGACATTTACAACATTAAAATAGCAACTTTTTACGCACGACAGAGCGCTGGCTTCAACAGACGCTGTAAAATATTGCCACGCGAGCCGCTCTAGCAGGCTTTGTAAAAAAAGCGCACGTGTCCAGCACAAACAATATTTGACACTCAAACAAAACCAAGAAGATCAAACAAATAAAAATAAATCAACAATAAATAGTTCAATTTTGTTACAACTCAAATAAATAGTTTAGCTTTCAATACAACAAATAGTTCACCAATACAACATCAAACATACAATATCAAACATGCAAATAACTGGCATTCCATGCCCACCACTTCTCGATTAGATCCTTTTGAAGATCATCATGCGTTTCGGCATGTCGAATGGCATGATAGCAGGCAACAAATCGGGCCACCATCTTAGCCCTCCGTCGCACTCGCACTGGACGTCCCAAGAGCTTATACTGGGAGTAGTCTAAATCTTGCCCACGCTCATTCTCGATGATCATGTTATGCATGATCACACAAGCGTTCATGATATACCAAAGTATCTTTTGATCCCAAAATTTAACGGGTCCTCTCACAATAGCAAATTGGGATTGCAAAATCCCAAAAGATCTCTCCACATCTTTCCTAGCCGCCGTCTAGGCATTGTGGAAATCAAGATTTTTCTTACCTTTCGATTTTTTTAACAGCTTCACAAATGTTTGCCACTTTGGTTAGATGCCACTCGCAAGATAGTAGCCATAGTTGTATGTATGTCCATTTGTAACAAACTGCACAGGTGGCAGTTCATCATTTGCAATCTTATTCATGAGTGGTGACCGATTAAGAACGTTGATGTCATTCAAAGATTGATGCATTTTAAATAAAACATGCCAAATCCAAGTCTCTTGATCGGCCACTTCTTCAAGGATTATAGTAAAACCCTTTTTCTGACCGTGGAATTGTCCATGCCATGCCTTAGAATAATTTTTTAAACTCCAATGCATGCAATCTATTGAGCCAAGCATACTTGGGAACCCGCGAGCTTTTTTCGTCGGAGGAATGGCGCACTCGAGGGGCGATGACGACAAGAGGAGGTGGAGGAAGCAGCGGCGGCGCACAGGGATAGGTCGGGGAGCGCCGTCTCGTTGCCGGAGTAAATGGGGAGGTACGGGTGGCGGCGCCAGCGGTTGGTGGAAGTCACAACGAGTCATCGTTGTCCAGTGCGGGAGCGGGCGCACGAAATAAGTGGTGCGCGATTCCGTTTTGCTCCCTGGCTGAACCAACTATAGCGCACGCGTGTTTTTTAGCATCCGCTTGAGCGCCCGGAATGGCTGCGTGCGCGCAAAAATGTCAATTTTTCCGGCACGGCGCTAAAATCGCGCGTCTGTTGGAGATGCTCTTAATCTATGTACATATGTTCGCTTGCGTTAAAAAAAGATTGGGGGGGGGGGCTAACCGTAGCGCCGCCGGGGCTAGCCTCCCGCTCCTCCCCCTCCTCTCGCGCCGTCGGTGCGTGCCAGCGGGCAAAGCCTGGTCGATGGCGGTGGCGCTCGAGTGCAGGGCGTGCCGACACGGTGGCGGGCGTCTGGCAGCGGTGTTGCGGATGCGTGGCCCAATGCGGTGGGCTGTGAGGTGGTGGTGCCCGTCGAGGCCGCGACGGACCGATCTGGATCGCACGGATCCAGGCGGCGAATGGACCGGTGGCCGTCGGTGGTCCCTCCTGCTGCTCTTGGAGGTCTCCTCATGCCTCCTTGGGTGCGTGAGGAGGTGGCTGCACATATGCGGGAATTGTGGCGGCGTGCTTGTTCAGATCTGGCGACAGGATCGGGCTGGGCGGCGTGGGTTGGGTAGCGGCCTGGCGTGGCTGTTGCTTCGGCCGTGGACGATGGCGGGTGGAGGCCGGCACATGCGGCTGCCTCCCGGTGGCGAGGCGGCTGCACGGTGGTTTGGCGGTTCTGCCCACGATGACGGACGACTTCTACTCCAGCGTCGGCTCGTCTACGGGCGGACCGTGTTGACCTCCGCTCCACTCTCTCGTCATGTGCTTGCTACGTGCGTCGAAGGGTTGGTTCCTCTCCCAGTTGCGGTCCATCTCTCGTCTCGCGTTCGGAGTAGCAGGCCTGAGCTCGTCTCGCGCCCGATGTTGCAGGACCAAGCTCGCCCCACGACCGATGCAGCAGGACGGATCGATGGAGGCCATTTCTGGACGGCCTTTGGGTCTCGGTGCTGGGGCGGCCCAGGGGTGCGAAAGGAGGGGCCTTTCCACTCACCTCTTTAGTTAGGGCAGCGACGGATCTCGGGTGTGGTGGTGTCTAGGTTTTGGATGCCGGGGCGGCGATCTTGGTGGTGGTAGCGCGGTGCTCTTGGGCAGATGGCCATGGCCGTGTTGCTCGGTGTTGCCCGGTGGCCATGGCTGTGTGAGGGTTGTGGTAGCCAGGGTGTGGCTTTCGGTGGCGGTGAGTATGTGCCGAGATGAAAATCTATTCTATCTTCGGAAGGACCGACGAGTGCGAAGCTCGTTCCCTTCTTGAAGGCGCCGTCACGGCTCTTATTGCCCGTTGTGTTGCTCGAGTGGAAATTCTGATCTTCAGATTGGACGGTGGCGGCGCTCCCATATCTCAACCTTCCCGAAGGCACCGCCTTGAAGCTTACGGTTCGTCATATGCGGATTCATCTCTTCGCGATGATGTGTTTCTGTTGAGGTACCCGGTTGCTCTTGTAGTGCTAGGGATGGTGTTACTGCGCTTAACGCCTATGTGTCCTGTCTTGAATGTGTGCGTGTGTTACGGTGGCATGCGTCTATATCAGGTTGCTGGTGATGGTTACTTTATATACAAAACAGGGCGAAAGCCTTTTTCGTAAATACATGTGTTGCCTACTGTAATTACATCTGCCTTGTTCTAGTAGGGTTTGAATTTCAAAATTCATTTGAATTTTTTATACGGTAAATCTCCCGTATTTCCGCCCAAATTTGGCAGCTAGGCCTTGCCTTAGCTTTTGTTTACGACCATTTTGATATTGACATACATGACCTTGAATCAGTCCAAAATACCACCATGACCATACATAATTAATATTCCACAAAGTAACTGTCTTAGCTTCAAACAAAATTTAGAGAGATACACGCAATCATTTTGTTCTTTCTGTTCCATATTTTCCTTCCAGGTCGATATCATGGTTCACTCAGTCTTAACAAGAACAGTCAAGGTTCGTTGTTCAACGATTGGTAGAGGCGGAGAAGAGAAATCAACGAAGAAGCCAGAAACTTGGCCGGCAGGAAAAACATGTCAAGTCAAGTCTCGAGTGCAGTTTAGAATTAGAGCAACTCCAACATGGTAATTCATTTCGTCCGCTCGCGTTCGTTTGGGTCGGCGCGGATACAAAAGTCGGTCCAACGCGTCGACTCAAACGGACGCGCGTCTGCTTTTCGTCTGCGGGCGACCCATTCTCGATTCATTTTTGAGCCGGATTTGCGTCGACGCGGACATGAGACGGACGCACGCGCGCTCGCCTTCTCCTCCCCCTCGGGCCCGCTGATCGGTGGCACATTGGCCTCCTCCCATCCAATAGCAACCCTCGCCCCCTTCGTCGCCGACGCCACCGCCCATTTTTTTCGGTGACTCCGGCAGCTGCCGGCGCCGCAACATCCGCTCAGCAACACCGCCTCCTCCCACGTCGCCTGCCACCGACGTCTTGCCAACGGGGAACCGACTGCTTCCCACCCCCGCTCCCCCCCGACATAGCCGCGACCGCGACCAAGGAGCCGCCTCGCCGCCTCGGCCAGATCCTCACCGGCCCGTTCGTCGGACGCCGACAGGGCAACTAGCTGGTCCGTCCACGCCGCGAATCCTTTCGCCGGCTGTCTCCTTCGTCGACGCCCGCAAGTTGTTTGACAGTTTGTCAAGGTACAAAATGGACACCGCCGACGAATTCTTTTTTCACAATTTCCTTTGCGACTCCGACGATTCGTCGTCCGATGACGAGGAGGAGATATTGGCTGCCGTGTTGGTCCATCACCACCTCAACAGCCAACGGCCGTTGTTCCGTGGCTCCATTCCGGGCCACCTTCCGACGTTAAATCGCAACGGAGAGAGCGAGCATCTCCTTCTTCGGAAGGACTACTTTGATACAACAAATTCATTGTTCAAACATCACAAATTCCGCTGCCGTTTCCGTATAAGTAGGTATCTTTTCAACCGTATTAGAGAGGGGGTGGTCGGCTACGATGACTATTTCGAGTGCAAAGAGGATGCCATTGGAAAGATTGGTTTCCCCTCTTATCAGAAATGCACTGCCGCCATCCGAATGCTTGCATATGGAGGGCCAGATGATCTCATTGACGAGTACGTCCGTATGAGCGAGTCTACATGCCCAGAGTCCATGTATAAGTTCTGCAAGGCTGTTATTGCTGTGTTTGGCCGTGAGTACTTGAGAGAGCCGACTCGTGAAGATACAACCCGTTTGTTGGCGATGAATGCCAGCAGGGGCTTTCCAGGGATGCTTGACAGCATAGACTGCATGCACTAGGAGTGGAAGAACTGCCCTTCTGCTTGGCAAGGGCAGTATAAGGGCCATGTCAAGGCTTGCACTGTCATACTAGAGGCCGTGGCGTCTCAAGATCTCTGGATCTGGCACTCTTTCTTTGGCATAGCCGGATCACACAATGTTATCAACGTGCTTCAGCGTTCCCCAGTGTTTGCTACGCTTGCCGAAGGCAACAGCCCACCGGTGAACTTTACCATCAACGGCCACAACTACGACAAATGATACTACATGGGTGACGGTATCTATCCTCAGTGGACCACTATTGTCAAGACAATCCCCAACCCTGTCGGAGAGAAGAGGAAAAGATTTGTCCAAGAGCAAGAGAGTGCTAGGAAGGATGTCGAGCGTGCTTTGGTGTTTTGCAATCTCGATGGGGCATCGTTCAATATCCTCCTAATACTTGGAGCATGCAGAAACTATGGGAGGTGATGACTGCTTGTGTGATCATGCACAATATGATCGTAGAAGACGAGCGCTCGAAACATCTGTACGATCAAGGGTTTTCAGTTTCAGGGTGAGAATGTTGTGCCTGAGCATGGAGGAGCGGCAACGTTTGAACAGTTCATCCAATTTCATCATGACATGCGTGATTGAAAAACTCACGTGCAACTGCAAAATGATTTGGTTGAGCATATGTGGACTCATGTTGACAACCAACATATGTATCTTCTTTATTCGGCTTGCAAAACTATGTGAGATATTTTTACTTTTATTCGGCTTGTAAAACTATGCTATTTTATTCGATTGAAACTATGTTATTTGACTATATGTTTGAATGCAAAAGCAATGCAAAAATGAGCTATTTGTTTAAATAGGACGGCCATACGGTCACGTCGGCACATATATGTCAGCACGTTGGACGCAGTGCCGACTCAAATCTAAAACAGAACGGACGCCGGACGGGCGGCTGACCCAAACGGACAAAAGCGGACAAAATCGCCGTCCGTTTGGGTCGACCCGTTTGGAGTCGCTCTTACGATATTTGTCTTTTGCATGCTCATAGTCTTGAACTTGTTAGCTAAAACGAGATCAACGAGACACGAGAGATACGGATTTTTACGTGGAAACCCTTACAGGAGAAAACCACGGACGTACGAAGGCGCAATCACTATGAGGGTGGAGTATTACAAGCACGAGACGACATACCGTCTTTAGGTGTGACTACATGGAGTATATATGAGTTGTACTCGTACGCGTCGGTACCAACGCAAAGGCCCACACCGTTTGTACTACGTCTAGTCCAATACGGTAGAATTTGGATCACAATTTAACAATCTCCACCTTGAGCCAAATTCCCTCCAGTAGTCGAAGAAAGTGAATAACTCCATCCAAATCAGCATAAACACCTTGTGCATCAAAGTCCATAGGACTAGTGAGAAATACCAACTAAGACTGAGCAAAGCTCAAACTTATTGGTAGGAACTGGCTTTGTCATCATATCAGCTGGATTATCATGAGTACTTATCTTGCATACCTTCAAATCACCTTTAGCAACAACATCTCGAACATAGTGAAATCTTGTTGGAATTATGCCCTAGAGGCAATAATAAATATAGTTATTATTATAATTCCTGTATGAAGATAATCGTTTATTATCCATGCTATAATTGTATTGAATGAAGACTCATTTACATGTGTGAATACATAGACAAAACACTGTCCCTAGCAAGCCTCTAGTTGGTTAGCCAGTTGATCAAAGATAGTCAGTGTCTTCTGATTATGAACAAGGTGTTGTTGCTTGATAACTGGATCACGTCATTAGGAGAATCACGTGATGAACTAGACCCAAAATAATAGACGTAGCATGTTGATCGTGTCATTTTGTTGCTACTGTTTTCTGCGTGTCAAGTATTTGTTCCTATGACCATGAGATCATATGACTCACTAACACCGGAGGAATACTTTGTGTGTATCAAATGTCGCAACGTAACTGGGTGACTATAAAGATGCTCTACAGGTATCTCCGAAGGTGTTCGTTGAGTTAGTATGGATCAAGACTGGGATTTGTCACTCCGTGTGACGGAGAGGTATCTCGGGGCCCACTCGGTAATACAACATCACACACAAGCCTTGCAAGCAATGTGACTTAGTGTAAGTTGCGGGATCTTGTATTACGGAACGAGTAAAGAGACTTGCCGGTAAACGAGATTGAAATAGGTATGCGGATACTGACGATCGAATCTCGGGTAAGTAACATACCGAACGACAAAGGGAATGACATACGGGGTTATATGAATCCTTGACACTGAGGTTCAAACGATAAGATCTTCGTAGAATATGTAGGATCCAATATGGGCATCCAGGTCCCGCTATTGGATATTGACTGAGGAGTCTCTCGGGTCATGTCTACATAGTTCTCGAACCCGCAGGGTCTGCACACTTAAGGTTCGACGTTGTTTTATGCGTATTTGAGTTATATGGTTGGTTACCGAATGTTGTTCGGAGTCCCGGATGAGATCACGGACGTCACGAGGGTTTCCGGAATGGTCCGGAAACGAAGATTGATATATAGGATGACCTCATTTGATTACCGGAAGGTTTTCGGAGTTACCGGGAATGACGAATGGGTTCCGGGAGTTCACCGGGGGGGGGGGGGCAACCCACCCCGGGGAAGCCCATAGGCCTTGAGGGTGGCGCACCAGCCCTTAGTGGGCTGGTGGGACAGCCCAAAAGGGCCCTATGCGCATTGGAAGAAAAATCAAAGAGAAAAAAAAGGAGGAGGTGGGAAAGGAAAGAAGGACTCCACCCACCAAACCAAGTAGGACTCGGTTTGGGGGGGGAGTCCTTCCCCCCTTTGGCTCGGCCGACCCCCTTGGGGCTCCTTGAGCCCCAAGGCAAGGTCCCCCCTCTCCCACCTATATATACGGAGGTTTTAGGGCTGATTTGAGACGACTTTTCCACGGCAGCCCGACCACATACCTCCACGGTTTTTCCTCTAGATCGCGTTTCTGCGGATCTCGGGCGGAGCCCTGCTGAGACGAGATCATCACCAACCTCCGGAGCGCCGTCACGCTGCCGGAGAACTCTTCTACCTCTCCATCTCTCTTGCTGGATCAAGAAGGCCGAGATCATCGTCGAGCTGTACGTGTGCTGAACGCGGAGGTGCCGTCCGTTCGGCACTAGATCGTGGGACTGATCGCGGGATTGTTCGCGGGGCGGATCGAGGGACGTGAGGACGTTCCACTACATCAACCGCGTTCACTAACGCTTCTGCTGTACGGTCTACAAGGGTACGTAGATCACTCATCCCCTCTCGTAGATGGACATCACCATGATAGGTCTTCGTGTGCGTAGGAAATTTTTTGTTTCCCATGCGACGTTCCCATCAATCTGACATCAATGTGCTTTGTTCTCTCATGATACATTGGATTCTTTGTAAGATGTATAGCACTTTGACTGTCGGAAAATATGGTAGGGCAAGATGAGTCTCCGCAAAGCTCAGTGTACAAACCTCTCAACCAGATAGCTTCTTTGCATGCCTCAGAAATAACCATATACTCAGCATCAGTAGTGGAGCAAGCCAGAATAGACTGCAAAGTTGCTCTCCAACTCACAGCACAACCACCAATGGTGAAAACATAATCTGTGAGCGATCTTCTCTTATCCAAATCACCAGCAAAATCAGAATCAACAAAACCAACAAGTCCATCTCCAGTATTCTCAAACTGTAAATAAGCATTAGAAGTACCTTGCAGGTATCTGAAAATCCACTGAACTGCTTTCCATTGCTCTTTTTCAGGATTAGCCATGTATCTACTAACAACACTCGGTGCATAAGATAAATCCGGACGTGAACAAACCATGACATACATAAGTGAACCAACTGCACTCGAATATGGAACTCTAGACATGTACTCAATATCTGCATGTGACTCAGGACATAAGGCTGATGATAATTTAAAGTGTGCAGCTAACGGAGTATTTACTGGCTTGGCATTATGCATATTAAAACGACGAAGAACTTTATTAATATATCCCTTCTGACTGAGATATAGTTTTCCAGACGGTCTATCTCTGGATATTTTCATGCCAAATATTTTCTTTGCTGCGTCCAAATCCTTCATCTCAATTACTCAATTGCTTTTTTAGTTCATCAA
The DNA here is from genome assembly GCF_904849725.1 of Hordeum vulgare subsp. vulgare. Taxonomy (NCBI): domain Eukaryota; kingdom Viridiplantae; phylum Streptophyta; class Magnoliopsida; order Poales; family Poaceae; genus Hordeum; species Hordeum vulgare. The sequence continues at coordinate 650,222,354 of NC_058519.1, forward strand.
TCTCTAACATGCTGTTTGCATCAATTAACATATCATCAACATAAAGGAGCAAATAAATAGCTGAACCATTGACAGTTTGCAAATAAACACAGCTATCATAATTAGACCGATTGAAACCTTGAGGTAGCATAAAGGTGTCAAATCTCTTATACCATTGTCGAGGGGATTGCTTCAATCCATAAAGAGATTTCTTTAACTTACAGACAAGCTTTTCTTTTCCAGAAAGTTGTGTAAGCTTTGCTTTATTCTGTTTGTGACTGTTGTCTTGGCTAATCCTAGCAGTTTTTTAATGTTACCTCATTATTTTTTTAGCAAGGCTTTTGGTCTCAGCTGGCAATTCCTTGAGTGTGCTTATAGAAAAGGAGAGACAAGTTTGAGACAATGCAATCTTGTCTCTTGTCTCTTATAAAAATGGAGAGAGAAGTTTGCCAGACTGAAACAGATACATCAAACTTGCCTCTTGACAGGTATCCCTCCGTCCCGAATTACTTGTCTTAGAATTGTTTAGATAGAAATGTATCTAGACATGCTGTAGTGTTAGATACATCCGTACCTAGATAAATCTAAGATAAATAATTTAAGACGGAGGTAATATTATTTATTCGTCACACAGAGGTAGGTCTAAAGCACTATTCTGGATAAACCTGGATTCAGCTCCTCTGACGTGCTGTGAGGCACGACACAGCTGCCGTGCCTCCTTTGGCTAGACCAGCAGGGCGCGAATGGGGCATTAAAAATTGAAAGGCTAACTAGCCAGCAGGCCAGTCATTGCCGTCTGATGTAAACTGAACACAACACAACACAACACAAAACAGAACCAGCAAACTGAAAGAAACGGGCAAATTTGACAATTGTAGCGATTGAAGTGGCTGGTGGAGCACTCGTCTGTCATCTCTTGGAAGAATGGAATGAATTAAGTTCACCTTATGACCCAGGTAACTGCTCTAGTATTATAAATTAAACTGCTTATTTTTCTTTTGTTAAAGCAAAAGCTGATCAATTCTCTTTGGTGGCAGCATCTGAATGCTCATCTGTTCTGCCTTTTGAGTGCAATCAAGTACAGTGGATAAGGCATGCATTCTCCGGCTAGAGGATCAAAGAATCCAGGTGCAATACTCCCTTCATGGTTGGGCTAATAGGCTATCCTTTGTTACTGTACAATTAGATCCACTAGCGTTTAATGTACCTTGTAGTGCCGAGGCAACGCACTGAATGTTGTGCAGTAATTTGAACCCCAACATTACAAAGTTAATACTGGTGATCCCTGAATTTCATATAAAAAGAAACTTTACAGCTGTTTGCAAGATCTAACAACATAACTCTTTGATAAAAAATACTCTATATAAAACTGAGAAGAAACAGAGGTTTCACACATCAAACTAATGATACAAGAGTTCACACATCTCATTAATGATACAAGAGTTATATTGCATAGAAGTACATATTTGTGTAGTACTCCCTCCGTTCGTAAATACAAGTCTGTTTAAAGATTTTAAAAGGGAACTACATACGGAACAAAATGAGTGAAGCTACACTCTAAAGTATATATATATATATACATCCGTATGTAGTCCTCTAGTGGAACCTCTATAAAGACTTATATTTAGGAACGACGGTGTTAAATTGTGATCCAAATTCTAACGTATTGGACTAGACGTAGTACAAACGGTGTGGGCCTTTGCGTTGATACCAACGCATACGAGTACAACTCGTTTACTTGTCCTCCAAGGACTCTCATGTATTGCCCCTCATATATACTCCACGTAGTCGCACCTAAAGATGGCATGTCGTCTCGTGCTTGTAATACTCCACCCTCATAGTGATTGCGCCTTTGTGCGTCCGTGGTTTTCTCCCGCAAGGGTTTCCACCTAAAAATCCGTGTCTCTCATGTCTCGTTGATCTCGTTTTATCTAACAAGTGGTATACAGAGCTGAGGTTCTACATATACGAGATTCGATTGAGAAGAGAGCTAGGGTTCGGCGTCGCGTGTGCCGCCGCCGACGCGTCGTGTCGATCCGAAGCCGGATCGATTAGAGAAGCCGAGTTCGACGGGATCTTTCCGTTGCGCGCCGCAGCATATATCTGCGGTCCCAAGGCCGCAATCCAAAGACAAGAAGCAGTCTTGCAGGTATTGCAAGAGAGATGGGCATGACATCTCTGAATGTTTCAAGTTGCATAACAAGGAAAAGAGAAATGGTACGTATAAATCGAAAGGTAACAAACAAGGTGAAAATTCTGCTAATGTTGCTCGTGATGATAGTTTCGATGATGCTCTTGTTGTTATTGCTGGATGTGCTGAGACCAATGATGAGTGGGTACTTGACAGTGCGTGTATTTTTCATATGTGCCTGCATAGAGATTGTTTTACTACTTTTGATTCTACTACTGCCGTTGGTTCCGTTTTGGGTTTTGATAATTCACCATGCAAGATTGAATGCATTGGTTCCATTCGAATCAAGATGTTTGATGGCACAATCAGAACTTTGACAGATGTTCGGTATATTCCGAAGATGAAGAGAAATATTATCTCTGTGAGTGCCCTTGATGCAAAGGAGTACAAGTATTCAGGTGGAGATAGCGTTTTGAAGGTCACCAAAGGTTCTCTCATTGTGATGAAAGGTGACTTAAGTTCGACCAATGGTCTTTATTACCTTCGAGGTTCTACCGTTTCAGGTAACGCTACTCCGGTTATTTTAAAGAATTTTGATTGTGATGCTTCTAACCTTTGGCATATGCGTCTTGGACATATGAGTGAACTTGGTTTGGCAGAGTTAAATAAGAGAGGTCTTCTTAAAGGATATCAAACTGGTAAATTGAAATTTTGTGAGCATTGTATCTTCGGCAAGCACAAGAGGGTGAAGTTCAACACTTCGACTCATACAACTGAAGGTATTCTTGATTATGTCCATTCTGATTTATGGGGACCATCTCGCAAAAAGTCACTAGGTGGTGCTAGTTACATGTTGACTATTATTGATGATTATTCGAGAAAGGTTTGGCTTTATTTCTTGAAGCATAAATGGCAAGCTTTCTCAGCTTTTAAGGAGTGGAAGATTATGATTGAGAGACAAACTGAAAGGAAGGTAAAAATACTTCGCACTGATAATGGTATGGAATTCTGTTCTAAGCAATTTTGGAATTATGGCAAGTCTGAAGGCATTGTCAGACACCACAACGTTCCTTATACTCCTCAACAAAACAGTGTTGCTGAGCGTATGAACAGGTTTGCATAGACGTTTTTGGGCTGAGGCCGCTTCCACTGCTTGTTATCTCATCAACCGTTCACCATCTATTCCTCTTAATAAGAAAACTCCAATTAAGGTATGGTCTGGTTCACCTGCTGATTATTCACACTTGAGAGTTTTTAGTTGCACTGCTTATGCTCATGTTGATAATGGAAAGTTGGAGCCTAGGGCTGTTAAGTACATCTTTCTTGGTTATAAATCTGGTGCTAAAGGTTATAAATATGGTGTTAAAGGTTTTAAATTGTGGAATCCTGAAACACAAAAGATGTTATTAGCAGGAACGTTATCTCTAATGAATTTGTTATGTTACATGATGTTGCATCTACTAATGTTCCAATTGAGAGTGAACAACAGCCTACTGTTCAGCAGCCTACTGTTCAGGTGGAGCATGCTATCGATTCAGCTGATACTTCTAATAAGGAAAATGTTGATGCACATGATGAATCCGTCTTTGATGATGAACATCTCACTCCAAATCAGCCTATTGTTCATCCCCGGTTTTTTGCACGAACCAGGACTAAAGGTCCTAACAAAACCCGAGACTAATGCCCGCCGAGGCCCGACCAGCGTCCTGGCACTCGAACTGGAATTGATGCACGCATTAGTCCCGGTTCGTAAGTCAACCGGAACTAATGCTTTTATCAGGCCAGGACCAAAACTCTATTTTCTACTAGTGCAAGTGCATATGGTAAGCACTTTGGACTAAAAAAATGCATGTTTTATTTCGGTGCCACCGGGTTAAATATGCTCCTTCTGAACTCCTCATCCCATGTCCCATTCACTGGTCTATTAGATCACATAAGAATCTGAAAGGCATCTAGAAGACCAATTTTAATGGGGCCGACGTGGTAGCCTTTTTCGGTCAAGTTACACTATAGAACAGTGGAAACATTTGGCAATGATAGTTTTTTTTGTAACCTCTTCTTTTCTTAATTTTATACATGCAATTTTTTTTCAATATTTTTCAGTAGAAGCTTTGTTACTCGTTGGGACTCATCATCATTTCTGGCCATGTAGTTCTCCACGGGCCGGCCTCCACCTTTTTCCTTTCCTTATTTGTTCTAGGTCTTCCTTTTTTCTTTGTTTCAATCCTTTGATAGAAAGAATCTTAAAAACATATATAAATTGGAAGAATATTATGTAAGGACGCGAGCTGGGACTTTGTATAAGGGCAGTCATCTGCGTCGGCGCGCTGGTCAAAACTTTCGGCCAGCCACGCACAGGCCGTCCGATCCGTCAGCTGCACGCGGGCCGCATCGTTAGATCTTCGTGCAACAAAATTTCTCGACACAATAAATTTTGTCCATGATGCAGCAATTTTCGTCCACGGTTGCAACAAAAACATAGTTGTATCAAAAAATATCAACGCGGTCATAACAAAAAAAGAAGCTGATGATGCATGGTAGCAAAATAAAATAAGGTTTGTAGCAAAACAATCCGATGAACTCGGGTTGCAACTCTGATGAACGTGTATGCAACTTTTTTAGTGAACGGTTGCAGCAAAAAATGATACCGGTTATAGCAAAAATTAACACGGTTGTAGCAAAAAAACATCGGTTGTAACAAAAAATCCAACGAACTGAAGTTGCAACCAAACGTATATGCACTTTTTTTTAATGAACAAATGTAGCTAATTTAGACACGGTTATAGCAAATTTAAACGATCACCACAGAAAAAATGTTGCATGGCCATACGCACGGGTCGCATGGGTAGCGAGCGACCGACGCGTTGCTTCCGCCAGCGTGCCGAAGGAAAACGTTTCCTTTTGTATAACGCTGGAACGGTGCAGCGCTGGTGGGTTGCCCGTAGTTTCGGATTTTACGTAAGGGGGTGACGTGGGACTTATTTTTTCAAGGCAACACCAATTCTCATTAACTAGGACAACGTGAGGGCAAATCCCCCTCAACACAAACTGCCACTTGGGCACGAACAATGTTCCCCCACTCCTCGAAGTGGTTTGTTACATACGTACGACCCATACAAGCTAGTTGATGCGCAACACCATTGGCTTCGCGACGACAAAGCGAAATCTTCTGTTGGGAGAACCAGATCTTCAGTTGGTATTTCATGTCCTCTATGACCGCAACATACGCTGATGCATCCGCACGAGTGAGATCCATAGCCTCCATCAATAGCGTGCTATCAGTCTCAAAGATCACCTGCACCACTCCCAGTTCCGCCGCCATTGTTATTGCATGTGAGAGGGCATATATCTCAGCAGCGAAAGCATCCTCGGCCTGTGCCTGGCGACCCGCCCGAGCAGCTAAAACTTCTCCGTTTCTATCTCTAGCGACAACACCCCAGCTCGAGTCTGCTTGCCCTGGAATGAAGGATCCATCCGCATTGATCTTGATCATACCAGTCGGAGGTGGTTTCCATTTGGTAGGACACTTGCCTTTGCCTGGAATGCTGAAGATCTGCGTATACTTCATAACATTGGCCCGAGTTCTTCGCGCCACTTCCTCGGCTTTCTTTGGCAACTCACCTTCCCTCAGCTTGTTTCGATTGGACCACCATAGCCACCAGAATGTTAGGATGTGCATGCGCTTGATCTCGCTTAGTCCCCATATATAGTCCAGGGCTTGATGCACCGAGGTGATTTCCTACAGCATCCCTCGTTCCTGCTCCATTTCCAATGCCCTCCAAACTCCCTTGACATGTTTGCATTTGATGAACAGATGGCCTCCATCCTCCTCCGCCTTGCCACAAAAGAGGCATGGCGTGTCCTCCACCGGAATGCCCCTCTTTTTCAGGTTTGAGCGGAGTGCTAGGGATTCATGTTTCAGTCGCCAAGTGAACATCTGAATATTCCTAGGGCCTGGGAGTTTCCACAATCGGGTCCAGCTATCGTCCATGCGTTGATTAATACTCGATGTGGCTGAGCTTGCGCCCACTTCCCCCTGTATCAGTGGCTTGCCCAGCTTCACTTGAAGCTTATATGCGCTTCTCACTGAGTGTTCGCCCTTGCTATCATACTGCCAGGCCACGAAGTCAGGAACCCCTTCCCTCAGCGGTATTCGGAGTATATGGTGAACATCATCAGTCCAGAAAGTCTCCCGCACCAGTCTTTCGTCCCAAACCCCTGATGTCGGATCAATAAGCTCACTAACATACTCTAGCAGATTTCCTCGCCGTGGTGTAATCACCCGTCTCGACCACGGCCAGGGGATCCAGGGATCACGCCAGATGTTTACCCTTGCCTCATCGCCGATCCGCCAGATATACCCCTCTTTGATGAGCTCGAGCCCATGCAATAGGCTCCGCCAAGAATTGGAGATGCCCGGCTTTGGCGACGCGTCAAGCACATGTGTGTTGGGGAAATATCTTGCCTTGAGGACCCTGGCGCACAAGGAGTCTCGGAACTGGATCAACCGCCATATTTGCCGTGATAACATAGCCCTGTTAAAGCATTCCATGTCCCGAAACCCAAGACCGCCCATGCTCTTAGGTTTTGTTAACTTCTCCCAGCTAATCCAGTGTATGGTGTCCTCCTTGTCCTGCTGGCTCCACCAATATCTCCCCAGTAGCGAGCTAAGCTCCTCACAAAAGGATTTGGTGAGGTAGAAGCAGGACATTGCATAAGTAGGGATGGCCTGGGCGACAGTTTTAACCAGCACTTCCTTCCCTCGCTTCGCGATAAGCCTCTCCTTCCATCCGTAGACCTTCCCTGCGACGGCCCCCTTGATATAAGCAAAGGCTTTCCTCTTCGATTGGCCCACATGAACTGGCAAGCCAAGATATTTCTCATTCCAGTTCTCACTCTGAATCGCCAGGGTATTCTTAACTTCCACTCGCAGGGCATCTAGGGTGTTTGGAGTAAACATGATGGCTGACTTCTCCGTGTTGATACACTGCCCCGAGCATCTCTCATATAGATCAAGGATCCCCTTCAACACTACAACTTCAGTTTGGTTAGCCTTCATGAGCAAAACAGCATCATCCGCAAAGAACAGGTGAGAGACCATCGACGCATTGTTACAGATTTTTACTCCACTCAACCTTCCTACACCTTCCGCGTCATGAAGAAGCGCGGATAGCCCTTCCGCGCATATCACAAACAAGTATGGCGACAGTGGATCACCCTGACGCAGACCTTTAGATGGGCTAAATTGGTCAGTCATTGTTCCATTCACCTTGATTTGGTAGCGCACTGTCATGACACATCTCATAATCAGCTCGACCACCCTATTCTGAAATCCCAACCGAAGAAGCAATGCTTCCAGGTAACTCCATTCCACCCGATCGTATGCTTTGCTCATATCTGCTTTGACTGCCGCATACCCCTCCTTTCCTTTTGTCTTGTGCAGAATGTAATCAGAGATCTCATACGATATCAGCACATTGTCCGTAATCAACCGTCCCGGAATAAAGGCATTCTGGTTGTCTGATATGATGTGGGGGAGTATCAGCTTCATCCTATTAGCTATTACCTTCGATACTAGTTTGTAGAGCATGTTACATAGACTTATGGGCCGTAGATCCTTGATTCTGCTTGGGTTCTTCACTTTGGGTATAAGGACGATCACGGTGTCATTCCATCCTGCCGGGATCTCACCCCCATGCAGAACAGCTAGCACTTCCTCCACCACCTGGTTGCCCATGAGGGGCCAGTTCTTTTTGTACACAATCGACGGCATCCCATCAGGCCCGGGAGCTTTTAAATCCCCTATATGATCAAGAGCAGCTTTGACTTCTTCACGTGTGAATTCAGCCGCCATGATGTTATTCATGCCGACATTGATGTGGGGCTGCACCGTATCAAGGAGATCCGCCAATCGGCCGGACATATTGGATGTGAATAGGCCCTGAAAATAGGAGTAGACATAGTTAGTTAGTGCATCCCCTTCCTTCACCACCGTACCATCCTCCTTCACAAGCCCTTTGATTTGGTTCTTTTTCCTCCTGGCGGATGCCACTGCCATAAAATAATGAGTATTCCTATTTCCATCCTTTAACCAGGCTATGTGGGACCTTTGTTTAGCTCTGGTGTTCTTTTTTTCCTCCAGATCATTGACCACACCCCTCAGTCTCCCTTCTTCCCGAATCTTAGCTTCAGAAACCGGCGCACACATACACCTCTCCAGTTCAGTTTGGGCTCTCTTCAGTCTTCCCGTCAGTTCTCCAATCTCCTCCTTATGCCATCGCCGCATTCTAGCCGCCACCTTCCGCATAGTTTGTTCGATGCTACAACCTTTCGCCTTTCCTTCCTCCCATGCTTCCTGGATCACCTCGGCACACCCCTCCTCCTGCAGCCACCATGCTTCAAACCTAAACCCCCGGTCGCCTCCTCCTCCTCTAACTGTATCCCCAACCGTATCAATAACCAGCGGCCTATGATCCGAATGGCGCGGTCTTTCATGCACCACAGAGAACCCTGGGAGCTTCCCACACCAATCCGCATTTGCAGTTACTCGATCCAATCTCTCACATATATAAGAGTGGAGCTCCCTATTATGATTCCTCCACGTGAATCTATCTCCGGTGTACCCGATATCACATAAACCAGCATGAACCAAAGCTTCGCGAAACATGCCAATACACGCCTGGGGTCTACGCCCCCCGCCAATCTTTTCATCGTCGACCAGGATTTCGTTAAAGTCCCGGAAACACATCCATGGCCTCCCCGCTTCGTGCTGTTGCCCGAGCAATCTGATAGTACGCCAAGTTTCTACTTTGCGCTCTGACTCCGACTCCCCATACATTCCAGTAAGTCTCCACATCGTACCATCATCCTCCGTAACATCTACGTCGATGTGTCGTCGGCCATACGACCTAAGAATGACACTCACACCCCTCCTCCAGAAGAGGGCAATCCCCCTGCTCCTCCCCTCCGAGCTCCTTGCCACCATGTTACACAGGCCTAGTCTCCATTTAAACTTCTCCAACTCCTTCTCTGTCAGCTTTGTTTCACACAAGAAGATGATGTCAGGATCCTCCGTTCTCCCCACGTCGAGGAGACCTTGAACTGTCGGGCCATTCCCGAGCCCCCGGCAGTTCCAACCTACAATTTTCATTGTATCCGGCGGGGCTGCTCCAGCAGCCCGGCCGATATGATCAAATCCGATACTGGTTCAGTGATCTCCGCCTCCTCCCGTGTTTCTTCCTCCGTGAGCTCCAACCTCCCCCTCTTCGATTCCTCCTTCTCTCCCTCGCCATCCTTAGCCATCTTGATTCTGGTCACCCTTTCGGCGCTCTGATTGCATGTGGCGCCCTCCCTGTTCTCCCGCCCAACCCTCTTAAATCTCCACTGCCCGGGGCCCTTCTTCGGCATGCCCATCTCTCCATGCGACTGAGCCTCCACCAAGACTGTAGGCAGCTGTTTTAGCCGTTCGTCGCTCACTGTACCCGGGTTTGTGTCATTGTACACCTCCACTCCGTCAGCATGGGCACTGTGGGTCAGCTCCACTTGTACATGTTTACCCCCCCCCCCCCCCCGCCATCTCGTTTTGTGACCAGCTCCCCTTCCACTGCCTACCCATCCATAATAAGCTTCTTGGGGCGCCCGAGATCCCTATGACTCGCTGCAGGTAGTTTATACGGGCTAGTAACCTCCTCTCCTTTCTCTGCATCCACCAGTTTTCCCTCCGTGCTCCTGGATCCATCCTTCCTCCATGATAGACTATCACTGCCACTTCCCGATTTCTCATAGGATCGGGCTGCGCCGAAAGATCTTGTTCCTCCTGCTCCCCTTCCTCTTCCCCTCCAGGAACCCTCCTCTTCCCCATACATCTTCCTACGCCCCATGTCTGCACGAAGCCAGCCTCCAAACTGCGCCTTCTCCCCCTAGTCAGCTTAGTGCTGCAAGCCTTCTGCCCATGCCCCACAAGACCACAAATGTAGCAGAAATCAGGCAGGAACTCATACTCAAAGCGGCACCACGCACCATCCTCCCCATCCTTAGCACCATCAATCTTCATACTCCGTTTTTGTCTTTGTGTAGCCTCGTGCTCCTCATCATCCAAGGTAAATCCCCTCATAATCGGTTTGTCCAGCTTCATCCTTATTTTCACACGTAAGAATTTACCCATCGCGCTCCCATCCATGCCCATGTCCGCTTCAACAAAGTTCCCCACCACATTACCAATCTCCTCCGCCGCCTCTGCATTCATCGTACCAAGCGGGAGGTTGAAAATTCTCACCCAGATTGGTGTCTCGTTGAAATCATACTCCTCCAATCTCTTCCCCGGGTCATAATCCTCCACCACCATCAGATCCTTCTCAAACATCCACGGACCATCCTCCGGCGCCCTCCTCTTCCCCGATTCCTGGTTAAAGGTAAACACGAACAAGTTCTCCCCCACCTCCTTGCATTCAATGCCCTTAATCGGGCACCACACCCTCCCCAACGACAGACTGATTGCATCTGGATGAGCCAGCCTCTCCGAAAAAACCTTCCCCACCGCTTGCGCCGCCAAGGTCTTCCCCTTTTCCTTCATCGACACCTTGATCTTCACTCCCCTGCGTTCCTCCTCCGACAGCTTCAGGCCCCGCATCAGCCCGGCAACCGCCTCCATCTCTGCCTACTCCTCGATGTGTTTCGACGGTCTAGGGTTTGTGTGTTTTACGACCGTGCGACCCCAGAGCGCATGGAAGGCTTTGAGGTGGATGAGATCTACGCGAACGTGTTTGCAGGTGTTTCTCCATATCACAATGGCGGCGATCACAGATCCCGCCGACGAACAGGACAACCCGGACACACCCAAACCCTAATCGCCTCTGAGAATTACGGAGCACTCATAACCGCCACACCTGGGCGGACATCTCTTGACACTTCCCACGACGACTCTTGGTGAAAGGTGACGTGGGACTTATGGATAAACCAACCCTCTTTTATGCCACAAGGTTACCTATCCGGTTGGCCGTGACGTATATGTAGTTTTTTTTTGAACATGACGTATATGTAGTTAGCTTGAGGTTATGTGTTGATGTCTCGATGCAGCCATTATTTTTGGGACCTCCTATTCAACACGTTCAGCGCCGCCGAATCAAACCGGCGCTCACTACCGCGTCCAAGTGGGCCGGCCCACAAAAATGCAGCAGCAGCGAAAAAATAAGAGTAAATATTTTTACATCAGGGAGTCGAACTGGCGCCGTTGGGTTGCCAAGCTTGCTTGCTAACCAATACAGTCATCTCACACTATTGATGCGTTGTATCGCAACTATTTTATGTGCAATTCCGGCCACGCTGATCTAAAATTTAGAAGTTCATATATTTAAAAAAGAGGTTCAAGAATTTGTTCCAAAAAGAAAATGTGCAGGTATTAAAGAAACCTCATGAAAATTGAAAAAGTTCACTAATTTGAAAAAAAATCATAAATTTGAAAAAGTTTACAGAATTTGAAAAGCTCCAATAATTTCAGAAAATTTAATGAATTTTAAAAAGTTCATGAATTTGAAAAAACTTAACAGATCGAAAAAGTTCATGAAAATTTAGAAAAGTTCACGAAATTCATTTTAGTTCAAGAAAATTGAAAACATTACATCTATTTTTAAAATAGTTCATAAATATAGAAAAAAGTTCACAGATTTTCATCAAACGTTCTTGAATTTTTCAAAAAAGTTCACGAAATTTCAAAAGTACATTGATTTTAATAAATGTTCATATAATTTTAAAAGAGTTCAAAAATTTGGAAAAGTGGTTCAAAAACTTTGAAAAAGTGCATCGAATTTGACAAAAAATGTACACAAAAACCCAGTGAACTTTTTTACAGATTTCAAAATTCAACAAATTAGTTCATGAATTTGATAAAAGTTTTAGAAAATTTGTTGAACTGAAAAAAAAGTTCACATATCTGAAGAAAGTGCATCATTTTTTAAAAAAGTTCATCCATTCCAAAATAAGTTCATCAATTTTTTTAAAAGTTCATAAAAATTAGAAATAAAATCATCAATAATAAAAAAGTTAACGGATTTTGAAAATTAGCTCATGAATTTGAAAAAGAAATTAATCAAAACAAAGCTGCACTTTTTCGAAAAAAATGAAAAACTATATAAAAATAAAAGGTAATAAAAAGAGTAAAGAAAAAAAAAGAGAGAAACCGAAGAAAAAACAGTCTAAAAACCTAAATGAATAAAAAGGAAAAACTCCCTTCTACTAGGCTGGCCAATTACCGACCGCTGCAGGCGCCGGTTAAGAAAAATACAATTTAACCGGCGCCTGAAGCCCCATTAGGCATTATTTTTTGTCTCCTCTCTTAAGTATTTGGGCCGGCGTCACCAAAATTAGCCCAAAATGAAAACAGTCCGAATGGACCTCCATATATTAAAATCAGTCCGAACGAAACTAATAAAATAACTTAACAAAAAATCACCTAAACGGATGAAATTAAGAATATCACTTTATTTTAGTAGTAGGTATAGATATATACCTTACCTTATTATATTATTATTATTATATTTTTTACTAATAAAAGGACTATCATTTATTATACCACAGTAATTTTCATAGGTTGCGAACCAACATGTGTTGATGATTAGAGGGACTGTGGTATTCGTAGCCCATCAGAATTCAAGTTCTGGTGCTCACATTTATTTTTGGATTTATTTCAGGATTTTCGGCGATGCGCATTCAGTGGAAGGAGACATTTCCGTCGAGGATTAGACGTCTACAGTGATTTCGTAAATCTCAAGATGATATGTCGGCTCAGTAGTGTTCCTAGGCTGTAAGGTGTGCTTGTGTGCGTTGATAAAAATAAATATATACGTGTATATACGAGCATTTGCATCCGTACTGTCTTAAAAAAGTAATTTTCATACGCTTGGTCCATCGTTGGATTATCATCCGTGGTATGGAGAAGAGAACATCGTTTCGTACATGGGCCGGCCCTTTGACGATGCATCGCTCAAATCAGCCAATAAATAATTTGTGGAGCAGGGGAATCGAACCCACGTCTCCACTTTATTATGGATAGTATATATAAAAAAGGTTTAATATTTTTTCCTTACCCATAATTAAAAAAAAACTTTATTATGGTAAGGGAACCAGCTCGACTATGATTCAGTACTGTCAAAAGAAAGTTTTCGCTCGTATTAATTAATAGTACCACATATGAACAGTAAAATTTAAAAAAAATCAAAACCGCTTCGTAAAATTCTGAATTCTTTTTTTGTGATGAACTTTGATAAAAGTTCTAAGTTCTTTCAAATTTTCTTATAAGATCACATTCGAGTAAGGCGTGACAAAAAACGATACTCTGAAAATGCTATTTTCGAAAGCATTTTCAAACATTGATTTTATTTTTTTGCCACGCCTTTCACGAATATGATCTCATGATGAAAATTTTCAAGCACTTAAAGCATTTGTCAAAGTCCATCGAATATTCTATTTTTTAATTTTACTGTTCATGCGGGTGCATTTGAGCTCGAGCTTAAAAGGGTACTTTCCACCACATCGACGCTTTACACGAAATTACACCGCTTTATATATGTCAGCAAGTGCACATGGAACAAGCCTGGCAAGAAATAATGCGCGAATATAAAATATAATGAGTTGCGCTATAACAGGAATAAAGAGGGTACCTTGTGACAAGGAGATTCAATAAATATATGGGATGTACTCCTTCCAATCCTAAATATAAGTCTTTTATAGATTTTACTATAAAAAACTACATAGGGAGCAAAATGAGTGAATCTACACTCTAAAAGTACTTCTACATACATTCGGGATGTGTAATAAAAGAGAGGCCTAAAGTTGGTGGTGCGCTATAAAAGAACGACGAGAAAATTCTAAGAGGTCCGATAAGTGTCATATAAATGCTATTTATGTATTCTTTTAAAAAATACAAATTGCACTAAGAGACAACACACGAAACAAAATGAGCGAATCTACACTCTAAAGTATGTCTATATACATTCGGGATGTGTAATAAAAAAGGCCTAAAGTTGGTGGTGCGCTATAAAAGAATGACAAGAAAATTCTAGGAGGTCCGATAAGTGTTATATAATGCTATTTATGTATTTTTTTAAAAAATCTTCACGCTATAGCGACAATAAAGATTGGATGTATACGCCCACACTTTGACACTAAACAAACGTTTTTGCAACTTCAAAAAAATCTTATTTATGTATTCTTTTTAAAAAATCTTCACGTCTTTAATAAATATGCATGTGAAAAATAAATTCAAGAGTTGGAACAAAAATATTTGCACATAAAGAAATTAACGTGAGGTCATGGAGCGAAGCCAAGAGCTGGAATGATCTTGGACATGCGCTAAGTTGGTGACGCTTAACCACCCACGATGCATGTATGTATCCGTAGTATGCAAATGTATAATGTCTCCTATGATGGTGAGACCCTGCCAATGGATGGCATCAGTGGGTTCAAGAGCATGCAGGTGCTTGTTTTGGCAAACTGTGCGCTCTCTGGTTGCAAAGATTGGAGAGCCTCAGAGTGCTGGACCTTTCATGGAACAAGTTGGACGGAAAGATCCCGCTATGGTTGGGCAATCTGAATAATCTCTTCTACATCGACTTGTCAAAGAACCTGTTCAGTGGGGAGCTTCCTGAGAGCTTTACACGGATGAAGAGTTTAATCTCGAGTAATAGTAATTGAAGCGAGCATGCATCAATAGAAAACTTACCATTATTCATGAGGAAGAACTTATCTAGCAAGGGCAATACAACCAGATAAATCCTGTGGATCTTAGGCTAGATGTGTTTGGGATGAGATAGTGATTTATTATCTTATGGTAAACTCGATGAGCTCCCTCCAGCGACCGTCGCGAGGTGGTGACGATGGTGGGGAAGGAGAGAGAGATGCGGTAGCGGTGGTGATGGAGTTCTCATTGCTTCAGTGCTACCTTCTGGATCGGATTAGGGTTGAGAGTGGGGAACCAGTGGCGGCGGCAAACCTCGTGACATGTGCCATGGTCCCCACCTCCTCTATATATAGCACTGCGCGACAGGGGCCCACCAACCTTGCTTGGGCTGGACGCCCCCGATCAGGGCGTGGGTCAAGGTTTCAATGGATCGTTGGGCCTATTGAACGAGAGATCAATCTAACATTCTTCCCCTTGATCTCATCATATACTTTTAACATTTACTCGTTTCGTAACAAATCAATACATAGGGCATGTTTCATCGTTACAGCTCAATTGCCGATGGAATTAGACAGCCACAATGTACCTCTCTATTTTGAGACAGATTCTTTAACCTTGGGTCCTTTATTGTCCGGAAATTTTCGACTATATCATAAAACCCATGTCGATTGTGTGTTCTCCGAACACACTGGGCGGTAAGCCTTTGATAAGCAGATCTGGAAACACTTGTCTGTTGCTTTTATGCTTCAAGCATTTCTCCATAATTCTGGACTTTCTCCTTCACAACTCGTAACTCTTTGTCAGTGTGTTTGGCATCAACACTTGACTCGTTGTGATAGGAGCGAAAGAACTTAAAATGGTTATCGTTTGGTTCAACCATTATCAACTCCGGGTACAGGTAGCCTTAACCATTTTGCCTGTCCATCAGCCTCATATCATGCTATAACACATCTCTGCATCACATTGATGACAATTATATCACTCATTTGGAGATTTTCCACACAAAACTCTGAGTATGAAAGTTAGCGACAATTGTGGATTTCGCAATACATTTCACAAGTCCTGCCTTTGTACTCACAATCCTTTTAGAGCACTTATTTCTTTCAGCATGAGGCCGATATCTTTGAATCCATTCCATTGATTTATATATGGACTGGACATTGATAAAACAACCCGGATATATACGTGAACTGTGTCAGGTTAATATCTTGAGCTTCCTACAACTGAAGCATATGGTACCATATCCGTTTACAATCTTTTCTTATCAACTTTTGGAACACCATAGTTTCCAGTTCCATTACCCTTGACTATAAGAACAGGCGTGGGTTTTTCTCATATACATACTTTAGAGATCTTTCTTAGCATGTCCATGCGACATTCGTAATACCCCTTTTATTCTTTTGAACTCTGAGGACAAGAACTTCTTCTCTCCTCCTGCACTAGAATTGACATCACCACTAGCAAGTAGGACGTCATCCACATGCACGGGAATTGGGAAACGAATTTCCCATTCTATAACTTTGCATGAATGCAATTGTCCTCTCATTTTCTTTGCGCAAACTCTTTCGATTTAAGTCATGTTTTACACCTTTACATATTTCTTTTGGAGTCACATTTGCCTTGTAGACCCTTCATAAAGTCTACGTTAGTGAAATTCAAGTGGTGGAATTTCACTAACATAGACTTTATAGTAATCACAAGTATCTTATTTTCACATTCCTATAGACCATCAAAATCTCAAGTACTCGCACTTCTTTCATATGGGGTTGTCGTTGCTCTGTCATTGCCAAGAGGCAAATTAATTCTATAGTCACTCATTTCCAAAAGGCAATAGGTATTACAGGGACCTGTATCACAAGATCCCTTGTAGAGCTAACAACAGGTGTTGTATAGGTCATACAACATGCTCCCCCAGATTACTCCATCTTCACTAAAGAAATAGCGCATCTTTAAACTTTCTTCTTTATGGCACTTTAAGCACCATTGTTGTATTCCTTAGTCTGCTTTCAGAACTATAAAAGATCCGAAAATACAACTGTTTCTTTTCTTTAGGGGTATCATAATGACGGTACATGACTGCCGTACTCCCCTTGACAATCACATTCTTCATTAATGGATCACTTTAGATGCATAATGTGCATCACATCATCTAAAGTACAGAGGAGTCATGAAATACACTACAATGTATTTCATGTCTCTTTCTGCCCCTCGAAATGTGGCAAGAACTTTTCTGCCACAATTTCGAAACCCATTCATAGCTCTTATGAATTGAGGAAACTTCGATTATCTAGCTCATTCATCTTATCACTTCATGCAAAATGAAGTTATATGTTAACTAGTATGGGAGTACTTTTTCCTCATTTCATTTCAGAAACTCAACAGAGTTCTTTATAATTGTCACTTTTGCAAGTCACACTTGCATATCATTCTTGTCTTTAGGTTCGTCTGTTACTTTTATCCTTTCTGGATTTAGTGATTGCTTAATGACCATTACACATAAGGTGTACGGTCGATACTTGGAAAACTTAATAGCTACTCCATACTTTTCTCCCATAGTGGGACACATTAACCGTACATGAGTCATCATAACTTTCTCCTGTCATACACGACAAGACCTTTTGCCAAAATTTCTCCCGCCATACACGGATTGTTGACATAATACAATGTCAGGTTACGCAGGCATTTTTCCCAGACTTTTCCCGCCATGCGGGTAATTCCCTGTAAGGGACATAAATGCCATAATTGGCTCTTTTAACTGCATCAAATTCAGAAATAAATCTGAATTATCTTTGACACACATGCTTGATTCGACGTTGGTCAAATTAAGCATGCATGTATCTCAATCATATTGACTGAAAAGGAAGACTTCTTCATAGAGAGTACATGAAAGACATTCGTCAACCAAGACTCTCAGTGATATATCTCTTTTCTTTTCTTGAATTAATATCCAAGAGTTCTTTTCTTGTGAAGCCATTCTTTAGAGAGAATTTATTCCCTCAAGTTATGACCTTTCTTTTCCATCTTTCGGGTCACTAGTACCCAAACATTCGCTTTCATGAGTGAAAGCATGAAAAGAAAACTTTTAGTCTAGGAGAGCTTAGCAAATAAACAAACAATAATGAGCATAAAAAACCCTACGTTGGTCTGGTTAAAATTATGCACATTAAACCTTTTAAAACCTTTTTTGTATATTCTAAATCACCGTTGTGGCAGAATTAGAATAAAACATCATTCTTCTGCATTAATTCCATATCACCGTTGGGCAGAAATAAAAATAATGCATATAACTCATAGACAATGTGATGATATTATTTCTATTGAACAACTTTGCTAAGAAATAATCATCATCATTAACCATATTGCAGCAGAAATATGCGAAATATGCATTTCTTTATCTGTGCTCTGAATATTGATCACTTTGATACAAAATTTATCAGAGATTTAAGCTTTGAACATAAGATGACTCATACAATTATAATATTGTTATCATCAACGTTGGTGAGAAAACAACAATACCATATCTTAACTTTAAAAACAAACATCATTCTATTGTCATAGCGGAAACTGTTTGAATTTTATTTCACACACAAGGGAAAAACTTCGCTAATAATAGTTCTTCCAATTAAATTTTCCCGTTGGTTCCAATTTAATTGAAGGATTAAACATTTACTTTGCAGCGAAAAAACGTGAATATAAAATTCATGCACCTTTACAGAAAAATATTCTGTTGAAAATAAAAAATTCATGAACTTTATTTTCCTTTTATAAAATTCATGAACTTTTCTCTTTCTGAAAATCTTCCTTTTATTTTTCTCTGCAGAAAAATTATGTTACTATTACAGAAAAATATTCTGTCATAGTCAAAAAATTCATGAAATTTATAATCCCTTTTATAAAATTTATGAACTTTTATTTTTCTGAAAATCTTCTTTTATTTTCAAAACCTCTTATTTTTCTTTTCAGAAAAATCAACATTGCTTTTACAGAAACTTCGAACATTTTATTTCCTCTTTTCTAAACATATTTTCGTAGGAAAAAAAATGCTTAGAGAAGGCTTTTGTTTCTGCCTAAACAGAAAGTAAATCTGCTTAAAATAAAAGGAAAGTGGCCGGCTGGGCTGGCCTGAGACCTTTTCCCTCTTTCGGACCGAAAGGGCCACCTCCCCTTCGGCCACCAACCAGTGTAGCTGTGGGTTGCCTGGGCCTGCTCAGATTCGGCCCAACAGGCCCGACAGAACTAGGATTTCTGCTGCGGGCGATCTAAGCCGTCCATTCTCATCCAACAGTCCCCCGTGGGGATCGGACGTGCTAAAAGAGTCAGCCCGAGCCGGGTCTGAACCCTAGCATCCATTCCTCCCCAGCGCCGCTTGGTGTCTGTCTTCTCTCGAGCTCTGCTCCCGCATGCCCCTCGCGTGGCCACCGCGTTCTCAAGGAGCTTTCTGTGCGGCCAGCACGGCCAGCGCCTTCATCCCCGCGGCGCGGGCCACCCAGTGTCCAGCGCTCCTGCATCCCAGCTGCTGCTCGTTCCCGAGAAGCCCGCGGCGGCCGGGACTCCTTCCTCGCGCGCCGGCTGTTTCTGTCCCGCCGAACAGGTTTCCTGGAGCCCCGCGGCGGTGGTGTATCTTGGCCTGCGAGGTGGGTTTGGCCGCCGGCAGTGGAGACCACGGGTCCCGCGCCGCGCCGCGCCCTCTTCCCTGCTGGCGCCTTTTCTTGTTCCTGAGAGAGAGAGAAAAACAGAGCACCGTGGCCTCTCCTTTCGCCTGTCGCGCCCCGCGGTGGCAGGGACTTCTCCCTCGCGCGGTGGCCCTCAGGTCCCGCCGAGAAGCCCCGCGGCCGTGGCGTTCGACCAGCGCCTCCTCCCCTTTCTATTTCAGAGAGAGACACACACACACTCACAGCGCACCATGGCCTCCCCTTTCGCCGGCGACGCGTTCCCTTTCGGGGAGCGCGTCGCCGTCGAGTGGGTTGGCCGTGGTGCCTCGTTCCTTTCGGTGCCGCAGCGGCATGACCTTTGGCTCCGCCTCCGTTCCTTTGCCGGCGTGCGCGAGCACCTTCATGGTGAACGCGCCACCGTCAAGGGCGCGGTGGTGGTGCCCTTTGCCCTGGAGGGCTGGTACTTTACTTAGCATGTTCCCCTCTTTTTTTGTCTTGTTTTGGATCCGATCTGAATCCTTTCTTTGTTTTCCTGTTGGATCTAGATTCGTCCTTTGCCTCCGAGGAGGTAGGTTCTTCTTCCCCACACCTCGGCTTGCCGATGCGTGTGGGGATCGAGAGAAACAGGCGCGGCCGAGGCGGCGCTCTTTGCCGGAGAGGACTCCGGTGAATTTTTTACTTGTTCTTTTGCTTTTCATCTTGTTCTTTGCCCTTTTCTAGGGTTCATATTGGGGTGGGGACATCTTTACTTGTGTCTTTCAACCGAAAACGCATCTAAAGCCTTGTGGCCCTGGTACCATTGATAGATCATGTGGATCTTAGGCTAGATGTGTTCGGGATGAGATAGTGATTTATTACCTTATGGTGAACTCGATGAGCTCCCTCCAGCGACCCTCGTGAGGTGGTGACGACGGTGGGGAAGGAGAGAGAGATGCGGTAGCGGCGGTGATGGACTTCCCATCGCTTCAGTGCTACCCTCTGGATCGGATTAGGGTTGAGAGTGGGGAACCAGTGGCGGCGGCGAACCTCGTGACATATGCCATGGTCCCCACCTCCTCTATATATATAGCACTGCGTGACAGGGGCCCACCAACCTTGCTTGGGCTGGACGCCCCCGATCAGGACATGGGTCAAGGTTCCAATGGGCCGTTGGGCCCATTGAACGAGAGATCAATCTAACACAACCATGTCAGCAGCTTCCCGCCATCGCTGATCCTCTCTAATAATTTGTTTGGTGGGCCAGTCTCACCAGGCTTTGGCCATGTTGTGAAGCTTCATTTGCTGGATTTGAGCTGGAACAACTTTTCAGGCCGAATTCCTGATGAGTTCTTGAATATGTCGAGCTTGGAAGTCTTAAATTTGGCCCACAATGATCTCAATGGGTTCATACCGTCATCTCTAACAAAGCTGACATTTATCTCCAAGTTTGATGTCTCGTACAACAACCTCACTGGAGATATCCCAACAGGGGGCCAATTTTCCACATTCACAAGTGAGAGTTTCATGGGCAATGCTGCACTATGCCTTCGTCGGGATGGCCCCTGCTTCGGACAGGTTACTTTTGAAGGAACAGAAAATAATGGCACGGATACCATATCCACAATGCCCGCGATGACATACATCACGGCGGAAGCGGGATTCGCTTTTGGGCTTTTGACCATCTGTAACACACTGTTCTTCGCAAGGGCTTGGAGGGCCGCATATTTTCTGGCGGTTGACAGGTTCTTTGATATGCTCTATGTCATAATAATGGTGAAGGTGAACAAGCTCAGAAGAAAATGGGAGGATAAAGAGCATACTTAGAACAAGTCGGGCATGGCTCTTGGCAGCTTCTATCTCGGCGACTTGCGTGCACATGTTTTCTTTAAAGTGTTAACTTTATATGTTGGCTCCTTTTTCCCAGCTTATTGTGTCTTCCTTGCTACCGCCTCAGGTGTCATTAGGTGGATAGATTCAGTAGCAGGGGTCGTATGGTTAGGTCTTGAGTTCCTCTTCATGGTGAGAACAATATTGTTTGTGATATATGCATTGATACAACAAAATTTATGAACTGTATGGTGGATGTTAATCTAAAGACTGCCCGCTGTTCTCCGCGTGGAGCATTACAATCTGCGCTGTCCCTTCCTCTGTTTGGCAAATTGAAAATGACGCTTGTAAAATATTTCGATTTCTTTCTATCAAATCTTTTTTTTAGTTTCTCTGTGTACTGCTTCTGGTATTTCGGTTTGTGTTACTGTAAGTGCGACTGTTGCTTAGGCTAGTTCTAGTTTTAGCAAGGCTTTTGGTCCTCGTGAGCAGGCAAAAGAAAAGGAAATGCTGTGTCAACTCCTGCAGGAAAATATGTGTGAGACAGAAACATTGCTTTAAAACCTTCATGCTTCTGCCGGAAAACTGACCGTTGCAGCAGAAACTAGGAGAAGAGCCAGAGGGGCGATGGTTGAAAATGATGAGTGCAACTCCCACATAGATTGCTGTCGTGTCGAGGTTCTTAGACTTAAGGGAATCATGGAATTCTGCTATACTCTCTCCGTTCCTAAATATAAGATCTTTTAGAGATTGTACTATAAACTATATACGGATGTACATAGACATATTTTAGAGTATAGATTCACTCATTTTGCTCCGTATGTAGTCTCCTAGCGAAATTCCTAAAAGGTCTTATATTTCGAAACGGATGGAGTAGTTCTGAAAATGAATTGCTGTCAGCTGGCTAAGTTGCCATGAATATATCTCAATTAAAGAGCATTTGAAGTGCTTTCAACTGAGGACTGATGGTCGACAAGGACCCTGGGCGTGGGATGAGCTGTAAAAGACCATAATATGGTTGAAGACGTAGTTTTGAAAATGATTTGCTGCATTAAGTGGCTAAGTTGCATGTCCAAGTTGAGCCGTTTCAAAGCTGCGTTAAGACTGTTAAACATATGATTGTACCGGTTATCAGTTGTGTCGTGTTGGGTTCAGAGACCTAACCGGCCGGAGGTTGTGGTAGTTAGCTTAAGTTAGGAAGTTAGAGGATATCTTTATCTCTACCTAAACTTATTCTTTAAGTTGTAATCTCTTGTAACTATCGAGCTTGTATGCGCTATCAGGGAGGTGCGCCCCTGTTATATAAACACGTACAGCGTCGCCTCAAAGGGCACGACACTTTTCGCCTATGGCACATGGTAATTAGAGCCATTCTTTTCCAAATCGTCTAGATCAAAACTCCACCAGTGCACACCATGTCGTCCTGTCGTCCTCCTCCGGTGCTTTTTAAGTTGGCCTCAATGGCCAAGTCACGGAGAAGCTATCTCGCACGAACTACATCCTCTGGCGCGCGCAGATCACACCGCAGCTGAGAGGTGCGGGCGTCTTCGGCTACGTCGACGGCGCTGTACCGAAGCCGGCCAGGATCCTCTCCACCAAGGACAAGGATGGGAAGGAACCCACCGAGCCGAACCCTCTCCATCCCATGTGGGTGCGAGAGGATCAGCAGGTGCTCGGATATGTGTTGAACAATCTCACCAAGGAGGTGCTTGTCCAGGTGACCACGATCACCATGTTGCACGAGCTTTGGACGGCACTATCGGGCATGTTCTCCTCGCAGTCGCTGAGCCACGTCAACAACATCAGTAACTCCCTGGTGAACGCCTAGAAGGGCAACAAGACCCTCGCCACGTACTTCGCCGAGATGCGTGGCTTTGTTGATGAGCTTGCCGCCGCCGGGAAGCCCCTCCAGGATGACGAGCTCATCTCCTACATCCTCCACGGCCTCGACATGGACTTCCAGCCCCACGTCTCCGCCCTTGACGCTCGCACCACTCGGGTATCCATTGATAAACTTTTCTCAGTGTTAAGTAATTTTGATCAAAGGGTAGCACAGTACCAGGGATCAGGGGGCTTCAAGTCTTCTGCAAACCTTGCGGCGCGTGGGCGCGGCAGCTACTCTCGTGGTCGTGGTCCTCTCGCTCTAAAGCCAATCAAGGAGGTGGAGGCAACAACGGCGGCTCCAACTCCCGCAACGGTCACCCTGCCTCGAAGAACAACCGGGGTTGCCGTGGCGGGTCCAACAACCGGGGTCGCCCTGATGCTGTTCGTTGCCAGATCTATGGCAAACCAGGACACTCCGCGAAGGATTGTTGGTACCGGTTCGATGAAGATGAAGCTGCCTCCGAAGATGATGAGAAGGTTGCTGCCGGCGCTGATGGCTCGTATGGTGTCGATACCAACTGGTATCTTGATAGTGGTGCCACCAATCACCTTACCGGCGAGCTAGAAAAGGTGACCCTCCGAGAGAAGTACCATGGCAAGGACTAGATTCATACCGCGAGCGGTGCAGGTATGAGGATACGTCACATTGGTCATTCAGTTATTACTACCCCGCATAGTAGAATTCATCTCAGATTTTTTTTTGAATTTTCCTAGCGCCAACAAAAACCTTCTATCTGTTCATAGAATTACCCTTGACAATCATGTCTATATCGAGTTTCATCCCTTCTTCTTTTTTATTAAGGATCTGGCCACGAAGAAAACACTATCGAGGTAGATGCGTTCGAGGTCTTTACCCGTTGATTCCGGAGCTTAGAAGAGTCAATAAACAAGCTTGTGGTGCTATCAAGCTTTCCTCCACATGATGGCATGATCGTCTAGGACATGCTTCTTTTTCTTTAGTAGAAAGTTTGCTTAAAAAGAATAAGCTCCCGTTTGTTGGTAAGCGCAATGTTGAAACTATTTGTGATTCTTGCTAAAGACCAAAAAGCCATCAATTACCTTATCCTATCTTCATGAGTGTTTCTATTAAACCATTGCAATTAATCTTTTCTGATGTATGGGGTCCTGCCCCTAGTTCGTTTAGTAGACACACATATTACGTGAGTTTCATTGACGACTATAGCAAATTCTCGTGGATCTATCTTCTCAAGAAAAGATTCGATGTGTTTCAAGTTTTCAAAAACTTCCAAGCACTTGTTGAAAGACAGTTTGACTGCAAAATTCTTGCTGTCCAATACGATTGGGGAGGAGAGTACGAAAAATTAAACTCTTTCTTCCAAACTCTTTGTGTTTCACATCATGTGTCATGTCCTCACGCTCATCAACAAAACGGCTCCGCTGAACGCAAGCATAGGCACATTATTGAGGTTGGCCTTGCTTTGCTAGCCAGTGCCTCCATGCCTCTAAAATTTTGGGATGAAGCGTTTCTTATTGATGTACACATTATAAACATGCTTCCTAGCCGGGTCATTGACAATGACATTTCTATTGAAAGACTTCTCCACACCAAACTAAATTATACCTCTCTCCGTGTTTTTGGTTGTGCCTGCTCGCCAAATCTCCGTCCCTACAATAAACGAAAGCTCATGTCCCGTTCAACACAATGTGTCTTTCTTGGGTACAATGCTCAGCATAAAGGTGTCAAATGTCTTGACATTGCAACTCGTCGTGTGTACATCTCTCATGATGTTGTATTTGATGAGACAAAATTCCCTTTTTCTGATCTTCATTCCAACGTCGGTGACATGCTTCGCAAAGAGATACTTCTCTTGCCACCTCATTTGGTTAGTCATGATAAAGGGGGAACTGATAACTGCAATGATCATATGTCGACTAACCCTCCTAACCATATGCATGAGCTTTGTGATGATATAGGAACTTGCAGCAATAAAGAAGCTGCAGAAAATAAATCGGAACATGCTGAAGAAAATAATTATCGCATGTGTCACGCCGGCGGGAGCATATCCACCTTGGGATCTGCTCAACCAGATTCAGCGGTCCCCGTCGCTGCTGCGCCAGGCGTAATTGTCGCTACACGTGCCCCAGTGCTCGACACGCGGCGGCTTGTCTCCGACCGTGACGGCGCGCGCTTTGCCACCCAACCGGTGGTCTAGAGGCGGCGTGATGCAACTCGCACAACAGGCGCGGGACCGGACTCCAACTCCAACGGCGCCTCGACACCTGGTCGGTTGCGATCTTCTGTGCTTCCTGAGCAACAGCTGTCGGCCACACAGTATGTGCACCATGACCAGGCAGCAACAAATTCAGCGACGGTTGCTGGCGCAGGTGAACCAGCCGAAGGATCTGCCTCAGGTTCAGACTCTGGTCTGTCTCTTGATCAGCCCACTGGATCTTCAGCACAGCAGATCGACCAAGTACCGCGGCACACAATACTTCAAAAAGGGGTAATTGCTTCTGTTGATTATAAACACATAACCAAATACAGTATGGTTTGCTCTACAGGTGAACCCGGTGAGCCTCATACACTTGGGGAAGCTCTTGGTGATGAAAAGTGTAGGAAGGCAATGCATGAAGAATACGTGGCACTACAGAAAAATAAAACTTGGCATTTGGTTCCTCCACAACAAGGTAAAAACCTTATTGACTGCAAATGGGTTTTTAGGATCAAGAGGAAATCTGATGGAACAATTGATCACTATAAGGCCAGACTAGTAGCAAAAGGTTTTAAGCAATGGTATGGTATAGACTATGAGGACACTTTTAGTCCAGTTATAAAAGATGCTACCATTCGCCTTGTTTTGTCTATTGTTGTGGGGTGGAGTCTTCGACAGCTAGACATACATAACACGTTTCTTCATGTTGTTCTGAAAGAGGAAGTATATATGAAACAACCACCTGGTTTTGAGAACAAACATGCACCATCTCATATATGCAGGCTTGATAAGGCACTGTATGGATTGAAGCAAGCTCGAAGAGCATGGTACTCTCGTCTCAGCAAGAAAATGCAAACACTTGTTTTTGTCCCTTCAAAGTCTGACACCTCGCTATTCATCTACAATAAGTTCAATACATCCATATATGTACTTATTTATGTTGATGATATTATTGTCACTAGCTCTTCTGATAAGGCAATAACAAGACTTTTAAAAGATTTGAGTTCTGAATTTGCCCTGAAGGATCTTGGAGATTTGCATTATTTTCTAGGGATTGAAGTTAAAAAGCACAAGAATGGACTCCATCTCTCCCAAGAAAAGTATGCAATCGACTTGGTAAGAAAGGCTGGCTTGTAGGGTTGTAAAACCTGCACCTACTCATGTGTCTAGTACATATAAGATGTCTCTTACAGAAGGAAAACTATTTAGTTCAGATGATAGCACAAAATACAGAAGTCTAGTAGGTGCACTCCAATATTTGACACTTACGAGACCTGATATCTCTTTTGCTGTCAACAAACTGTGTCAATTCCTTCATGCATCCACTACTGTTCATTTGACTGTTGCGAAACGTATAATCAAATATGTGAGAAATACTTTGAGTATTGGTCTCAATTTTGGTAGGTCATCCTCTAGTCTTGTTAGTGCCTTTTCTGATTCAAATTGGGCAGGTTGTTTGGATGATAGACGCTCAACTGGAGGCTTTGCAGTATTCTTTGGACCCAATCTTATATCATGGTGTGCTAGAAAACAAGCTACAATTTCTAGGTCTAGTACAGAAGCAGAGTACAAGGCACTGGCTAATGCCACAACAAAAATTATATGGGTGTAATCTATTCTTAAGGAACTTGGTATAAAGAGTACTCAAGCTCCTTGTGTGTGGTGTGACAATCCGGGAGCCACATATCTCTCAGCAAATCCAATTTTTCATGCAAGAACAAAGCATATTGAAATAGATTTTCACTTTGTTAGAGAAAGGGTTTCTAATAAACTCTTGGACATTCGGTTTATACGTTCTGAGGATCAGGCTGCTGATGGTTTCACCAAAGTCTTGCCTACACGAAGTTTTGAAGACTTCAAGCATAATCTTAACTTGATGAAGCTATGATTAAGGGAGGGTGTTAAACATATGATTGTGCCGGGTTATCAGTTGTGTCGTGTTGGGTTCAGAGACCTAACCGGCCGAAGGTTGTGGTAGTTAGTTTAAGTTAGGAAGTTAGAGGATATCTTATCTCTACCCAAACTTATTCTCCAAGTTGTAATCTCTTGTAACTATGCAGCTTGTATGCGCTATCACGGAGGTGCGCCCCTGTTATATAAACACGTACAACGCCGCTTCAAAGGGCACGATGCTTTCCGCCTATCGCACAAAGACCGCTGCTGCTGCTCAGTTTATTTGAATCATGCGTGCACAATGTTTAAATCAAGTCCATTCCAAACGCAAGGCTAAGAATACAATACAAGTAGAAATAGACCCGATTCTGAAAGCTGGGTTACTGAAGCTTACTTAAACTGGACCTACGGGAATATGCGTGCAAGAAACAGTATTGCCTTAGATCCATATTAGTTGTCGTTGAAATGGATGTATCTTGAATCGAAGGGAGTAGCAGAATTGATAAATGTAAATATTAGCCGGCTATAAGCAACAAGGAAGAACAATGAGCAAGGCGCCTATTCGTTAAGCATCTCGAGAAGGAAGAGTATTGATCGAAGCCTTCATCACGCTTCACAATCACAATCCATTCTTACTACATATCATCACATACACTTGGACGGTAAAATATACTAGTCTTCGTTATCTGCTCTGAATAAGATACACATATGCGATCGAGAAAAAAAACCTTACACCTGCTAGCTAGGCTGCTCAAGGATATCGGTGGGATTGGGTGATATCTTAGATCTCCACACTGGAATGATCGGAAAGGATAGGATGGTGCGTAGGCCCTGCGGGCTGCACTCATCGCATGCAAGAAAGAGTACCGCCTCAAATCCATATTTGTCCCTTAAATGGATGTATCTAGCATTGAACGTCTAGACACATCCGTTTCAGTGATAAATAATATGGATCAAATGGAGTAGCAGAATTAATAAATGTAAATGTCGGCCGGCTATAAGAAACAAGGAAGAACAACGAGCAATGAGCCTATTCATTAAGCACGTCAAGAAGGAAGAATAACGGTCGAAGCCTTGAGCACGCTTAAAGATCACAATCCATTGTTACTACAGATCATCACATGCACTGTGACGGCAAAATAGACTAGTCTTCGTTATCTGCTCTGAATAACATAGACAGATGCAGACCGGAAAAAAAGCCTTACACCTGCTAGCTAGGCTGCTTAGGGATATCGGTGGGATTGGGTGATATCTTAGATCTCCACACTGGAATCAACGGAAAGGATAGGATGGAGCATGGGCCCTGCGGACCTCCCTCATCGCGTGCCATGTACATCATGACCCCATTTGCGGCCCCACGAGTTCTTTAAGATCCAGTATTTTCGTTGAAATGCGTCTATGTCATAACCAACCACCAAGACGGTGTGGGTGGTGGTTTTGTTGCATGGACCGGTGTACACGCCCATGTCCTCGCTATAATAGTGGAAGTATATGTCGACCCCGATGTCCACTGTGACGGGCTGGACCGCAACCGCCGCCATCAAAGCCCTTTCGTTGCTGTATACTACACGAAACCGTTCTATGGAAGCAAAGCGAGAAAGACCATCCGACTTCATGTAACACCGATGCTCAATGCCGTCGTATGGGTAAGCCCTCTCCGTCGCTATACCGTTCTTTTTTATGAAGTCGAAAGCTCTCCACACCATACCACATCTGCAACCACGGTTATCTTTGTCGCAGTCGATGAGCATCTGTGGTGATAGATCCTCGAGCTTGCCAGTCTTGATAGCAGTTATGCCCTCCACAGCGCCAACGGCTGTGAAGGCCCAACATGAGCCGCAATAATCCCCTTGTTTCTTGACACTTGTCACCGCATTCTTGTCCCGCCAATCAACGCGGTCAGGGAGGTCCCCATTGGTGACCGCGGTATGAGGCATGTAATCGATGTCGTCTGGGAGGTGGCTCGTCGAGGTGCAATCAGCTTCGACGTTGGGTAGTTCAGCATGGGTCCTGTCGGCGAAAATGTTGAGTCCGAGCTTGAAGTGCGTATCGCCCTGGTTATTCTCATGAATGAAGCGCACATTCTGTTTGAAGATGCTAAAGCGCATCGACTTCTCATCGGGGTCATGTGCCACCTCATTGAATGCACACCATCGCTCATAGAGATCCCAAAGTGACTCCTCCGACTCTAGGTCTTGATCAGTAATGCCCATGCTCATCACTGGCGCAAGAGTTGCAATCGCGATGGCGACCACCAGTAGTATTGCCATGGTCGCCATGTTTAAACCACCCTGCACAGCACAACATATAATAGCCCAGTCAGTTTATATAGTTTATTCAACTACTAAGGCCCTGTTTGGAATCATAATAGATTATAATAATCTGGATTATGAAGATAGATTATATAATCTGGTTTATAAAAATAATCTAGGTGGGCATGTTTGGAGGCCAGATTATATAAACTGTAATCCAGGTTTTATATTATACAATGACATGTATGTCCTCTGTTTTTTAACTACAAAGGTAATAATCTAGATGAGCATGTTTGGAGGACGATGGCGGTGGCAGTAGGTAATTATCTCCAAGTTTCCAAGGGTGGTGGGTCATTAGTAATCTATAATCTGATTTTAGCTGGGGTAGAGTAGATTATGAGTTTTTAATAATCTGGCCATCTAGTTTTTATAAACTGCAATATAATCTGTACTGTTTGAAGACATAATAGATTATAAAAACTGGATTATATAATCTGAGTGTATCCAAACAGGGCCTAATATGCATTAAGTGTATTGATAAAAGTTCAACTACAACTTGCTTTGTTTGGTAACGGAAGAGAATTCCCTCCTCGAAACCCCATGGACGCAACCAAATGCTCTACGGGAGAAACACCACAGGGAAACCGTAAGGCAAAATGGTTAGTAAAGAGAAAGAAAATAAGTACTCCCTGTAAACTAATATAAAATCTTTTAGATCACTAGTACTCCGTATAGGATCTAGATCTTAAATCATAAATATAAGATCTAAGATCTAGACCTTATATTAATGAACTAAAAGATCTTATATTAGTTTACAGAAGGAGTAACTTCGATCATCATTGCTCATATGATTCAATTGATCCCCCACAAACAAGAAATCCGCAAAAAAAAACATGAAAAGAAAAAACTAGCAGGGGGGCGGCTCCCTCTCACACGGACACCTGTAAGAAACAAATACAGACCAACAGTGGCACCCAAAAGAAGCCTGGGTTCCCAATCAACAACACACAAAGAATAGCGTCATGGGGAAGACAGTTTACCACATTCCTCCTGTTCTTGAGGCGTACTAGATCCTTGAAGGGGGGGGGGGGGGGGGGGGGGGGGTCCGTGGTCCATAGCAAGTAGCACACGTGGTATGGAAGAGAAGGACATGCTTTTGGTGGGTGGAGTCACAAAGCATCTGCTTTTATAGATTATTCAAACTATTTTTTTAGTGTAGAGCACTCCTAAAAATCTAGGATATATATTAAGCTATATCATATCTCAAAATTTATGCATCATATCTCCAGCTATATCATATCACAAAATTTATGCACCATATCTCGAGCTATATCATATATATTAAATAAGTATTTAAATATAACCGAGCTATATATCATATACATTAGATAAGGATTTAGACATAAGATCTCCGGTGGTACTTCAAATGTACTCCGTCCGTTCTTAAATATAAGACCTTTTAGAGATTCCGCTATAGACTACATACGGAGCAAAATGAATGAATGCACATTTTAAAATATGTCTAGATACATCCGTATGTAGTTCATAGTGAAATCTCTACAAGGCCTTATATTTAGGAACGGAGGAAGTATCATATCTTAAGCTATATCATATACATTAAATAGTTGTTCAGATGCAAATTCTATAAGGATATTTCTATTGCGCCATGTCTTTATCATATATATTGAATATGTGTTTTGATACAACTTCTCTAAGGGCACTCCCAATGAATCATATCTTAACATATATTGCGTACATTAAATATGTGTTTGGATACAACTTCTAAGGGCAGCCCGGAGCTCCGCCTTTGACCATATCTTAGTCACTACATCTAAACAAAAAAAAATATGTAGGACTCTATTTAATGAGGAGGGAGACACCATATCTTATTTTAAATATAATTCTCTTTCTAGTCGTGGTTTTTTTGTAAAAAACCCCTTCGTTTTTTAGGATTCAACCCGCAGTCCCTTCATAAGTGGATTTGAGAAAAGCGCTTTATTTTTTTTAAAAAAAACCTACATTTGTAAGAATTTCAATCGCGATCCTTTGGTTCATCTTATCCAGACGCTTCCTCTCCAGCCGTGGCGAGGTGAGGGGCGGCGCAGGAGGAGGGAGGCCGCCTCCATCGGGTCGTCGCCGGCCGTGGTCGCGTGGGGGGAGGGAGGCCGCCTCCATCTGGCCGCCGCTCGACGTGCTCGTGCGAGGGGAGGAGGCTGCCCACATCTCCATCTGGCCGCCACCGGCCATGCTCGCGCAGCTAAATTAGGTCGGAAGCGAGGCTGCTGTCCAGATCCAGAGCACGTGCGGCGAATGAAGCCACCACAGTCGCGCACTCCAGGAGTGAATGGTAAGATCAGGCCATGACAGAGGATCTCAAAGGCCATGGCACGTCTTCTGCTTGCTCACCAACAGGGGGGGGGGGGGGGTTGTTGCTGCTCTGGCCGGCCACCGCGACCGCACACTTCACGAGTGGAGGGGGTGGGGTGACGTCAAGCCGTTCATGGATGCGCTAGATAGAGAAGAGGAGGAGCACAAACGCTGGGTGATGAGAGGAGAAATGGCGATGTGGATAAGAGGCACACAATGGGTTGTGTGGCGCTCTTGCTTTCTTCAATGAAATGAACTTGGTGTTGTGCTCTACCGACTGGAAGCTGTTGGATACTATGCGGCATCCATGCTTGTATTTGGGTCAACGTTGGAATGATTATCTCTGATTTTTGTCGTTGGTGGCTGAACAACGCATCTCATGTCATCGTCCTGCTCTCTGCTCTTTGTCATCTTATCTCTGATTTTTGTTGTGCTACATGTGCAGGTGTTTGTGGCAGTACGAGTTATTAGAATCCACGAGGAGCAACAAGAAGCAATAACCATTGCCAGCCTAGCTGCTTATAGGGACAACCACACGGTGTATTACTGTCTCGATCTAATTCACTTAACCACATATATCATCCATGGATTGGAGAGAGAGTGACAGGCCCAAGATAATCCACTTGATATTACAGGTATAATGATGCAATTCACACAAATGAACAAGCTTATCAAGATTGCCAGCAAGGTACTCAAATGATTTGAATTTCAAGCTCTTCATGTTTTCTTGGTTACCAGTCTGTAGTAGATGATAAACATTGGTGCTCAGTTCCTCAACTATAATCGGACTTTTACAGAAAACTAATAGCTGGTTTCATTGAACAGATCTTGCACGGTTTGGTGTTTCTCTAATAGTTAGTTTGGTATGTCTTTGAGGAACAATAGGCATTATTACTAGATGTATTCATTTTTTTGTGTGTGTTTTGATAACGTTCATAACCATGGCATTCTTACTATGATGCCGCAATGCGCATCTAGCTAGGTGTAGCTACTACAGTAAGTTTGCTCTCCACTTCAGAATTTAAAGGAGCTCAACATTTGTTTTATAGTTCAAACCAATGACTTATCTATTACAAATTAATATTGTCTTCTTCGGCTCTTTATTTTGCAGTTCTCTTCTCGAATCCCCTCTCTGTTGCCATGAGATGTCAGCAACACAAATTCGTGATGTTGCCAGGTAATCATGATGATTAAGAAAGAAAATGGTACCCAAGAGTATGTAGTGTGGTAATATTCAGAAAAATGTATGTTTCTATCACTTTCAGGTCCGTGCTAGCTATTTCTTTGAACAACATTCGAACAATAAACCATGGATGAGATCTGCAATCGTAGACAACTGCCGGATTTGTTCGTGTTGGGCTGTTCTTTCTTCATTTGAGAGTAGAGCTGCGAGTTTTTCCAGAGCCGTAAATACGTGCACACGTCCCATCATCGTCGGCCGTCTCGTCTAGCCTCTCCTTAGAAGCTCAACGGGATGGGACCGGAAAAGCGGGTGAAGATATCGTGTGCACGCCTGTTGATGGCACGGTCCATGTCCATGCTACGGGCTCCCGTGCATACAAGCTGAACGAAAACCCGAAGCACAACACTCTCGTATTCCTTGTCGATGAGCACGCCCGTTTGCCTCTGCAACTCAGCCTTGATGGGTAAGAATTCAGTTAGAGCGCTTCTGGGTGTCTCATGTCTTGTTACGACTGATGAATCGTTGAACTTGTCCACCGTCGGGTCGTTGGATGATCCGAGCTCCATCGCCACCTCGAGCTCCATCGCCATCGTCTAACAATTTCTAAGAGCAGAAGAAAACTCTGCCAGCCCACCACCTCCACAGGAGAGTCTCCACGATCTCCCTCCCCCCAACCCCACGGCGCCGACGCGCTCCCCGTCGCCTTCGTCCGCCACTCCTATGGTCCAGAGGGTCGCCGCCGCCCAACGCATGCCGTTATCACAATCTAGCCGCCAACCTATCCTCACGCATGGCGGCGTTGGTCGCGGGTGGCCACCTGCCACTCCTCCGCTTAGCCGTCGATGCCGCGCGGCTCGTTTTTCTTTTTTTTTTTTAAACAAACACCACTATATTAATCAGCAGGCATAGCAATATCGCTAGCCACCACACCAACAACATCATCTGGCCATAGAAGACCAGAACCGGCAACACCCGACACACCTAGCGCCCCCATAGCATGCGTCACTTTATTACAGTTTCTCCTACAGAATCTAAATAAAACATTGGAGAAATTCAGACCAACGAGCATCTGTGCATCCCGCACTATAACACCAATGTGTGATCTATCCTACTCCTCCTTATTTAGTGCATCCACAAGAACCTTAGAGTCAGTTTCAACCACAACTCTTGTCATGCCCCAGTTCATCGCCGCTGTTAGCCCTTGGATGCATGCCTCCGCTTCAGTATGAACCGCATCCATCGGGAACGCCATCTTCCCTGCACCCGATCCAGCAACAACTCCAGCGCTATCTCTGATAACGAAGCCCCAGCCACCTCTCCGTGGGTTCTCACTAAAAGCTCCATCAGTGTTAATTTTCAGCACTTCGGTCACCGGTCTCTCCCATTGATCAACACCATTTGCATGAATTGATGACCCCCTCGGTTTGGTCAGGTACATCACAAATTCTCCCGCCCATCTCCTGGACTGGGCAGCCACCTCTAGTACTGACCGAGAACCATCCTTAGCATTCCTCTTGTTCCGGGCTGTCCACCATTGCCACATCATTGCTAAGATTTGCATGCGTTGCTGTTCCTCCATATGAAAAATGGTCATGAGCATATCCTGGGCATTCAAACAAGAGCAAAGCTTCAGACGAGCTTCTTCCATATCCAACTCTCGCCACAACAATTTTACTTGTTTGCATCGAAGAAACAGGTGTCCCCCATCCTCATCAAGCCTACTACACATAGGACATACTATTTCAGTCTCCATTCCCCTTCTTTTGAAATTTAGTCTCCAAGGAAGGCTTTCATGAGCAAGTCGCCAAAGGAAATGTTTTGTTTTCGGAGCACAAGGTTGAGACCAAAGTAACTGCCAATCAAAACCCTTGATATTATTTCGCACACCCGATGAGGAAGCTCTGTCAGGCTGTGAAAACTTCTGCCCTGCCAACATCCTGTACGCTGAACGGACAGAGAAAATTCCTTTAGAATCGTAACTCCATGCAGGAAAGTCCTCCATATCTTGTCGAAGTGGGATCATAAGAATGGCCTCAGCATCTTCTTGGTAGAAAATGTCCCTGATAAGATGTTCGTCCCACTGACCGGATAATGGGTCGATAAGCTCTGACACTCGTGTCAAAAGACGTTGCCTCCTCGGAGTGATCACTGAATTTTGTCCAGCCCTTGGTAGCCACTTATCTTCCCAAATATGTACCTCTTCACCATTGCCAATCCGCCAAAGCATTCCCTGTTTTACCACCTCAATCCCTTTCATAATACTCCTCCATGTATATGACATATTCCGGGTCCTTACAGCCTCCAAAATAGTTTTATTTGGGAAATATTTGGCCTGCAACACCCGTGCACACATGGACTCAGGATTGATCAATATCCTCCAGACTTGACGAGCCAGCATCGCGAGATTAAAGAGGTGTAGATCACGGAACCCCAACCCTCCTTCCCTCTTCGGTCTAGCCATTTTATCCCAACTTATCCAGTGTACCTTCCGTTCATCCTTCTGTCGAGCCCATCAAAACCGGTTGATCATGGTACTGATTTGGTCACACATACTTTTCGTAATATCAAAACATGACATGGCAAAAGTGGGTATAGCTTGACCACAGGCTTTGATAAGTACATCTTTTGCAGCCCTAGAAAGCAGCCTCTCATCCCACCCTTGAATTCTGGCCCATATTCTCCCTTTCAGATATGCAAACGTATTAGTCCTGGACCTTCCCACATACGCTGGCAACCCAAGATATTTCTCATTCCTTGTTTCCACTTTAATGTTGAGAATGTCCGTGACCTTCCTTTTCACCTGGTTTGGAGTATTTGGGCTAAACATAGCAGCTGATTTGGAGTAGTTGACTGTTTGCCCCGAGCAATCCTCATACAGAGCTAGTATATTCTGAAGATGCGTAGCGTTCTCTTCTATTGCTTTCAGCAGAACCAACGAATCATCTGCGAACAAAAGATGATTGAAACTCGGGGCTGTTGTACACACTTTAACACCTTGGAGTCTTCCATCCTCCTCAGCTCTATTCAATAAACATGATAGAGCTGTTGGAAATATGCCCTAGAGGCAATAATAAATTAGTTATTATTATATTTCTTAGTTCATGATAATCGTTTATTATCCATGCTATAATTGTATTGATTGGAAACACAATACTTGTGTGGATACATAGACAAAACACTGTCCCTAGTAAGCCTCTAGTTGACTAGCTCGTTGATCAAAGATGGTCAAGGTTTCCTGGCCATAGGCAAGTGTTGTCACTTGATAACGGGATCACATCATTAGGAGAATCATGTGATGGACTAGACCCAAACTAATAGACGTAGCATGTTGATCGTGTCATTTTGTTGCTACTGTTTTCTGCGTGTCAAGTATTTATTCCTATGACCATGAGATCATATAACTCACTGACACCGGAGGAATGCTTTGTGTGTATCAAACGTCGCAACGTAACTGGGTGACTATAAAGATGCTCTACAGGTATCTCCGAAGGTGTTAGTTGAGTTAGTATGGATCAAGACTGGGATTTGTCACTCCGTGTGACGGAGAGGTATCTCGGGGCCCACTCGGTAATACAACATCACACATAAGCCTTGCAAGCAATGTAACTTAGTGTAAGTTGCGGGATCTTGTATTACGGAACGAGTAAAGAGACTTGCCGGTAAACGAGGTTGAAATAGGTATACGGATACTGACGATCGAATCTCGGGCAAGTAACATACCGAAGGACAAAGGGAATGACATACGGGATTATACGAATCCTTGGCACTGAGGTTCAAACGATAAAGATCTTCGTAGAATATGTAGGATCCAATATGGGCATCCAGGTCCCGCTATTGGATATTGACCGAGGAGTCTCTCGGGTCATGTCTACATAGTTCTCGAACCCGCAGGGTCTGCACACTTAAGGTTCGACGATGTTTTATGCGTATTTGAGTTATATGGTTGGTTACCGAATGTTGTTCGGAGTCCCGGATGGGATCACGGACGTCACGAGGGTTTCCGGAATGGTCCGGAGACGAAGATTGATATATAGGATGACCTCATTTGGTTACCGGAAAGTTTCGTGCATTACCGGAAAAGTTTCGGGCTCATCGGTAGTGTACCGGGAGTGCCGGGAGGGGTGCCGGGGACCATCGGGAGGGGTGTCACGCCCCAAGGGGTCTCATGGGCTATGGGAAGAGATAAACCAGCCCCTAGTGGGCTGGAATAAGTTCCCACTAAGGCCCATAAGGTTTGAGAAGGAAAAAACACAAGGTGGAAAGAGTTTCCAAGTGGGAAGGTGGAATCCTACTCCAAGTAGGATTGGAGTAGGACTCCTCCACCTCCAATTTCGGCCAAACCTTTGGGTTTTGAGGCTGCCTCCTCCCCTCCCTCCCACCTATATATACGGAGGTTTTAGGGCTGATTTGAGACGATTTTCTCACGGCTGCCCGACCACATACCTCCATAGTTTTTCCTCTAGATCACGTTTCTGCGGAGCTCGGGCGGAGCCCTGCTGAGACAAGATCATCACCAACCTCCGGAGCGCCGTCACGCTGCCGGAGAACTCTTCTACCTCTCCGTCTCTCTTGCTGGATCAAGAAGGCCGAGATCATCGTCGAGCTGTACGTGTGCTGAACGCGGAGGTGCCGTCCGTTCGGTACTAGATCGTGGGACTGATCGCGGGATTGTTCGCGGGGCGGATCGAGGGACGTGAGGACGTTCCACTACATCAACCGCGATCTCTAATCGCTTCTGCTGTACGATCTACAAGGGTACGTAGATCGCTCATCCCCTCTCGTAGATGAACATCACCATGATAGGTCTTCGTGCGCGTAGGAAAATTTTTGTTTCCCATGCGACGTTCCCCAACAGTGGCATCATGAGCTAGGTTCATGCGTAGATGTCTTCTCGAGTAGAACACAAAAGGTTTTGTGGGCGGTGATGTGCGTTTTGCTGCCCTCCTTAGTCTTTTCTTGATTCCGCGGTATTGTTGGACTGAAGCGGCTTGGACCGACATTACTCGTACGCTTACGAGAGACTGGTTTCATCGTTACGAGTAACCCCCTTTGCTCAAAGATGACTGGCAAGTGACGGTTTCTCCAACTTTAGTTGAATCGGATTTGACCAAGGAGGTCCTTGGATGAGGTTAAATAGCAACTCATATATCTCCGTTGTGGTGTTTGCGTAAGTAAGATGCGATCCTACTAGATACCCCCGGTCACCACGTAAAACTTGCAACAACAAAATTAGAGGACGTCTAACTTGTTTTTGCAGGGTATGCTTGTGATGTGATATGGCCAACG
The DNA here is from genome assembly GCF_904849725.1 of Hordeum vulgare subsp. vulgare. Classification (NCBI taxonomy): domain Eukaryota; kingdom Viridiplantae; phylum Streptophyta; class Magnoliopsida; order Poales; family Poaceae; genus Hordeum; species Hordeum vulgare. The sequence continues at coordinate 650,260,634 of NC_058519.1, forward strand.
ATGTGATGTGATATATTGGATGTATGAGATGATCATGTTGTAATAGAAATATCGACTTGCACGTCGATGGTACGGCAACCGGCAGGAGCCATAGGGTTGTCTTTATAACTAACGTTTGTGCTTGCAGATGCGTTTACTATTTTGCTAGGACGTAGCTTTAGTAGTAATAGCATGAGTAGCACGACAACCCCGATGGCGACACGTTGATGGAGATCATGATGATGGAAATCATGGTGTGACGCCGGTGACAAGAAGATCGTGCCGGTGTTTTGGTGATGGAGATCAAGAAGCACGTGATGATGGCCATATCATGTCACTTATGAATTGCATGTGATGTTAATCCTTTTATGCACCTTATTTTGCTTAGAACGACGGTAGCATTATGAGGTGATCTCTCACTAAAATTTCAAGACGAAATTGTGTTCTCCCCGACTGTGCACCGTTGCTACAGTTCTTCGTTTCGAGACACCACGTGATGATCGGGTGTGATAGACTCAACGTTCACATACAACGGGTGCAAAACAGTTGCGCACGCGGAACACTCGGGTTAAGCTTGACGAGCCTAGCATGTGCAGACATGGCCTCGGAACACATGAGACCGAAAGGTCGAGCATGAATTGTATAGTTGATATGATTAGCATAGAGATGCTTACCACTGAAACTATTCTCGACTCACGTGATGATCGGACTTGAGATAGTGGATTTGGATCATGTACCACTCAAATGACTAGAGAGATGTACTTTTTGAGTGGGAGTTCTTAAGTAATATGATTAATTGAACTAATTGTCATGAACATAGTCTAATGGTATTTGCGAATTACGATGTAGCTTGCGCTATAGCTCTACTGTTTTTATATGTTCCTAGAGAAAATTTAGTTGAAAGTTGATAGTAGCAAACTTTGCAGACTGAGTCTGTAAAACCGAGGATTGTCCTCGTTGCTGCACAGAAGGCTTATGTCCTTAATGCACCACTCGGTGTGCTGCACCTCGAGCGTCGTCTGTGGATGCTGTGAACATCCGACATACACGTTTCTGATTACTACACAATAGTTCAGTGCAAGATACTTAATGGCTTAGAAGCAAGGCGCCGAAAACGTTGTAAAACGTCACGGAACATAAGTGATGTTCTAAAGAGATGAAATTGTGATTTCATGCTTGTGCCCTTGTTAAGAGGTACGAGACCTCCAACAAGATTCTTTGTCCACAAAGTAAAAGAGAAAAGCTCAATCGATGAGCGTGTGCTCAGATTGTTTGAGTACGACAATCACTTGAATCAAGTGGGAGTTAATCTTCCAGATGAGATGGTGATGGTTCTCCAAAAGACACTGCCACCAAGCTGTGAGAGCTTCGTGATGAACTATAACATATTGAGGATAGATACAATGATCCTTGAGCGATTCGTGATGTTTGACACTGCGAAAGTAGAAATCAAGAAGGAGCGTCAATAGTTGATGGTTTGTAAAACCACTAAGTTTCAAGAAAGGCAAGGGCTAGAAGGGATACTTCGTGAAACGGCAAAACAGTTGCTGCACTAATGAAGAGACCCAATATTAAACCCAAACCCGAGACTAAGTGCTTCCGTAATGAGGGGAACAATCACTGAGGCAGAGCAACTCAAGATACTTGGTAGATAAGATGGCTGGCAAAAGTCGAAAGAAGTGTATTTGATATACATGATGTTGATGTGTACTTTACTAGTACTCCTAGTAGCACGAGGGTATTGGATACCAGTTCAGTTGCTAAGTGATTAGTGACGCGAAATGAAAGCTACGGCATAAACGGAGACTAGCTAAAGGCGAGGTGACGATACGTGTTGGAAGTGTTTCCAAGATTGATATGATCAAACGTCGCACGCTCCCTCTATCATCGGGATTGGTGTTAAACCTAAATAATTGTTATTTCGTGCTTGCGTTAAACATGAACATGATTGGATCGTGTTTATTGCAATACGATTATTCATTTAAAGAGAATAATGGTTACTCTATTTTCTTGAATAATCACCTTCAATGGTTTATTGAATCTCGATCGTAGTGTTACACATGTTCATGATATTGGTGCCAAAAGATACGAGTTGATGATGATAGTACCACTTACTTGTGGCACTGCCGCTTAAGTCATGTTAGTATAAATTACATGAAGAGGCTCCATGCTGATGGATCTTTGTACTCACCTGATTTCGAATCACTAGTGACATGCAAATCATACCACATGAGCAAGGCCTTGTTTTCATTGAGATGAAATAAGATAGTAACTTGTTGAAAGTGATACATTTTGATGTATGCAGTCCAATGGTTGCTGAGGCACGTAGTGGATATCATTATGTTCTTACTTCACTGACGATTTGAGTAGATACAGGAGTATTTACTTAATGAATCACAAGTCTGAAATGTTGAAAAGTTCAATTCCGTTTCAGAGTGAAGTTCGTCGTAACAAGAGGATAAACTGTCTACGATATGATCATGGAAATGAATATCTGAGTTATGAGTTTTGGTACGCAGTTAAGACAATGTGGAAATTGTTTCGCAGTTCATGCCACCTGGAACATCATAGTGTGATGATGTGTCTGAACGTCATAGCCACGCACTATTTGGTATGGTGCATACTATGATGTCTCTTATCGAATTACCACTATCGTTTATGGGTTATGCATTAGAGACAACCGCACTCACTTTAAATAGGGCACCGCGTATTTCCGTTGAGATGACACAGTATAGACTGAGGTTTAGAGAAATCTAAACTGTCGTTTCTTGAAAGTTTGGGGCTTCGACACTTATGTGAAAAAGTTTCAGTCTGATAAGCTCGAACCCAAAGCGGATAAATGCATCTTCATAGGATATCCAAAACAGTTGGGTACATCTCCTATCTCAGATCCGAAAGCAAAGTGTTTGTTTCTAGAAACGGATCCTTTCTCGAGGAAAGGTTTCTCTCGAAAGAATTTGAGTGGGAGGGTAGTAGAACTTGATGAGGTTATTGAACCATCACTTCAACCAGTGTGTAGCAGGGTGCAGGAAGTTGTTCCTGTGGCGCCTACACCAATTGAAGTGGAAGCAGATGATGGTGATCATCAAGCATCGGATCAAGTTACTACAAGCCTCGTAGGTTGACAAGGTCGCATACTACTACAGAGTGGTACGGTAACCCTGTCTTGGAGGTCATGTTGTTGAGCAACAGTGAACCTACGAGTTATGGAGAAAGCGATGGTGGGCCCAGATTCTGACAAATGGCTGGAAGCCATGAAATCCGAGAGAGGATCCATGTATAAAACAAAGTGTAGACTTTGAAAGAACTACTTGATGGTCATAAGACTATTGAGTAAAGATGGATCTTTAAAAGAAGACAGACGATGATGGTGATAAGTCACTATTAAGAAAAGCTCGACTTGTCGCAAAGATGTTTTCGACAAGATCAAACAGTTGACTATGATGAGACTTTCTCACTCGTAGCGATGCTAAAGGTCTGTTGGAATTATGTTAGTTGTTGATGCATTATTTATGAAATATTGCACGTAGGATGTCAAAACATTGTTTTCTCGACGGTTTCCTTGAGCAAACATTGTATGTGATACAACCAGAAGGTTTTGACGATCCTAAAGATACTAACAAGTATGCAAGCTCCAGTGATCCTTCAATGGACTGGTGCAAGCATCTCGGAGTTGGAATATACACTTTGATGAGATGATCAAAGATTTTGGGTTTGTACAAGGTTTATGAGAAACTTGTATTTCCAAAGAAGTGAGTGGGAGCACTATAGAATTTCTGATAGGTATATGTGGTTGACATATTGTGGATCAGAAGTAATGTAGAATTTCTGTAAAGCATACAAGGTTGTTTGAAAGAAGTTTTCAAAGGAGTACCTGGATTACGCTACTTGAACGTTGAGCATCAAAGATCTATGGTGATAGATCGAAAGCGCTTAATAGAAGTTTCAACAAGATGCATGCCTTGACAAGTTTTTGAAAGAGTTCAAAATAGACCAGCAAAGAAGGAGTTCTTGGTTGCGTTGTGAGGTGTGAATTTGAGTAAGACTCAAAACCCGACCACGGCAGAATAAAGAGAATAGACGAAGGTCGTCTTCTATGCCTTAGCCGTAGAATCTAAAGTATGCCATACTGTGTACCGCACCTGAAGTGTGCCTTGACTCAAAGTATGTTGAGAGGTACAGAGAGTGATCCATGATTGAATCACTAGCAGCGGTCGAAATTTATCCTTAGTAACTAATGGACTAAGGAATTTTTCTCGATTATGGAGGTGGTTAAAGAGTTCGTCGTAAAGGGTTACGTCGATGCAAGCTTTGACACTAATCCGAATAACTATGAGTAGTGAAACGGATTCGTATAGTAGAGTAGATATTTGGAGTATTTCCGAATAGCACGTAGTAGCAGCATCTATAAGATGACATAAAGATTTGTAAAGAACGCACGGATCTGAAAGTTTCAGAACCGTTGACTAAAACCTCTCTCACGAGCAAGACGTGATCAGACCCCATAACTATATGGGTGTTGGATTCGTTGGAATCACATGGTGATGTGAACTAGATTATTGACTCTAGTGCAAGTGGGAGACTGTTGGAAATATGCCCTAGAGGCAATAATAAATTAGTTATTATTATATTTCTTAGTTCATGATAATCGTTTATTATCCATGCTATAATTGTATTGATTGGAAACACAATACTTGTGTGGATACATAGACAAAACACTGTCCCTAGTAAGCCTCTAGTTGACTAGCTCGTTGATCAAAGATGGTCAAGGTTTCCTGGACATAGGCAAGTGTTGTCACTTGATAACGGGATCACATCATTAGGAGAATCATGTGATGGACTAGACCCAAACTAATAGACGTAGCATGTTGATCGTGTCATTTTGTTGCTACTGTTTTCTGCGTGTCAAGTATTTATTCCTATGACCATGAGATCATATAACTCACTGACACCGGAGGAATGCTTTGTGTGTATCAAACGTCGCAACGTAACTGGGTGACTATAAAGATGCTCTACAGGTATCTCCGAAGGTGTTAGTTGAGTTAGTATGGATCAAGACTGGGATTTGTCACTCCGTGTGACGGAGAGGTATCTCGGGGCCCACTCGGTAATACAACATCACACATAAGCCTTGCAAGCAATGTAACTTAGTGTAAGTTGCGGGATCTTGTATTACGGAACGAGTAAAGAGACTTGCCGGTAAACGAGGTTGAAATAGGTATACGGATACTGACGATCGAATCTCGGGCAAGTAACATACCGAAGGACAAAGGGAATGACATACGGGATTATACGAATCCTTGGCACTGAGGTTCAAACGATAAAGATCTTCGTAGAATATGTAGGATCCAATATGGGCATCCAGGTCCCGCTATTGGATATTGACCGAGGAGTCTCTCGGGTCATGTCTACATAGTTCTCGAACCCGCAGGGTCTGCACACTTAAGGTTCGACGATGTTTTATGCGTATTTGAGTTATATGGTTGGTTACCGAATGTTGTTCGGAGTCCCGGATGGGATCACGGACGTCACGAGGGTTTCCGGAATGGTCCGGAGACGAAGATTGATATATAGGATGACCTCATTTGGTTACCGGAAAGTTTCGTGCATTACCGGAAAAGTTTCGGGCTCATCGGTAGTGTACCGGGAGTGCCGGGAGGGGTGCCGGGGACCATCGGGAGGGGTGTCACGCCCCAAGGGGTCTCATGGGCTATGGGAAGAGATAAACCAGCCCCTAGTGGGCTGGAATAAGTTCCCACTAAGGCCCATAAGGTTTGAGAAGGAAAAAACACAAGGTGGAAAGAGTTTCCAAGTGGGAAGGTGGAATCCTACTCCAAGTAGGATTGGAGTAGGACTCCTCCACCTCCAATTTCGGCCAAACCTTTGGGTTTTGAGGCTGCCTCCTCCCCTCCCTCCCACCTATATATACGGAGGTTTTAGGGCTGATTTGAGACGATTTTCTCACGGCTGCCCGACCACATACCTCCATAGTTTTTCCTCTAGATCACGTTTCTGCGGAGCTCGGGCGGAGCCCTGCTGAGACAAGATCATCACCAACCTCCGGAGCGCCGTCACGCTGCCGGAGAACTCTTCTACCTCTCCGTCTCTCTTGCTGGATCAAGAAGGCCGAGATCATCGTCGAGCTGTACGTGTGCTGAACGCGGAGGTGCCGTCCGTTTGGTACTAGATCGTGGGACTGATCGCGGGATTGTTCGCGGGGCGGATCGAGGGACGTGAGGACGTTCCACTACATCAACCGCGATCTCTAATCGCTTCTGCTGTACGATCTACAAGGGTACGTAGATCGCTCATCCCCTCTCGTAGATGAACATCACCATGATAGGTCTTCGTGCGCGTAGGAAAATTTTTGTTTCCCATGCGACGTTCCCCAACAAGAGCCTCCCCACAAATTAAGAACAAATAGGGGGATAAAGGATCCCCCAGTCGAAGCCCTCTCTGTGGTGTTATTGTATCTGAGTATGCATTATTCACCTTTATTCTGTATCTGACCGACGATACACAATGCATAATTCTCTTAATCCAATCCTCATGAAAGCCTAGTCTCCTCATCATATCCTCCAGAAAGTGCCACTCCACCCTATCATATGCCTTGCTCATATCAAGCTTCACCGCAGCAAAACACTCCTTCCCCCTTCTCTTATTATGCATGAAATGTGTGCACTCATATGCAAGGAGTATGTTATCTGTAATAAGTCTACCCGGTACAAATGCACTTTGATTCTGGGAAATGATCTCAGGGAGAATTATTTTCAATCTATTTGCCAAAACTTTGGAGATTAACTTGTAGACAACATTACATAAACTAATAGGCCTCAACTCTTTCATACTTACAGGATTTGCAACCTTCGGGATTAGCACCACACATGTATCATTCCATCCATCAGGTATATCTCCCCCATTCAGCACCTTGAGCACCTCTGACGAAATATCCTTCCCCACCACATTCCAATATTTCTTATAGAATAAAGCCGGCATACCATCTAGACCCGGAGCTTTAAGGTCATCGATACTGTCAAGGGCTTCATAAACTTCCCCCTCAGTGAACTCCTTCAAAAGGACATCATTCATAGCCGGTGTCACTCGAGGGCCGATCTGTTCCAAGAGCTCTGCCGACCTAGTACCTGCATTGGATGTGAACAAATTAACAAAATAATTAGATGCTAACTCCTCCAAATCCTTCTCCTCTGTCACCTCCACTCCATCATCCCTCCTTAGCATTTTAATCCGGTTCTTTTTCTTTCTTCTTGTAGCTACCGCATGGAAAAACTTTGTATTGCGGTCTCCCTCCTTTAGCCATGACACATGAGCACGTTGTTTCCCGTACGTGTTTTTTTGATCCTGCAGTCTGCTCAATTTGAAACGCAAAATAGCCTCTTTTCGTACCATGCCTACCGAAATATCCCCCCTTCTACATTTCTCCAACTCCTTTTTTAGACCATTTATACGGTTGTCCAGCTCCCCCAAAACCTCCTTACTCCATCTCACCAGAACACCAACCACCCCCTCCAAACCCCCTTTCACCGACTTTCTCTCTACATTGATAGCTTCCTCCCAAGCCTTCCTTACCCTTTCTTCACATTCTTCCTCCTCTACCCATCGAGCTTCAAACCTAGGGATAACTCCTCTCCCTCTCTCTCTGCGGCACCGCTCTACACCTTGAGTATCAATGATAATTGGTCGGTGGTCTGAATGCCGGGGCTCTACATGAGTGGCCGTGAATAAAGGAAATCTTGTACGCCATGCAGGGCATGCAACCGCACGATCCAAACGTTCTCGTATATATCTCGCTGCATCATGGTTGTGGTTCCTCCATGTGAACACATCCCCTTTAAATCCGAGATCCATCAAATTAAAATCTTCCAGCGCCGTCCGGAAACGATCCATACATGCTTGGGGCCGAGGCATTCCCCCCTCTTTTTCCCATTCAAATAAAATTTCATTGAAATCTCCCGCACACATCCACGGTTTATCACTATGGTTTTTGAGAATTCTCAGCAACTTCCAAGACTTCTCTCTCTCCTGTGATCTTGGCTCCCCATAGAACCCCGTGAACCTCCATTGGAATCCATCATCTTCGGTAATCTCCACATCTATATGGTATTTTGTGTTGGGGAACGTCGCATGGGAAACAAAATTTTTCCTACGCGCACGAAGACCTATCATGGTGATGTCCATCTACGAGAGGGGATGAATGATCTACGTACCCTTGTAGACCGTACAGCAGAAGCGTTAGAGAACGCGGTTGATGTAGTGGAACGTCCTCACGTCCCTCGATCCGCCCCGCGAACAATCCCGCGATCAGTCCCACGATCTAGTACCGAACGGACGGCACCTCCGCGTTCAGCACACGTACAGCTCGACGATGATCTTGGCCTTCTTGATCCAGCAAGAGAGATAGAGAGGTAGAAGAGTTCTCCGGCAGCGTGACGGCCCTCCGGAGGTTGGTGATGACTTTGTCTCAGCAGGGCTCCGCCCGAGCTCCGCAGAAACGCTATCTAGAGGAAAAACCGTGGAGGTATGTGGTCGGGCTGCCGTGGAAAAGTCATCTCAAATCAGCCCTAAAACCTCCGTATATATAGGTGGGAGGGAGGGGGCCTTGCCTTGGGGTCCAAGGACCCTCAAGGGGGTCGGCCGAGCCAAGGGGGAGGACTCTCCCCCCCAAACCGAGTTGGACTAGGTTTGGTGGGAGGGAGTCCCCCTTCCTTCCCACCTCCTCCCTTTTTTTTTTCTTTCTCTCTTGATTTTCTTCTCCTTGGCGCATAGGGCACTTCTGGGCTGTCCCACCAGCCCACTAAGGGCTGGAGTGTCTCCCCCAAAGCCTATGGGCTTCCCCGGGGTGGGTTGCCCCCCCCCCCCCCCGGTGAACTCCCGGAACCCATTCGTCATTCCCGGTACATTCCCGGTAACTCCGAAAACCTTCCGGTAATCAAATGAGGTCATCCTATATATCAATCTTCGTTTCCGGACCATTCCGGAAACCCTCGTGACGTCCGAGATCTCATCCGGGACTCCGAACAACATTCGGTAACCAACCATATAACTCAAATACGCATAAAACAACGTCGAACCTTAAGTGTGCAGACCCTGCGGGTTCGAGAACTATGTAGACATGACCCGAGAGACTCCTCGGTCAATATCCAATAGAGGGACCTGGATGCCCATATTGGATCCTACATATTCTACGAAGATCTTATCGTTTGAACCTCAGTGCCAAGGATTCGTATAATCCCGTATATCATTCCCTTTGTCCTTCGGTATGTTACTTACCCGAGATTCGATCGTTAGTATCCGCATACCTATTTCAATCTCGTTTACCGGCAAGTCTCTTTACTCGTTCCGTAATACAAGATCCCGCAACTTACACTAAGTTACATTGCTTGCAAGGCTTGTGTGTGATGTTGTATTACCGAGTGGGCCCCGAGATACCTCTCCGTCACACGGAGTGACAAATCCCAGTCTTGATCCATACTAACTCAACTAACACCTTCGGAGATACCTGTAGAGCATCTTTATAGTCACCCAGTTACGTTGCGACATTTGATACACAAAAAGCATTCTTCCGGTGTCAGTGAGTTATATGATCTCATGGTCATAGGAATAAATACTTGACACGCAGAAAACAGTAGCAACAAAATGACACGATCAACATGCTACGTCTATTAGTTTGGGTCTAGTCCATCACGTGATTCTCCCAATGACGTGATCCAGTTATCAAGCAACAACACCTTGTTCATAATCAGAAGACACTGACTATCATTGATCAACTGGCTAGCCAACTAGAGGCATGCTAGGGACGGTGTTTTGTCTATGTATCCACACATGTAAATGAGTCTTCATTCAATACAATTATAGCATGGATAATAAACTATTATCTTGATACAGGAATTATAATAATAACTATATTTATTATTGCCTCTAGGGCATAACTCCAACAGTCTCCCACTTGCACTAGAGTGAATTACATTGTAATAAATCTAACACCCACACAGTTCTGGTGTCGATCATGTTTTGGCCGTGGAAGAGGTTTAGTCAGCGGGTCTGCTACATTCAGATCCGTGTGCACCTTGCATATATTTACGTCCTCTTCCTCGACGTAGTCGCGGATGAGGTTGAAGCATCGTTTGATGTGTCTGGTCTTCTTGTGAAAACGTGGTTCCTTTGCTAAGGCAATGTCACCCGTGTTGTCACAGAACAAGGTTATAGGATCCAGTGCACTTGGCACCACTCCAAGATCCGTCATGAACTGCTTCATCCAGACACCCTCCTTAGCCGCCTCCAAGGCAGCCATGTACTCCGCTTCACATGTAGAATCTGTTACGACGCTTTGCTTGGAACTGCACCAGCTTACTGCACCCCCATTAAGAATAAATACGTATCCGGTTTGCGACTTAGAGTCGTCCGGATCTGTGTCAAAGCTTGCATCGACGTAACCTTTTACGGCGAGCTCTTCGTCACCTCCATACACGAGAAACATCTCCTTAGTCCTTTTCAGGTACTTCAGGATATTCTTGACCGATGTCCAGTGATCCACTCCTGGATTACTCTGGAACCTACCTGCCATACTTTTGGCCAGGCTAATATCCGGTCTAGTGCACAGCATCGCATACATGATAGAACCTATGGCTGAAGCATAGGGGATGGAGCGCATATGCTCTCTATCTTCATCAGTTGCTGGGCACTGAGTCTTACTCAATCTCGTACCTTGTAAAACTGGCAAGAACCCCTTCTTGGACTGTTCCATTTTGAACCTCTTCAAAACTTTATCAAGGTATGTGCTTTGTGAAAGTCCTATCAGGCGTTTTGATCTATCCCTATAGATCTTAATGCCTAAAATGTAAGCAGCTTCTCCTAGGTCCTTCATAGAGAAACTTTTATTCAAGTAACCTTTTATGCTCTCCAAAAGCTCTACGTTGTTTCCAATCAGTAATATGTCATCAACATATAATATTAGAAATGCCACAGAGCTCCCACTCACTTTCTTGTAAATACAAGATTCTCCAACCACTTGTATAAACCCAAATGCTTTGATCACCTCATCAAAGCGTTTGTTCCAACTTCGAGATGCTTGCACCAGTCCATAAATGGATCGCTGGAGCTTGCACACCTTGTCAGCATTTTTAGGATCGACAAAACCTTCGGGTTGCATCATATACAACTCTTCCTTAAGGAAACCGTTAAGGAACGCCGTTTTGACATCCATCTGCCAGATTTCATAATCGAAAAATGCAGCTATTGCTAACATGATTCTAACGGACTTAAGCATCGCTACAGGTGAGAAAGTCTCATCGTAGTCAACTCCTGGAACTTGTGAAAAACCCTTTGCCACAAGTAGAGCTTTATAAACGGTCACATTACCGTCAGCGTCCGTCTTCTTCTTAAAGATCCATTTATTCTGAATAGCCTTGCGGCCCTCAGGTAGTATCTCCAAAGTCCATACTTTGTTCTCATACATGGATCCTATCTCGGATTTCATGGCTTCTAGCCATTTGTTGGAATCTGGGCCCACCATTGCTTCTTCATAATTTGCAGGTTCATTGTTGTCTAACAACATGATTGATAAGACGGGATTACCGTACCACTCTGGAGCAGCGCGTGATCTCGTCGACCTGCGTGGTTCAACAGAAACTTGAACTGGAGTTTCATGATCATCATCATTAACTTCCTCCTCAACCGGCGTCGCAACGACAGAGGTTTCCCCTTGCCCTGCGCCACCATCCAGAGGGATGAGAGGTTCGACAACCTCGTCAAGTCCTATCTTCCTCCCACTCAATTCTCTCGAGAGAAACTCCTTCTCGAGAAAAGCTCCGTTTTTAGCAACAAACACTTTACCCTCGGATTTGAGATAGAAGGTGTACCCAACTGTCTCTTTTGGGTAACCTATGAAGACGCACCTTTCCGCTTTGGGTTCCAGCTTTTCAGGCTGAAGCTTTTTGACATAAGCATCACATCCCCAAACTTTAAGAAACGACAACTTTGGCCTTTTGCCATACCACAGTTCGTATGGTGTCGTCTCAACGGATTTTGATGGTGCCCTATTTAAAGTGAATGCAGCTGTTTCTAATGCATAACCCCAAAATGATAACGGCAAATCAGTAAGAGACATCATAGATCGCACCATCTCTAACAAAGTACGATTACGACGTTCGGACACACCATTACGCTGTGGTGTTCCAGGCGGTGTTAACTGCGAAACAATTCCACATTGTCTTAAGTGAGCACCAAACTCGAAACTCAGATATTCACCCCCACGATCAGACCGTAGGAACTTGATCTTCTTGTTACGATGATTTTCCACTTCACTCTGAAATTGCTTGAACTTTTCAAATGTTTCAGACTTGTGCTTCATCAAGTAGACATAACCATATCTACTTAAATCGTCAGTGAAGGTGAGAAAATAACGATATCCGCCGCGTGCCTCTACGCTCATTGGACCACACACATCGGTATGTATGATTTCCAACAAGTCACTTGCACGCTCCATTGTTCCGGAGAATGGAGTCTTAGTCATCTTGCCCATGAGGCATGGTTCGCACGTGTCAAGTGAATCAAAGTCAAGTGACTCCAAAAGTCCATCAGCATGGAGTTTCTTCATGCGCTTTACACCAATATGACCCAAGCGGCAGTGCCACAAAAATATGGCGCTATCATTGTTAACTCTAACTCTTTTGGTCTCAATGTTATGTATATGCGTATCGCTATCAAGATTCAATATGAACAATCCTCTCACATTAGGTGCATGACCATAAAAGATGTTACTCATAGAAATAGAACAACCATTATTCTCAGACTTAAAAGAGTAACCGTCTCGCAATAAACAAGATCCAGATATAATGTTCATGCTCAACGCAGGCACTAAATAACAATGATTTAAGTTCATCACTAATCCCGATGGTAGCTGAAGTGACACTGTGCCGACGGCGATTGCATCAACCTTGGAACCATTTCCCACGCGCATCGTCACTTCGTCTTTCGCCAGCCTTCGTCTATTCCGCAGTTCCTGCTTCGAGTTGCAAATGTGAGCAACAGAACCGGTATCGAATACCCAGGCACTACTACGAGAGCCGGTTAAGTACACATCAATAACATGTATATCAAATATACCTGATTTTTCTTTGCCCGCCTTCTTATCTGCCAGATACTTGGGGCAATTGCGCTTCCAGTGACCCATACCCTTGCAATAGAAGCACTCTGTTTCAGGCTTAGGTCCAGCCTTGGGTTTCTTCCGCGGATTGGCAACAGGCTTGCCGCTCTTCTTCGAATTGACCTTCTTGCCTTTGCCGTTTCTCTTGAAACTAGTGGTCTTGCTCACCATCAACACTTGATGCTCTTTACGGAGTTCAGACTCTGCGACTTTCAGCATCGCAAACAACTCGCCGGGAGACTTGTTCATCCCTTGCATGTTGTAGTTCAACACAAAGCCTTTATAGCTTGGCGGCAGTGATTGAAGGATTCTGTCAGTGATAGCTTCTTGCGGGAGTTCAATCCCCAGCTCAGCTAGACGGTTTGAGTACCCAGACATTTTGAGCACATGTTCACTGACAGACGAGTTTTCCTCCATCTTGCAAGCATAGAATTTATCGGAGGTCTCATACCTCTCGATCCGGGCATTCTTCTGAAAGATAAACTCCAACTCCTGGAACATCTCAAATGCTCCATGACGCTCAAAGCGACGTTGAAGTCCCGGTTCTAAGCCATACAAGACTGCACATTGAACTATTGAGTAGTCCTCCTTACGTGCTAACCAAGCGTTCTTAACATCCTGATCAGCCGTAGCGGGTGGTTCATCTCCTAGCGCAGCATTAAGGACATAATCCTTCTTCCCAGCTTGTAAGATTAGCTTAAGATTACGAGCCCAGTATACAAAGTTGCTTCCATCATCTTTCAACTTAGCTTTCTCTAGGAACGTATTAAAATTCAGGATGACTGTCGCCTGAGCCATGATCTACAACACAAATATATGCAAAGTGGACTTAGACTATGTTCAAGATAATTAGAGTTCAACTTAATCAAATTATATGCTAAACTCCCACTCAAAAAGTACGTCTCTCTAGTCATTTGAGTGGTTCATGATCCACTTACACTATCCCAAGTCCGATCATCACGTGAGTTGAGTATAGTTTCAGTGGTAAGCATCCCTATGCTAATCATATCAACTATATGATTCATGATCGACCTTTCGGTCTCTTGTGTTCCGAGGCCATGTCTGCACATGCTAGGCTCGTCAAGCTTAACCCGAGTGTTCCGCGTGCGCAACTGTTTTGCACCCGTTGTATGTGAACGTTGAGTCTATCACACCCGATCATCACGTGGTGTCTCGAAACGACGAACTGTAGCAACGGTGCACAGTCAGGGAGAACACAATTTCGTCTTGAAATTTTAGTGAGAGATCACCTCATAATGCTACCGTTGATCTAAGCAAAATAAGGTGCATAAAAGGATTAACATCACATGCAATTCATAAGTGACATGATATGGCCATCATCACGTGCTTCTTGATCTCCATCACCAAAGCACCAGCACGATCTTCTTGTCACCGGCGCCACACCATGATCATCCATCAATGTGTTGCCATCGGGGTTGTCGTGCTACTTATGCTATTACTACTAAAGCTACATCCTAGCAAAATAGTAAACGCATCTGCAAGCACAAACGTTAGTATAAAGACAACCCTATGGCTCCTGCCGGTTGCCGTACCATCGACGTGCAAGTCGATATTTCTATTACAACATGATCATCTCATACATCCAATATATCACATCACATCGTTGGCCATATCACATCACAATCATACCCTGCAAAAACAAGTTAGACGTCCTCTAATTTTGTTGTTGCATGTTTTACGTGGTGACCAAGGGTATCTAGTAGGATCGCATCTTACTTACGCAAACACCACAACGGAGATATATGAGTTGCTATTTAACCTCATACAAGGACCTCCTCGGTCAAATCCGATTCAACTAAAGTTGGAGAAACCGTCACTTGCCAGTCATCTTTGAGCAAAGGGGGTTACTCGTAACGATGAAACCAGTCTCTCGTAAGCGTACGAGTAATGTCGATCCAAGCCGCTTCAATCCAACAATACCGCGGAATCAAGAAAAGACTAAGGAGGGCAGCAAAACGCACATCACCGCCCACAAAAACTTTTGTGTTCTACTCGAGAAGACATCTACGCATGAACCTAGCTCATGATGCCACTGTTGGGGAACGTCGCATGGGAAACAAAAAATTTCCTACGCGCACGAAGACCTATCATGGTGATGTCCATCTACGAGAGGGGATGAATGATCTACGTACCCTTGTAGACCGTACAGCAGAAGCGTTAGAGAACGCGGTTGATGTAGTGGAACATCCTCACGTCCCTCGATCCGCCCCGCGAACAATCCCGCGATCAGTCCCACGATCTAGTACCGAACGGACGGCACCTCCGCGTTCAGCACACGTACAGCTCGACGATGATCTCGGCCTTCTTGATCCAGCAAGAGAGACGGAGAGGTAGAAGAGTTCTCCGGTAGCGTGACGGCGCTCCGGAGGTTGGTGATGACCTTGTCTCAGCAGGGCTCCGCCCGAGCTCCGCAGAAACGCGATCTAGAGGAAAAACCGTGGAGGTATGTGGTCGGGCTGCCGTGGAAAAGTCGTCTCAAATCAGCCCTAAAACCTCCGTATATATAGGTGGGAGGGAGGGTCCTTGCCTTGGGGTCCAAGGACCCTCAAGGTGGTCGGCCGAGCCAAGGGGGAGGACTCTCCCCCCCAAACCGAGTTGGACTAGTTTTGGTGGGAGGGAGTCCCCCTTCCTTCCCACCTCCTCCCTTTTTTTTTCTTTCTCTCTTAATTTTCTTCTCCTTAGCGCATAGGGCACTTCTGGGCTGTCCCACCAGCCCACTAAGGGCTGGTGTGTCTCCCCCAAATCCTATGGGCTTCCCCGGGGTGGGTTGCCCCCCCCCCCCCGGTGAACTCCCGGAACCCATTCGTCATTCCCGGTACATTCCCGGTAACTCCGAAAACCTTCCGGTAATCAAATGAGGTCATCCTATATATCAATCTTCGTTTCCGGACCATTCCGGAAACCCTCGTGACGTCCGAGATCTCATCCGGGACTCCGAACAACATTCGGTAACCAACCATATAACTCAAATACGCATAAAACAACGTCGAACCTTAAGTGTGCAGACCCTGCGGGTTCGAGAACTATGTAGACATGACCCGAGAGACTCCTCGGTCAATATCCAATAGCGGGACCTGGATGCCCATATTGGATCCTACATATTCTACGAAGATCTTATCGTTTGAACCTCAGTGCCAAGGATTCGTATAATCCCGTATATCATTCCCTTTGTCCTTCGTATGTTACTTACCCGAGATTCGATCGTCAGTATCCGCATACCTATTTCAATCTCGTTTACCGGCAAGTCTCTTTACTCGTTCCGTAATACAAGATCCTGCAACTTACACTAAGTTACATTGCTTGCAAGGCTTGTGTGTGATGTTGTATTACCGAGTGGGCCCCGAGATACCTCTCCGTCACACGGAGTGACAAATCCCAGTCTTGATCCATACTAACTCAACTAACACCTTCGGAGATACCTGTAGAGCATCTTTATAGTCACCCAGTTACGTTGCGATGTTTGATACACACAAAGCATTCCTCCGGTGTCAGTGAGTTATATGATCTCATGGTCATAGGAATAAATACTTGACACGCAGAAAACAGTAGCAACAAAATGACACGATCAACATGCTACGTCTATTAGTTTGGGTCTAGTCCATCACGTGATTCTCCCAATGACGTGATCCAGTTATCAAGCAACAACACCTTGTTCATAATCAGAAGACACTGACTATCATTGATCAACTGGCTAGCCAACTAGAGGCATGCTAGGGACGGTGTTTTGTCTATGTATCCACACATGTAAATGAGTCTTCATTCAATACAATTGTAGCATGGATAATAAACTATTATCTTGATACAGGAATTATAATAATAACTATATTTATTATTGCCTCTAGGGCATAATTCCAACATTTTGAAGGCATTACAATTAGATTAATATTGATTCCATTCTTCCAGAACAACACCAAACCACCACTTTGACCCACACTATCCTTAACTAACATATTTTGCATGCCAAGCCTACACCTAATCCACTCCAACTTCTTTTTGTCCATCTTAGTTTCCGAGATAAAGAGCACATCGGGGTCCTCCACCTTCTGAAGATCCACAAGGCCATCCACGGCCGGGCCAATCCCCAAACCCCGACCGTTCCATGGCACAAGTCTCATTTTGACTCGCAGGACTGTACCGACAGCCCCGCTTCCAAAGATTGAGTTGTGGTCTCTCCCTCCACGGTCATCTTCTTTTTCTTCATCATTGTGTCCAACAACATAACATCACCTTCCATCTCCAAAACTCTCTTCTTGCCTTCCAACTTCTCCTCCGCATTCTTTTTTAACATCGGCCTCCCCTGCCGTGAGAACCTCTTAAATTTCTTCCTTGACAACTCTACACCCATCCCCTCCTGTTGTTCTGCACCCCTCAACTCCACCCCCTGATCGACGTAAAGATTCTCTTGCATGGCAACTTCGTTTTCCTCCAATCCCCTCCCTGCCCCAGGGCCTACCACATGCACCCCCTTCCCGCCACCACGCTGTCCCCACCTGAGAGCATATCCTGCACATTCTTTCCCTTATTCTCTCCCGCTAAGAAAGACTGTCCCACCACCACATCACTGTGTATATCCATAGCTGTTGTATTCTGTTGTTTCTTCAAAGCATTGTTGTCCTCCACATCGCCCCCATCACTACTCTGTAACAATTTGCCCTGGTCCTTCTTTCGCCAATTATCACTGTCACTGCCCACCCTACTACCACTCCATTTGAGACTGTATCTTCTGTTACTCCCACTGCCCTGACCATCACGCTGTGCCCGACCGCTCTCCCACAACCCTCTAAATGGATCACCACCCCCACGTGGTATATATGCCCTCAACCAATTGCCATATTGAGCTTTTTCTCCCTTCGCTAAAGTGATCTGACAGTCACGTTCTATATGGTCAAGTAAACCACAAGTATAGCAAAAATCAGGGAGAAATTCATACTCAAACCGACACCATCGACCATGCGTTCCTGTCCCCATGTCAGGTATAAAACCCCTTCTCAGTGGATCATCAATCCTGATACGGACCTTGATACGATGATACTTTCCAATAGCCATGCCATTTTCTCCCACATCAGCAGCCATAAACTTCCCCACCTCTTCGCCAATAAGTTCGCCCGTGTCACGGTTCATCCCTCCCAGCGGTAGATCAAACACGCGTATCCAAATGGGTATTGAACTGAAACTGTACTCACTTAGGGTCTTGTCCGGGTCATAATCTTCAAAAACTAATAGGGACTTTGCAAAACTCCATGGTCCCTCAGACAACGCCCTTTTCTTGCCCGATTCCTGGTGAAAAGTGAATACAAAAACGTTCTCTCCAAGATCCTTCACCTCTAACCCTTTCATCGGGCACAGTATCCTGCCCAGCGCCGCTTCCATTGCTTCTGCGAAGGCCGGTTTCTCCGCCATCAGTTTTGCCATGGCTTGGTGTTCCACCATTCCTACCTTTTTTCCATCTGTCCACCCAATCTTCACTTCCTTTTGCTCAGAAACCGACAGCTTGAGACCCTTCATTCGATCTGCCACCTTCTCCATGATACCCTCCTGTGACTGTGACAGCACTTGAAACTCCAGATCTAGCAGAAACCGTGTCTTACAACCGTGCCCTAGATCAAAACACGGAGGGCCTTTGGTGGAGGATGGTTTGGGGATGAAACAAGGAGAGGAAAGAGCCCTTGACGAGAGGGGGAAACCGCGAGCACAAACCCTGGACTGACCGTGAGGATCAAAACCATGTCGCCGGCTACTCCGCGGGGAGACGTTGAAGCGATCGCCCCAGAATCGCGAGAGAAAAAACCAATGTCACCCCTCGGACAGAACCGCGTGGCTTGGTTACATGAGGTTAAGCGCACGACAACATCATGTTCGTCTTAGTCCGTTTGGGGTTAAACGAACGAATAGCCTGACCCAACTCGCGGACCCAAACGAACAAGTGTCCGTTTTTGTCCGTTTTAATCCATTTTCGGCCCGAACATGCGTCACGTTTGGGGTGAAACGGACAGCGTGCGAACAGCTGGGACGCACACCCTTGTCCTCTTCGTGGCCCGCCTGTCGGTAACACTAACACTTCATTCACCTCCTACGCCTCCACCCGCCCTCCCCACCTCATCGTGCCGCCGACACCGCCACTATTTTTTTGGCCGCCTCCTCACTGTTCACCCCCCTGGCCGTCCATATCAAACCACATCTCGCCGTGGCCGCCACCATGCCCATGCTTTCATAGGAGTTTTAGCCGTCGTTTGGAGGATTTTTGGCCGTCGCTGTCATATCCGGTGCCACAGGGGATACGACCGCTGGTGACGCCTATTAACCACGACAACTTCCGTCGGGTGCTCCAGTGCGACCGGTAGCTGGCCTTCAAACGCCCCTGCTGCATCGAGGTGATCTTCACGGCCTCTTTGCCACCACGACCGCAAGGTTTTTGATACTTTGCCCACAAAGGTATGGACAGTGGAGATTATTTTTTCTTCAACCACTTCATTTGTTCATCGGATGATTCGTCCTCGGATGACGAAGATCTTGTGGTGGCTGCACTGGTCGAAGACCACATTGAAAGGCAACAACCTCGGTACAGGGGGTCAGTCCCGGGTCGTGCTCCCAACCTGAACCGCAACAGAGAGAGAGAGGCCACACCATGCTCTGTGCCAATTACTTTGAGAATACCGCGCTCTTCAAACCGAAGAAATTTTGTCGCCGTTTTCATATGACAAGGCATGTGTTCAGTCATATCCGAGAGGGAGTGGTTCGTCATGACTCATTCTTCCAGTGCAAAACGAATGCCCTTGGCAAGCTTGGATTCTCCTCTTATCAGAAATGCACCACGGCCATCCGCATGCTTGCATATGGAATTCCAGACGATTTTGTGGATGAATACGTGCGCATGAGTGAGTTCACATGTCTGTTGTCAATATACAACTTCTGCAAGGCCGTGGTGGTAGTGTTTGGTCCTGAGTACTTGAGGCAGCCAAATGTCGTTGGTACAGAAAGGCTGTTGGCGATCAACGCCGATAGAGGCTTTCCAGGCATGCTTGGCAGCATAGTTTTATACACTACGAGTGGAAGAACTGTTCATTTGTTTGGCAGGGCCAATACATGAGGCATGTGAAAGCATGCACTATCATACTAGAAGCGGTGGCTTCGCAAGACCTTTGGATATGACATTCTTTCTTCGGCATGGCAGGTTCTCACAATGATATCAACGTGCTGCAGCGTTCTCCAGTCTTCGCAAGGCTTGCAGAAGGCCACTCCCCACCTGTCAACTTTGAGGTCAATGGCCACCACTAAAACAAGGGATACTACCTAGATAATGGTATATATCCTTAGTGGTCAACTTTTGTGAAGACAATCTCGAAACCCGAAGGTGAGAAGAGACAGAGATTTGTCCAAATGCAAGAGAGCGCTAGAAAGGATGTGGAGCGTGCTTCTGGTGTGCTTCAATTCAGATGGAGTATCGTTCAAAATCCTGCACTGACATGGGATGAAGGGAAGCTTTGGGAGGTGATGACTACTTGTGTTATCATGCACAATATGATCGTCGAGGACGAGCGTGATAACAAAATCTTCGACCAAGGATTTAATTTTCAAGGTGAAAATGTTGAGTCCCTCCACCAAGAACCGGCCACGTTTGAACTGTTTATCCAATTTCATCGTGAAATGCGTGATTGGTGGACCCATTTGAAGCTTCAAAATGACTTGGTTGAGCACATGTGGAGTCACATTGGCAACCAATAGATATATTGGTTCATTATGTTTATTCAAGACAATTTCGATTTGGTTGTAAAACTATTTCATTCGAGACAATTTCGGTTGAGTTGTAAAACTATTTTTATTTGAGACAATTTGAACGTGCACACATTGATGAATATGAATATATAGACATATTGACCGTGACAGACAGGATGCGACCAAAGAATGCGTCAGTTCGTTGGACGTACGACCACCGCATCTCAAAAAAGACTCGGACACGGCCCATTGCCCTACCTAAACGGATAAAATCCACGCAAAAGGGACGTCCGTTTGGGATCGTGCGCTGGAGCTGGCCTGACTCCAACTTCACGGCCACTTCCCTGTCTGGTTTTATTGAATGTGGATGAGATGGAGCTAATGTGATACAGGGGGCCACCGCCCATCCCCAACCTCCCTTTCCAGTGCCAAGGTGATTGGTCGCGAATTTTTATAAAAAAACAAACTATCCAATAAAATTAACAGAAAAGACCATCTTCTAACAAAATTGCCACAAAAGACCACCTAGACCGTAGCGGCAGGCGTGCCAGCCAACGCGTGGCACGTGCCGCCATAGGCCGAGGTGGCAGCCCCTGCCGACACAGGCCGACCACGCAAAACAACAGCCAGCCACGCCTGCAATGGAACGGGACTATGTGGGATGGGCCCTGCCGCCTCGTGGTGTGGCGGTAGGTGCCTGCTGAGTTTGGAGTAGTTTTATCCTTTAAGTCTGTCCAAACTATCCCACTTAAATCTGAAAACATGTTAGCCAACTTCTAAACAGTGAGCTGATCTCTGGACAAAACTGCTTAGAGAGACACGCAAGCTCCAAGCAGCCTTGTCAAGTCCTTGATGAAACACTTGACTAGTCCAGGTCTAGCATCCAGCACAAGCTGCAGCGCACTGCCAAATCAAGGGAAACCTGACCGCAGCCGCTCCACCGATCTGGCACTGGCAGGAACAGTCGTGGCTAGCTGTTCTGCATGGGCTGACGGCTAGCCCTGTGGCGGCCCGGCAGCCTGCCGCCTCAGGCTGTGGCGGCGTGTGCCACGCATCGGCTGGCACGTTATGGTTCAAGTGATTTTTATGGCGTTTTCATCAATATGTTGTCTTTTTGTCAATTTTATTGGACGGATGGTCTTTAAAAAGAAAAAATCATCGGCCGCCTCTTTCCTGTGCCAATGTCAATCAAATATAATATAGTCGATCCGCAGCAAACTAGCATGCAAAAATTTGTAGGGAAAATCTAAATAGAAGCGCCGCATGCTGGCGGTCCCGTACAGCCGCTCGGGTCGCATGCAAGCAGGTGCCATCTGAGTTGTACTTATTTTCTAAACAACCTCGTTAAAAAAATGGTACACAATACGCTGCCTATAGCTTTCTACGGTGCACTACACTTTACACGTTTGCAGGCAGGCACGTGGCTAGTGTTATTCTCTTTTGCATGAAACTGGATGCTGTTTTTTCTTCTTTTTTTCTTCGCAACAGCCACACGATCATAGCCTATAGTATAGGATTACAAAGGTTTAAACCTGGTAGGTAGGTATTTTTAATATGACTAGATGTGCAGTTTTTAGAAACATAACTAACTAGCTAAGCAAGTACAACTTATAATTCTGGTAATTTGATGTAATTATTTTTGCAAGCTATATGAATAAAATGATAACTCGGCACAATGAAAATGACAAGTACCATTGTGTAATTTTTTTTCTGTCAAGCTACATGAATTAAAGATGGCAACTCGGCACAATAAAAATGACAAGTACTAGTGTGTAATCTTTTTCTGGCAAGCTACATGAATTAAAGATGGCAACTTGACACAACTAAACACTAGACAACCAAAATGTAAAAATAGTAGGCAAGTAAGTTATTTTTAATCTGGCCAATAAGTGCCTCATAATATGAAAACTAATTCCGGTAATTTGGTGTAATTTTGTTGGCAAGCTATGTGAATAATTTTGTCACAGGTTGTGTTTTGCTAATTTAAATATGTGAACTTGTCATATTTACATACAACTTTACTAGAAAATTATTTTGTGTGCTTGCTAGGTTAACTATGCCGAGTTGTCATATTTACAAACGATTACCAAAAAAGATTTGTTGTGGTCGTCGGTTTTAAATATGTCGACTTGTCATATTTTTGCACGTAATCACCCAAAAAAAATTGTTTGTGATTGCCAGTTTAATTATGTCAAGACGTCATATTTATACACAATTTTTAAAAATATGATGATTAAGTTATATTTTATCAGACAAGTAAGTGTTACTAATATGACAAGTAAGTGCATCAAATGTGGTAAGTACGAGCAAAAAAAAGTTGTCGAAACATATCGACATGGGATCTAGTTTTGAAGATTTCGTCGAAACAAACTCAACGGTGAAAACGGATCATCGATTTAATTAACGGTTTAAGAGATAAAACTTTTTAAAATTCGATCATTTTAGACCAAATCTGATAACATCATTGGATTTGCATGACAAGGGTTTGGCGTAGGCAATGCTTTTTAAAGTAATCTAATTAGTAAAGCAACACTATTTTTACATTAGAAGGATGATTAGCTCGGCCGCTGCACCGCAAGACATAGATGCGGCGCCGCTATGTAGTGTTCTTCAAATTTTTAATAGATGCAAAACAATTAGCATCCTAAAACCCAATTAGGGCTGACGGCACAAAGGAGAGCACACAAAAGTGCATACTTCTTGATGCAGAACTTGACAGTCATCCATGGTGCTACAGTACAAACAGATAGGTGGCGTTTTGTTCACATAGTTCAAGAGTACATCAAACAGATTGGTCACGTTGTTCACATAGTTTAACACTACATCAAACAGATAGATTGCATTTTGTTCACATAGTTTAACAACACTGTGGTTCACAGCACAGTAGAGATGATACAACTAATTCATTCAGATAGCCCTAGCTTCTCAACGTGGGCGGATTGGCCATTGCTGTAGTAGTGCTCTCGATCTTGGGTGCCTCATCTCCTGCTGCTCCTTCTCCTCTGTCACTGCCATTGCTACTCCTTCCCTGCCCTCTCCGAGTGACCCTCCTCCTCTTCCTCATATTTCATCACAGAGCTCATCTCCTCCCCTACCCTCTCCGACCGCTCCTCCTCCTCATGTTTCTTCACCGAGCTCGTCTCCTCCTCCTGCTTCTCCTCCAAGCTCCTCACCTTTGTGCCGCTGACTGTTAGACATTGTAATATTAGGGGTACGTGTTGTTTAAGTTAGGATTGATCTTGTAGATATATTTTCTGTATAGATAAAGATCAATCCTAACCTCCTTGTAAATCTTGTGTATTCGGTTGGCTTAGGTCCTATATAAACACGCATACGTCCCTGCATAATGCATACGTTTCTACCTCACTAAATCTCACATGGTATAAGAGCATCCCTCTTCCCATCTATGTCCAACCGCTCCTCCTCCACCACCGCCGCCGCGATGAACTCCTCCACCTCCCTTGCTGCCCTCGGCCACACAATCACCGAGAAGCTTTCCCGAGAGAATTTTTTGATGTGGAAGGCACAGGTTCTTCCCCACATCAGGGCTGCCGGCCTGATGGGGTATCTAGATGGTACCTCTGCGGCACCCCCTGCCGTTCTGACCACTGAGACAGAGGTCTCCGGGAAGAAGGAGTTGATCTCAGCTCCGAACCCGGCGTACGCCGCGTGGTACAGTCAGGACCAACAGGTCCTGGCTTTCCTCCTTTCATCCCTCTCCCGGGATGTACTCTAGCAAGTCCACACCGTCACCACCTCCTCCGGCATGTGGCAGATGATACTCATGCTGTTTGCGGCACAGTCCCGTGCTCGCAAGATTCAACTTCGCGGCCAACTATCTACACCCGCAAAGGTGATCTCTCCGCTGCCTCCTATTATACTAAGATGAAAGGCTTCGTAGATGAACTTGCGGCGACCGGGACTCCCGTTGATGAAGATGAGATTGTTTCCCATATACTGCATGGTTTGGATTCAGATTACAACTCCTTTGTATCTGCAATCTCAACCCGTGCAGCAGCAGACAACCCCATCGGCCTCGGTGAGCTGTTTTCTCTACTCCTTTCTGCCGAAACAAGGATTGAATCCCAAAACACTACTGCCGCCCACTCCATCAACCTCGCCTCCAAAGGGGGGCGACCGTGGTGGCCCTGCTCGTTCTTCTGCTGGCGGTGGTGCCCCCTTCAACAACACTTTCGGCACCACTGCCGCACCACCAGGAGGAGGCGCTGCTCATCCCCAAGGCCCGCTCATTTGCCAGATCTGCAAATATGCTGGTCACGGTGCTTGGTCCTGCAAAAAGCGCTTCGACAAGACCTTCAACAACAACCCCAAGCGCCAAGGCAATCCTCCCAAGTCTGCCAATGCAGCTGCTACCTCCTATGGTGTTGATACTAATTGGTATCTTGACACGGGAGCAACGGATCACGTGACTGGTGAGCTAGAGAAGCTTACAGTTTGTGATCGCTACACCGGGTCGGAACAAATCCATACAGCAAGTGGTCAAGGTATGGAAATTGCACATGTTGGTCATGCACTTCTTCCTACCCCTCATGAGTCTCTCAAGCTAAACAATATTCTCCATGTACCTAGTACCACCAAAAGCCTCCTTTCCGGTCATCAACTTACCAAAGATAATGATGCATATCTTATTGTTTACCCTGAGTTCTTTTCTGTGAATGATCAGGCAATGGGGAACAAAACTCTTCACGGTCCAAGTAGAGATGGACTCTACCCAATCAATGGTCGGCCAGCTATCCCTGGGCGTCAGGTTCTTGGAGTCGTCAAGCCATCTACCTCTAGATGGCATAGGCGTCTAGGAAACCCATCCTTCCGAGTGGTGCAGCAAATTCTTCGTAATCATCATCTTCCCGTGTCTAATAAAACCGATCATCATTTAGTTTGTGATGCTTGTCAAATGGCTAAGAGCCATCAACTCCCTAACTCTCGTTCAACTAGTGTAACTCATGCTCCTTTAGAGCTTATTTTTTCCGATGTATGGGGCCGTGGGCCTCTTTTTGTTGGCAAACAAAAATACTATGCCAGTTTCATCGATGATTTTAGTAAGTTCAGCTGGATTTATCTTATCAAACATAAGTCTGATGTGTTCCAAAAGTTTCACCTCTTTCAAGCTCTAGTTGAACGCTTATTTGATAAGAAAATCGTTGCCATGCAAACTGATTGGGGAGGTGAATATCAAAAGTTGAATCAATTTTTTGAAAGCATTGGGATTACACATCATGTTTCCTGCCCTCATGCTCATCAACAAAATGGCTGTGCTGAACGCAAACACCGCCATATTGTTGAAGTAGGCCTCTCTCTTTTAGCCCATGCATCCATGCCACTCAAGTTTTGGGATGAGGCTTTTCTCATGGCTGTCTACCTTATAAATCGTGTTCCTAGTCGTGTCATAAGCAAACCCCACTTGAACGTGTGACAACCCGAGACCGACGTTCCAGAAGATTCCCCTTCTATTCCGTTTTCGTCGTGTGGTTATTTTCTTTTGTCGCATCATCATCGCATCATGCGCATCATCTGCATTGCATCGGCATCTCCGTTGTCGCCAGTTTTCAAAAGTTGCATCCGATGTTAGTTGTTGGTTATCGTCGTTGTTCGTTGTGAGCCCGACCACACACGCACGCGCCCGCGACATCGTTTAAACCCTGTTTTAAAAGTGTGTTGAAGACTTTCTCTGATCGAGGTGAAACTTGGCATGCGGTCGAGATTAGTTATAGCTAGGCCGTCTGTCGAATTTCGTCATGATCGGAGTCCGTCTGGTACCCGAATGGTCGACCATAGCGGCACCATATTCAGTCTACCGTCGGACGTCTGTCGGTGTTTTATAATTCGTTGCCGCGCCGCCCGTTCTCCCTCTCGTCTCCGGATATCCACTCTACACGGCCTCGTAACCGTACCCGCGTTCGAAATCGTCCGAATCCGACCGCACGGTTGGATCCGGAACGAAATTCCGGCTAACCTAGCCCCCATTTGTCTATATATAGAGCCCCTCTTAATTTAGACAACCTCTTGTTGGAATTATGCCCTAGAGGCAATAATAAATATATAGTTATTATTATAATTCCTGTATCAAGATAATAGTTTATTATCCATGCTATAATTGTATTGAATGAAGACTCATTTACATGTGTGGATACATAGACAAAACACCGTCCCTAGCATGCCTCTAGTTGGCTAGCCAGTTGATCGATGATAATCAGTGTCTTCTGATTATGAACAAGGTGTTGTTGCTTGATAACTGGATCACGTCATTGGGAGAATCACGTGATGGACTAGACCCAAACTAATAGGCGTAGCATGTTGATCGTGTCATTTTGTTGCTACTGTTTTCTGCGTGTCAAGTATTTATTCCTATGACCATGAGATCATATAACTCACTGACACCGGAGGAATGCTTTGTGTGTATCAAACGTCGCAACGTAACTGGGTGACTATAAAGATGCTCTACAGGTATCTCCGAAGGTGTTAGTTGAGTTAGTATGGATCAAGACTGGGATTTGTCACTCCGTGTGACGGAGAGGTATCTCGGGGCCCACTCGGTAATACAACATCACACACAAGCCTTGCAAGCAATGTAACTTAGTGTAAGTTGCGGGATCTTGTATTACGGAACGATTAAAGAGACTTGCCGTTAAACGAGATTGAAATAGGTATGCGGATACTGACGATCGAATCTCGGGCAAGTAACATACCGAAGGACAAAGGGAATGACATACGGGATTGTACGAATCCTTGGCACTGAGGTTCAAACGATAAGATCTTCGTAGAATATGTAGGATCCAATATCGGCATCCAGGTCCCGCTATTGGATATTGACCGAGGAGTCTCTCGGGTCATGTCTACATAGTTCTCGAACCCGCAGGGTCTGCACACTTAAGGTTCGACGTTGTTTTATGCGTATTTGAGTTATATGGTTGGTTACCGAATGTTGTTCGGAGTCCCGGATGAGATCACGGATATCACGAGGGTTTCCGGAATGGTCCGGAAACGAAGATTGATATATAGGATGACCTCATTTGATTACCGGAAGGTTTTCGGAGTTACCGAGAATGTACCGGGAATGACGAATGGGTTCCGGGGGTTCACCGAGGGGGGGGGCAACCCACCCCGGGGAAGCCCATAGGCCTTTGGGGAGACACACCAGCCCTTAATGGGTTGGTGGGACAGCCCACAAGTGGTCTATGCGCCAACAGAAGAAAAAACAAGAGGAAAAGAAAAAAAAGGGAGGAGATGGGAAGGGAGGAGGACTCCCTCCCACCAAACCTAGTCCAACTCGGTTTGGGGGGGAGAGTCCTCCCCCTTGGCTCGGCCGACCCCCTTGAGGGTCCTTGGACCCCAAGGCAAGGCCCCCTCCCTCCCACCTATATATACGGAGGTTTTAGGGCTGATTTGAGACGACTTTCCCACGGCAGCCCGACCACATACCTCCACGGTTTTTCCTCTAGATCGCGTTTCTGCGGAGCTCGGGCGGAGCCCTGCTGAGACAAGGTCATCACCAACCTCCGGAGCGCCGTCACGCTGCCGGAGAACTCTTCTACCTCTCCGTCTCTCTTGCTGGATCAAGAAGGCCGAGATCATCGTCGAGCTGTACGTGTGCTGAACGCGGAGGTGCCGTCCGTTCGGTACTAGATCGTGGGACTGATCGCGGGATTGTTCGCGGGGCGGATCGAGGGACGTGAGGACGTTCCACTACATCAACCGCGTTCCCTAACGCTTCTGCTGTACGGTCTACAAGGGTACGTAGATCACTCATCCCCTCTCGTAGATGGACATCACCATGATAGGTCTTCGTGCGCGTAGGAAATTTTTTGTTTCCGATGCGACGTTCCCCAACACCTCTCTCCATCTCTCCTCGAAATCCACACCAAACCCTAGCCCCCCACTCTCTCTCTCCTGTGCCACGCACCGCGGGCCCGCCGAGCCCATCCGAGGCCCGCCCGGGCCCGAGCCGTCGCCGCCAACGTTCTGCCCCCGATCTCCCCGAGCTCGTTTGCTCTGCGTGCCCATGCCCGCCGGCCGCCGTTGCGGATGCCTGCGCGCCGCCCCGTTCCCGTGCCGCTCCGCCTTGGGTCTCGCCGCAGCTCGCCGGAGCAGGCCAGTCTCGCCGCTGCCGCCTCCCTCCGGGCACCGACCGGAGCCACCAGAGTCTCGCCTCGGCCGACCTCCCTGCCTAGCCGTGCTCGCGTCCCGTGCCAGATGCAGGCCGCACCGCCCGCCTGCTCGCCTCCCGCGTCTTCCCGCCGGCCCTTGTCGCCCCGCTAGTCGCAGCTCCCCGGAGCCGCCGCGTCGGACCGGCAGCACCGGCCGGCTGTCGCCGCCATCAGCCGCTAGAGCAGCCCCGCGTCGAGCTCGCGAGCTCCCCGGGTCGAGATCCAGATCTGTGGGAGCTGGATGAGCGTTGACCGGCCCAGGTCCTTCCCAGGCCGCGGCCCACCCGAGCACCCGAGGCCCAGCCGGCTCAGGCCTCCCCAACCCGACCTCTCCAGCGCCCAGGCCTCGGCTCCTCTCATGTCCGGCCCGAAGGCCCAAGGTGAGCCTCCCTTTCCCCCCTCCCCCAATCCTATTTCCTGCCTAGGCACTTATTAGTATGTAGCGCCCTCTCTGTTAGGCCCGTAGCTTTTTTCCTTTTAGGTATATTTCGGAATTAATATAAATTCCAGATTTTAGACGTATGTTTAGACGATCGTAACTTTAAAACCGTAAATCGGCTCGAGACGTGTAGCATATAGATTTCGTGTAGTTTTGCGCGTAGATTACACCCTTTGTGCAACATGCATAATTGTTTGACGTCGTTTAGCGTGCCTAACGCCTAGTTTAACGTGCTGCCTCGATAGGTTTATTGCCGTAGTTACTTTTCGCACAAGACCGGTGTGACAGCCCGAGACCGACGCTCCAGAAGATTCCCCTTTCCTTTCCGTTTCCGTTGTGTGATTAGTTTTATTTGTTGCATCATCATGTAGTTTGCATCATCGCATCATGCATGGCATCATGTCATCTGTGTTTTGTCAGTGTTGCTTGTTGCTCCGTGTTGTTAGGTGTTAGTGCTTTATGAGTGTGACGTCGTTTGTTGGCGTGATGAGAATGCGTGCGTGAGAGCCACCGCTAAACCCTTTTGCACCGAGGACCTAAAACCTTTACTCCCCTCCTCTCCTCTTTTATTTGTTTTTGCGGTTGCTAAGATTTCCCGTTTTAAACCTCTATTTAAAAAGGGTTCGTCTTCTTCTTTTCAATAAAAGGGTCCTTTTATTAAATGTGGGGGTAACCCTTGGGTTTTTATTTTAATTCTCTTTTTGTTTTATTTTAAAACCGTCTCATTTTACTTTCTATTTTAAATGGCTTTTATTTTATTCTTTAAATAAATGGGGTTTGATTTTTCTCGTGTTAAAAGGATTTTATTTTAATTCTTAAAAGGGTTTCATTTTTATTTGTTTAAAAATGCCCAACCTATTTCTTATAGTTGGGGTTTTATTTCCAAAGGAGTCAAAGGAATTTCTTTTAATTTTGTTAAATCCTTTTTATTTTTATTTCTATTTTTTGGGTGTGACGTTTTCTGTTTTAAAACAAAAAAAACAAAGGTTTAAAAAAAACTTAAGAGAGAGGGGGAGCCCAGCCGGCCAGGCCGAGGCCCAACCAGCCCCCCTCCCCTGCCCTAGCGCCGCAGGAGCCCTCGTCCCCTGTCTCGTCCTCCCAGCGCCGTCATCCCCTCGGTTCCACCCCGCGCCAGCAGTCCCCGTCGCCGGCCTGCACCTCCCCGCGCCATGGCCTTGCCCTCGCCCTTCTCCGATCCCGCGCGCCGCCTCTTCCCCCCGCGCACCTGCTCCGCCCCGCCGTGCTCCTCCCCTTGCCCGCCGCCGGCTTCCCCATGGCCTCGGCTCGCCAGCAGCTCCTCCGCCTCCCTGGCCTCCGCTCTCCTCTGTGCGCCGCCGCCGAGCCGCCCCGGCGCGCTCGACCTTGTCGTGCCCCGCCGCCGTGCTCCCTCGCGCCGCGCTCGCAGCTCCTGCGCACCGCCTCGCTCCTCTCCTCGCGAGCTCACCTCCATACCCGACCTCGCCCTCACGAGCTTGCCGCCCCGCCGCAGCTGTCCGCGCGCCAGCACTTCGCCGTCGCCAGCTCCGCGCCGCCGCTCGCCGCGCATGGGCTCGGAACCGAGCGCCGGCGCCCAGGCCCGGTCCGGGTCGCCTCTCCCCTCGCCTCCACCTTGCGCCAGCATGCCAGGGCCCTCGTCCTCGCCACCTCGTCCCGTGCACGCCGGAGCTCTGCCCGATATGCACAGCCCCGCGTCGCCCTGGCCTCCCTCCTCCTCGCCATGGTCGTCCGTTCGCCTGCTGCTAGGGACCCGAGGTCCTCCCCTTGCTGCAGGAGCCGTGCCGCCGTTCCCTGCCGAGCCGCCTGCTCCAGGAACCCCGGCCTCCCCTGCAAGCTTGTGTTGCTGCTGTGCTATGCTTGCTGCTGTGATTTGCTAGCATGCTGCTCTTGCTAGTGATTGCCTGCCGCTGCCGATCTTGCTGTTGCTTGCGTGCTGTGCTGGTGCTGTTTGTGCATGCTGCCGCCCCCAACTGTTGCCGTTCATGCTGTTGCTGCCGCCTGATGCCGATTGATGTAGGTTTCTACTACTTGATGCCGTGGCTATGTTGTTGCTAGTTGCTAGGCTTGCTGATAGATGCTAGCGATGTCGTAGCTGCTGTAGTCGTGTCGCCGCTGTCGCTGGTTACCGTCGCCGCGTGCACCATCCCCGCCGCCGTGGAATCGACAAGTTCGCGTGTTCAACGACTTCCTCGACGTCGCCGAAGACCCCTCTCCCGACGCCTAGTGCCCGTCTACCGTCGCCGAAGACGTGAACCACGACGACAAGAGAATGACTACCGTCGACGAGACCGTGTACGACTACTTCCACGACGACCACGACGTCCGCTTCGACTGAACCCCTCCGATTCGCACGCGTCGAAGGTATATTGATGAGACGTGTCGTGTACCGAGCACATATGATGTATGAGTTGAATATATGTATGCACCGTTTGTTGCCCGTTGTCTTCTTTGTTGTGCCTCGACACATGGGAACCCGAGATACGGGATCACCCCATCTTTATTTACCGTTCCCGCACGCGTTCCTAGTACGTTGGCACGATTGTTCGTTGAGTATCGTGATAGGAATGTTGCCGTGGCTTCGTTTCCGTTTTGCCGCCATGGTTCCCTCTCGCTCGCCGTGGCGACATATGTTCCTTCTCTTGCCCGTGATGTTTGAACTCGCATGCATGACGCATTCATGGCATAATTGTCTTGTGTTGCATGTCTCTTGTAACGTAGCTCCGATCTATGTCTCGCATGTTACCGACTAGGACATGCAGGATCATCACTACACCCTTGCCATGTTAAAAACATTTAATATTGTCGTGTAAATAGTCAAGAGTGAATTAAATAATTAATCGTGGAGTTTCGTCGATATGCAACCCATTGCATAGCGAGCTTCACTTAACGTGTAGTGTTTTCGTGAGGTGAATTGCCATGCCATCCCTTGCATCATTGAACAGATCATGCATCATAGTAGGTTATGCATCATGTTGTGCATCGTGTGGTGAATATCTGTGTTGATGTTTGTTTTCGGTTTGCTCCGTCTCGATAGAGTTTCGCAAGCGTGTCGGAATGTGAGGACCCGTTCGACTACGTTGGTTCGTCTGCTTCGCCGAGTTGTTCTTCTTCCAAGCGGGATCTCAGGCAAGATGACCATTTCCCCAGATACCATTACTATCATTGCCATGCTAGTTTTATCGCTTCTACCGATTCTGTCTCGTTGCCTACCACATGTTAATTATCAGCCTCTCAACAATGCCATGAAACCTTCAACCTGTTCAACCTAGCAAACCACTGATTGGCTATGTTACCGCTTGCTTAACCCTGTGTTAGCGTTGCTAGTTGCACGTGCAGTTGCTTCCATGTGATAACATGGGTTCCTTGTTTTATCACCATATTTAATGCTATTTAATTTAATGCACCTATATACTTGGTAAAAGGTGGAAGGCTCGGCCTTTCTAGCCTGGTGTTTTGTTCCACCTTTGCCCCCTTAGTTTTCGGCTACCGGTGTTATGTTCCATAAATGAGCGCTCCTAACACGATCGGGGTTGTTACGGGGACCCCCTTGATAATTCGTTTTAGATTAAAGCTGGTCCGGCAAGGCCCAACATTGGTTCTACATTTGCCCAACATAATAATTTGTTAACACTGAAATGCATAGGGCGTCATGAACCCAAGGAGTAATTTTACATAAACAGGGGGGGCCAGTGCTGATGGTGTTGGTCCCAAATGGTCTGGCCGCGGGGTCACCATGGGGAAACTCGAGGTTTGGCACCCGTAGCTAGTTCCATTCGTCGTGTCCTGAGAACGAGATACGCGGCTCCTATCGGGATCGTCGACACGCCGGGCGGCCTTGCTGGATTAGTTTTACCTTTGACGAGATATCTTGTGCATCGGGATTCCGGTGATGCTTTGGGTAATCTCAGAGTTGAGGTTTCCACTAGGGAATCCGACGAGATCGCGAGCTTCGTGATTGAGGATTTCTATGCGGCTTGTGGTAATTTGTGATGGACTAGTTGGAGCACCCCTGCAGGGTCAAATCTTTTCGAAAGTCGTGCCCGCGGTTATGTGGCAACGTGAAAACTTTGTTTAACACTGGTTCTAGATAACTTGAAGTTAACTTAATTAAAACTTGCCAACTGTGTGCGTAACCGTGACTGTCTCTTTCGTAAGTTCCTTCTCCGATCGAGGACACGGTGGGGTTATGTCTGACGTAGGTAGGTGTTCAGGATCATTCATTTGATCATCGGTAGATCACGTCCATTATGCGTAGATCTTCTCCCTCCATATTCTTGTACTCGTAAGTTTAGCCACCAAATATATGCTTAGCCGCTGCTGCAAACTCACCACTTAACCATACCTCACCCATTAAGCTTTGCTAGTCTTGATACCTTTGGAAATGAGATTGCTGAGTCCCCTATGGCTCACAGATTACTACAACACCAGTTGCAGGTACAGGTAAAGGTTACTTCATGCGAGCGCGTTGATTGTTCATTTGGAGTTGCTTCTTCTTCTTCATCGATCTAGGATGGGTTCCAGGCCGGCAGCCTGGGATAGCAAGGATGGATGTCTTCTTCTTTTCTCGTTTGTTTTCGTCCGTAGTCGGACCCTGCTTTTCTTCATGATGATTATGTATTGTACTGCTGTGACTCTGATGTAGCTTGTGGCGAGTGTAAGCCAATTATATATATATATATATCTTCTTTTCAGTACATGTACTTGTAACGATATCCATTCTTGCGGCACGACGAGATGCGCTTCTATCCCTGACGAGGCCCTCGTGCCAAATTGAGGATAGGGTCGCATCTTGGGCGTGACAGAATGCCTCTTTAACATCACACCTAATTATTCTTCTCTTCGTATTTTTGGGTGTGTAGTTTGGCCAAACTTGCGACCCTTCAACAAGCACAAACTTGAGTATCGTTCTAAACAATGTGTGTTTCTTGGCTACAGTCCACTCCACAAAGGGTATAAATGCCTTGATGTGTCCACGGGTCGGGTCTATGTTTCTCGTGATGTTATCTTTGATGAGCACATTTTTTCCTTTGCTGCCCTACACCCTAATGTCGGCGCCCAACTCCGTGCGGAACTCGTTCTTTTACCTTCACTTTTTCCTCCACAGCCATCCCAAGTATCTCTCGACGAAGTGCATACTAATACTATGTCTATTTCCCATACCAGTGTACCAGGATCTAATGAAAACTGTGCAGAAAATGGTGATTTTATGCAGGTAACGCATGCTACAGAGTCACCAGCCACAGCAAATCCCACCGGCGAGGATTCTCCTGTTGATCTCCCTGCCAGATCCACCTCGGGATCGCCAGCGCCACACGCGTCAGGCGCATCCGCTACGGGATCTGCGCACATATCTGGCCCGCTCCCGCCCGCTCCTACCGCCCTACGTGGCGCGGCCTCACGCGCGGGTTCAGACGGCTCCGCCTCGGGCCCGGGGTGGTCCCCCGTGTTGGAATTATGCCCTAGAGGCAATAATAAATGTAAAGTTATTATTATAATTCCTGTATCAAGATAATAGTTTATTATCCATGCTATAATTGTATTGAATGAAGACTCATTTACATGTGTGGATACATAGACAAAACACCGTCCCTAGCATGCCTATAGTTGGCTAGCCAGTTGATCAATGATAGTCAGTGTATTCTGATTATGAACAAAGTGTTGTTGCTTGATAACTGGATCACGTCATTGGGAGAATCACGTGATGGACTAGACCCAAACTAATAGACGTAGCATGTTGATCGTGTCATTTTGTTGCTACTGTTTTCTGCGTGTCAAGTATTTATTCCTATGACCATGAGATCATATAACTCACTGACACCGGAGGAATGCTTTGTGTGTATCAAACGTCGCAACGTAACTGGGTGACTATAAAGATGCTCTACAGGTATCTCCGAAGGTGTTAGTTGAGTTAGTATGGATCAAGACTGGGATTTGTCACTCCGTGTGACGGAGAGGTATCTCGGGGCCCACTCGGTAATACAACATCACACATAAGCCTTGCAAGCAATGTAACTTAGTGTAAGTTGCGGGATCTTGTATTACGGAACGAGTAAAGAGACTTGCCGGTAAATGAGATTGAAATAGGTATGCGGATACTGACGATCGAATCTCGGGCAAGTAACATACCGAAGGACAAAGGGAATGACATACGGGATTATACGAATCCTTGGCACTGAGGTTCAAACGATAAGATCTTCGTAGAACATGTAGGATCCAATATGGGCATCCAGGTCCCGCTATTGGATATTGACCGAGGAGTCTCTCGGGTCATGTCTACATAGTTCTCGAACCCGCAGGGTCTGCACACTTAAGGTTCGACGTTGTTTTATGCGTATTCGAGTTATGTGGTTGGTTACCGAATGTTGTTCGGAGTCCCGGATGAGATCACGGACGTCACGAGGGTTTCCGGAATGGTCCGGAAACGAAGATTGATATATAGGATGACCTCATTTGATTACCGGAAGGTTTTCGGAGTTACCGGGAATGTACCGGGAATGACGAATGGGTTCCGGGAGTTCACCGGGGGGGGCAACCCACCCCGGGGAAGCCCACAGGCATTTGGGGAGCCACACCAGCCCTTAGTGGGCTGGTGGGACAGCCCACAAGTGCCCTATGCCCCAAGGATAAAAATCAAAGGAGAAAAGAAAAAAAAAGGGAAGAAGTGGGAAAGTGGAAGGACTCCCTCCCACCAAACCTAGTCCAACTCGGTTTGGGGGGGGAGAGTCCTCCCCCCTAGCTCGGCCGACCCCTTGGGGATCCCTTGGACCCCAAGGCAAGGTCCCCCTCCCTCCTCCTATATATATGGGGCTTTTAGGGCAGATTTGAGACGACTTTCTCACGGCTGCCCGACCACATACCTCCATAGTTTTTCCTCTAGATCGCGTTTCTGCGGAGCTCGGGCGGAGCCCTGCTGAGACAAGGTCATCACCAACCTCCGGAGCGCCGTCACGCTGCCGGAAAACTCTTCTACCTCTCCGTCTCTCTTGCTGGATCAAGAAGGCCGAGATCATCCTCGAGCTGTACGTGTGCTGAACGCGGAGGTGCCGTCCGTTCGGTACTAGATCGTGGGACTAATCGCGGGATTGTTCACGGGGCGGATCGAGGGACGTGAGGACGTTCCACTACATCAACCGCGTTCTCTAACGCTTCTGCTGTTCGATCTACAAGGGTACGTAGATCACTCATCCCCTCTCGTAGATGGACATCACCATGATAGGTCTTCGTGCGCGTAGGAAAATTTTGTTTCCCATGCGACGTTCCCCAACAGTGGCATCATGAGCTAGGTTCATGCGTAGATGTCTTCTCGAGTAGAACACAAAAGGTTTTGTGGGCGGTGATGTGCGTTTTGCTGCCCTCCTTAGTCTTTTCTTGATTCCGCGGTATTGTTGGATTGAAGTGGCTTGGACCGACATTACTCGTACGCTTACGAGAGACTGGTTTCATCGTTATGAGTAACCCCCTTTGCTCAAAGATGACTGGCAAGTGACGGTTTCTCCAACTTTAGTTGAATCGGATTTGACCGAGGAGGTCCTTGGATGAGGTTAAATAGCAACTCATATATCGCCGTTGTGGTGTTTGCGTAAGTAAGATGCGATCCTACTAGATACCCTTGGTCACCACGTAAAACATGCAACAACAAAATTAGAGGACGTCTAACTTGTTTTTGCAGGGTATGTTTGTGATGTGATATGGCCAACGATGTGATGTGATATATTGGATGTATGAGATGATCATGTTGTAATAGAAATATCGACTTGCACGTCGATGGTACGGCAACCGGCAGGAGCCATAGGGTTGTCTTTATACTAACATATGTGCTTGCAGATGCGTTTACTATTTTGCTAGGATGTAGCTTTAGTAGTGATAGCATGAGTAGCACGACAACCACGACGGCAACACGTTGATGGATGATCATGGTGTGGCGCCCGTGACAAGAAGATCGTGCCGATGCTTTGGTGATGGAGATCAAGAAGCACGTGATGATGGCCATATCATGTCACTTATGAATTGCATGTGATGTTAATCCTTTTATGCACCTTATTTTGCTTAGAACGACGGTAGCATTATGAGGTGATCTCTCACTAAAATTTCAAGACGAAATTGTGTTCTCCCCGGCTGTGCACCGTTGCTACAGTTCGTCGTTTCGAGACACCACGTGATGATCGGGTGTGATAGACTCAACGTTCACATACAACGGGTGCAAAACAGTTGCGCACGCGGAACACTCGGGTTAAGCTTGACGAGCCTAGCATGTGCTGACATGGCCTCGGAACACATGAGACTGAAAGGTCGATCATGAATCATATAGTTGATATGATTAGCATAGGGATGCTTACCACTGAAACTATACTCAACTCACGTGATGATCGGACTTGGGATAGTGTAAGTGGATCATGAACCACTCAAATGACTAGAGAGATGTACTTTTTGAGTGGGAGTTTAGCATATAATTTGATTAAGTTGAACTCTAATTATCTTGAACATAGTCTAAGTCCACTTTGAATATATTTGTGTTGTAGATCATGGCTCACGCAAGTGTCATCCTGAATTTTAATACGTTCCTAGAGAAAGCTAAGTTGAAAGATGATGGAAGCAACTTTGTAGACTGGGCTCGTAATCTTAAGCTAATCTTACAAGCTGGAAAGAAGGATTATGTCCTTAATGCTGCGCTAGGAGATGAACCACCCGCTACGGCTGATCAGGATGTTAAGAACGCTTGGTTAGCGCGTAAGGAGGACCACTCAATAGTTCAATGTGCAGTCTTGTATGGCTTAGAACCGGGACTTCAACGTCGCTTTGAGCGTCATGGAGCATTTGAGATGTTCCAGGAGTTGAAGTTTATCTTTCAGAAGAACGCCCGGATCGAGAGGTATGAGACCTCCGATAAATTCTATGCTTGCAAGATGGAGGAAAACTCGTCTGTCAGTGAACATGTGCTCAAAATGTGTGGGTACTCAAACCGTCTAGCTGAACTGGGGATTGAACTCCCGCAAGAAGCTATCACTGACAGAATCCTTCAATCACTGCCGCCAAGCTACAAAGGCTTTGTGTTGAACTACAACATGCAAGGGATGAACAA
Organism: Hordeum vulgare subsp. vulgare; assembly: GCF_904849725.1. Lineage (NCBI taxonomy): Eukaryota > Viridiplantae > Streptophyta > Magnoliopsida > Poales > Poaceae > Hordeum > Hordeum vulgare. Next base: position 650,299,189 of record NC_058519.1, read on the forward strand.
GTCTCCCGGCGAGTTGTTTGCGATGCTAAAAGTCGCAGAGTCTGAACTCCGTAAAGAGCATCAAGTGTTGATGGTGAGCAAGACCACTAGTTTCAAGAGAAACGGCAAAGGCAAGAAGGGAAATTCGAAGAAGAGCGGCAAGCCTGTTGCCAATCCGCCGAAGAAACCCAAGGCTGGACCTAAGCCTGAAACAGAGTGCTTCTATTGCAAGGGTATGGGTCACTGGAAGCGCAAATGCCCCAAGTATCTGGCAGATAAGAAGGCGGGCAAAGAAAAATCAGGTATATTTGATATACATGTTATTGATGTTTACTTAACCGGCTCTCGTAGTAGTGCCTGGGTATTTGATACCGGTTCTGTTGCTCACATTTGCAACTCGAAGCAGGAACTGCGGAATAGACGAAGGCTGGCGAAAGACGAAGTGACGATGCGCGTAGGAAACGGTTCCAAGGTTGATGCAATCGCCGTCGGCACAGTGTCACTTCAACTACCATCGGGATTAGTGATGAACTTAAATCATTGTTATTTAGTGCCTGCGTTGAGCATGAACATTATATCTGGATCTTGTTTATTGCGAGACGGTTACTCTTTTAAGTCTGAGAATAATGGTTGTTCTATTTCTATGAGTAACATCTTTTATGGTCATGCACCGAATGTGAGAGGATTGTTCATATTGAATCTCGATAGCGATACGCATATACATAACATTGAGACCAAAAGAGTTAGAGTAAACAATGATAGCGCCATATTTTTGTGGCACTGCCGTTTGGGTCATATTGGTGTAAAGCGCATGAAGAAACTCCATGCTGATGGACTTTTGGAGTCACTTGACTTTGATTCACTTGACACGTGCGAACCATGCCTCATGGGCAAGATGACTAAGACTCCGTTCTCCGGAACAATGGAGCGTGCAAGTGACTTGTTGGAAATCATACATACCGATGTGTGTGGTCCAATGAGCGTGGAGGCACGCGGCGGATATCGTTATTTTCTCACCTTCACTGACGATTTAAGTAGATATGGTTATGTCTACTTAATGAAGCACAAGTCTGAAACATTTGAAAAGTTCAAGCAATTTCAGAGTGAAGTGGAAAATCATCGTAACAAGAAGATCAAGTTCCTACGGTCTGATCGTGGGGGTGAATATCTGAGTTTCGAGTTTGGTACTCACTTAAGACAATGTGGAATTGTTTCACAGTTAACACCGCCTGGAACACCACAGCGTAATGGTGTGTCCGAACGTCGTAATCGTACTTTGTTAGAGATGGTGCAATCTATGATGTCTCTTACTGATTTGCCGTTATCATTTTGGGGTTATGCATTAGAAACAGCTGCATTCACTTTAAATAGGGCACCATCGAAATCCGTTGAGACGACACCGTACGAACTGTGGTATGGCAAAAGGCCAAAGTTGTCGTTTCTTAAAGTTTGGGGATGTGATGCTTATGTCAAAAAGCTTCAGCCTGAAAAGCTGGAACCCAAAGCGGAAAAGTGCGTCTTCATAGGTTACCCAAAAGAGACAGTTGGGTACACCTTCTATCTCAAATCCGAGGGCAAAGTGTTTGTTGCTAAGAACGGAACTTTTCTCGAGAAGGAGTTTCTCTCGAGAGAATTGAGTGGGAGGCAGATAGAACTTGACGAGGTTGTCGAACCTCTCATCCCTCTGGATGGTGGCGCAGGGCAAGGGGAAACCTCTGTCGTTGCGACGCCGGTTGAGGAGGAAGTTAATGATGATGATCATGAAACTCCAGTTCAAGTTTCTGTTGAACCACGCAGGTCGACGAGATCACGCGCTGCTCCAGAGTGGTACGGTAATCCCGTCTTATCAATCATGTTGTTAGACAACAATGAACCTGCAAATTATGAAGAAGCAATGGTGGGCCCAGATTCCAACAAATGGCTAGAAGCCATGAAATCCGAGATAGGATCCATGTATGAGAACAAAGTGTGGACTTTGGAGATACTGCCTGAGGGCCGCAAGGCTATTCAGAACAAATGGATCTTTAAGAAGAAGACGGACGCTGACGGTAATGTGACCGTTTATAAAGCTCGACTTGTGGCAAAGGGTTTTTCACAAGTTCCAGGAGTTGACTACGATGAGACTTTCTCACCCGTAGCGATGCTTAATTCCGTCAGAATCATGTTAGCAATAGCTGCATTTTTCGATTATGAAATCTGGCATATGGATGTCAAAACGGCGTTCCTTAACGGTTTCCTTAAGGAAGAGTTGTATATGATGCAACCCGTAGGTTTTGTCGATCCTAAAAATGCTGACAAGGTGTGCAAGCTCCAGCGATCCATTTATGGACTGGTGCAAGCATCTCGGAGTTGGAATAAACGCTTTGATGAGGTGATCAAAGCATTTGGGTTTATACAAGTGGTTGGAGAATCTTGTATTTACAAGAAAGTGAGTGGGAGCTCTGTGGCGTTTCTAATATTATATGTGGATGACATATTACTGATTGGAAACAATGTAGAGCTTTTGGAGAGCATAAAAGATTACTTGAATAAAAGTTTCTCTATGAAGGACCTAGGAGAAGCTGCTTACATACTAGGCATTAAGATCTATAGGGATAGGTCAAAACGCCTGATAGGACTTTCACAAAGCACATACCTTGATAAAGTTTTGAAGAGGTTCAAAATGGAACAGCCCAAGAAAGGGTTCTTGCCAGTGTTACAAGGTACGAGATTGAGTAAGACTCAGTGCCCAGCAACTGATGAAGATAGAGAGCATATGCGCTCCGTCCCCTATGCTTCGGCCATAGGTTCTATCATGTATGCAATGCTGTGCACTAGACCGGATGTTAGCCTGGCCATAAGTATGGCAGGTAGGTTCCAGAGTAATCCAGGAGTGGATCACTGGATGGCGGTCAAGAATATCCTAAAGTACCTGAAAAGGACTAAGGAGATGTTTCTCGTGTATGGAGGTGACGAAGAGCTCGCCGTAAAAGGTTACGTCGATGCAAGCTTTGACACAGATCCGGACGACTCTAAGTCGCAAACCGGATACGTATTTATTCTTAATGGGGGTGCAGTAAGCTGGTGCAGTTCCAAGCAAAGCGTCGTAGCAGATTCTACATGTGAAGGAGAGTACATGGCTGCCTCGGAGGCGGCTAAGGAGGGTGTCTGGATGAAGCAGTTCATGACGGATCTTGGAGTGGTGCCAAGTGTACTGGATCCAATAACCTTGTTCTGTGACAACACTGGTGCCATTGCCTTAGCAAAGGAACCAAGGCTTCACAAGAAGACCAGACACATCAAATGACGCTTCAACCTCATCCGCGACTACGTCGAGGAGGAGAACGTAAATATATGCAAAGTTCACACGGATCTGAATGTAGCAGACCCGCTGACTAAACCTCTTCCAGGGCCAAAACATGATCGACACCAGAACTGTATGGGTGTTAGATTTATTACAATCTAATTCACATGGTGATGTGAGGGCTAGATTATTGACTCTAGTGCAAGTGGGAGACTGTTGGAATTATGCCCTAGAGGCAATAATAAATGTAAAGTTATTATTATAATTCCTGTATCAAGATAATAGTTTATTATCCATGCTATAATTGTATTGAATGAAGACTCATTTACATGTGTGGATACATAGACAAAACACCGTCCCTAGCATGCCTCTAGTTAGGCTAGCCAGTTGATCGATGATAGTCAGTGTCTTCTGATTATGAACAAGGTGTTGTTGCTTGATAACTGGATCACGTCATTGGGAGAATCACGTGATGGACTAGACCCAAACTAATAGACGTAGCATGTTGATCGTGTCATTTTGTTGTTACTGTTTTCTGCGTGTCAAGTATTTATTCCTATGACCATGAGATCATATAACTCACTGACACCGGAGGAATGCTTTGTGTGTATCAAACGTCGCAACGTAACTGGGTGACTATAAAGATGCTCTACAGGTATCTCCGAAGGTGTAGAGCATCTTTATAGTCACCCAGTTACGTTGCGACGTTTGATACACACAAAGCATTCCTCCGGTGTCAGTGAGTTATACGATCTCATGGTCATAGGAATAAATACTTGACACGCAGAAAACAGTAGCAACAAAATGACACGATCAACATGCTACGTCTATTAGTTTGGGTCTAGTCCATCACGTGATTCTCCCAATGACGTGATCCAGTTATCAAGCAACAACACTTTGTTCATAATCAGAAGACACTGACTATCATTGATCAACTGGCTAGCCAACTAGAGGCATGCTAGGGACGGTGTTTTGTCTATGTATCCACACATGTAAATGAGTCTTCATTCAATACAATTATAGCATGGATAATAAACTATTATCTTGATACAGGAATTATAATAATAACTATACATTTATTATTTCCTCTAGGGCATAATTCCAACAGTTGGCCATGTTACCAGAGAGGTCGTCGACGTCAGGGAAGTAGTCGTCGTCCGGGAAGAAATCGCTGGTGTCCGTGATGGAAGCCAGTAGTCGCGTTGAGCGCTCCCCAAAAACATTATCGCCCTTCTCCCGTACATGACTCGAAGAAACGGAGTTTCGGAGGCCTACTGTCCCGACGAACGGTGCACGCCGCAAGACGGGATGAGGAAGAACGTAGCAGCATCACAGAGAATGGAACCGGTGGCGAGCGGAACTTCTGATGCGCATTCTTCTGGAGAGGAGCGTTCGGCTCAGCTCATTCCCGCAACCCGCGGCGCGTCGTGACCAGGCGAGGCGGGCGGCGGAGGAGGAGGAGCGCACGTGTATGTCTCTCTTGTTCTCAAGCTCATACATGTGTGGAAACATCCTCCCTTATAAGGAAGTCCAACTCCCACTAAACTAGGAATGTGGGACTAAACATTTCCACCTCTTGCCTTGTACAAATGGGCTGCGTGGGCCTCTAGGATTTATTAGGAATTATATATTGGGCTGGCCCAAAAAATTGGACAAAATTCCAGCAATCCCCCACTAGATCCCAGAGGCACACAAAATTTGCCTTTGGTTCCCAAATACTGTTTTATATACCGATACTACAGTGGAGACTGTTAAGTTGAAATTCACCTAGAACTCTATGCTACACTAGTAAGCAACTTGAACAGTGGACTAGGCTTTGAACTGCAAGTTTTCTGTGAAACTAGATTCACATAGAGGTTTGATCGATACTAGGTTACCGTGGGACTTCCCCGCGGGTGGAGCTTATGCGTCATACTCCGAGACCTTTCATGAGTTTACTAGAGAGCACCCTACTCTCATAGATTGCGACATTAACAATCAGACTCATATAGGTATGTTCTTCAAAAGATGTTCTGCAGGATAACATCTCTACTTCAATAAGCCACTTAGAACATATTAAGATGTATATCAACCTGCCATGCAGTTTAGGAAAGTTTTGCATCTTCATGGAGTGGTATTATTAATGATAAGGATACTTTCCTCTCAGTTGACCAACGGCTTGTCTTCGACATCTAATTCACGGGATCTCCGATCACAAAGAATAGGTTACCACTGTGAACAACTCAAATTGTGGGTCTCATACCCATCTCCCTCGATGCATTTTATATCACATTACGTGATAGACCCTTTGTAAAAGGATCTGCCATATTTTTAGATGTTTGGATATAATCCAATGCAATAACTCCGGAGTTTCTCATTTTCCTGACAGATTTTAACCTTCTCTGAATGTGTCTTGATGACTTCATGTTATCCTTTGAGCTGCTCACTTTTGTGATCACAATTTGATTGTCGCAGTTCATAAGGATACCCGGTATAGGTTTCTCGACAACCGGCAAGTCACTCAAGAGCCGGCGAAGCCAATCTGCTTTGACCGTAGCTGTATCTAGTGTTGTGAGTTCTGCTTCCATTGTTGACCTTGTTAAGATCGTTTGCTTGCAAGACTTCCAAGAAACAGCGCCACCTTCATGAGTGAATACATATCCGCTCGTGGCCTTTATCTCATCAACATCAGAGATCCAGTTTGAATCACTATACCCTTCAAGCACCTTTGGGTGTCCAGTATAGTGAATTCCATAATTTGCAGTGCCTTTCAAATAACGCAAAACTCTCTCTAGAGCTTTCTAATGCACATCTCCTGGTTTTGAGACAAACCGACTCAGTTTGCTAACGGCAAAATAGATGCCAGGTCTTGTAGCACTGGCTAAGTACATAAGCGAGCCAATAATCTGAGAATATTTCAATTGGTCTCTAGCAATTCTTCGATTCTTTCGAAGTAGCACGCTCGCATCATATGGTGTGGGAGAGGACTTGCAGTCACTATACCCAAAGCGACTCAAGATCTTTTCCACATAGTGAGATTGAAGTAACGTGATCCCACCATCTTCGTCTCTTAACAACTTGGTGTTCAGAATGACATCAGCCACTCCTAAATTCTTCATCTCAAATCTTTGAGATAAGAAATCCTTGACCTCTTTAATAACGTTCAGATTTGTTCTGAAAATCAGTATGTCATCAACATACAAGCAAAGGATAACTCCCTTGCCCCCACCATGGCGATAGTACACACATTTATCAGCTTCGTTTACAACAAAGCCTGCAGTTGTGAGAGTCCTTTCAAACTTCTCATGTCACTGCTTGGGTGCTTGCTTAAATCCATATAAAGACTTCAGCAACTTGCATACTTTCCCTTCCTGACCATCTACTACAAACCCATCTGGTTGTTCCATGTAAATTTCCTCATCCAACTCTCCATTTAGGAAAGCAGTCTTAACATCCATTTGATGAACGAGAAGACCATGTGAGGCGGCTAGTGAAAGTAGTACTCGAATAGTGGTCAGTCGAGCCATGGGTGAGTAAGTATCAAAGAAGTCTTCACCTTCCTTTTGGGTATAACCCTTAGCCACTAGTCGTGCCTTGTACTTTTCGATAGTACCATCAGGCCTAAGCTTCTTCTTGAATACCCATTCGCATCCTATAGGTTTGCACCCATAAGGACGATCAGTTATCTCCCAAGTTTCATTTGCCAAGATGGAATCCATCTCACTACGGACTGCTTCCTTCCAGTAGTCAGCATCTTCAGACGCATAGGCCTCTGAAATAGAACTAGGAGTATCGTCTATGAGATACACAAGAAAATCATCACCAAAGGACTTTGCAGTCCTCTGTCTCTTGCTCCTGGTCGGAACTTCATTGTTCTCCTCCACAATATTTTCAAAGTGTTCCATCGAAATGATAGGTTCACTAAGTGTAACTAATTCATGATTCGATGAATTAGGCATCTCCTGATTAGATGAGGTAGCCATATCCTTCATGGGAAAGATATCTTCAAAGAAAGTCGCATCATTCGACTCCATGATTGTACCGACATGCATGTCAGATACCTCAGATTTTACAACCAAGAATCTATATCCAATGCTATGAAAAGCATATCCCAGAAAAACACAATCCACGGTTTTTGGTCCTAGTTTGCGCTTCTTTGGGATTGGCACATTAACTTTCGCCAAACAACCCCAGGTTCGTAGATAAGAAAGTTTTAACCTTTTCTTTTCCCATTCCTCAAATGAAGTTATCTTTTTGTTCTTTGTGGGAACTCGATTCAGGACATGACATGCAGTCAATATCGCCTCCCCCCACCATGCCATGGAGAGACCCGATGTATCTAACATGGCGTTCACCAAATCAGTTAGAGTACGGTTCTTTCTTTCGCCTATTCCATTTGATTGAGGTGAATAGGGGGCGTCCTCTCATGAATTATACCATGTTCTGCACAAAAAGAAACAAATTCATTTGAGAAATACTCTCCACCACGATCGGACCTAAGCCTCTTGATCTTTCGATCAAGTTGGTTTTCTGCTTCAGCTTTATAGATCTTGAAAAAGTTCAAAGCCTCATCCTTAGACTTTAGAAGATACACTCGGCAGTATCTAGTGGAGTCATCAATTAGTGTCATAAAATATTTCTTTCCACCTTTTGTCAAAATACCATTCATTTCACATAGATCTGAATGTATGAGCTCTAGTGGTGCAAGATTTCTCGTTTCGGCAGTCGTATGAGACTTACGAGGTTGTTTGGCTTGCACACAAACTTGACACTTAGATCCCTTGACTGTGTTAAAGCTAGGGATTAAGTTCAATTTGACTAGTCGTGACATGCAACCAAAATTAACATGACAAAGACGTGAATGACACACATTTGATTCACTATTGTTGTAAACATGATTAACAACTTTATTGCAAACGTCTGACAAGGATAAACGGAACAGGCCTCCTGACTCGTAGCCTTTACCAACAAAAGTTCCATACTTGGATATTACAAATTTATTAGACTCAATTACAAGCTTGTAGCCATCTCTACACAAAAGAGATCCGCTAACAAGATTTTTATTCACGGAGGGGACATAATGCACGTTCTTCAGCCGCACGATCTTTGCCGAAGTAAACTTCAGATCGACCGTGCCAACACCACGAACAGAAGCACGTGAACCATTGCCCATCAGGACGGTGGAAGTCCCTGTGGACTGATAAGATGAAAACATGGAAATATCACCGCATATATGCACATTAGCACCCGTGTCAATTAACCAATCAGGAAAATGACATACTGAAAGAATAGTGGGTAATATACCATACCCAACATCCTCCACGTCAGTGTCAGCAATGACGACATTAGCAGACTTGCCGCCTTTCCCATGTTGACGCTTGTCATAACGATTAGGGCAGTTAGGTGCCCAATGATCAGGATCTCCGCACACATGACAAACACATTTTTTCTTGTCATTCTTCTTCTTGAAGTTGGTGTGTTGTACAGCCTTGTTCTTCCCATCGAACTTTGCTTTACCATCAAACTTGCCCTTGTTCTTGAAATTGTGGGGCTGGAAGTTTTTATTTTCTACCAGATTGGCACTAGAACCTCCCTCAATAGCTCGAGCACGTGTGTATTTTTCTCTCGCCTTTTCTTCCACATCAAGAGTACCTATGAGATCCGGAACGGAAAACTCCTGTCTCTTATGCTTCAGTAAGGTAGCAAAGTTCCTCCATGAAGGAGGAAGTTTAGTGATGATGTCTCCGGCAACAAACTTGTCTGGTAGCATGCAATTAAAGTGCTCAAGTTCTCTTGTAAATGACTGTATTTCGTGAGCTTGCTCTACCACGGAGCGCTCTTCAGTCATCCTGTAGTCATAGAATTGTTCCATGATGTACAGCTCAGTGCCAGCATCCGAGACCCCAAACTTGGTCTCGAGTGCATCCCACATATCTTTTCCATTATCAATTGACGCATAAGCATCAACTATGTTCTCACCAAGAACGCTCAAGAGAGTAGCCTTAAACAAGGTATCCATTTTCTGAAAAGCTAGCTCATGTTGAGCATCATGATCTCCTTCAGGTTTGCTAAGAGTGGCGTCATAGCAGCTCATGGTTTGAAACCATAGAACAGCTCTCACGCGCCATGTCTTGTAGTGAACACCCTCAAACATAGGAGGTCTCATGGAGGCAGCAAAACCACTCGGGGTAAATTACCTATAATAAGGTTTTTGGATTGTTGGAAATATGAGCAATTTACCAAAGGATTTTATTAAAAGAAAAGCTAGGATAAACCTAACCATCATAACTAAGACGGAAGAAGACATGCAATATAGAGATGAAAAGACAGAAGACAGGTACACATATGATCTAGAAAAGAACATATGCATAACCGTTCTGTATAGACAAGGTACCATAGAAAGTGATGAGCAGACACGTTACATATCTAGAAGAGATACTATAGCAAAAAGTTGCGATAGAAACTGAAAGAAGAAGAACATGAGTACGTACTGAGTTACAGCAACAGGATTGGTGTTGGCGTTGTCGTTGGCCATGTTACCAGAGAGGTGGTCGACGTCAGGGAAGTAGTCGTCGTCCGGGAAGAAATCGTCGGTGTCCGTGATGGAAGCCAGTAGTCGCGCTGAGCGCTTCCCAAAAACCTTATCGCCCTTCTCCCGTACATGACTCGAAGAAACGGAGTTTCGGAGGCCTACTGTCCCGACGAACGGTGCACGCCACAAGACGGGATGAGGAAGAATGTAGCAGCACCACAGAGAAAGGAACCAGTGGCGAGAGGAACTTCTGATGCGTTCTTCTGGAGAGGAGCGACCTCTCTTTTATAGGCGCACGAGAAGGAGGCGAGAGGCCAGCGACGGGAGCTGAAGAGAACACGGGATATGAAACGAACAGACTGCAGCGAGGCAAAAATTTAGTTCGGCTCGGCTCATTCCCGCAACCCACTGCAGCGAGGCAAAAATTTAGCGAGGCGGGCGGTGGAGGAGGAGGAACGCGTGTATGTCTCTCTTGTTCTCAAGCTCATACATGTGTGGAAACATCCTCCCTTATAAGGAGGTCCAACTCCCACTAAACTAACAATGTGGGACTAAATATTTCCACATCTTGCCTTGCACAAATGGGCTGCGTGGGCCTCTAGGATTTATTAGGAATTATATATTGGGCTGGTCCAAATAATTGGACAAAATTCCAGCACATATATCATAGAAGCATTGGCATTTATGCGGTGACGAAGTGACCAAGGTTGTAATTCGGATTTTGAAGGGAGAGGACTCCCCTGAGGAGATCAACATGACTTTCATTGTTATTATCCCCAAGGTACAAAACTCCACCCTACTGTCTCAGTACTGGCCTATTAGCTTGTGCAATGTGATTTTTAAAATTGCGTCCAAAGTGCTTGCTAACCGGCTGAAGCAGATCCTCCCTGAAATAATATCTGAAGAGCAATCGGCATTTGTGGCTGGTCGTCTCATCACTGATAATGTCATCACGGCGTATGAATGTCTTCACTTTATGAAAAGCAACAGAAGCAAGAAGAATGGGCATTGTGCTGTCAAACTCGACATGATGAAAGCGTATGATCGTGTTGAATGGGCTTATCTACAGGCCATTATGAGGAAGCTGGGTTTTTGCGAGAGTTTTGTGCGCCATGTGATGACAGGTGTGACCTCGGTCTCCTTCTCGCTGCTGTTCAACGGGAAGTAGACTAGGGACTTCAAACCGTCTAGAGGAATCCGACAGGGGGATCCCATCTCTCCCTATTTGTTCCTCCTAGCGGCTGAGGGTTTATCCTATATGCTAAATCAAGCAAGCAATGAAGGGATTTTCGAAGGCATCCATATTGCTCCCACTGCACCAAAAGTAAACCATCTTTTATTTGCCGATGACTCTTTGTTCTTCTGCAAGACTACAACCGACAACGTTGAGAAACTGAGGGAGATCCTAAATAGGTACTGTCAAGCTTCGGGGCAGCGAGTTAATTATGACAAGTCCTCTGTTTATTTTGGAAAAGGATGCCCAGAGTCGCAGAGAGAAATAATAAAAGGAATTCTACAAATCCAGAGGAAACTATATGTGAGAGATATCTCGGACTTCCATCAGATGTGGGACAAGCTAAGAATGGCGTGTTCTCATACTTAAAGGACAGGGTTTGGAAGAACATTCACGGATGGATGGAGAAGTGTTTAGCAGGCAGCGGTAAAGAAGTGTTGATTAAGTCGGTGGTACAAGCAATACCAACATATTCCATGACTCTCTTCAAGCTACCAAGGGGTCTATGCCAGCATATAACATCCATGATTCGCAAGTTCTGGTGGGGCTGCAAGGAGGGGGAGAGAAAGACCGCATGGGTCTCCTGGGAGACGATGTGCATGCCGAAATACTAGGGGGGTTTAGGCTTCCGAGATATGGAAATCTTCAACCTTGCCTTGCTAGCCAAGCAGGTTTGGCGAATTCTTTGTGACCCGGACACAATGAGCGCGCGGATTCTCAAGGCGGTGTACTTTCCAACCTCCGATGTTCTTTCTGCTCAGGTGGGATCAAGGCCATCCCAGATTTGGCGCTCCCTATGCGAGGGGAGGGATATACTCCTGACGGGCCTGATCAAGCGAATTGGGAATGGCGAGAACACCAACATTTGGAATGACAACTGGCTTCCACGCGACAACTGTATGCGGCCTTTTGGAGCGGTATCACCAAACCCCCCGGAGAGAGTATCGGAGCTTATATCACATGATCGTCGCTAGGATGAACAAGCTCTGGCAGAACATCTGCTTCCGATGGATGCCGACATCGTCTGGCGAATTCCTCTCAGTTACACTCCTCAGGACGATATCTATGCATGGCAGTATGAACGATCAGGGGTTTTCTCAGTGCGATTGTGCTATAGGATGGTCACGGCAACAAAGATAAGACGAGAGGGGTGGCTCAATGGGGACACAGAATCATCAAATACGGTTCAGGAGGAAAATAACTGGAAGAAGCTTTGGGGGGTTCAGGTTCCATCCAAGCTTCGTATGTTCGCATGGAGATTGGCTCGGGCATCTTTGCCAACGGGGCAGGAAAGGGGAAGGCGCCATATGTCGTCCGAGGTATCTTGCTCGATATGCCATGCCGATGTCGATACATGGAGACATGCCTTGCTCGACTGTAATATGGCGAAGAGTGTCTGGTCTCTGCGGGACGACGAAGATGACTCCCTGCTGCCTGTGTATGGGGATGAGACGGATGATCCCAGGCTCTGGCTGCATGGTCTCTGTAATGCTCTGGGCGATATGGTGGGCAAGACGTCGGGCGATCCATGAGAAGGAATTCCAAAGTCCTCTGTCAACACATTTGTTCATTGAGCGCTATCTAGCAGAGCTTCGAGGACTGCCAGCAAAGGCTCACCAGGACGGGAGGCCGGCGAGAATACTACGGCCGCAGTGGATTCCACCGGCGACTGGGGAGACGAAAATGAATGTGGATGGAGCTGTGGCAAAGTCATCAAATACTGGGGCTGTTGGAGTCATTTGTCGCAGCGCTCAGGGAGTTTTCCTTGGTGCTTCCGAGGTGGTTATTCCTGGCATGACCTATCCGGGGGTGTTTGAGGCTCATGCATGTAGAGAAGCCATTGCATTAGCGGAAGATATGATGATTTTCAAAGTTCGGATTGCATCTGACTGTCTGAGAGTCGTTAATGAGTTGAAGGAACAAGCACACCGGGCCGCGCATTGTATGATCCTAAATGATATTCAGGGAAGGATGTCTAGCTTTCGTAGTTGTGTTTTTATTTATGAGTATCGCAAAAGTAATAGTGAGGCACATAACCTTGCAAGGATGGCCACTACCATAGATCCAGACCATCATGTGTGGTTTGATCGACCTCCTGACAATCTTTATATCCCTCAAAACATTATGATATGAATAAAGTGGTTATCTTTCGGAAAAAAATAATATATATCCTCGCATAACAGGGACACGTTGAGGTTCAAATCTTCCATCTCATCATCATCCGTCTCATCTTTAGTCTCATCACTTTTCTCCGCTTCCAGCTCCTTGTACCACTGCGGGATGCAGCCAATATAGCGGCCGAAGATATCACGTGCACTTGTCCTGATCGCATCCTCCATAGTCGTGGCTCCTGAGCGTACACCGTAAATGAAAATCCGAAGCTCGTCACAATTCTCTTCCCTGTCGATGAGGTCGCTCACCTGCCTGTGCAGCTCTTTCTTGATGTGTGAACAAACAATTAGAGCGCTTCTGCATCGCCACTGTTTTACCACTGTCGGAAACAAAAAGTCAATGAAGTCTGATCCGGGCTCCAAAAACTCCTCCTTGGGCGGCATCCTCAGCGCGACCCATAAACCTTGGATGACTTCTGCAATCGTAGACAATTGCCGAATTTGTTCATACTGGCCTTCTCTTTCTTCACTTGAGAGCAGAGCTGCGAGGTTTCCTAGAATCGCGCATATCTCCCGGGCGAACACGGACACGGCGCGGTCGAAATCACTCGTCGTCCTAACGTCGACCGTCTCATCATCTAGCTTCTCCTTGAACCACTGGGGGACGGGGCCGCAGGTGCGGCTGAAGATATCGCGCGCGCTTGTCATGATCGCATGCTCCATATCCGTACTTCGTGCTCTTGAGTATACAAGGTAGACGAAAGCCCAAAGCACAACCTCGTTGTATGCCCTGTCGATGAGCACGTCTGCCTGCCTCTGCAACTCTGCCTTGACGAATAAGAAATCAGTTAGAGCGCTTGTGGGTATCTCGTTTCTTGTTGCCGCTGCAGGCAATGACGAGTCGTCCAACATCCCCACTGTCGTTGGAAACGACGGGTCGTCGGGTGATCCAGTCTCCCTCGATCTCCGTCGCTTCCTCTTCTCTTTGATCCTAGAGCAAGTAATAAAATACAGTCAACAGGCTGTAAGGATTAAAATACTATTATATTTTTGTTGAATTGGATGAAAGAGAAGGGAAGCACACTTTTCGTGAAGAGACAGCTCTAAAACGCGCTCCTAGGTGATTTATAAGAATGAAAGATGGATCATATATGATAAAAGTAATACTTTTTTATAGCTAACTATTGTACAAGCTAGCTATAAGATGGGCTATAAAAATGCTTATAGCCAGCAGTTGGCTATACTATTAACCATGCTCTTAGATCTTTTTATACTTTTATAGCCCATCTTATAGCTAGCTTTTATAGCTAACTTTAATCGAGATGGTGTAGTCCGACAACGATAGAAACACGTCCTTTAATCGAGAATCGTTTGAGTCTCAGCTCGTCTCCGGGTTTCCTATCTAGAAATCACCAGTGCCTTGCGATGACGCTTGTCCTGGCGATCCACGACTCGCTCCGTCCTCCTCTACACCCAGAACTCGTTCTCGGCGACGACTTCCTCCGGGAAGCGCTAGCACCATGATGACCCAGTATACGGGATCAATCATGGTCCTTTCGATAAGTAAGAGTGTCGAACCCAACGAGGAGCAGAAGAAAAATGACAAACAGTTTTCAGTAAGGTATATATTCTCTCCAAGTGGTGTAAGTAACAGTGATAGATAGTTTTGTATCAAGATAATTCATAAATAAGTGACATGTAACAATAGTAGCAAGTGTGCAGCAAGGTAGTTTAATCCATTTTATGGTAAAGGACAGGCCTGAAAGTACTCTTATATAAAGCAAACGCTTCCGACTACACATGAGAATTACTGTCTAGTCATCTTCATGATGTTAAGTTGATTCGCATTCGTTACTTTAGTAATTTGATATGTGGGTGAACCGATGTTAAGTTGTTGTTCTTACTTGAACAAGCAAGCCCACTTATGATTATCCCTCTCACAAGCATCTGCAACTACGAAATAAAAATTAAGATAAATCTAATCATACAATAAAACATGTGGATCCAAATCAGCCCCTTATGAAGCAACGCATAAACTGAAGTTTAAGCTTCTGTCACTCTCCCAACCCATGATCTACTTCTTACTCCACAATGACTTCCTTAGACCCTTAACATGATGAAGTGTCGTGTAGTCGACGTTCACACGACACCACTAAGAGAAACAACAACATACACATCATTAAAATATCAAACGAATACCAATTTTACATGATTATTTATAACAAGACTTCTCTCATTTCCTTGCGAGCAATATTAACTAATCACACATCGTCAACATGTTCAAGATCAGAGGTATAATAATGATGATTAAGGATGACTGGACATAATATCTTCCATCAAGTTATCCAACAAATATCAACTACAAAATGTAATCAACACTACTAGTAATCCACATGTATCAATCTGAGATTTTGAGACAAAGATTGAATATATAGTTTACTGAATAGTTGGTCGGTATAGTTTTTGGGTTGTTCTCATCTTTGAAGGTGGGCAACCACGATAGGCGATAGCCGTCCCAGCCATTCTCACTAAGGCAAGTAAACAAATACTACATAACGACTGCTACAAAAGTAACATATCACAAAAAGTAGCACATTACATTTAGATATGAGAAAGAAGAAGGAAACATAAGAAGAGGTACATGAGACGAGCTATACGTTGCTAAGCCCCGAGACATAGATAAGGGAACGGACCAAGACAAGAGGAATGTGTGTTGTTGGATTTATCTAAGGAATCCTAGAGTCGAGAAAACGAAGCGAAAAGTCAACTCCAACAATCACTTCATCCCGAAGAACTAGAAGAGTCATAGTTACTGCCGAAGGGCATCCCACCACCAAGGTCATCACTATGAGGGTGCTTGGATCCAAGAGACTAAAACTAGTCTGACTAAAACTAGTCTCTTTAAGAGGCTAAAGTTTCAAGCACCCCTGACTAAAGAGAGGCTAAAACTAGTCTTGAGGCTAAAATCTTTTAGTCAAGGGTACCCCTACTAAAATGTGCATTAGTCCTCTCTCTCCTCATTTAACTCCTCATGCAAGTTCTGGATTGGAGGGTTTGGAGGATAATAAATGCTCATTAACTTGATTTTAGTCTCTCTAGTACTTGGATCCAAGCATGGGTGAGGCTAGCAAGTTTTAGTCTCACTACTTTTAGTCATGGGACTAAAACGTATCCAAGCACCCTCTATATCACCAACTTTTGGTCTTGAAATCTATAGTTAGTCATCAAATGAGTGACCCTGAACAATATGCAAGGCAAGAAGAATCTCATAAGCGATCGAAGAACATTAGTCACTGAGACCCCATTGCCACCCTGATCTCTGAAGGAGGATCAAACAATGTTGTAGTGATGCAAAGATCTTTGGTGGCCACAAAGACACATGGCACATGCCCTCCCTATCATCACCAACCACACGCCAACCAAGACGTCAAGCAACCAACACCAGATAAGGCCAACTCCAGCGCGTCACCCTATCATGTCTGCACGCGTCCGTTTGGGACAAAATGGACACACCAGACGGCTCAACACGCGGGCGCAAACGAACGTTTGTTCGTTTTCTGTCCGCTTTCGACCAATTCCCGGTCCAAACTTGGTCCGAATTTGAGGTGAAACAGACATCGCACAGACGCCGCGGACAAATATTATTGCTTAGCACTAACGACTTACTAATAACATTGCTTAACCCTAAGCCTAAACCTATAAAAATGCCTAAAAATAACTATAGATCGGTGTTACAAACATGATGATTATGCATACTACACATATTCAAGCATAGAAACAACTACATCATCCCTCAAATCAATTGATTTCACAGCAAAATGACATAAACTAGGGTTTGCATACAAGTAAGGAATGCCACCAAATTTGATGATTCCAATCAATAAAGATGGATCTGATGGAGGCAAGAAAGAAGAGAGTGAGCGAGCTACCTTGAGTGATGAAACTGGGCTCGATCCATCAAAGAAAATTCAATCAATAAAGATGGATTCGATGGAGGCAAGAAAGAAGAGAGTGAGAATGGTACCTTGAGTAATGAAACTCGGCTCGATCCACCGAAGAAAATTCAATCAATGAAGATGTATTTGATGGAGGCAAGAATGAAAGAAAGAGAGGGAGAGGAGCTCAGCTCGGGGAAGAGAGAGATTTGGGAATGAATGGGTGGCTGGTGGGACCCACCAGCATAGCACTTATCACCACCACCACCCCGTGTGGCGGTAGGATAATATTCACGTAAGCGCGGGAGACGATGTTGTCTGGGTTCACGGGACCCTACCGTCAATGGTAATGACGATAGCATGTACAACCCAATCGTTACAGCGGATGATGGTAGAAAATGGATAGATCTGTTTTTTTTAAAAATCGAAGTTAGATCGAGTGGAACTTGTCAAAAAGGTAGAGAGTGAAGTTGTCATCGGGACGGACGGAGGTTGTGATGGATCGATTCGCGCTTCTTGGTCATGAGAGAGGAAAAAACCTGCCGTTGGATTTGGTCTGCTGAAAATGTCGTGACGCACGAACGTACGCTTCCATCCAAATTCCAAAACCCCGTGTCCGGCGCGGCATCGGTGAGCAGTGAGCAGACACGCATGTGCCGGCCTCTGATGCGGCGATCGTGGCCGATCGAGAGCTGTGTGTTCTTGGCATTTTGCCATGGCCCATCTCACCCATCATCGGACGCCGGTCGGCCGATGGGTGGCGCGCCCGTGACTGAAGTCGACCGACGGTGACCTCGTACGTACGGGTTGGCATGCAGCGGAGCTGATACAGCCGAGATCGTGTCGTGTCCGCGGAACCCCCGGTCACAACATCGTAGGCATGGCACCGTCCCCGGCAACCAACGTGGCTCGAACGGTCCGACCACGTACGCCGGGCCTTGCACGGTCGCCGGCCGGCAACCACGCATGCAGGCGCTCGGTCACCGAGGCGGGCTGGACGCTCCACGACGGGCCATTGGAACAGCCGTCGCGGCAGGCACCCGTGGCGCTGCGGTGGGGTGCCGACCCGGACGCCCTGTCCACGTGACGCGCCGATGATATGCACGTTCCAGGCAACGCCACGACCGCTCCGCCACGCCGCTGGCTGCGTGGGCTGTGCCGCTGACCGTAGACTCGGCACACGCGCCCGCGCACGGGCCCACCTGGCAGAAAGACGCCGCCGCCCTGGACCCTGCCCACGGGTCCCCTGCCCATGCTGGAGTATAGATCAGAGCGACCGCTTCTGGCGCGTGGACTGGGTGCACCGTCTGAGACGCTGCGCGCGCCTCGTGACGTGAACCACCACCACCATCACCGAGCAGTTACCAGTCAGTCCAGTCCACCACCTCTCCTCTCCCTCCACAGCTCGCTCGTCACCATCCCCCCGCCACTCCTGCCGCTTCTCCTCCCAGACCGCGTCAGTCGCCACCGTCACCCGGATCCCCGCCACCGAGCAATCCCAGGAGAATCCAACCAGCACCAGGTACGCGCTCGCGCTCTCTTCATCTTCTCCCCACCGCCGCCGCAATCCCAATCCGGTCTCGCCTTCCAATCTCTCCCCGCCGGACCGGACGTTCTTCCTGCCCGCCCGCGTTTTCTTTCCGGATTTACGGCGGCGCGTCGTAGATTTCTTGTGAGTCTCGCCGCCGGCGGTCAACATTTTAGTTGAGTAGTAGGTGGTGGTTAGTGTTCTTATTAGCCGCCGTTGATCGGAGGCCACGGGTGATGCGGAGGCTGCATTGTTAGGTGGAAGATTACTATTTACTAGTCGAGACACATGTTTTCTTCTGTACGCGCACCACGCCCTCGAGTCTCCACAAGGGAGTGGGATTCTGTGGGGTTATCTCTTTTCTCCGCAAGAAGAAAAAGGGATCAAATTTTGTGTTCCTTCACTCCACCACTGAACTGGATTTGCGTCAGTTGTCTTGCTGATTCAGTTAAATTTTGTGTTTCAGTGAACTGGATCAGAAAGATATCTGTAGTTTCAGGCCTTCCTTTTCTTTTCACCCGCTGAATATATTAGGCCCTTCTGGCTATTGCTGATTGCTGCGAATGCTGTGTACATTTCAAGTTCATGGTGGGTGAAAACGGCATTGAACTTCTGTGGCACATATCTGCAGGAAAATTTGAAAGTACAAAGCAGAGAGAGACCCGCCTGGAGAAAACCCAGGGTCCATCCACATCCATCTCGACTCCAAGCAACCAGAGAAACACGAAAGCCAGTTGAAAGGTACCTTTCATTCAGATCTGACCCACCTCTTGACACTTCTGCTGCTGTATATGTTATGTTATGTTTACGCACCTTATTCTCGGTGGCTGCAATGGGCCAAGAAAAGCTCTGCTCCGAAATAGTCTTAATTAGCTCGAGAGCATGTGTCAAATGTGGATCTTGTCCTGCATTTTGTATGTGCGCGCTTGTCCTGTCTGCTTGAAATCTTGCGTGTAAAGGGGATCTTGCTTGCTTGCAACGGCTGGAAAGCTCTAGGTTTCACAAGCAAGCATGATGTAGCCCTTGCCCATAGGTTGTTTCTGACTGATGTATATAATACTCAACGGTTGGTGGCCTGTTGTGGTTCTTGCCCATTTGCTCTTTCTCTTCAGATTCACTCAGGTTTCACTCATTTATTATCTGCTTCCCTTTTCGTGAATGTAGCTGGTGTTGCGGTAGCTTCATCTTTTCTAAGGTATGCTTTTTAGGGACAGCAATTTACTGCAGCTTGCCCCTTATTCTCACTGTTCACACCACATTTGTTTTGGCTATTGTTACTTCCAAAATAGAGAAGGTGCGAGGCTGGTTAAGGTCATACTTAACACATGAATAAGGTTAACGTGTTGTGGATTCTGTCATGTTTGGTCATGACAGTTTTCCTGCTAGTTCAGTAGGACCAGCCATCTTTTGGGTATTTTTTTGGTGCAGCTTTCTTATGGATTAGGCTATTGATGTATATAGAAAGTTACAAATAAGCTTTGTTTTTTTGCCCATTTGCTCTTTCCCTTTGGATTTATGCAGGTTCAGTCATGTATTGTTTGCTTCCTTTTTCATGTATGTAGTTTGTGTGTTGTGCTAGCTTGATCTTTTCTGGGTATGCTTTTTATGGCCGATGATTTACTGCAGGTTAGCATTGTCAAAAGATCATACTTAACGCGTGCCTAAATTTAACATGTTGTTGTATATTATCATGTTTGATAATAACAATTTTTCTGCTGCTTCAGTAGGACCGAGCAATTTTTAGGTATTTTTGCAGCAGCTTTGTTATGAATTAGGCTGTCGATGTATACAGACAGAAGCTTGATTTTTTTTTCTCTAAGAGTGTTTAAAAAATTAAAATGCTGGAATGGGTGGACAGAGTCAGCTTATCACCTTTTCTCTCCTCTGTATGAAAAATGGATTAGTTCGGGAAGATGTTACAAAGAATTAAGGGTTGCACATGCATTGGATAATGGTTGGAGATGTACGGGAGAGGTACTAATTGATTAATTTGGTTTGCTTTCGTTGCTGGTAGATAAGAAAGTTTTCTTGGAAATCATGTACCCCCAGTACGGCAGTGCCGTGGGTCTGGTGCCTTGATGAATTTAGGCTGGTGGTGCTTTGGCAAATTAATGGTTGCTTTTCATGGCTAGTGGAAACTGTACTGATAGTGGTAGGTCATGCATGTTAGTACACTACTCCATTAAGGGCAGTATTAGATGATACTCAACACTGTAATCATATCAGCTGCTGGGGTACTTTTAGTATGCTTCAAGTTCTTGATGGCCAATAAAATGAGATTTGATACATGCCACTGTATTGATCGGACTTTTGTTGTAGAGCCAGATCACAAGCATGGACAGGACAGCAAATGTGGTATTGGATATTGAGGGTCTGCCTCAACAACCTGATAAATGCTGCACTGGAAGTCCAAAGATGACCGTATGTCTTCTAATTCACATCATGAAAATGAGGATACAGCAGTTATTTGAAAGGGTCTTAACCTGCCATATTTTTCATGCAGAGAGCCCTGTCGCGTAAGGGTCCAAACCGCATGGAGAGGAGGGGAGGTGAAGAGCAGGAGCCAGATGACTTGGCAAAAAAAGTTATCATTAAAGGTGACAAACTACTGTTATTTTTGTCTCTGTTTTTAGGAAATATTTTATAGAATTTTTCATTTATTGGTTATACAATATACAATTGCATACATCTTGTTCTTCTACGACACATAATTGCAAGATCCTTTCGATCCTAGCCGCTTTTCCTCCATGCACTTACATATTTTGAGTATTAACCTGAATTGAGGCCAGAAAAATAAAGGAAAATGTCATAATTTCTAAAGTACCATTCTGAAGTGATAAAGCTTTCCGAAATTCCTTGTACAACGTCACAGTTAGCTGGTGTGCTATTGACTTGATCCTGTGAGGATACAACAAATTGTACTTGTGTTTTATGGTTGGCAAACAAATCTCTGTATACTGCTTTACTGGGCTACAGTTGCTGCCATTCGACAGTAATAATCACTGGTGCTTATATTTATTTGAATGTTCTTTACTGCAGTTGTGCCATCTCAGATGGAGCAGCTCAAGTTGCCGCTGGCGCACAACAAAACTTTGGTCACTCCACATTGTACTGCCACCGCACCTGTTCTTACCGACTCTGTTGAAGGAAGGTCCAAGAGATTTAATCGACTCACAGCATTTCATCCCCGGAGAATTCTTCTATTCTTTGCAACTTTGTAAGCCATCCACAACCTTGTTGAGTTTGCCATTCTGTTATGCTGAAGTTTGTCTGCCCTGGTTTAGTCTGAGCTTTTTTACTTGCACACTCGTAGTTATAGCTTGCTAGTATAAGTATCCTTTGCATAAACGAAAATAAGTAAAGAAATACAACACGCGATAATTCATGTAGTCCTTTCAGAAATTGTGTCAACGATAGCTAGCAGGAAAGCCGTCCAAGTGTTATCAAGCAACGGCATTCCAAGATGCCACTCTTCCTTTCTGAGTTAACTAGGAATGATTACTTGTGCGTTTCATAGGACAGACTGATTGTGTTTCTACCGAAGTTTGCGTGCCTTTCTCCTGCTCTGAACTCATTTACAGTCGCTACTGGCTGCTGGTCCCTTAATCCATTTCCTTATGCCATGTCATGTCTGTCTGTTCCTCCCCGACAGGTCGAGCGTGGGGACGATGGTACTGATATACTTCACCCTCGGCATCAACGGCGGCAAGGTGGAAGCATAGAACTCCTCACATCGGCGGCGTGGGACGGACGGCGTGGCGGTACATTCCATAGCTAGGACCAGCTTTCTTTCTTTCTTTTCGGTTTTTGTTTTGCTGGGAGGTACTGTAGCGTTATTTATAGCAAGAAAGTGAAGCAGCAATGGAGACGAGACAGTCACATCGGGCATGCTGCTCGATGAAGCGGTGTTCATCATCGCTGCCGCCCCGGTGTGCTGCTCCTTTGCCTCTTATAAATTTTCCTCCGTTGTGTACGTATAAAGAGTGTGTGTGACTGACACAGAGTGCCGTTGGTGATGATGCTGTGTGCGGGCCCTTTTTGTCCTCGTTGGTTGTTTTGATGGAAATTGCTTTGGGTGGGGGCTAAAAATAAGCCAGGTTGCTGGACGCAGGTTCAGGTTCAGAAATTCAGGTACGAACCCCTTCCCTTTGGCTGCTGGAGACGCGTCAGTCCGATTCATTGCGCCCCCCAGCGACCTCCCGCCTGCTCCCATTACGCCGCCGCATTTTTGCTGACGCCGCAACGGGTGGCCGGGGCGTGGCAGGCAGGCAGTTAAGTGCTCTCTGCTCTGGCCGTTGCCCAAGTGGTCTGCGCGCGCACCACGGCGACACCACCTTTTCCTGTGGGCGGTCAAGCCGCGCCCTGAATCTGCTCCGATGGGGATGGAGAAGCCGTGGCTTTTGAGCTCCAGACCCAGACCGGGACCGGTGGCCCGGTGGGGGCACGGAAGCTGGGTGTGTGATGCAACCGTGCAAGTGCCTCGTCTGCTAGCTCTTCTTTCCGACTACCCCGCTGTGGAATCTGTCGGCCACGCGGTGTTTTTTTGAACTGTTACCCAGGAGGAATATATTGCTTAAAAACTGTCAAAGCCAAGAGTCACCCTGTTACCCAGGAGGAAAGCACAAGACCGTTCGTTCAAAAGCAGCTGCCCGTGAACGAATGATTGCCCAACAAGTCCAATGCATTGCCCAAAACCCCTCCCGGCTGCTTGCGGAAGAATTCATTGTGTTTGACCGTTTGATCAAAATTTAGCATTATTTAACCCTGTTTTTAATACCTTTTTTGAATCTGCTCCTTTTGCTGCTGCCGTCGTCCTTGACGGTACGATAAGACGGACTACTGCCATAGCTAACAGTAGTACAAGTAGTTGGGTGTGCTAATGTGTGAAATAATCTATCGCCAGGATCTCCGACGATATTGTACGTACAAACAACCCTTCACACTAGTTGGCAGCATCTTGTTTACTGTAGCTCACCCGCGTGTCTAAGCTACAACTAGCAAACATTATAAAATAATAATACACAAGTTGATTTACAGCCAATGGCTAGCTTTTCTAAGTAGATAGATCAAGGGTTCGAGCCTGGTGCTAGCTTTTATCTTCTTTGTTTTGTTTTTGCTAATAATACGAAACTTTTTGTGCAACTAACTAAAATTAAATACACCGGACTCATTGTTGTAAAAGAATTTTATTCTTCTTGTTTATAAAAATAATAATTTGTACAACTAATATTAATTGTGATTATCGGAAAAATAATTTTACTTATCATTAACCATCATTGTGCCTTGGTTGAGGGCGTGAACAACTAATTCTCTCGCAAATGCAGTTCCTTCATCATTTCTTCACATGTACCCGCAGTTGCATTCGGATAATGCCCCTACATTTCACCGGTTTAGGCCTATGATTTATAAATAGGATTGGCACAAAAGACAAAAGCGATCTCTCCAGCGCATGAATGGTTGTGGGTCAGGGAGCTAGTCCTGGGCTCTGGATCAGGGAGCTAGTCCTGGGCAAAGATGGCATATAGAGTGAGTTGTTTCAATTGAGCTGACCCATTCTCGGTTTTCCTCATCATCAGTTTTTGGAAGGTTCTAAAACCTTCCCTCCCCTTAACGGATTTCCCTTTTCTTTTTCTTAGTTTCTTATTCTGTTTTGCCTTTTCTATTTTTTTCGAATCCATCAGTATTTTCAAGTCCATGAACAATTTTTCAAATTCATAAATAATCTTCTCAATTTGGAAAATTTCATGAACATTATTTAAACTTGGAACATTTTTCATATTCATGAACATTATTTGTATTATTCAAATTTCAAATTTGCCAACATTTTTCCAGACCAGTGAATTTTTGTGAAACAAATAAAAATATTAAATTTGGAACATTGTTTTCTAATATGGCACTCTTGAACAATGTGAATATTAAATTTTGGAATATTAAATTTGAAATATGGGAATACTGTTTCAAAATCATTGACATTTCTAGAAGTTTATGACATTTTTTGAAATCCAGAACATCCTTTTCTAATATGGCACTCCTGAACAATTTTTCAAAGTTAAAAAACCAAAAAGAAACGAAAACAAATACTCCCTCCGTTCCTAAATATGAGACATTTTGGAGATTTTACTAAGGACTACATATGGATGCATATAGACATATTTTAGAGTATAGATTCATTTATTTTATTTCGTATGTACTCCCTCCATTCCTAAATATAAGTCTTTTTAAATATTTCACTAGAGGACTACATACTAATGTATATAGACATATTTTATAGTGTAGATTCACTCATTTTTCTCCGTATGTAGTCCTATAATAAAATCACTAAAACAATATATTTACGAACGGAGAGAGTAGTTCATAGTAGGATCTCTAAAACGTCTTATATTTAGGAACAGAGGAAGTAGGTGCCTCGCCATGCACACGGCGGTATAAAGTGCGCACCAGGAAATCAGGGTGTGCATTCGCTCGTTGAGCGTCACATATTGCGTGGAATAGGAGGTCTTGCTCAATGAGACCTCCTGTTCCACGCCATATGCGCCACATCAGCTGGCGATCACAGGATCTTCGTTTGGGACGGTCCATTTAAAGCGCAAGCACTCCTTTGCTCGATCGCTCGACACACTCCAGGTGTTTCACGATTGCTTGACTGCAGCTTGCACGCTCGACCACTCCAGCTAGTTAGACCAGTGTTCAAGAATAAACGAGTGCTCGTGAACTAGAAAATAAAAATAATCAAGAATTTGCAAAATGTTCATGACATTAGAAGAAAATTCATCAGCTTGATTTCTTTTTTAGAAATTTTGAAAAAACAATTTGAATCCAAAAGGTTTTTAGAATTTGAAGAACAAATCATGGGTTCACAAAAAACTCGTGGATCTGAAAAAGTTCAACAGTTAAAAAACAATTTGCGAGGTTAAAAAGTGCCATCAATTTTGAAAAAGTTTCACAGATTTGAGAAAAGTTCACGAAGTTTGAAGAAAGGATAAGAGCTAAAAGTTCACAAATTTAATAACTTTGTGTATTTTGAAAATGGTTCGTGGATTTTAAAAGGTTCATTGTTTTTAAGGAAAAAACGCGAGTTTGACGAAAAATGGGGATTTGAAAAATGTCAAGAATTTTCAAGAGAAACTTCACGAATTTGAATATATTTGCAAATTTTAAAAACGTTTTGAATTTGTAAAATATTCACGAATTTTAGAAAAGTAGAAATATAAAATAGCACGAGAAAAACACCAAAATATAACAGGTTTCGGAAGCTTCCAAAAATTAGGATCTGCCGCATATATAAGAAAGAAGAAAAAGAAAAGAACTAAGTAAATAGCACAACCAGTAGTGTATCTTAGAAGGTCACTGGAATTGGAAGTGAATGAAGAGGTCTTTAGTTTTAGTCACGTCGCCCAGATTTTTTTTTTGAAGGTTAACAGAAATCGAAAGTAAATGGGTCGGCCAACGCTGAAGAATGTGTGTGCTGGTTGGCGAAATAGCCGTAACCGGGTCTGAGTGCACAAAATAGGAGTTGGCCTGCTCTATCGCCTCTTCATTTCAAAACTTCGAAAAATATCATGAATATAAAAAGTTCATGAATTTTGAATTTGTTTCATGAATTCAAAATTGTTCATGAACGGAGACAACAAGACATGTCTTGCACCAAGAACACCCGTCTCACGCCAAGAATACCCTAATTGGCTGCCCCATGCCCACGAAGGTAGACATACATTAATTTTTGCTCCTTTCTCATTTCCTTATTTAGATTTATATTTGTCAAAAATATAATAAATAGATATACTCCAAAAAGACCAATGTACTTACATTATTTATAAATGGTCACTACATTTTTGATTTTTTATTACAATGTAATTGTTAAAAGAATGATGATAGTATTAAATAAATTTTCATAACGTTTCAAAAACGTCAATGCTTTTCAAACAAATACGGTGAATCTTTTTCAAAATATTTTGTATTTATAAAATGTTCGTAAATTAAAAAAGGATTATACCACAAAAATGTATGCTAAATTTAAAAAGTACTGAAGTGTTTCAAAAAAACTAACTGTGACATTTTAGAAAAAATCTTTATGAATGTAAATTTTGTACTCCCTCCGTTCCAGAATAAGTGTCGAACATTTAACACTAAGTTATTACAAATTTTGTACTAGAGCAAGGACACTTATTTTGGAACGGAGAGAGTATAATTTTACAAGATGGTTCAAATTGTTAAAAACATTTAACGTGTATTTTTGTAAACTAGTACCTAAAAACATTATGAATTTATTTAAACATGTATGGATACATGTTCCTGATGTATGCGGAAAATGTACAATTTGTAGGAAGGCAATCGACATGTGTTGAGAAAGAATAACAAGAAAAAAAACTGAAGAAAACTGGTGAAATCCGAAGAAACAATCAGAGGAAACCAAAGAAACCCGAAGAAAAAGTAAAACTAAAAAAAAATGTAACAGCGAAATTCGAAAAAGAAGAACACGGACAAAGAAAACAAAAATCTAGCACAGAGCATGTACAGGCCTGGGCCTGGCTACTAGCCTTGCGTACGAGGCGAGCCAGAGATACTTCCCGCAGTAAGCGAGGCATAGCTCCCGCATGTTGTTTTTTACTTTTTTCGTTCTTAAATATAAGTCTTTTAAGCGATTTCAGACTACATACGGAACAAAACGAGTGAATCTACACTTTAAAGTATGTCTATATACATCGGTATGTAGTCCTTTAGTGAAATCTTTAAAAAAGACTTATATTATGAAACGGAGGGAGCACATTATTTGGCGCAGCTGAAATCTATGTTCATAAAATTTTGTCCCTGATTACCTTGGTGCAAGAAAGGTGATGGACGGATGGATAATGCATGGAGCACTAGCTAGCTACTTCATGCTATATATCCCATGCTGCTTGCCACCTCAGATGGATCATGATCAGCCTGACCACCCTAGCTAGGCCATGAGTGACACGCCACCACGCCACACACACTCTCGAGCGAGCGTGGCACTTGAGATGTCGCCTATACCCATCCGATCACATCTCTAGGCTACTTAATCACTAGAGCCCTGTCAAAATGATGAGACCACCCACCAGGCCACCACCACTTGATTTGCTAGCTAATCCTCGGAAGATTTTCCATTAGCGATGAGACGTACGTGCGCCATTAACCTCCACTATCTAATTACCCGATTCGGTTTTTTACTTCCTGGTTAGAGTGATTAGTCGAAGATCCCCAGTGCTTACATTAGTCTTTGCCGGTTCAGATAGCATTAAGTAATTAGCGGCCACTGGGAGTACTAGTGGTGTCATCTCGCCCTCCCCCACCGTTGAATATTTGGGTGGCGCAGAACAAAAGTCGATCTTGTGGTAAAAGTGATTGGAGAAGCAAAACAAAATTTGTTCCCAGGGTTGTTCCAATGAACCTCCCGACTGCCACAAGGAGTGCCAATTAATATACTCACTCCGTTTCAAAATAAGTGTCTTAAACTTAGTACAACTTTATACTAGAGCTAGTACAAAGTTGAGACCGTTATTTTAAGACGGAGGGAGTACCTTTTTATGCTGCCACCATGCTGTCGATACCTGTCGTCGTCGCCGCGTTAGAAGCAACACCGCTCCTACTCTCCCCCCTCTAGCCAGCACTAGCTCCAAGACAATGGCACCAAGAGGGAAGACGGCCCCGCGATCGTCCGAACTGGAATTCTCGATCTACGGTTTAGCCCGAAAGAGTCGGACCGAGGTGACGACGATTGCAACCGACGATGCCTTCGACAAGGAGACGACGCCAAAGGCGTCGCAATCGTCCGCCTTGACCGAGGTCGACATAGTTTTCACTCGCAATCGCGTCATTCTGATGTCCCCACTGGCTAGATCTGTGCGAACCACGCCGTGAAGACGAACACAGCCATCGAAACACCGACAAAGGGCATCCAACCGCCTTTCGCCGCCCTCCCCCCACGTACCGCAAGCCGATCAAAAAACACACTGCTACGAATATGAAGGGGCGCTAGATCCACGGCCGCCGCCACCAACCATCACCAAGCTGGGCTGCCCAACGAAGCGCTCATCTCGCCGACCATGGATGTGAAGGCCATCACCGCACTGGCCATGGATGCCGCCTTCAATGCCACTTTGCTCGAGGATGGACCACCACAGAGCGAGCACCATCACCACATTGCCGCTAGTTCCATCCACGACATGACTTCGTCGCCAACCGCTCCTGCATGTCGCTGTGTCGCTGCGCCCCGGCCCGTCAGATCTGGCCTGTGTAAGATCTCCCAACCGAAGGGACGAAGAAGACTCCGCCACCATAGGTGCAAACTGGGTTTTTCCCGGCCGCATCCTTTGGCGGCGGCATGTGAGTGAGGGGAGAGAGGAGACCCCGACGATGGTGGTAGGTTTTGTTGACGAATAAATGCATTACCTAGTCTCTTTCATGAGATCGGTCTTTTGGTTGCATTGGCTAGAGCATGCACTTCTACATTGTATCGGAGCCAAGAGATCTTGAGTTCAAGACCCCGTCCATTTTCGGTCCACGTTTAGGCCTGAGGGAGCCACACGTGAGGGGGAGTGTTGACATATAAATGCATTGCCTAATCTCTTTCATCATATCAGTCTTTTGGTTGCATTGGCTAAAGCATGCACTTCTACATATTTCTTCACCCGGTCCCCCACGGGAGCGACTCGGGAGGGAGGAACTGTGTTGTCCCTATAAAGTTCAAAGGATGATATGCCCTGTCCTATTTCCCCTACATAAATATAGTTGATCCCATTCCTCACAAAGTATAATCCTTTAAATATGCAATTGTGCTGACTCATCATGTCACCGTGGATGGACAAAGACCCACATTTTAACATGCATCATGCATGCTACTTCTATTTAATAAATATTCTAGAAATATTACAATCTAAATAGTGATATCCTTTTCTATTTAGCAGAACATATCACTTAAGAAAACTGTATAACAACAAAGCTATTTCATACAATGAAATCGCATCAAAATAATTACAATCAATTTCCTTTGTAATGCACGAGGTATCATCCCTAGTTTTTGGATGTACCCGTGTCAAAATATGATGCTCATTCACCATTTTATTTTATTTTTCCAAAGTGGACACGTACCTAATAATCCTTAAACTCAAACACCCACTTTTGTGTCTACATTGGTTCCTCCCACCCTGCCAACCACATATATCAATATCATTTCTTGTCCGCGACAAGCTGCCTGCCATCAGAAAGAAAATTGTCGTCGTCGAATACTTTTGCAAGTGGAGGAGCAGAATCACATACCCCACGCATCATTTCTTCTTTCCATCAGCAGGAGACAAAAATTATATTCCGAGGTAGCGTAGCATCTGGTCAATGCAGCAACGATCACAGCTAGTGGCGATATATACATATATATTCTGCTGCGACAGCTTTCCAGACGAACCAAATTATACATATATCGAATCGTCTCTTCCTAAATTCCAAATTTCAAAGTCAGAGTTGGGAACAAGGACTGTGTTTGGTTCCTTGGCCTGCCTAACTAGCTTTTCCTGCAAACTGCCGGTCACGGGGCTAACTAAGATTTGGGTTAACTTCTAATGATTTCAAAGAAAAACCTTGTGTGTACTGTGATGACATGATTAGCAGGAGTGTCCTGGGAATGCGGTTATAAATCCGTGAGGCTTAAAGCGAGGTTAACAGATGGCCGTACGTACGTTGCCGGAGACTTCCCGTGCTTTCAGATCAGATCGGAACCGGCCGGCCGGTGAAAGGCTGACGCTTAACCAACTGCGGTCGTTTCATGAAGAAAAGAGAGAACTCCTGCAGTTAGTTAGCTAGCCTTCTCTTTCGCTTCTCAATCTCTTTTCTCTCTCTCCTTTATTGGATTCGATCTTGGATCGACAAATGGCATATTCAGCACCCACATAGTGGTGTACGGAGGACAGCTAGTGGAACATCTGTTTCAGTCGCAACAAATTTTAGGATTGTCCATTTCTCACCATCCGATGGTTGGTATTACTTCCTCTTGATAGGTAAGATGTGGACAACAACCCTATTAGGGTTAATAGTATACGCTAATTCACAACGGTGCCCGCTCAGATGCTCTAGATGAACAATAAATTTGGTAAAGATAGCAATTAAATAAAAAAATCTGATTTTTTTTACATCCAAGATGCTCGAATTTTCTAGGAGCGTGCAAAATTTTGTGCTACAATGACATTTGAGGAGCTCATGCCAAAAAAAAACCCCGGCTCTAAACAGTACAGTGTTTCAAAGTTTCTTCGCAAGTCATTTTTTGTTTGCCACGACCTCCTCGAAATGTCCTAACACCATAGAAATTTGCACATACCTTGCACACTCAATCATCTTGGATGTAAAAAAGAATTCAGATTAGTTTGAATCTCTTTGCTATTATTTACAAATTTACTGTTCATATGTGTGTAAGTGAGCTAGGACTCAGAATAGCCACTCTCGTTAATATAGACAATTTCTTTATAGCATGGTGCTAAACAAGGAAATATATCATGCATGCTGCTAAAACAATTGTGTCATTTTTCTAAATGCCATGTCCCTGTCTTTATTATTTTTTCAAACAATTATGAATAGGTAGTCAACTTAATTAGGTAACAGATAGATGTGCCATTTTTACCCCACAAAGAAAAATATAAATTGCATATTTATGTAATGGGTAAAACACATATATTATTTGGCTGCTTCTGAACCTTTGGATCAAAATATAAGTATTTACTTAAATACCATAAGAGGAAAACAACAGAAATCTTTGAACCGTAAAATAGATTTAGTTGATGTGAAACAAAATGCCAGTGGGTCAAAATAATATTCCTTCTATTATACCCCCTCTGTCCTAAAACAAGTATCTCAACTTTGTAATAACTTTAGTATAAACTTGTACTAAGCTTGAGACACTTATTTTGAGACCACTAGTGGGGACGGGGCCTTTAGCCCCGGCCCGTAAGGGGCTTTAGTCCCGGTTCACCAACCGGGACTAAAGGGGCGGGACTAAAGGCCTAATCTTTAGTCCCGACCCTGTTACAAGCCGGGTCTAAAGGTGCTCCACGTGGGCGTCTCGTAGCGCCCCAGGGGCAGGACCTGTAGTCCCGGTTCGTTACACGGGCCGGGACTAAAGAGTTTCAGATTTTGCTTATTTTCGGGGTTTTTTTTTAATGAAATTATTTTGGGGTTTTAGGGTTTTAGGGTTTAGGTGTTCGGGAGATTAACATGATGCCTCGTTTGGTGTTCCGGAATTATTTTTCATATAATTTAAATAGAAATAATTATGCATATATATAAGGTTAACTTATCTTACAAGCGAGCATATATATACAATTATATGGAGATCTGAATTATCGGGACTAGAGTCCGTCTATTCGATTACATGGACGAACATCAGTAATGGTCCCTAGCTACACTAAATCGTCATTTGTCATCTATAGCTTCCGTCCTCAGAAAGGTCGCAAGCTCCTCTGCAACAGCAATCGTGCGTTGCTCTGGTAGGACCTTCGTCGTCATGGTCGTGTGCTATATAAGAAGAGGAGATGAATATGAATATCAATCATGATAACAAAGAATGACGGGTAAAAATAGAGGTGTGAATGTTCATTGCTTACGTCGGATTTGTGATCCTTGTGCTCAGAGGTAAACGTGTGAATGGTCTCGCAAACATAGTATCCGCATAGATGCGTTCCGCGTGGCTGCTGGTCGCCTTTACGAGAATAGAATATATATAATCAAAATAATAATCTAGCATCATAAATGTATTGAAAATAGAAGTATATCATACTACTACTTACCTGAGCCGCTCTAAAAGTCAGCTTCTCATGCTCGATACCGGGAGTCACGCACTTGAACCGCTTCCAAACCCTGCCCGACAAGGATAATGATGTGCTAAGTTTTTCATTAATTGATATGTCAGAAAATCATCGAAAGAGACCGATAGAGCGCAAGAATGATTGAAATTACCCTTGGAGCATGTCCTGCAGGCTTTGGAACTGTTTCAAGGGTCTCGATAATGGGTCGAAGGCATCAACTCTTCCCTTATCAATTTGAATGTCCAACAGAATCCAATGGAAGCTGTACATGTATATGTATATATATATATATATATATGTGTGTGTGTGTGTCAGTAACTTATCAATTACACTTATAAGTGAATGGACACAACAGAGTAAAGACCCTCACCTGAAGTTGTATGGAAACAATATGTCGTCACAGAAATTTTGATATGTTAGAAACCTTAGAAGGTTTTCCTCCATCTCCTTGAGATAATTAGTTAGCGTCGCTATATGTATTTTATCTGGGTCAATAAACCCAATATTTAGGATGCTCTTACTTTTACAATCCAGAATCTTCATTCTGCATAATAGAGTACAAGTTATATATAGACAATGAATTGAAATAACTAAACAAGTTATATGTAGACAACGAATTGAAAAATTTACAGACAATAGCAACTCATAAGCGATTTTTCGAGGGCGTCGCCATTGTACATCTCGAAGAGTTCATCAAAGTCGATATGGATTTGTTCGGGGCGGCCGTAGTACTCCTGTGGGACACTCAGCACGATCATCGTTCTTCCATTCTTTGATTCACTTAAGTACCATTGATGCAAGTAACACATATTTGTTGGGAGATCATCTTTGCTGACCAAAGGCTCACCCATGAAAAACTGTGGCTTAGGGGCTAACACAGCCTTGGGTATCCTGTCGTCTTGGGAAGCCAACAAATCTTCAACCGAGACACCACATGCAGCCGCCAACTCCTTTGCTCTTTCAAAAGCTAGCCCCTGCACCGGAGGGGGAACATTCTCGGTTAACACCTTGAGGGGTGGGATCGACTGTTTGGCCTGTTGTCCAAGCTGAGGAACGTCTGATTTTTGTTGCTTGTAGTTGAACTTGATTTGCTCCCACTTGCACTTGCACGTGATCTGCTCTTTTTCACTTCCTTCTGCAATGTGCGTGTATAGTCATCAGGCTTATGGTGTAAGTCATACTGTGATGGAAGGGTCGTGAAGTATTTTGCAAATGCTATTTGCTTCTCGGTGTATTCCGGGCGGGGCTCGGGTTCCTTCTTTTTCATCTGCGCATCATGATGTTCCTTTGCTATCCTGGCGTTTTCCTCGGGGGTACGATCATAAGGTCTGATAGGAAGATTAGCATGACGTACCTTTGGGAGGGGCGACCGTTTGCGCTTTGGGGTGCTCTGTGGCTTAGGAATCGTCGGCGGAGCGTTCTTGGTGGCACGCTCCCGCTTTGTATCCGAAGCGGGCGGCGGCGGAGACGGACGACCCAAGTCAGGCGGCGGTGATCGAGATGGACTCGTGTTGTGCTGGCCGACGTCATGTGGAGGGCTTGGAGGTAATGGAGGTGTAGGTGACCTGGGACGACTCGGAGGCGGTGTTGTCCTTGGGGCCGAGCCTGGAAGCTTGATGTAGTTCTTGTCCCATAGGATGACTCCACCCAGTACTTCTCCGAGTGTCCTCTCATCTTCGGGTCCAGCTATGTCGAGCTCCATATCATTAAACCCCGTCATGATTTCATCCACCCCGACTTTAGCAAAGCCAGCTGGAATCTCACGGCCATGCCAGCGTGCATCAGGGCCAGAAGGTAAAGCTTGTCCGACGGCCACCTTCATGGATATGTTCTTGAATTTCTGATGGAGTTCACATGATGTTGACTCCTTGATTCCATCCACGGGGTAGCCGGGACCGCCCTCTATCATTCTTCGTTCATCGTCAGGCGGGGCCTCAGATTCAGCCACGCTGCTTTTCCGCTTAGATGGGGCGCCGGTAATATCAAGTGCAGGATCTTCGTGGCGCGGTACTCCTCTAAGCTCATCAATCTGCTTCTGTTGCTCGTTAATCCTGGCAAGCAACTGGTTGAACTTGTCATTCTCCTCATCCTGCTGCCGCTTCTTTGCTCTCTCTCGGCTTCTGTAAGTGTCTTGATCTCTGGCAAACCCAAGCCACCACGGGTAAGAAGGACCGAAGCCTCGCGTTCGTCCTCCATGTTCGTCATTGCCGAGGACCAGTGTGAGCAAATCTTTATCTCTATCTGCAGTGAACTTTCTTTGTCCCTCCTTAATTTCTTTCACTATCCTTTTCCAATTCTCTCTGGGTATCCTAAGATCGTCATTGCAGATGAGGTCCCCTGTTGTTTCGTCGTACGACCCACCATGCGCAAGGAACCAATTTCTTGCTCTCAATTCCCACTCATCACGGAGTGGTTCAGGTACGATGCCTTTATCTATCAGATCTTGCTCTTTCTTATCCCACTTTGGGATGGCAGTCTCATAGCCCCCTGGCCCCAGCTTGTGGTGATATTTTTTCTTGTCGGCATTTATCTTGTTCTTTTCTGATAATGCGTGGGCATCTTCTGACTCCTTGTACTCTTGAAATTCCTTCCAGTGATTCGCCTGCTTGGCTAGATACCCCTCGAATACTGGCACTTTCTTTGTCTTCAGATAGTTTTTCCATAGCTTCTTCTTCCAGCTACGGAACAGTTCGGTCATCTTATTTAGAGTCCACTGCTTGACTTTGGTCCTCAGTTTGTCTACGACGTCTTCATTCTCACATTCTGGCAGGTTGAAATGTGACATGAGATCATTCCAAAGATTATCTTTGTACCTTTCGGCGACATAGTCACTATCGGCTGCCCCTTTGCGCTTGTTCCACTCCCGAACGCTGATCGGGACGTGATCCCTAACGAGAACTCCGCATTGCTTCTTGAATATGTCAGCAGCATTCTTAGGAAGCTTGGGTTCG
This sequence comes from Hordeum vulgare subsp. vulgare, assembly GCF_904849725.1. Taxonomy (NCBI): domain Eukaryota; kingdom Viridiplantae; phylum Streptophyta; class Magnoliopsida; order Poales; family Poaceae; genus Hordeum; species Hordeum vulgare. The sequence continues at coordinate 650,334,526 of NC_058519.1, forward strand.
CCTGTAGGCATTATCACCTCAAAGGTGTAATGCGTCCGTGCATCCAACTTTCTAGTCGGACCTCGTTTCGTAGATTTGCTCGATGTGGAGGCCTAAGAGGGAGAAACATTCGTCAAATGAATGTATATGTATACAATATAGAGCTATCTCCAATATTTTTCACATATTACAAGTGATTGTCGAACTTCATATGTATACCTCGCCGGACTTTATTATTTCTTCACCGGCTTCTCCATCAGTGGAGCTATCACCTTCTCCGTCATTGGACCTATCTCCTGCCCCATCGGCTTCATCTTCGTGTCGCTCGACCTCCATTCCATATCCGGAGTCGTTTAGATATGACGACGGAGATTCAGCTGGTTCAACGTCGGGGCCGTCTTTGATTATATCTTCGAGAAGTTCTTCCTCTTCGAGGTTCCTGATATGTGGATCCATAGTTCTGCAAAAAACGGACATTTGATTAACTAATAAACTAACAAACTATATAAGAGGGGTTGAAAACTTCGAAGTGTCGTTTTATATAGGAGAACCTAAACTCTAAAATACCAGCCGGGCGGAGCCCAGTCCCGGACACTTAAGCATATACAATAGCAAAATTAAACTAGTTCTATTAATTTTCTTGCTAAAAATATACTATTAACACTTAAGCATATACAATAGCAAAATTATACTATTAACACTTAAGCATATACAATAGCAAAATTAAGCAATAATCTAAGAAACACTATTAACGCTTAAGCATATACACTATACAATAGCAAAATTAAATGACAAAAAAAATTCTTCTTCTTGTAACCCTAAACTAATTTTTCCTCTTCTTCTATTTCTCCTCTTCTTCTACTTCTTCTTCTAATTCTACTTCTCCTCTTCGTCTACTACTTCTCCTCTCCTCTTCTTCTATTTTTCCTCTTCTTCTCCTCTCCTCCTCTTCTTATTCTCCTTTTTCTTCTATTCTTCTCCTCCTCTTTTTATTTTACATTTTCCTAATTCTACAGATTACTAACCCTAATAATCTAGCAGAAATCTAATAACAATAGGAATTAAATGACAAAAAAAATCTTTTTCTTACTTTCTTCTCCTTTTTCTTCCGTTCTTCTCCTTTTTCTTCCTTTCTTCCCTTTTTCTTCTTTTCTTCTCCTTTTTCTTCTCCTTTTTCTTCTTTTCTTCTCCTTCCCTTTTTCTTCCTTTCTTCTCCTTTTTCTTCCTTTCTTCCCTTTTCCTTCTCCTTTTTCTTCTTTTCTTCTCCTTCCCTTTTTCTTCCTTTCTTCTCCTTTTTCTTCCTTTCTTCCCTTTTTCTTCTTTTCTTCTCCTTTTTCTTCTTTTCTTCTCCTTCCCTTTTTCTTCCTTTCTTCTCCTTTTTCTTCCTTTCTTCTCCTTTTTCTTCCTTTCTTCTCATTTTTCTTCTTTTCTTCTCCTTTTTCTTCCTTTCTTCTCCTTTTTATTCTTTTCTTCTCCTTTTTCTTCTTTGCTTGTGCTGGCCGGAGTGTTGGGGAGGAGGGGGCGTGGGGCTTACCGGCCGGAGGTGTCGATGGCGCGCGGCGAGGAGGACGGCGGCGCGCGGCGAGGAGGACGACGGCGGCGAGCAGGACGAGGGCGACGGCAGGCGGCAGCGAGCAGGACGACGGGCAGCCTGACGGCGTCGTCGAGTTCGTCGTCGTTGTGCCGTGCTGGGCAGGAGAACGAGAGGAAGAAGAAGAGAAATGGACGATTTGGGTTCAAAATTTTCTAACTCCCGCTTACACGGGTGGATCTTTAGTCCCGGTTCGGGGCTCGATCCGGGACTAAAGACCCCTTTAGTCCTGGGTGGAGCCACGACCCGGGACTAAAGGCCCTTTTTCGGCAGACCAAAAGGCGGGAAGCAGGGGCCTTTAGTCCCGGGGCGTGGCTCGAACCGGGACTAAAGACACCCCTTTAGTCCCGGGTGGAGCCACGAGCCGGGACTACAGGCCCTTTTTCGGCAGACTAGAAGGCGGGAAGCAGGGGCCTTTAGTCCCGGGGCGTGGCAAGAACCGGGACTAAAGTGTTGTCTATATAAACCCTCGCCCCTGCCCACCATATCCCATGTTTTTTTGTTGTTGAAGTGTGACCATGCCATGCTCTTGTCACTCTAGTTCATGCACATGACGTGTTCGATGAAATGCCCGAGCCACTCTACTTAAGCTTTCTCCTCCCCAAGCTCGACCCCCAAGCTCCATTTTCCTTAATATTTGTCTAGGTTTGGCCGTGCACCAACTGCACAAGTGTTTTAAAAGGTTAGCTACTTCATCCTTTCATTTGTCACTGCTAGTGTAGCTCATTTCAAATGCTCAAATTAACTTCTTAGAGTCTGCACATGCGTAGGGTGTCGTCCTGTGCCCGTCCTCACCATTGTCGATCGCCCCGTGCCGAACTCGTCGCGAGCACCACCGTGGTGAGCCTCTTGTTCTTATCTTCTTTTAAAAAAAAAATCTTACTTGTATGATTTAGATACATACTTGTATAAATTACTCACTTTCATTATTTTTGTTATTATATAGTGCGATGGTTTTGGTATCCGCCTCTGTCGGCCCTCGTCCTGTCTATGATTCGGATGTGGTATATATTATCTTTTATAACTATTTGTTTTATTTAGTGTTTATGACAACTATGACGACCAATGTGACATATATTTTTTTAATCTAGGAGGTATGTGAACCGGAAATTCCAACCCACATAAAAATTCTTGTCGAGAAGTTAAATTTGGTTGAAAAAGAAAACAAATACTTGAAGAAAAAATTGAAAATAATTGAGGATAAGAATATGGAACTGGAGTTGCATGTCGCCGATGTCATCGATGATCGCAACATGAAGATTGATGCGATGCGGTTGAAGATGGATGCAATGCGCTTGAAGATGGATGAAATGCGCTTGAAGATTAGGAATATTAGAAAATATGCCATTGATAAAGAGGCTTGGTATCATTATGCTGTTGGGTCAATTGTTACCTTAGTTGCGATTTTGATCGCGTTTGTTGTTGCATTTAAATGTTTTACATAGTTGTATGTTGTTTTATGAGAGAACTTTATGTATTTATTTTTTTGCAATAATAACATTTGATCACTAATGTTCTTTGGCTTTAATGTGATGATGAACTTGTATTAATTTGGTCATATGTTCTGCAATGGTTTTTTGAACTTATTTGAACTCCATACTTTTTGTGTGTTCAAAATGCACCACTCAAAGGCACATCACAAAATTTCAACAATTTTTGACTTCATTTGGTATATTTCGTGCATTTACTTATTTTTTTTGAGCTAGTTGACCCTGAAATAGAAAAGCACTATAAATGAACTCTGAAAATGTTGAAAGTTGGCATGCTATCATCATTTCACCCACATAGCATGTGTTAAAAAGTTGAGAGGGCTACGACAAAAACTGAATGCACTTCGTGTACAAAACGGACCCCAGTGGCTTTTGGTCCCCATCGGAAAGTGCTGAATGGATTGCTCCTTGCCCAACGACAAAAAGAAAGAAATTTAGGAGAGGATTGATAGGTTTAAGCATTCAGGGCTGGTCGCTCTTATGGATACTTGTGAGCTAGAGTGGTTCGGGTGGGCACGGATATGGATGGCAGGACAGGAGTTAAGATCCCTCAGCTAAGGGCTAGACCGGACGTTTCACTGTCTGATGACGAGTGGCACACAAATCAACCTGAGAAGGATTCTGCTATGTAAAAAGTGTTTATATAAACGAATTGTTTAACGCCAAGATGATGAGATCAATTCAGAAGCGCCTTTTCTTATTCTAGCAGACGGAATTCCTTTGGTCTAATTTAGGACTTTCAAATCTATTTTATTTTACCTAATTCTATCTATGCCCCAGGGGCTAGGAACAGAACAAACAGTCCTTTCCTTTTTCTGATCATAGAGAAGCCATATGAAGCTAAGGTTTCATGTACGGTTTTGAAATAGCGGTGAGAACTGTGATGTTATCATCGACTATGATTATCTAACAGTTCAAGTACACCGACCAAAGATTTTACCCACCAAATAGTAAAATCCAGCAAATAAAGCAAAAACGGCTCCCATAGAAAGTACATAATGGAAATGTGCAACCACATAATAAGTATCATGTAGAGCAATGTCTAGCCCAGAGTTTGCTAGAACTATTCCAGTGAGCCCTCTCTCTCGAAGTATCAGGGTTTCGAACGAGAACTGGATGCACTTCGTGTACCAATATTCCTATCTATTATTTCTGTTTTCTTCTCGGTCGTAGCCATGGAGAATATTCATCATTCAGTAGGATGCTTGGGTCAGTTTTCACTTTGAAGGGCGGAATTTCATGAAACTTATTATAATCTTCTGACATGTCTGTCTTGTCATCTACTCCCACGATGTTTCTTTTCCCTGAAAGAACTATGTGGCGTTTTGGCTCATCGGACGATATCTTCTTTTGCTGATTTCTTTTTCTCGTTTTTGTAGACATGTCCTTCACATAGAAAACCTGAGCGACATCATTGGCTAGGACATATGGTTCGTCCATGTACGCAAGATTGTTGAGATCCACTGTTGTCATGTCGTACTTTTGGTTTACAACTACCCCGCCTCCTATCAGCTTCACCCATTTGCACCGAAACAAAGGGATCTTAAAAGTAGGTCCATAGTAAAGTTCCCATATCTCCTATGTACCCGTAATATGTTTCCAAACAGTGCCCATTCTCGTCTGTTGCATCAAAGCGGACACCACTATTTTGGTTGGTGCTCTTTTTATCTTGGGCAACCGTGTAAAATGTATTCCCATTTATCTCATACCCTTGTAAAGTACGTATAGTCGAAGATGGTGGCCTAGCCAAACAGTACAGCTCATCTCCAACGGTGTCGTCATTCATGAGATGTGTCTGCAACCAACTGGCGAAAGTCTTCTCGTGTTCCCCTTTAATCCAAGAGTCAGCCTTCCCCGGGTTTTCGGAGCGTAGAATATTCTTGTGTCTCAGGATATACGGAGCCACCACGGTGGAATTGTGTAGAACTGTGTAGTGTGCTTGAGAGAAAGAATGCCCGTCCATACATACTTTTGCTTTCCTTCCTAGTGTGCCTTTTCCTGTCAGCCTACCCTCATACGGAGATTGAGGAACACCAATCGGCTTAAGGTCAGGAAGAAAGTCCACACAAAACTCAATGACCTCATCTGTTCCATAGCCCTTGGAGATGCTTCCTTCTGGCCTAGCACGGTTACGAACATATTTCTTTAAGACTCTCATGAACCTCTTGAAGGGGAACATATTGTGTAGAAACACAGGACCGAGAATTCTAATCTCTTCGACTAGGTGAACTAGGAGGTGTGTCATTATATTGAAGAAGGATGGTGGGAACAACAACTCAAAGCTGACCAGACATTGGACCACATCAATCTGTAACCCTGATAGACTTTCTCGATCGATTACCTTTTGAGAAATTGCATTGAGGAATGCACATACCTTCACAATTGTCAGGCGAACATTTTCCGGTAGAATTCCCCTCAATGCAACCGGAAGCAATTGCGTCATAAGCACGTGGCAGTCATGAGACTTTAGGTTTTGGAATTTTTTGTCTTTCATATTTATGATTCCCTTTATATTCGACGAGAAGCCAGTCGGGACCTTGATACTGGAAAGGACTTCAAAGAAGATTTCCTTCTCTTCCTTAGTAAGAGCGTAGCTGGCACGCCCTTGAAACTGCCCTGGATGCATGCCATCTCTTCCTTTATGACGTTCCTGGTCCTCCCGTGCTTCCGGTGTATCTTTTGACTTCCCATACAAGCCCAGGAAGCCTAGAATATTCACGCAGAGATTATTCGTTAGGTGCATCACGTCGATTGCCGAGCGGATCTCATGTACTTCCCAGTAGGGTAGCTCCCAAAATATAGATTTCTTCTTCCACATGGGTACGCGCTTATCAGAGCCGTTAGGAACAGGTTGGCTGCCAGGACCCTTTTCAAATATTACTTTTAAATCTTTGATCATATCAAATACTTCAGCACCAGTACAGATGACAGGCTTCCCCCGGGGTTCTGCCTTGTCATTGAAGTGCTTGCCTTTTTATTTAAGGGATGCTTGGGCGGAAGAAAACGACGATTGTACGGATACACATTCTTCCTACATTTGTCCAGATATATACTTTCTGTCTGATCCAAACAGTGTGTGCATGCATTGTATCCCTTGTTTGACTGTCCTGAAATGTTACTAAGAGCAGGCCAATCATTGATGGTTACGAAAAGCAACGCTCGAAGGTCAAATTCCTCTTGTTTGTGCTCGTCCCACACACGTACACCTGGTTCGGCCCACAGCTGTAAAATTTCATCAACTAATGGCCTTAGGTACACATCAATATCGTTTCGACCGTGGTATTATAGGAGCATACCACATCACCTTGGCAGGAACCCTCTTCCTGGGTGGCTCGCCCTCAATATCACCAGGGTCATCTTTTCTGATCTTATACCGCAATGCAGTGCGTACCGGGCATTTATCCATATTCCTGTACTTCTCACCGCGGTAGAGGATGCAGTCATTAGGGCATGCATGTATCTTCTGCACGTCTAATCCTAGAGGGCAGACAAGCTTCTTTGCTTCGTACGTGCTGGCGGGCAATTCGTTCTTTCTTGGAAGCATCTTCTTCATCAGTACCAGCAACTTTTCGAATGACGAGTCAGTCACACCGGTCTCTGCCTTCCACTTCAGCAATTCCAGTGTGCTACCTAGCTTCTTCTGGCCATCTTCACAAGTTGGCTACAACAATTTGTTGTGGTCCTGTAACATCTGCTCGAACTGCAACCTCTCCTTTTCTGTGTCGCAACCTCGCCGTGCATCAGAAATGACCCGGCCAAGATCATCAGCGGGCTCATCTGGTTCCCGTTCTTCATCCTGATCTTCTTCTTCATTGTCTTTCATTGCGGTATCAGCATACTCAGGGAACATAGATCGGTAGTTGTCATCATCGTTCTCTTCTTCTTCATCGTCGTCTTCCATCATAACCCCTCTTTCTCCGTGCTTGGTCCAAACATTATAGCCCGACATAAAACCGGACCGAAGCAGGTGGCTCTGAATGACTCTTGAGGAAGTGTAATCCTTCTCATTCCGACATTCAACACATGGACAAAACATATAGCCACCACCATGCTTGTTCGCATCGGCTGCATCTCGAAAAGAATGCACACCTTCTCTGTAAGCGGTTGTGCGTCAATCACCGTACATCCATGGATGGCTCATCTGTGTTATACGACAGTATATCAAATACAATCACGATCCTAAAAATTAGTACCGCACGGTCTAAACGAGGAAATATAGTTGCTAACCTTTTAGAATAAGTAGAAATAAAGAGGAAGAGGTTTAAGCGTGGCTCAGGCATCTCATATCGTAGTTGTGTTTGGTGAACTGAAGCGGCATCGCTCTAACACACATTTCAACAAACACCTCTAGTGCATCAAAAAAAGTGGAGAGCAAGCACCCACCCACAATCCTCCATCCAAGAAAAATGCAAGGAAGAGGGGAGAGGGGGGTTGTGCTATATATAGGCAGAGGACTTTAGTCCCGGTTTGAGACACGAACCGGGACTAAAGGTGGCGCACATGCGGGCTGCCCACCGCGTAGCCCTTTAGTCCCGGTTTGGGACACGAACCGGGACTAAAGGCTCCTTACGGGCCGGGACTAAAGCCTCGAGGGAGGCATTGAGAATTGGGGCGACGTGGCCGGACCTTTAGTCCCGGCCCAGAGGCAGGCCGGGACTAAAGGGTCCAGGCCAAAGGCCCGTTTTCCACTAGTGGACGGAGGGAGTATTTTATAAGGCGCACACACTTTTTAAGATTTAACTTTGAGCATCAAGTAGACTAATAATATATATGAGTCATGTGATTGACAAATTATATCATTATAAACTTATTTCAGATATAAATTCAATGGTAATTTTTTATACCACATAATTCAATGGTTAAACTATGGTCAAGCAAAAATCTCCAAAAGCGTGCACACCTTATGACCTGGGGTCGAGCGAGCACAAAACAAATATGCCTAAATTCAAAATCTTGATATGGTTTAACTTACATCTATGTAGTGTTTCAAACTGAAATTTTGGATTTCCAAGAGCTTAGATAGTTCTACGCTGGGAGTATCCATACTACAATGCAGGGAACATGATCTCGCAAAATCTAAGGATGTGAAGCTTGTACTTTGTTTATTTGAACAATTGTCGGGATTAAAAATTAATTTTAATAAAAGCGAATTGTTCTGCTTTGGAAGAGCGAAAAAGGAACAAGATGCATAGAGACAATTGTTCGGTTGTAAAATGGGTTCTCTGTCAATTAGGTATCTACGGATTCCAAATCACCATCGACCATTGACGAATAAGAAGTGGAAATGCACTAAGGATAGATTTGAAAAAAGACTAAGCCGCCGGAAGGGCAAGCTTATGTCCTAGTGTTGATTAACTCGGTGTTGACGAGTCCGCGGATGTTCCTTCAATCCTTCTTTGAAGTATCGTAGGAGTACGGAAAAGACTAGACTTATATCGTTCTCGCTTCTTCTGACAATGTGATGAGGTTAAGACGAAATACATATTGGCTAGATGGGATATTATTTGTAGACGCAAAGACCAAGGTGAGTTATGGGTCAAGAATTTAGAAGTTAAAAATAGATGCTTGCTTATCAAATGGCTATACAGACTATCTGTTGATATTGAGGGTACGTGAGTACAAATATTGCGGAATAAGTGAGTACAAATATTGCGGAATAAGTAACTACAATCTAAGATTTTGGCCCAGGTTACCACTAGGCCTAATGATTCGCCTTTTTGAAAGAGGCTAATGAGGATGAAAATAACCTTTTTCCAAAGGGTGAAATTTATTATCGGCAACGGTAACACAGCTAGATTCTGGGAGGATGCATGGCTAGTGGAGACGTACTTGGCATTGCAATACCCTTCTCTGTATAATATTGTACAACATAAGAAAGATTATGTCACTATAATTTTACCAGGGACCCGTCTTAATATCCAATTTAGGAGGTCACTATCAGGGGAACACTAGAATTTATGGCTGCACTTGGTGTGCAGGTTGATGGATGTTCAACTCTCTGACTAGGACGACACCATTCAATGGAAATTATCTATCAATGATGCCTTCTCGGTGAAATCTATGTATCTGGACTTAATTAATTCTAGGCCAATCTCGAGGTCATTACATTATGGAAGAATGAAGATTAAGGTTTCACTTAGAATTAAAAAAATTATGTGGTTTGTCCACAAGGGTGTGGTATTGACCAAGGATAATTTGGTGAATAGAAGATGGGCATGATGTCCCCGATGTTGTTTTTGTGACCACGGCGAAACTATTCCACACCTCTTTCTCGATTGTCCGTTAGCAAAACTATTATAGCGTACCTTACATATAGCCTTCAATGTTAACCCTCCAATGAGCATTAACACGTTATTTGAAACGTGGCTCAGTGGAGTAGATTCGAGCATCACGAATCATATTCGGATAGGGATATGTTCATTATTTTGGGCTATATGGAACACTAGAAATGATTTAATATTTAATTGGAAAAACTTTACGTACTTTTTGCAGGTTATCTACAGAGCCACGGCTTGGATCTATACATGCTCGTCACTCACTCATGCGAAATCCAGGGAGCTTTTGGTTATTAGATGCTATCGCTGGGAGACGGTAGCACGGCTTATCTTCAACTGATTTGGATGACAAGCTAATAATAAGCTAGGTGTATAGTCATCATAGTTTATTCTTTATTGCCGGTTGTGGCGTCGTTTATTACCTTTTTGTTTGCGTTCATTTTGTGAGCTTGTTTTGGACCTCAGACTTTATTACCAAACTTTATTTAAGGATCGCGATAAAGCCCATACGTGTGGTAGAAGCAACAACTTTTCACATGCTCAATGATCACAGGTTGTGCCACTTCACCGCATGCATGCACAAGTGACTGAACTAATGATGTCAACATGATTTTTTTATCCTTTTAGTTTTTAAAATGTTTTATCTCTTAAATAAAAAATCTGATTGAAAAACCATTTCACCATTAAATCCGTCGCGACAAGATCTTAAAAACCAGATCTCATGTTGATATGTTCCAACGACTTTTTTTGGGTTAAAAGTTACCACGTCTATTGGACATAAATTGCCATCATCATTACACTGAAGTTGCCATGATATATTTCAAGGGTTTTTTCTTCTACATTTAGAATAAACTTTGACATTTTATAAAAAATAAAATTAACAAACTAAACTTTCCATGATGAATTACTAAAATTTTCCATGGTCCATGAAATAATATTTACATGGTTCATAAGTAAAACAGAAATATGTTGTCAGTTATTTGAAAAATGCATGGTCATTGGGTCAAATTTGCCATGAACCATAAACTAAAATTGCCATGGTGATTTATTTAAATTTGCCATGATACATGCACTAAAATTTGCCATGGTTCATACAAAAATGTTTTTCATGTTCAAAATACTAGAATTATCTTGGTCAAAATAATAAAATTGCAATGATCTGTAAACTCAATTTGCCATGATGAATTACCAAGAATTGCCATGATCCATGAATAAAACAATTCATGGTTAACTACGAAAAATTGCCATGTACAATTAATAAAAATTGCCGCAAAAAGTAGTTGAAATACAATGGTAGCTTTAAATCTAGAAAAAAACTAGATGAAACATGTTGTGCCTACTTTATTTAAAACCCTATGACAACTTCGATATAAACATGTGGCAACTTGTAGCTCCAAAAAAAGTTGTCGAAATATATTAATATGGGATCTAGTTTAAAAGATTTCTCCGAGACGGATTTAATGGTGAAAACGGATTTTTAATTAGATTTTTATTTAAAAGATAAAACATTTTTAAGTCTAAAAACCAAAAAGATTCTCCTATTGTCAAATGTTTGATGTGACAAAATAAATAGTTATGGAGGCAATACGTGTGAGCGTTATCATTTAGGTTATTTAATAATATGACTGCATGCATCATGTTGATGAAGAGGCCGGCGGCTTTCCTCCTTAAAAAATAGTTTGACCCTTACTAAGGGTGATATCAATAGGAATGTTCAATGATATATGTTAGTATGAACTAAATTATTTATATAATAATGATACAAGATTAGTGCAAACATTTGCATCTCTTGAAAAAAATCATGACTAGATTTCTTTTTAAAAATGTCATTCTATAATTAGTCAAGCATGTTATACATGTTGGCGCTGCAACGAGTATCTTCAATGGCGATCACCGCACATGCTGGAGCAACGGAGGATAATCGTTATTGCAAAAGATAGGAGGGTAGTACCGGAATATTGGACGACAATCTTGTAACACACTTTCTAGCATATGGAGGAAAGGAGCGACACATGTAACTGATGTTGGAAGAGACGACGGTGTCCACACGTGTATAGTCCGTACGTGTATGAGAGTGGAAATTGGATTTTTCTTGCGCTTAACACTGTGGCAATGCATTTAGTTGTACTGTTGTGTGGCTAAAAGTCATGGCAATGCATTTGATTGTACTGTTGTGTGGCTAAAGGTCATGGCAATGCATTTGGTTGTACTGTTGTGTGGCTAAAAGTCCTGAGTCTCAACCTCTCCAAGGCATTCCCATCGACGTTGTTGCACCTGTATGGCCTTAACAGTCATCTTTTTTTATATAAAATATTTTTACATATATGTAGAATCCACTATCATTACATCATAACTCATGTGGATCCAAATTTTATTTCATAATTAGTTTTATATGATGTTTATAACAATATTAAAAGAGAACTTTGCTCGTAATATCTAAATCAAAGTAATACTTAATATATATGAAATGTCCATAGCTAGAAATACCCTAGTGCTAAAGTCCAACTCCATTTTTTCATGGAGGTTATATTATGTTTAAATTATAGTTTAGGAAAAATTGTTGGACACAATTACATCTAAGCTAGCCAAGTTTTTTTTGTGAGAAAGCTAGCTAAATTAATCATACAAAATAGTAATCAAATTCATGCAGAGAATATACAACTCTGTGTGTTTTTTATGTGTCTATATCTATTCTAGTATCTTCAAATATCTTGATGTACAATTCTCCAATGTACAAGAAGTCTAACAAATGTCGTAAAAGATGTTTGTTGTTTGTTACTTGTAGCAACTAGAAAAATCTAGTCCGTGTCACGTCTTGGACATGGGCTCGGAGTCCGTGGCTTTTGCTTCCAACATTCTTGGCAGTTGGAGCCTGGCTTTCGTGTTGTGGAGGTTTTATAGTAACAAGTGTCCCCCGCGTCGACGAGAATTACCTGTTATAGACCCAATTGCAAGTTTCACTCTCTTTTGGGGTCCTCTTTGTAAAAACTGGGAACTAGCGAGTGATCTTTCGTGTATGTTGGGTTAGAGCATCTTCAATAGCCGCGTAACCGTCTGCATACTAAAAACAGTTTGATACGTCGAAATAGCGAATTTTAGCGCGCTGAAGAGCGCTTGTTCCAGCGCCCGCCGCAAAAAATAGCGCGCGTGAGCCGCTCCAACGAGCGCGCGAAACTACAGCGTGCGAGCAGTCGACGCTTGTAATATGTTCATTTTTGACAATATGGTGATATTTCAAATATCAAAACAAGACATAGCATAGTTTAAAATCACCCAACCAAGTTCATCATGACATAAAAGTTCAAAATCATGTCACATCACATCATCATCCAACCAAATTCAAAATCACCCAACCAAGTTCATGACATAAAAGTTCACACAAACAAATGGGACATCAACAATCATGCCGCATCCTCATCTTCGTCCTCCTCTTCCTCCGATTCGTCTTCCTCATCTGAAGACGTTTTCCCTCCTCTTCTTCATCGCCGCGCGCTGCATCATCATGGGGAGCTCGGAAGGTGTTGACAAGATCTTCAACGGCACCATGCGAAGATATGTGAGGCACACCAGAAGAAATGTGTACACCCATATCACCCGGAGGTGCTCCCATGCGTCCCATGAAAGACGCAAAACTCATGCCTCCCATGCCTCCATGGTAGCTCCGAATCCATCCATTCCTCCCATGCCCCCCATTGTAGCTCTAAAGCCACGCATGCCTTCCCCACTGCCCATGGTAGCTCCAAAGCCACACATACTTCCCACGTTAGCCATGCCACCATGTCACCATGGTCATGGCTCTTTTCTGGACCAAGACTTCTTCACGGTCAAGATTGACGTACTCATTTTGCTTCTCATCGAGGGTAGATGTGTCCATAAAGATCAAGTACTTCTACCATTCCAACAATCTAGTTCGCTCCTCCATGGCCAATTTCTTCTCCTCTAATGCCACCTTCCTATCCTCGGTGGCCACCCTCCTCTCCTCGGCTGCCAACCTCCTCTCCTCGGCCGCCGCATCTCGGTTCCTTGCCATCTTCCTCACCTCGTTCGCTTCCTTCCTTGTGTTCACAATAGTTTCCATAGCATTTTTTAGCTCATCATCTCCTTTCCTCCTCTTCTTTTCTTTTGCGTCTTTCTTGCCTTCATTTGGTATTTTTGGCTTGGAGTAGGCAACCGAGTTTGGTGTAGGGCTTCTCTTGCCATCATCACTTTAAGCCTCCTCCTCCTCATCATCCAAATCAATAGTTCTCTTGCGTTTGTTGCTCTCCTCATTGACATCTTCACGGGGCTTCCGTTTCTCATCATCCTTCATCGCATCATAGTAATGGGGCAAGGTAAATGGCCTCTCTTTCTTGATCTTACCTTTCTTGTTCTTCTTCTCCTCTCTTTGAAATAAGTTTTGTGCAATAGTGAGCTATAAACAAAAGAACAAGTTAGTACTTGAAACACCAAAGAAGAAGCATGAACATGGAAGAATCATGAAAGAAATGACACTTACCCTATCTCTATCATTCGTGCCACTTGGGTTTAACGTGTCAATCACCTTAACCGCAGCCGCCCCTTTGACAATATCTGTTAATTGTCGACCATCGGGAGCAAAGAGATCTTTCCGAGCGGTCAATTCCACTTTTGTTGTGCAAATGAAAGTGCTCCTTCATCCAAATCCAATATGCATCTCTACTTTGGTCCCGTCCAATAGTGGCATCCCTATACACTTGCAACCATGTATTGCATAGCAAGACGTCTTCGTTCATGGTGTAGTTGCCCGCTCTTCCTTTTGGTGCATCGACGATATCCTCACCATCCTCGTCCACCTCAAACTCATGATCATCAAAATGCACCTCATTGATTTGAGACCAATGAGAATTGTTCGAGCCAACACCCATAGTTGATATATATGTCTCATCATTGAAACTACAAAGTATATACAACAAAGCAAATAAGTTATCCATATGTATCCATTCAAAAAACAACAACGAAAAAAGTGCGCGGAATTTTACCTTGTGGGCATTTCATCGACTAGCTTTGTGCGCATCGGCCGCCAGTGCAGCAAGTGAGCTCGCCAGTGTAGCAAGCGAGCTTGCCGGTGCTTTGTTTGCCGCCGCATCCTTCGCATGTCGTGCAAGTCTCTTCTTCGGCCGTCTAGAGGAGCCGTTCGCCGCCTTTTTCTTCTTCCCGGATACCTTGCGCTTCTTCGCCACCGCCGCATTTGGGACATTCGAGAGGGGGGCACGTGGCTTCACGGCGGGCGCCGGCACGACGCCACACACCGCCGAGGTTGTCCGTGGCGCCATGAAAAGGTCGTGCAAGACTGTTGGTTGGAGGAGCACCGGTGGAGGCAAAGCCAAAGCTCCCCGCGCTAGAGATTGTGCCGACGGCGGCGGCGGGGTCATGGGTGTAGGGAGGGGTGAGGAGGATGTCGGCGCGACTGTCCATCGAGCGAATTCGCCAGGGAGGGGGCGAAAGTGGCGCGGTCGAATAAGGTGCGGTGTGAGAGCTCGAGTGTGCAGCGCGCGGGAGCACGCACACGAAATAAGCGGTGCGCGATGCCATTTTGCCCCGCTCGCTGAACAACTTATGCCGCGCGCACGGTTTTTGCGCCTCCGCTGGAGCGACCGGAGCGGCTGCGCGTGCAAAAAACACAATATTTCCAGCGCGACGCTTATATCGCGTGTCTGTTGGACGTCAAAATAATCTACATGATCAAACATCGAATAATAAAATCAGAAGCAAACGGACACAAGATTTGCGGCAAACATACATCCATCATCACCCAAAAGATTATCGAGTTCGCAGGATATAGTTCATCATCACCTAAAAACTATATTAACAATGCCTAGGGGGAGGGGACAGATCATCACTTCCTCGCCGGACCTTTGCCCTTTGGATCAACAACGCAACTATAGTCCCCGGCTGGCGGAGGGTCTTGGTCGTTGGAGGCGGAGCTGCCTCTGGCACTGTCTTCGGGGTCATCGTCAGAGAGGACGATGAACCCCTTCATCCGTCGGACCGCCTTGTCCTGCTCCTGCTTCAACCGCGCGAGTCGAGCCTTCCCCTTTGCTGCCTCCTTTGCCTCGCGCGCCGATTGCTCAATAGCAAGCCGGAGCACCTTCGCATTCTTCCGTTGGAGGCGCCGAGCGTCCGTCTCTACCGTGGTGAGGGACCAACGGTACACCCATGCGGGGAGGTGTTCATCCTTGTCGGGCTTCGCCAGCATCCTGCGATGGCGGTGCGCGTACTGCTCCGCTTCCCCTCGTCCTAGTGCCTGCTGCCTCTCACGGCGGGCTGCGCGCGCCTTTGATTTTGGAGTGCACGTGCGGCCGCTGGCCAGTGGCGTAGGCAATAGGAGCCAACACTTCCCGTGTGGAGCAGCATCCGGCAGGGGAGGACATAGCGCGGGGCCGGTGCGGACCGTGCAGCCCTGCCGGAGCTGCGGGCGGGCCGGGAGGGTCCAGCTCCGGCAGCCACACTCTGTCGTCTCGGGAGCGGCAGCGTAGCTCCAGATTCGGAGCTGTCGTCGGTCTCCACCTTGGACCGCTCCAAGGCGATGCGGAGGGCCAGCTCGTCGGAGTCGTCGGAGCGGCTACCAACACTCGACATTCTACTCGATGGGATCGGGCTCGGAGAGGGAGAGGACGAGACAGAGGAAGAGAGTGAGCTAGGGTTCGCAGCGGGAGGCTCGTAGTAGGGTTTTTTGGGACAATGATCGGTGGTGGTCCAGGCCTGTCAGGCGGACGTGCCCGGGCTTGACCACGCCACCCCATATCCATCTTATATTTGGGCTAGATATGAGGGGGGTCGGTTAGTCCGAACGTATGAAACGAGTTTGAGAGGTTCGGTTGAATTGCGTTTTTGTGATTGGTCACTCATTGAATGACTTGTCTAAACATTTGAGGGGAGTATGAGAGGTTTGAATGTAGACGCTCTTATGCTATAAGCTGCTTTGTATCACCATTTAACGCTACGCTAGTGTAACATTTTGTCCTTTGGAAAGTGATTGTACTCGCATCATTGCTAGTGTTTCATTGAGGACGCTTGAGACAGTATGCCTGTCCGTAAGCAAAGCTCTGAAGTCTAAACTAACTTTTGCACTGGGATATTAGAGTTTAATGCGGTGCAGAAATGACCGTCAACCGCTGCACTCTCCACAAAAGTTTGACCATGCTTCTAGTACTCCGAAACGTCGCGTATATTTCTTCTGGTGTACTATTCGATAAAGTTTTTATAAATAATTAATAAAATAAATACATGCATCTTCTGAATGCAAATACCGGGGTCATCTTTCTTTCTGAGAAAAAAGAGTGACTTATGCGGTGGGGATATTAGAGTTTAATCCGTTGCAGAAAGATTGTCTCTCTTCGCTGGATTAAGTGTTTAATCCGTTACACAACATGGGTCGCCTACTGGTACTGCATGGAAATGCTAATAAGTTTGTCCGAAAATTTCTTGGATGCATGCGTTGAGCCTTTTGTTGATTGGTTCCTTCTGACCATGCTGATGTGTACGAACTCTTCCGTTTGTCCAAAATGATTGGCCGTATGTTTCTTCCCATCTAGATCTAGTATGGATCAAACACGTGGCTCTGCTTTCCAGAATAAGAAGAAAAAAAGGAACATGCACGGAGCTGACTCCCGCAGCGTGGCTGGCGACCAAACCCATCCACGTATGTCTGCATGTGTTTGACCCTTCCACTGGCTCTCCCTTTCTGGTGTACTCCCTTCATTCTTAAATATAAATCTTTCTAATTTTTTTATTAAATGATTATATACGGATGTATGTAAACACACTTTAAAATATAGATTTACTTATTTTGATTCGTATTTAGTCATCTAATAAAATATCTTAAAATACTTATATTTAGGAACGAAGGGAGTAACATCGTCTTAATGACCATGCACGTCCACAGCCGATCAACGTTTAGCTCGTTTGTTTATTATATATAAATAAGAAACTTATAATCCCTAAAACCCTTGAAGCAACCCTACCGCATTGACCCAAACAAACGACGCTTTTCCTCATTTTTTGCCTGTTTGGGTCGACCGTCCGTTCAACATCCGCTCTTTTCAAGGTATGGATCTACAGTGCATCCAACGCCCGCGACCCATTTTTTGTCCGCCCATACATTTGAAAAGGCATGCGGCTGTAGATCAAGCCAACGACTATGTCGTCGCCCAAAGTTCATGACGGCATCATGCCAGCGGCCGACATACAATGTTGGCTTCAGAAAACACCACACAGTTTATGCTGACACACCTGACAGCGGCCGGAACACATGTCAGCACACAAAATGGGGGTGGGAGTTCGAAGACGCCATCGAGGCCGTGGTCATGACAACACACTTGCCGGCATACAAAAAAGTATGGCGCTCGCAGCCATAGATCACTCGTCGTCGAACTTGAGCATGTTTGTCTGCATCTTCTCAAATCACGGCCTCTTCCTTGGCGACACAGTGTTGAGATCCACCTTCATGATCTCCACCCCAGTCATCATGCTAGTGAGAGTCACTTCTTTCGCCTTGGCCTAGGCATTGGAGGCCTCGATCTCTAGCATTTTGGATTGCTTCTCCGCCTCCATCTCAAGCATCCCGACTTGCTTCTTCACCTCCATCTCAAGCCTCCTCCTTTGGATCTCCATGAAGGCGTTCATTTTCTCTTCCTTGACTTGTCTATGCTTCTCCTCCCTTGAATCCTGCTTGGCCATCATGCCCTCCATGGTTGCGATCAAGGCGATCGACGCTGCATCCCGCTTGTCCTCCTTCTTGGAGTTGGTCTTTCCCCGTGGCTGTGGCTTCTCACCCTCCCCAACCTCCTCCATGGCTTCCTTCCCCCATGTGCTATGAGGGCAGCATGTTGGAGCTTGAACTTCTTCTCATCTTTGATGATCCTTCAACAATGAGAAAGGTTGAAGGACTTGCGTTCGTGTTGGACCTTGAATGCCTCCAAAGTTTGGAATGCCCACAAATGAATTACACACAAGCATATTAGCAAATGAACATGTCGATGCCGCTCACGGGGCGTGCCTTGATGCTATCATAAGTGGCACAAAACTTGTTGCATTCTCGTTGGATCACCTTCCATCGCATCGAAATGGACACCCACCCGCGCGTGCTTTGCATTTGGTATGACGGAAACTTCTTGCATTTGTGAAACTCATGATGGACACAAATCCAAAAGGTTGATGCCTTTTGTTCGGCGTCGGCCTTGGGGTCTTGCCCAATGTCCCTCCAACACTCACAAAGGAGCTTGTCCTCGGACGCCGTGTATGCCTTCGTCCGTCTTCTATTGCGCTTCAACTGCACCCCGACGGCTTGGTTAGAGAGCTCGTCTTCGAACAAAGGTTCCCGTCGATGTCTACCTCATCCTCTTCCTCGAGGTCGTAGTCATTCGGAAACACGTGCTCGAGCAGGAAGCCGTCCAGGTCCAGACCGACCTGATCTTGCATGAAGGCGGGCTGCATGCCAGCTTGATCATAGGTCGACGACGTGAACGACCCGCCTCGACCATCCTGGCTTTGGATCTCTTCGGGATCGAAGCTAGTCGCAGCCGTGGAGGCACTACCTGCGGCCGCCGTATCACCCTCAAAGATGATGCTCTGCATGAACCGGTTTGCCCTCTCATCATCGACGGCCACCGGCATTTTGTCGAACAGGTTGCGGGCAGCAGAGAGCATGTCGACTGACATCTCCCACCGCGTTTCCTCATCCCACCGGATGATGAGCCACCGGCTACACGATGTGGCGTTGAGGTCGATGGGCGCTGGCGCAGGCATGGAAGGCGCCACCACGCTCAACTCCAGCGAGCATCCCCAGAGAGGCGGGAGGCTTGCGGGAAGACGTGGAAACCAGGAATTAGGTGAGTCGTGGACGCGCGTGGCAACTCTGGTAGCACCATCCGAGGGAACACAGACGAGTCTATGCTGGCCGCGACCACGACGGCGTTGACAAGCCCATGTTATTGAGGGTTTAACCCTAGGTACAATAGCGCCTCCCTTGTTGCCGCCGCCATGCGTGCAACGGTATCCTTCCGCTGCGCTATGGCGGTTATGGCCGTTGCGTCCGCTGCTTCGTCCCTTGCGTCTGTCGTGTGCCTCCGGCCGTTTCTCTTCGCCGACTCCCTAGCCCGCTCCTCGGGCGTTAGATCCTTCTTCTTCTTGGGTGCGATGGCGGTCTTGCGGGGGGCATGAGGCTTACCTTTGCGGGAGGGGGCGGTCGTGATGCCGGACGAGACGAGGGAGGCGAGAACGGCGGCGGCATCGAGGTTGTCGTCCATGGCGAGCGGCCGGGAGCGCACGTAGGCGGGAGGGTTTTGGGAAAGTGGAGGGAAATGGTGGAGGCTTTGCCACCGACTAGTGGGTCAGGGGGTAGTTGGCGCGCAGCGCGCGCGTCCGTCTCGTATCCGTTCCCATGCAAATTAGGCTAAAAAATGGGCCGAGAATGGGTGGGCTGGCAGACGAAAAGCGGACGCACGTCCGCTTGAGTCGGCGCATTGGGACGACTTTTCTGTCCGCCGCGACCCAAATGGATGCGTACAGACGAAATGGGTCGGTGCATTGGACTTGCTCTTATAGACTTAATTACCATATATAATAAATAACTTTTTAATTAAATAGATAAAATATACTCCCTCCGTTTGACAATGTGGTGCATATAGATTTTTCTGATAGTAAAACTTTATCAACTTTGACCAAGTCTATAGAAATACCTGTCTCCATCTACAATACTAAACATGCACATTATGAAAATATAACTTATGATGTATCCATTGTTGTACATGTGGTATTCTATATGTACTTACTTTTTACTATAACTAGACGATGCCCCGCGCGTTGCTGCAGAAAACTTGTTAAAAATATATGGATAAGTGTTAGAAAACTAATGGTAATACAAGAACCATTATAAAAATGTCTTGCTTAATTATCTACAAAAATTCATGCATGAGGATATGTTTTGCATGAAGAGATTAATAAAAAAGTAGCTTATAACTATATGCATGACTTGATGATGTGGCATTGTTGCATGAAGAGGAAAATTGAATAGTGGGTTCTAGCTATTTAAGAATAGAAGATTATAAACTACATGGAGGACTTGATGGTGTGACATTGTTTTATGGAGAGGAAAATTAATTAGGTAGTGGATTCTAGCTATTTAAGAATAGAAGATTATAAACCAAATGTATGACTTGATGATGTGTCACTGTTGCATGTAGAGAAAAATTGGATGGTGGATTCTATCTATTTAAGAATAGAGAAGACTACAAAAATTCATGCATGAGGATATGTTTTGCATGAAGAGATTAATAAAAAAAGTAACTTATAACTATATGCATGACTTGATGATGTGACATTGCTGCACGAAGAGTAAAATTAGATAGTGGGTTCTAGCTATTTAAGAATAGAAGATTATAAACTACATGCATGATTTGATGGTGTGACATTTTTGCAAGGAGAGGAAAAATAATTGAATAGTGAATTCTAGCTATTTAAGAATAAAAGATTATAAATTACATGCATGACTTGATGATGTGACATTGTTGCACAGAGGAAAAAATGATAGTAAATTTTATCTATTTAAGAATAGAAGATTATGGGCGACACTATGCTTCAGCCGAGGGATAATGACAAAAATCCGTTGCCTTGCTCATCGTTAGATGAACATGCTAATGGATGTTCGATTACCCACGTAAGCAGGCACCCCTTTACAATAAGAATGGTGTTGCAGACAGCCTTCTGCAATAAGGTGTTTGTTGCAATCATCTCGAAGCGATTATTTTTCTTATGAAAAAGCTTTGCAACAAGGTTAATGTTGTAAAAAATATTTGCAACAGAGCATGTGTTGTACAAAATGTTCTTGACCATTTTGTACTGTAATTCTTGCAACAGAACTTGTGTTACAGAAAAGCCTTTTGCAACATTGGACATGTTGCAAATAGCATTCTAGTGTTAGTTTGCTAGCAGCTCGCCAGAGAAGCTCGTCGGCGTACTTGTCGGCAACAAGCGCCGGTGGCGGCGGTCGGAGCAGCACAAAGATGTGAAAACTCGATGGTGGAGCTCACTCTCTTTGTTTGCTCGCCAGAGAAGCACGTCGGTGTGCTAGTCGACGGCGAGCATCGGTGACGACAGTTGGGGCAGCATGAGGAGACGGCGACTAGACGGGAGCTTGGGACAATCCGAGCAACGCGGGCAGGCGGCGGACTCGACAGGAGCTTGGGACAATGGGAGCAACACGGGCAGGCGGCAGACTCGACGGGAGCTTGGGACAATCGGAGCAACACGGGCAGGCGGCGCACTCGACGGGAGCTTGGGACAATCGGAGCAACACGGGCAGCCGGCGGACTCGACAGGAGCTCGGAGGAGCACGGAAAGCGACTTCTCACAAAGATCAAGATCCTGCAACTCACTTATTGTTGCGATGAGAGATTACAACAACAGATTAGTTGCAAAAACTTATGATGAGGACGTAACGAACAGTAAAGAGGGCCGACGCCAGCCTGCGATCCATTGGGTGATTTATAACATTTCCCTATACATATGTCAAATTTTGTAATGTTTGACTTGTAACAAAATTTATAGACATTGCATTATGGAATGGAAGGAGTACACATTTTTGTTTGGCGATGTCAGACTTCAACTCTTGTTTCCTTGACTTGAAGTTAATTTCCTTTTACGAAAGGCCAGCACCATATACTCCCTTCGTTCTTAAATATAA
This sequence comes from Hordeum vulgare subsp. vulgare, assembly GCF_904849725.1. NCBI lineage: Eukaryota > Viridiplantae > Streptophyta > Magnoliopsida > Poales > Poaceae > Hordeum > Hordeum vulgare. The sequence goes on from NC_058519.1 coordinate 650,356,561, forward strand.
GTTTTTTTAAATTTCATTAGTGGAGTACGTACGGCCGTATATATACATACTTTAGACTATAGATTCATTTATTTTGTTCCATATGTAAATTTCTAATAAAATATTTTAAAAGATTTATATTTAAAAAAACGAGGGAGTATTAAATAGCACAAACCTTACCAAATCACTCTTGCAGAAATAAAAATACAGTCAAGCCTTTTGCGGTACTGCATCCATCATGGTTTAAAAGGCACATTTAAACTTGCGTGCGTTTTCAAAATAGACAAGGTTTAAGGCGCGAAAGCATTACTCCCTCCGTCCAAGTGTATAGGGCATGCGCGTAGTTCTAGGTCGTTAATTTAACTACTTAAATATGTATTATTTATAATAAGTAATATACCATTAAATTCATACAGAGATGTAGTTTCTGAATATGTAATTTTTATCGCGTATAATATATATTTAATTAGTTAACTTGACAACCTAGAACTGCGCGCATGCCTTATACACTTGGACGGAGGTAGTACTCATGTTAATTAGTACTAGTACTACTTATGCATGCGCCCTCCCAATTTGCTGCTTACACATTAGTACCACTTCCTCCATTTCAGTTTATAAATCCGACACGTGTATTTAGGTCGTCAATTTGACCAACTTAATGATAATCATATATTATAAAAATATATCATTAAAAACTTTAGATGTTCTATTTTTTAATAATATAATTTTTATATTAAATAATGAATTTTTTATAAGTCAAATTGACGACCTAGGTACACGTGCGTGTCTTATAAACTGTGACGGAGGTAGTAGTATTTTCTCAGTTGATTAGGCGCATTAACATTTACACCTGCTAATCTCACAATCAATCGATGACTACCTTGGTCCCAGAGATTTTTCAAACCTGTCTTCTAAACTGTGACGAAGGGAGTATCAAAGTTTTCCTCCTCCTGTATATACATCGGGACACACCATGTGCAAAGCTGGATGCAGCCTCGAGTCTCCGTCCTAGCCGCAGAAAAACTTGTTGAAGCCGGCCGGATAATTGTTCATGTAGACAAAAAAACATTGACGATCGGATTTGTGGAGCAAACCACCGCCTCGGAAGAGAAAACGCTAGAAAGGACCGAGAGTCCGTGTAGATGAAGTCGGGATATATAAACCTCACACGCTCCTCGACAAAGTTGAGATTGGCTAGTCTTCGACGTTCGATAGTTGCATCGAATCGAAGGACCAAGACGCAAAGCCACACCATCTCTTCCGTGGGACACAACGCCACTGAGACAGACCTGTACACGAAAAAACACGATTAATTTTAACACTCCAGAGGTCTGAATGATCAAGCACCTAATTAAGACTTGAGATGATGGTTACGTACGTACGCTGGCCATCCCAACAAAGACATCACTAGTAGTAAGTTACGAAGTGGTATGAACCGAATCTTGTTTTGGCTTGACGAATGGTATGGTGGACTTGTACGTACCTACCAGACCAACCTGCTCTAATTGTTAATGGCGGATCTTGGATAATGTAATCAACTAACTAAAACCCCTAGCTCACTGTTTCTTCTTTCCGGCTCTTTCCAAGTCGGACTGCTAGTGGTATTTTGCACATGCAGGCACGTATGTACGCACGCACGCGCTCACTTGCCACATGCACACATGCATGCACGCAGAGAGATCGAGGTGAACGTAACGTACTCGTACGCCGCCGTAGTTTCGACGAAAAGGAGAAGAAGATAGACGAGTACTACTAGTATATACGTTGGCAAATCCAAGGCCAATGCAAGTGGGAGTCCTGCACATGGACCAGTCCACATGCGAAGTTGACTCGCGTAAGAGTGTGCGCCGATCGACAGACAAAGTATATATGGATACGTTGTGAGTTGGTGATGGTGCCGATTTATACTACTAGTAGTACGTACTCCAAGACAGGTCGTTGCAGTTGCATGTCTTCCAAGATCGACAGGTCGTTGGCTCCTGTTGAAGAAATCAGAGCTTAGTTGCCGTCGACTTTTCCGTGATCCAAGGCAACGCGCGCGCCCGATCCGATCCGATCCGAGCCCGCGCTTTCCACGCCGGCGACGTCAACTCACGCCAAAACATGCATACGTTCACACACACTCACGCAACTGATCGACACAAAAGCACACTCCACACACACACACACTTGCTCTTATTTATTTCTTCTTGTGGGAAAATGCATGTACACACATGCTCACGAACATGCATGGTTTGTCAGAGACGCAAGGCTACCTACCTAGCTCTAGCTAGCGAGTGTAGATGGGAGTAGTACGTAATACTGCTAGCCAAATTAGGGTATGTACAATAATGCTATTTTAGGAATACCATAAAGGATAAATGATGAGGTGAAGGAAAAAGAACTTGAAAAAAAGGGTTTGTCTTCTCTTATTTAAGAAAATACAAAAGGTGATCTCTTAGCATAATATGTCTCATCATGTTTTTAGAAATAGCTAATTATAGAAGATAAGACTAAGAGATGCTTCATTGTATTTTTTTTTCATCTCTAAATTACATGTAAGATTCAAGATAAGACTATCTTATCAACCATTGTACATGCCCTTATAAGAGAAACTTAATTATGTAGCAGCTATTTAAAAAAAAATGTAGCTGCCTTTTTTTTTCCATTGCGTAATCAGAGGTCAGAGCTAGCTAGGGAGCTTTTAGAAAGTGTGTGTTTTCTTCAACTTTTCAGAAAGCTTCTACTCCCATCAGGAGTCCACTCTTGGTTGTTTCTTCACTGCCTCCCCATAGCATGTGTCTAGTCTAGCTAGGCTCTGGTAAGTGGTAACCCGGCCGTTCCAACGAGACGAGAGAGTGGACTCTGGGCAGCAGGGAATCCAGCTTAACTTTGCTTTGCTTTGCTTGCGGGGTGGAGCAACGAATGTGGGAAAGCGCGCGGAAAGAAGGACGACCTTGTACGTATTCGAACGTTTGGCGTGAGCGCTAAGCGACGTCCGGGCCCGGCACCGGCACCGGCACGGCGCCGCGCCTTTGCTTCCGGTGGCGTACGGGCCGGGAGTAACAAACGGTTCGGTCGATCGATGGCAACGCTCCCAGTCATATGCATGCATGCATGCATGCCCACTCCCACAAGAAACAACATATATATACTCTCTTTTTCGAGAGGATGGAAACCGCATATACAATTGCATGCTTGTGGTTGACCGTCGTGTGATATTTGTGTTCCGGCCCGGTGATGACTTGGACTCATCACGATCGCTTTAGTGGCAGGATTAACGAGGATGCTTTTGTTTTTCTGAAGTAAATCTCTCGCTTTATTAAACTGTTAAGACATTACAATCTGCCTGGATAATCCTAGTCAAGAGCTATTTTTTTTGGCGGCTTAAAAAACAAGTTGTCTTCTCTCCGGCTTTTCTCATAAGCCGGATTTTTAATTTATTGAGGCTTATGAATTAGTTATGTGATAAAGTTTATATATGTCTTTTTTATTATAATAAAGTCATTAATGCTTCTGTTTGTTCACTGTTAGTGTTTTTTGCAGAATATACAATTTGCTTTTGGGTATTAAACCTACGGTCCCTTTTTAAATGGCTAATATGAGAACATGTTTCATTCTTATAAAAGGACTTTGAATTTGGAAGTATTCAACCCGTGATCCTTGCATTTCTTTCTTTTGTGGGGGAGGCGGTGGGGAGACGGGAGGCGGGCACGGAGACGAAGGAGGAAAAAATGGAGAGGCGGGCGATCGGGAAAGTCCTCCTGAAGATCTACCTATATTTCATAGCAAGTGAGGAACCTTGTGGCACACACCTAGCCTGATGTCGCAATGCCAATGGCATACTTAGTCAGTTCCCTACCTTCATGTTCAAAAATTAAATATAAATCACATAGTTAATTGCATAACGTTATGGAATAGTTCATTGAGTAGACGTATGAAATAAAGCTTAAAAAATATGAATCGAAGAAAAAAAATGGGCAAGACTTCTGCTAAAAAAATGAGAACATTGAGTGCGAGAAATTTTATGAAACAGAAATTAATCAATGTTTTTATCAACCAATATGTATATAAAGTTCATGACTATAAACATGTCTATGTATGTACATTTACATCTAGAATCTCTAAACATGTGGATCTAATATAAGTGTTCATGACTATAAAAATGAACATTAAGAGTATAGATGGATGAAAAAATTGGGCATGACTTCTGCTAATAAAATGAAATATTGAGTGCCAGAAATGTTGTGAAATGGAAATGAATCAATGTTTCGCAATAATTTTGGCACTCTTTTGAAGCCATGCATAGTTTGAGCACTCGAAATAAATATGTGAGCACTTCGTATTCATCTACATACATGTTTCATCTAGAAACTATAAATATGTGAATCTAATATAAATGTTCTTGTACAATCTATAAATATGTGAATCTAATAAATGTTTATCTACAATCTATAAATATGTGAATTTAATTAATAGACATATACATATATGTAAAACCTAGGTTTTCATGTGTAACAAATTTTGGCAATATTGGCTGCCTATAGATTGAGGGATTGCGCTTACTAACCTGTACATTGAAGCCGTTGTAGCCCGAGGAGGAGGAGGGGGCGGTAGTGGCCGAGGCGGCGGCATGGTGATCCCCTCCCCCCCGCAACCACAACGATGTTGGAGAAAGAGGCCATGGTGGATGGTGCAGGTAGAAGGGCGGGCGGGCGACGACGGAAGGCACGCGGGGAAGCGCGTGAAGGCGACCGAAGGACGGTCGCTTCAGCGGGGGTGGCAAAAACGTGATTTGGGAGTTGGGTTTCAATTTGGTGTGGAGGGGTGGTTTTGGGGTTAATCAAACTGTTGTCCATGTGGGAATAACAGCAAAAGGCGTGCCCAAAAGCCTGCCAAATGGCCGGGAGGGCAAGCAACAACGGCTTGTTGTGCGCTTGCCACAGCCTAATCCTGCCACTAAATGTGCTAATCTATGTCATCTATCTATGTGTTCTAACATAATTTGATGTTCAAACATTTTTATGATTAACACGCACCATCCAAAGCACCAAGCCCAAATTTAACCACTTTTCGAGTTAGTCTGTTATCCTTGAGGAATTAACTGACCTTTTTTTGCCACTGAAAAAGGCAGAATGCTCTTCGGTAGGAAATGCCATGAAAACAAACTCCGAATGAATGAAACTTGGCATGGTGTCTTTATTCTACCAAAATAGGATGTGCTAAAAATTGAATAGAATTACGGAAAAAACTTAAAGCACTTGATGTACAAATCAAACACTCTTCGACAAAGTGTCGGGGTTTCGAACGAAAAATGCCCCTTCATTTTTTATCTCTATGATTTCAACTTCAATCTTTCTATATGAATAACACCAGTCCAACAAGTTATGGGCAATATTTAGGGGTGGGGAATTTTGGTTTGCCACTCTAGATTTTGCCAATTTTCCTTATGCCACTCAAGAATTTCACATTTTACTTGTGCCACTCTTAGCTTTTGACAATTATCACAATTGCCACTCGGTGCCAAAAGAAAAATAATTTAACTTTACTTTTGCCACTCTTAGCTTTTGACAATTATCATAATTGCCATTCTGAAATTTTTGTTTTCGCCTTGAAAATGGAAATTGCGGTTATTGTTAAGAACTAAGAGTGCAAAAGTGAAATGTCAAAATTTAGAGTGGCATAAGGAAAATTGGGAAAATCTAGAGTGGCAAAAACATTTTCCCCATATTTAGGCTACCAAAATTGTATGGTATGACCACGTACACACTAACCATGCATACAACAAATGATCCACCACTTGCCCCACCACCATCAGCCTCCTCCTTCACCCGCCGCCCCTGGACTCCGACCACTCCCTATCCGGAATCTAACACGTCTACTTCATTTTCCGACCAACCCCGACCATTACATTTCCTCGACTAATTATCCTTCACCATTTATTATTTGCCACTAGTTTTTGTCCGTTTTATCCTATTAGCATCGCTAACGTTAACCCGTACTCGAAGCATCTTATGTGCAATGGCTCCCCAAATCCATGCAGTTTTTCGTAAAAATTAAGTAGGTGGAGATTATAAGCAGTCCTTAGTTTAGTTTTCGCGGGCTTTCACAATCTACTCTTTTTAGACTTACCAAACAAGCTATGGGCAATGTTCTGGTAACAAAAAATGTATACTAAGACCACAAATAGATATGAGTTATTTCTAATTAAAGACAAATTCAGCCAAAGTTGGAAGCTTCAAACTTGTGAAGTGAATTTTAACTAAATGGTTGGTCAATTTGGTATGAGTGTTCCACGGTCCACTCAAGAAACTATGTGTAATTTCCTTGTTTTCCCTCAATTTAACTTTGTTAGTTTGTGATATGTACTACCTCTGTTTTTCACTCTGCATATTACACCTTTGTTGTAAGTCAAAATTTATGAAATTTGACCAAAGTTTATAGAAAACAATATATTGGGAAAATATATTCAATGTCGAATCCAATACTATTGATTTGGTATTGTAGGTATTAATAATTTTCTCTATATAAAGTAGGTGAATGTTTACAAAATTCGTGTAAAGACAGAGCTAATATGCGAAGTAAATAATAATGGAGTGAGTAAAATACTTGCTGGAATCATGACCATTTTTTAGTAAATATTAAGCAAGTGGTGATTACGAGCAATTCTGCATTCAATTTCCATGGGTTAATACAATTTGTACTTTTTTTGACTAGTCAAACAGGTTATGCCAAACATTCCGGTCACCAAATTTGTATATTGCGACTACAACCACACTTGAGGTTTTCTAGAAAGAAACTCTCAACTAAAATTTGAAGCTTCAAACTTAGCATATGAATTTTGACGAAACGATTGGTCAATTTGGTCCAAATTTTTAATAGCCCACTCAAGTAACCTTATAATGTGACTTTCTTGATTCCATTTGTTAGAATTGCAAGCCTGTGTTCGGAGCATTTTCTTGAGTTATTGTGTAACGACTGCCCAAATTGTGGTGTGTTTTCGTAAAAAATAAGCAAGTGGTGATTATGGGCAATGATGCGCTTAGGTTTCACGGCCTCGTGCAATCTACTCTTTTCAAACTTTTTTTGAAGGGATACCCTTTTCGAACTTGTCAAACAAGCTACATTATCTACATTCGTATCCACTATATCCTCCTCAAACGTTTGAAACGCTCTTTCGTGTCCGGTCAAAAAAAAATTGACCCAACCAAAAACCCCATTTCCTTTCTGTCGTGGTTTTGTCACGACAGATGTCCTCGTAAAAGGACTTAGTGTTGGAGCCATCGCACCTTGGTGGCGACTCAAAGGGGTTATGCGGGAGCGAGACAGATATTTACCCAGGTTCGGCCCCTCGTGTGGAGGTAAAAGCCTACGTCCTGCTTGGAGTTTGTATTGATGATGTTTCGATTACAAGGGGGCGTAACTCGCCTGACCTAGCACTCGATGATTTCTAACCTGCCCTCTCCTTCCCTAGGACTCGCCTTTATATACAGGTCGAGTCCTTAGGGTTTACAAGGGTCCTTTCCTTTACACAAATCGTGACTCTTCCGATCTCTAAGTCGCCATCTTTCCAAGACTTGGAGACCTTCTCTACTATGGACTCCTCCCGAAGGTCCTGAACCGCCATACGACTTCCGGCCTCGCTGGGCCAAGGCCAAAACCACTTGAAGATGAGTCGCCAGCTTTGGTGACCCGGCCCAACTAGGGCGGTTACCCAACAGATAATATCCCCAACACTTTCTAAATGCCTGCAATGACCGACATCCCTCATATTTATCTTAAACGTAGAGAGGATATGGGGGTTCGCAGACGTGTCTAGCCAGTCCGTCATTTAGGACACGCCCCACCCGGATCATATTTTCTTTCTTTATTCATTTATTTTTTTCTCTCTCTTTTTTCATCAATCATATACAATTGATCGGGTATATAAAGAAAAATAAAAAATGCGTCTGCGTAGATTAAAAAATAAAGGCTCAAAATAAACACTCTCGGTCACAGAGCGGACATGTCCGCAGACGTTTAAGAGATCATATTTTTAAGTCCGACTGTAGATGCTTTTATTGGCAACATCTAGCTCACCAAAACGTTTAAACTACGGGCACAAATACATTTGAGTAATTCTGTAGAAAGTTAAACTTCCAGCCAAAGTTTGAAGCTTCGAACTTGAAAATTGAATTTTGACTAAATGATTGGTCAATTTGGTCTGAATTTTCAACAGTCCAACCCAATCGTAGCAGTTCTCATAAATATCAAGCAGCAGTACTCTTTTTCACACTAGTCAAACAAATTATGGGCGACATTTTAGGCCACCAAAACTGCATGGCACGGCCACAAACGCACTGACCAGCATGCATTCAGCAGGCGACCCACCACTTGCCCCACCACCACCACCAGCAGCAGCCGTCCTGCTCACCGGCCGCCGCTCGACTCCGACCACTCCCTATCCAGCCAGAGCCCAACGCGCCCACTCAATTTTCCGGCGCCACCCCATTACATTTCCTCCACTGATTTCTGTCCACCTTCCTTTTTATTAATCGCCACTGCATGCGGTGACGGAGACGGAGACGACGACGACGACGACGGTGACGGACGCACGGGAAAGTTGAAGGTCGGGGAGACAGCGACGCGAGTGAGATAAGCGAATCCAGCCCGCACTGACCGAGGCGCGCATCGGAGTCAAAACCGCACAGACCACACAGTGGAGAGTACCCGTCTCTTTCCTCCGTCCGCCCCTCTGACTTTCCCCCGCCCCACCTCGCCTTCTTCACGTGTCCCCCCCCTCGCCCTCGCTCTCTTTCCGCCGCTCTCACGGAAATCTCGCGATTTGTTTCCGCGCGAGGTGGACGGGACGGGACAGATCCCCGCCGCCCCGCCGCCCGAGCTTCAGCCACCGAGCTCTGCTCTGCTCTGTTCTGCTCGTCGAGTTTACCCCCTCTCTCTCTCGTTGCTGAGGAGTGTTTGCCATCTGTGTGTTCTTGTTCTTGCGGCGTCGATTCATCGAGCCGGCGGCGGCGCGAGGTGGCTGTGCTGGGTTTTGGCGGAGAATTGCTCGCCGTGGGCTAGCGGATTTTCATGCTCTTCGGGAAAGGAGCTGCCTTTCGCAGTCCCGCCACCGCTCGCCGGAGATGGGGGCCCGCTGCGGCCTGCTCGGCTTCTTTCTGCTCGTCGCCGTCCTGCTCCGCGTCCGCGGCGCACACGCCCTGAACCAGGCGTGCGACGCGGATGACCTGGAGGCGCTCCGGGCATTCTCCGACGGCCTGGACGGGAAGGTCGCCGATGCCGGGCTGGCCGGGTGGGGGGCTGGTGATGGCGGGTCGTGCTGCTCATGGACGGGCGTCTCCTGCGACCTCGGGAGGGTGGTTGGGCTGGATCTCTCCAACCGCAGCCTCCGCGGCGTCATCTCCCCCTCCGTCGCCTCCCTCGGCCGCCTCGCCGAACTGAACCTCTCCCGGAACTCGTTCCGCGGCCAGGCGCCGGCGGGGCTCGGCTTGCTCTCGGGGCTGCGGGTGCTCGACCTCAGCTCCAACGCCCTCTCCGGCGCGTTCCCGCCGAGCGGCGGCGGGTTCTCGGCGATCGAGGTGGTGAACGTCTCCTTCAACGAGTTCGCCGGGCCGCACCCTGCGTTCCCCGGCGCGGCCAACCTGACGGTGCTTGACATCTCCGGCAACCGCTTCTCCGGCGGCATCAACGCCACCGCGCTCTGCGGTGCCGCGCAGAACCTGACGGTCCTGCGGTTCTCGGGCAACGCCTTCTCCGGCGAGGTCCCGGATGGCTTCAGCCGGTGCGAGGCGCTCGTCGAGCTCTCTCTCGACGGCAATGGCCTCGCTGGGAGCCTCCCGGATGACCTGTACACGGTGCCTGCGCTGCAGAGGCTGAGCTTACAGGACAACAACCTCTCCGGTGACCTCGACAACCTCGGTAACCTGTCGCAGCTTGTGCAGATCGACTTGTCATATAACAAATTCACCGGCTTCATCCCTGATGTGTTTGGGAAGCTGAAAAAGCTGGAGTCCTTAAACTTGGCCACCAATGGCTTCAATGGCACATTACCCAGTTCACTGTCAAGCTGTCCGATGCTGACAGTGGTCAGCGTAAGGAACAATTCGCTCTCCGGTGAGATCACACTCAACTTCAGCTTGCTGCCAAGGCTGAACACTTTCGATGCCGGGTCCAATAGGCTGAGTGGCAATATACCTGCTACCCTCGCCCGGTGCGCTGAGCTGAAAGCCCTGAACCTTGCAAAGAACAAGCTTGATGGAGAGATACCGGAGAGCTTCAAGAATTTGAATTCACTGTTGTACCTGTCGCTGACAGGCAACGGCTTCACGAACCTGTCATCGGCACTGCAAGTCTTGCAGGACCTGCCCAAACTGACCAGCTTGGTGCTCACCAATAATTTTCATGGGGGCGAGACGATGCCAATGGATGGCATCAAAGGGTTCAAGAGCATTGAGGTGCTTGTCCTGGCGAACTGCGCACTCACCGGCACGATTCCTCCTTGGCTGCAGACCCTGGAGAGCCTCAGTGTGCTGGACATTTCGTGGAACAAGCTGCATGGTAACATCCCCCCATGGTTAGGCAACCTCAACAATCTCTTCTACATTGATCTGTCAAACAATTCATTCACCGGGGAACTTCCTGAGAGCTTTACACAGATGAAGGGTCTGATTTCAAGTAATGGCTCGAGTGAGCGGGCGTCGACAGAGTACGTCCCGTTATTTATCAAGAAGAATTCAACAGGCAAGGGTCTGCAGTACAACCAAGTCAGCAGCTTCCCGGCATCGCTAGTCCTCTCCAACAACTTGCTTGCTGGGCCTATATTGCCGGGATTTGGTCATCTTGTGAAGCTTCATGTGCTGGACCTCAGCTTGAACAACTTCTCCGGGCGAATTCCTGATGAGTTGTCAGACATGTCGAGCTTGGAAAAGTTGAAGTTGGCTCACAATGATCTCAGTGGGAGCATACCATCATCTCTGACGAAACTGAATTTCCTCTCCGAGTTTGATGTGTCATACAATAATTTGACTGGAGATATCCCAACCGGGGGGCAGTTTTTGACATTCGCAAATGAAGGCTTTCTGGGCAATCCTGCACTCTGCCTCCTTCGGGATGGCTCCTGCTCCAAGAAGGCTCCAATTGTGGGAACAGCACACCGTAAGAAGAGCAAAGCCAGCCTTGCCGCACTTGGAGTAGGAACTGCAGTCGGGGTTATCTTTGTCTTGTGGATTACTTATGTGATTTTGGCAAGGGTTGTTCGTTCAAGGATGCACGAGCGCAATCCAAAGGCGGTTGCTAATGCTGAAGACTCCTCCTCAGGGTCTGCTAACTCAAGCTTGGTGCTGCTTTTCCAGAACAATAAAGATCTCAGCATTGAGGACATCTTGAAGTCCACGAACCACTTTGATCAGGCATATATAGTTGGATGTGGTGGTTTTGGCCTCGTCTACAAATCGACGCTGCCGGATGGGCGGAGGGTTGCGATCAAGCGCCTTTCAGGCGACTACTCTCAGATTGAGAGGGAGTTTCAGGCTGAGGTGGAGACACTTTCAAGGGCCCAGCATGAGAACCTTGTGTTGCTGGAGGGGTATTGCAAGATCGGTAACGACAGGCTGTTGATCTACTCATACATGGAGAATGGTAGCTTGGATTATTGGCTTCACGAGAGGACGGATAGCGGTGTGCTGCTGGATTGGCAGAAGCGGCTGCAGATAGCTCAGGGTTCAGCAAGGGGGTTGGCATACCTGCACCTGTCATGTGAGCCACACATACTGCACCGAGACATCAAGTCAAGCAACATCCTCCTGGATGAGAACTTTGAAGCTCACCTGGCTGATTTCGGACTGGCGAGGCTCGTCTGCGCATACGACACCCACGTCACCACCGATGTTGTTGGGACCCTGGGCTACATTCCTCCGGAGTATGCCCAGTCGCCCATCGCAACTTACAAGGGTGACATCTACAGCTTTGGCATCGTGCTCCTGGAGCTGCTCACCGGCCGGAGGCCTGTCGACATGTGCAGGCCGAAAGGAAGCAGGGATGTGGTGTCGTGGGTGCTTCAGATGAGGAAAGAGGACAGGGAAACTGAGGTTTTTCATCCCAATGTGCATGACAAGGCGAATGAAGGTGAGCTGCTGAGGGTGCTCGAGATAGCCTGCCTCTGCGTAACCGCTGCTCCCAAGTCAAGACCGACGTCGCAGCAGCTTGTCACCTGGCTCGACGACATTGCGGAAAATCGGAGCTTAATAATCCAGTAATGCATCACTTCAGATATATACTTCTGGTTTTGCTTGAGCAGAGTTTGGTGGGGCCGTGAAATTATTATTAGTGGTGTACATAATAGTAGTGTTTACATAGCGAGAAATACTGAGAAGTTTCTTCGTTTGCTACATATGCCTGCCTAAGTTTGGGCCTGAGCTTCCTGTTTTTGCATAAAGGTGATCACCAGAATGTCACAAAAAAACCTTGTAGCTCTAAACCATCTGGATAATAATCAAGCGTTTTTTTTTTCTGAAGGTATCTGTTTTCTAACTTCAGTTATTTATGTCTGAATTTCTATTGTTTTATGTTTGTGAATGAATTTAGGAACTTATGAGTTTGACACCAACAGCCAAAGGATTATGTTCTCTGCATGACCTTGGCCAATATTCTTTGATAATTTATTTTAAATATGTTTTGTGACTTGACTAATGGTTGGAACTGAAGCGACAAACTTGTTCTAACGAGTTGACATCACGGAATATTATTTTTAACAAAAATTAAAAATAAAATTGATTTGTAGCTCTAAACCATCTGGGTGATTATTCAGCGTCTTTATCTGCAGCTATTTTACAGATTTTGTGGGAATCTGTTTGACTATTTTGCTATTTTGTGGGCATCTGTTTTGTAACTTGAGTCATGTGATGATATTTTGTAACTTGAGTGGATATGGTATACATTTTCTTAGTGCCTACTGTATTTTGCTGTAGTAACTCGATGTGATTTGAAGGACGCTAATACATGCTGTTTCATGTTCGTGGGCGAATTACCTAACTTCAAGAATCAAAACATCCATCCTCTGATGATATTCACTATGCAAGGCACTCCCTAAACTTGAAGGATGAAGCATCCATCCTCTGGTGTTGTGGTATGCAAGTCCTTAGCCTTGGACAACTATATTTTTTTCTGCACATATATGTTTATTACTCCATCCGTTTATAAATATAAGTCTTTTTAGTGATTTCACTAGGGGACTATATACTAAGCAAAATGAGTGAATCTACACTCTAAAGTATGACTATATACATCCGTATGTAGTCCTCTAATGGAATCTATAAAAAGACTTATATTTAGGAACAGAGGGAGTACATGTTATGTGACTAATAGTTGGAACCGAAGATACAGAGTTGTTCGAGATGAATTAGCAGATCAGGCGTTAAAACACCGACGTGCCTACTCAAATGCTTGCCAATTGAAGTTAGTAACTATGAATTCTTATTTCCTACTACCGATCGAGTTCAATGTGTGAAGCAATTGTTGCACTTGCCATCAAACATAGGCCTCGTGTTGCTGACTGTCTCTTGACTCGGTGCATGTTTCAACTTAAAAAATGGTTAGCTTCCAACTTGGACTACTATGGCTGCAACTTTGAAATTGAAAAAAATGATTTAGGTTCCAACTTGATTAGCTAGAGGTTTTAACCAAATAACACCCATATTTTAACAAAAAATTCAACATGTATCCAACTTGGTGAGTTAGAGCCCCGCAAAAAAAAAAAGAACTTGGTGAGTTCTCTTTCAGTCGAAGAACTCCAAGATTTCAACTTACTTTCAACATCTTTCTACTTTTGGATCCATAACTTTCAACCAAAAAACTCCAAGAGTTCAACTAATTTTTGACAATATTCAGCTTGTGGAGCCGTAACTTCAACCACAAGTAAATATCATGTCTCAAATTTATTATTTGTGGTGTACATAAGAGCAACTCCAATGGGCCGACCCATTTCGTCCGTCGCCGTCCGTTTGGGTCGACGCGGACACAAAAGGCGGCCCAACGCGCCGACCCAAACGGACGCGTGTCCGGTTTTCATCCGCGGGCGACCCATTTTGAGCCGGATTTGCGTCGACGCGGACACGCGACGGGCGCGCGCATGCTCGCCTTCTCCTCCCCCCGGGCCCGCTGGTCGGTGGCACATTGGCCTTCCCCCATCCAACAAAAACCCTCGCCCGCCTCCTTCGTCGTCGCCGCCGCCGCCCATTTTTGCCGGCGACTCTGCCAGCTGCCCACTCTCAGCAACGCCGCCCACATCCGTCCACTCTCAGCAACGCCGCCTACTCCCACGTCGCCCGCCGCCGCCATCTTGCCGCCGGGGAGCCGACTGCTTCCCACCCCCACGCCCCTGACCAAGAAGCCGCCTCGCCGCCCGGCTAGATCCTCACCGGCGCGGCCCACGCGTCGGACGCCGGCAAGGCAGCTAGCTGGTCCGTGCGCGTTGCGACTCCCTTCGCCGGCCGTCTTCTTTGTCGACGCCCGCAAGCTGTTCGACAGTTTGCCAAGGTACAGAAAAATGGACACCGCCGACAAGTTTTTTTTTCATAATTTCCTTTGCGACTCCGACGATTCGTCGTCCGATGACGAGGAGGAGATGTTGGCTGCTGTGTTGGTCCATCACCACCTCAACAGCCAGCGGCCGTTGTTCCGTGGCTCCATTCCGGCCACCTTCCGGCGTTGAATCGCAACCGAGAGAGCGGGCATTTCTTTCTTTGGAAGGACTGTTTTGATACAACAAACCCGTTGTTCAAACATCAACAATTCCGCCGCCGTTTCCGTATGAGAGGCATGTTTTCAACCATATTAGAGAGGGAGTGGTCGGCTATGATGATTATTTCGAGTGCAAAGCGGATGCCGTTGGCAAGATAGGTTTTCCTCTTATCAGAAATGCACAACCGCCATCCGAATGCTTGCATACGGAGTGCCTGGTGATCTCATTGACGAGTACGTCCGTATGAGCGAATCTACTTGCCTAGAGTCCCTGTATAAGTTCTACAAGGTTGTTATTGTTGTGTTTGGCCCTGAGTACTTGAGAGAGCCAACTACTGAAGATACAGCTCGTTTGTTGACGATGAATGCCAGCAGGGGCTTCCCAGGTATGCTTGGTAGCATAGACTGCATGCACTGGGAGTGGAAGAATTGCCCTTCTGCTTGGCAAGGGCAATATAAGGGTCATGTCAAGGCTTGCATTGTCATACTAGATGCCGTTGTGTCTGAGGATCTCTAGATCTGGCACTCTTTCTTTGGCATGGCCGGATCACACAATGATATCAACGTGCTTCAGCGCTCGCCGGTGTTTGCTAGGCTTGCCAAAGGCAACAACCCACCAGTGAACTTTACTGTCAACGACCACAACTACGATAAAGGATACTACCTCGGTGACGGTATCTATCCTCAGTGGACCACTATTGTCAAGACAATACCCGACCCTGTCGGAGAGAAGAGGAAAAGATTTTCCCAAGAGCAAGAGGGTGCTAGGAAGGATGTCGAGCGTGCCTTTGGTGTTTTGCAATATCGATGGGGCATTGTTCAGTATCCTGCTAATACCCGGAGCACGCAAAAACTGTGGGAGGTGATGACTGCTTGTGTGATCATGCATAATATGATCGTAGAAGACGAGCGCTCGAAACGTCTGTACGATCAAGGGTTTTAGTTTCAAGTGAGAATGTTGTGTCTGAGCATGGAGGAGCGACAACATTTGAACAGTTCACCCAATTTCATCAAGACATGCGTGATTGGGAAATTCACGTGCAACTGCAAAATGATTTGGTTGAGCATATGTGGGCTCATGTTGACAATCAATAGATTTATCTTCTTTTATTCGTTAGCAAAACTATGCGCGAACTATGTGAGACATTTTTATTTTTATTTGGCTTGTAATAACTATGCTATTTTCGGTCCAAATTATGTTATTTGATTCAAACTATGAAAATCATGCAAAATAGGACGGCGGGATCGGCGCGTTGGGCGCGCTGCCGACCCATATATAAAACAGGGCGGACGTCGGGCGGGCGGTCGACCCAAACGTATAAAAAACGGACGAAATCGTTGTCCGTTTGGGTTGAGCCGTTGAAGTTGCTCTAATACTAGTATTTACATAGTGAGAAAGGGTGATCATTTTCTTTGTTTGCTATATTTGCCCGCTGAAGTAAGGGCCCGAGCTTGAGTGCGAAGTTTGTGTGACCGAGCACCTCGGTGCTCTGAATCCGGGACGTCCAGCAGCACATTGGGATGGTAAGCTGTCTGCTGGCTGTCCCCTGCTAGCTCGTGTTAGGTTGAGGATCTAGGCATCATAGACGTATTGGTTTGGCACACATGTTTTGTAATACATGTGTCTACTGTTCTCTTGTGGCCCGGGTTGAGAGACTGAACGATTAAATATCTAGTTGGAGGAAGGGTGACTCATGAGATAGAAAAGACAAGTCGTGATGGGTGGCCCCGGTGAACGATTAATGAATTTGTGGGTCTGGGCACCATCGCTTGCATGCATACGCAGCCTACAGTCATGCAACGTGGCCGCATTTTTTAATGGGCTAAACCTAATTAGCTTTTAGTGATGCATTAAGGTTTATGTGAGGGTGTGCATGTTTAATTGTTTTCACCCTATTTTAAGTTTAATTTCATCTACGATATCAGATGAATACGTTGACAAAATATTTTCATATTGAATACATATGCGTCGATACCTCATTAAAAGCTTCATTTATTTATTTCAATACGCCACGTGTATATTTTGTTAGCGCAGTATATTTTTTATGCGTCGCATCGATATTTCTCACCAAGGATGGAACAAGGGCTTCATTTACCATACGGTCGATATTTCGAAACTACTATGATTTTATGTAGATATTCGACACCCGGCGTAGTTGGCGGCGTGCATGGATGAACGTTATGTGTATTTGAATATGTATTATTATCCAAGTGTGTCATTTTAATTAGGACAAATAATTCATGGAGATTTCTATTCATTTTGCCAATCTTACAAATATCGGCCCGTTTATTAATTTACTTCTTGGGTTTGCTATTTTATACAGAGTGGCGACAATTCATCATGGTCATTTCTCAATGGTGCACTTCATCATTTCAAGTAATTTATTCGTTTGAATTGCATTATATTTTCTTCGGTCAAAACCGCTGTCAACAGGATGCCAATTTTTTTGATTCGTTTTTTTTCTTTTCGAGTGACAATTTTAGTTTTAGAAAATGCCACGGTGAAGTTGCTTTATGCCACATGTGTGGCACTTATCATTTATAAAAAATAGAGATAATAAGATTTATCTTAAATCTTTTTCGTAAAAAAAGATTTATCTTAAATCCAACTTCATAAAGTGTGATCCAATTTATTTATAATATAATCAACTTCTGGAACATTGGAGAGATACAGTATCATCTAATGATATCAATTTTATATCGTGAATGCTGATTTTTTATATAATCATAATCAAACTTTAACGTTTGATTTAATATATTTTTTACATGCGGACTTAAAAAAAGGAGGGAGTACTTTGACACTATGGTGCTTGTTATGTGCCACGTACTAAGAAGGGCGGTTATTTAAATTTTTATTTTGCCTTCATTGTGAAAAACATGTCTATTACCCGTAAAACAACACTAGTTGAGGGATTGATTTCATAATTTTAGTTTGACGTGTACTGCTGGATTGATTTCATATAACGTGTGTGGTTTGTTTAATGGCCGATGTGTAGTTGGAATTTGTTTTGATGAAATGAATAATTGTTTTGCTTATAATCCATTTTCCAACTGCAGTAGGGTCGGCAGTTCATGCTTGCTGATTGTTGTGCACAAGTGGAGGAGGAAGAAGGCGATGTTGCATGCAGGTGGGATGGACGCTTGGGGGTAAATGCATTCCCTCATGAATGGCCTAATAAAAAATAGAAAAGTATTATTGATTTAACCTGACCACTCTGTTGGACCGGATTACACACACTATTTCCACGATGTACACTATTTGGACATGCGCATTGGTACTGCTCACATGCATGCGCAGATCGTCCTGTTGATGATATGGGCTAGATTCTGCACCGGATTCTCTCCTGTGCTCTAACCCGTAATACAAGAAAAGCTGCCTCCTATACGGGGGACAGGCCAAAACAATACGATGACGACGCGGATCCCTAGCGGGTGTGTATGGACAGGATGCCGAGCACCGAGGTGCTCGTCCTCAAATCCCTCACTAATACCCGGAGCACGCAGAAACCGTGGGAGGTGATGACTGCTTGTGTGATGATGCATAATATGATCATAGAAGACGAGCGCCCGGAACGTCTGTACGATCAAGGGTTTTAGTTTCAGGTGAGAATGTTGTGTCTGAGCATGGAGGAGCGACAACATTTGAACAGTTCACCCAATTTCATCAAGACATGCGTGATTGGGAAATTCACGTGCAACTGCAAAATGATTTGGTTGAGCATATGTGGGCTCATGTTGACAACCAATAGATTTATCTTCTTTTATTCGTTAGCAAAACTATGTGCGAACTATGTGAGACATTTTTATTTTTATTTGGCTTGTAATGACTATGCTATTTTCGGTTCAAATTATGTTATTTGATTCAAACTATGAAAATCATGCAAAATAGGACGGCGGGATCGACGCGTTGGGCGCGCTGCCGACCCATATCTAAAACAGGGCGGACGTCGGGCGGGCGGTCGACCCAAACGTACAAAAAACGGACGAAATCGCTGTCCGTTTGGGTTGAGCCATTGAAGTTGCTCTAATACTAGTATTTACATAGTGAGAAAGGGTGATCATTTTCTTTGTTTGCTATATTTGCCCGCCGAAGTAAGGGCCCGAGCTTCCTCTTCTTTTCATAAGATGGTCACCAGAATGTAAAAAAATACACTTTGTAGTTCCACGCCACATCCGGGTGATGATTCCGTGTTTTTGTCTGCAGCTATTCTATTCTACAGGTTTTCTGGGCATCTGTTTTCTAACTTGAGTTACTGATATGGTATACAATTTTTAGTGGCTATTTTGCTTTAGTATAAGTTGCTGTAATGTTAAGAATGCTAATACACGTCGTTTCATGTTAGTGAGTGAATTACGAACTTAAAAGATCAAAACGTCCCTGCTCTGATGATATCCATTCTTGAAGGCACTCGCAAAACTTGAATGATCAAACAACCATCTTCTGGTTCTGTTGTCCGCACTACCTTAACCTTGGCCTGTTATTTATTGGTTTGGTTTTTCTGCACATATGTATATGTTGTCGTCTGACTACTAGTTGGAATCGAAGATACATAGTTGTACCAGATAAATTGGTTGGTCAGGTGTTAAAACTCCGACGTGCCTACTCCAGTGACGGAGCCATGATTTGGATATGGTCGTTGATAGGGGGACCAAATACTTACATGCTAGCGCATATCAGTCAAATATATACTAGGTACTTCAGGTTTTGTTGATCGTTTGGGGGGGCCAGGCCCCTGCTCGTCCCCCCCCCCCCCCCCCCCATGACCTACTCAAAGATTGCGAATTGTAGTTAGCAACAAGGAATTTTTATTTCCTTTCTTCCAGTTCAATGTAGGAAGCAATTGTTGA
This sequence comes from Hordeum vulgare subsp. vulgare, assembly GCF_904849725.1. Taxonomy (NCBI): domain Eukaryota; kingdom Viridiplantae; phylum Streptophyta; class Magnoliopsida; order Poales; family Poaceae; genus Hordeum; species Hordeum vulgare. The sequence goes on from NC_058519.1 coordinate 650,376,103, forward strand.
ACTTCAACATTTTTTACTAATCTTCTTTGGTGAACTTAAGATCTATATAATCTAGTTCGAGCACAATGTCGGTTCTTTTCATTTTCTAGAGGTGATATGTCTTCAAAATTTTCTTTATAAAGTGCAAAAATAATGGCACTAACACTAATACCTAGATCACACAAACCATGATGTCAATGAGTTTTTTTTCCTCTTTCTTCAATTTATAGTACATTTAAGGCTATATATTTTTAAAATTTCTTCCAATTTCTCTATCTTTGCTTTCTTCTCTATTAAAATTCATGAAATCTTTTAAAAACCAATGCATTTTGTTGAAAACTAATAATCCATCTGTATCAAAATATAAGACTTTTTTGACACTATGATAGTTCCAAAGAATGTCTTACATTTGGATAGGGGGGAATAATGATCAAAATGCTTTTGGACACTTCATGAAAAAAATCCTGAACATTTTTTGAAAAATCTTAGTTTTCGAGAACGTCCTATTTTCTTGACCTGAAGCAAGCAGGACACAACATCCCCGTTCCGGCCAGCAGGTAGCAGGAGCGTGGAGTCAAATTTCCAGTAATGGGATGCAAAAGCATGGCTGATTATCAAGCAGCTAAGTATTACAAACTGGAGACTTGTTCACGTCTAAGCATAAGAACCACCATGTTCGGTAACATAGCACCAATACACTAGCCGTCCAGAAAACACAAACAACTACCACTATATATATAATATAGTTCACGACGCATATATTTACATCGCCAGACCTCACATCAGATAAGAAACCAACACCGTCTTAAAAAACTCAGGATGCAGGGGACACGATGCGAAAGGATTCATCAATGTTTTAAATAACGGGCTACGACAAATAGCGGCGAGCCTCTAAATCAGGTATAGCGGCATATTTGTACATGATACCATTTAGCGGCACCTTGCTGAAAAGGCTATAGCGAGGCTAGCTATAGCGGGCTATTTAAAACTATGAGATTCACACGCCCATTCATCAAGATGTGCTCCTCGTCTTCAATAAGAAGGGACCAGGCAATGGTAAACTTTATCTTGAAGCTGCCAAACTTGCATTCATGTTCGCTTGTATTGCATTGCTTCGGGACGACAACCACATGGCCTTGTGCAACCATGTCGCCGGAAGGTGTGTATGCTTGAATCTCAAGTTTGAGTCTCCCACTCAATTCTACAGAAATGACTTGTCTCGACAGATTTATGTAACCACGTTTAATCGCAGGCTGTCCAACTCTCGAATCAACCAACAAGACTTCCTTGGATGTGGATTCATCTGCGTCTTCAATGCCAGGCTGAGATAGTGACGAGCAGACTATTCGAACTCCATAACGAAAAGATGCTGACTTCTCACCAATAATATTGACACCAAACATAGTGGCTTGAACCGAACGATTAAGCTGCTGGAAGGATAACTCTAGTGTGCAGAAGTTCTTTTCAACGATGAGCATACCTGAAGTATCGGCATAATCACCATCATATAGCAAGGCATAACTGATCAGTGCTCTATCTTCAGACGCTGTTGGGCCCTTCACTATTAGTTGGATTTCAATGTCAACAGATTCCTCGGACACGATTGCACGAACTGGCCAGTCAAGTGCAAAAAATGATCCTGCAAGAATAATAATCATCATCATGACAACATTTTCCATTAACTAATCACCAATGTTTGCTGCGGACAATGTTAGAAAAATGTGTGGCAATTGTCTATGGTTACTATTTACTTCATAACATGTCACACTTACTTGGCCGTTTGACACAACAGCATGGCATGAACAAACAATCGTTTAATGTTTTCAGTGCTGTGCAAACATATCACATGCTTCTCCTAAGTAGATGGTAGTTATTGCCTCAGTATTCACGTTACAACTCAATTGATGGGTTACAAATAAATTACAGGACGTAAAAAATCAGTGAATCACACACTATTTTGCAGTTTTACCTAACAAAACTGAAGCAGAATAAAACATCAGCATCCCTCCTGAGGGTAGCACTGTAGTCCTACAACACTGCAGATATTTCTATTGACTGTATAACAGCTAAAATTTGGTGGCTCAAGGAGGATACATCATATCATATCCTACAAGATGCATTCTCTATGAAAGTGCGTGTGCATCCCTCCTTCTGTTAAGGACAGAATGAAATGTTTACTCAATGCACTGTCAAAGCCATATCCCAAGCTCTGTTAACCTTGGACATGGCAGTGAGCCCACATCTAGTGGGTATACGATATCCTAGATCAACAAAACTAAACTAATGCAGGGCATCAGCAAACAAGTGCATATACGAAGAATAATTAATGGAGACAGCGTCGAAACAAGGAAAACAAGATGGTACATACCACATCATTGATGATCTGGCAGTCATCTCTTGGACGAAGGAAGATGGGATTTCGACGGGTATCCACAGCATCTCGAGCAACAACCACTACTAGTGGGGACGGGACCTTTAGCCCCGGGGCTTTAGTCCCGGTTCACCAACCGGGACTAAAGGGGCGGGACTAAAGGCCTAACCTTTAGTCCCGGCCCTGTTACAAGCCGGGACTAAAGGTGCTCCACGTGGGCGCCTCGTAGCGCCTAAGGGCAGGACCTTTAGTCCCGGTTCGTTACACGGACCGGGACTAAAGAGTTTCAGATTTTGCTTATTTTTGGGTTTATTTTTGAATGAAATCATTTTTGGGTTTTAGGGTTTTAGGGTTTAGGTGTTAGGGAGATTAACGTGATGCCCCGTTTGGTGTTCGGGAATTAGTTTTCATATAATTTAAATAGAAATAATTATGCATATATATATAAGATTAACTTATCTTACAAGCGAGCATATATATACAATTATATGGAGATCTAAATTATCGGGACTAGAGCCCGTCTATTCGATTACATGGACGAACATCAGTAATGGCCCCTAGCTACACTAAATCGTCCTTTGTCATCTATAACTTCCGTCCTCAGAAAGGTCGCAAGCTCCTCTGCAACAGCAATCGCGCGTTACTCTAGTAGGACCTTCGTCCTCATGGCCGTGTACTATATAAGAAGAGGAGATGAATATGAATATCAATCATGATAACAAAGAATGACGGGTAAAAATAGAGGTGTGAATGTTCATTGCTTACGTCGAATCTGTGATCCTTGTGCTCAGAGGTAAACGTGCGAATGGTCTCGCAAACATAGTATCCGCATAGATGCGTCCCCCGTGGCTACTGGTCGCACTTTACGAGAATAGAATATATATAATCAAAATAATAATCTAGCATCATAAATGTATTGAATATAGAAGTATATCATACTACTACTTACCTGAGCCGCTCTAAAGGTCAGCTTCTCAGGCTCGATACCGGGAGTCACGCACTTGAATCGCTTACAAACCCTGCGCGACAAGGATAATGATTTGCTAAGTTTTTCATTAATTGATATATCAGAAAATCATCGAAAGAGACCGATAGAGCGCAAGAATGATTGAAATTACCCTTGGAGCGTGTCCTGCAGGCTTTGGAACTGTTCCAAGGGTCTCGATAATGGGTCGAAGGCATCAACTCTTCCCTTATCAATTTGAATGTCCAACATAATCCAATGAAAGCTGCACATGTGTGTGTGTGTGTGTGTGTATATATATATATGTGTGTGTGTGTGTGTGTGTGTGTGTGTGTGTGTGTGTGTGTGTGTGTGTGTCAGTAACTTATCAATTACACTTATAAGTGAATGGACACAACAGAGTAAAGACCCTCATCTGAAGTTGTATGGAAACAGTATGTGGTCACAGAAATTTTGATCTGTTAGAAACCTTAGAAGGTTTTCCTACGTCTCCTTGGGTTTATCAGTTAGCGTCGCTATATGTATTTTATCTGGGTCAATAAACCCAATATTTAGGATGTTCTTACTTTTACAATCCAGAATCTTCATTCTGCATAATAGAGTACAAGTTATATATAGACAATGAATTGAAATAACTAAACAAGTTATATATAGACAACGAATTGAAAAACTTACAGACAATAGCAACTCATAAGCGATTTGTCGAGGGCGTCGCCATTGTACATCTGGAAGAGTTCATCAAAGTCGATATGGATTTCTTCGGGGCGGCCATAGTACTCCCGTGGGAGACTCATCACGATCATCGTTCTCCCATTCTTTGATTCACTTAAGTACCATGTATGCAAGTAACGCATATTTGTTGGGAGATCATCTTTGCTGACCAAAGGCTCTCTCATGACAAACTGTGGCTTAGGGGCTACCACAACCTTGGGTAACCTATCGTCTTGGGAAGCCAGAACATCTTCAACCGAGACACCCCATTCAGCCGCCCACTTCTTTGCTAATTCAAAATCTTGCCCCCGCACCGGAGGGGGAACATTCTCGGTTAACACTTTGAGGGGTGGGATCGACTGTTTGGCCTGTTGTCCAAGCTGAGGAACGTTTGATTTTTTCTTGCATGTAGTTGAACTTGATTTGCTCCCACTTGCACTTGCACGTGATCTGCTCTTTTTCACTTCCTTCTGCAATGTGCGTGTATAGTCATCAGGCTTATGGTGTAAGTCATACTATGATGGAAGGGTCGTGAAGTATTTTGCAAATGCTATTTGCTTCTCGGTGTATTCCGGGCGGGGCTCGGGTTCCTTCTTTTTCATCTGCACATCATGATATTCCTTTGCTATCCTGCCGTTTTCCTCGGGGGTACGATCATAAGGTCTGATAGGAAGATTAGCATGAGGTACCTTTGGGAGGGGCGACCGTTTGCGCTTTGGGGGCTCCGTCGCTTAGAAATCGTCGGCGGAGCGTTCTTGGTGGCACGCTTCCGCTTAGTATCCTGTGCGGGCGGCGGCGGATACGGACGACCCAAGTCCGGCGGCGGTGATCGAGATGGACTCGTGTTGTGCTGGCCGACGTAATGTGGTGGGCTTGGAGGTAATGGAGGTGTAGGTGACCTGCGACGACTCGGAGGCGGTGTTGTCCTTGGGGCCGAGCCTGGAAGCTTGATGTAGTTCTTGTCCCATAGGATGACTCCACCCAGTACTTCTCCGAGTGTCCTCTCATCTTCGGGTCCAGCTATGTCGAGCTCCATATCATGAAACCCCGCCATGATTTCATCCACCCCGACTTTAGCAAAGCCAGCTGGAATCTCACGGCCATGCCAGCGTGCATCAGGGCCAGAAGGTAAAGCTTGTCCGACGGCCACCTTCATGGATATGTTCTTGAATTTCTGATGGAGTTCACATGATGTTGACTCCTTGATTCCATCCACGGGGTAGCCGGGACCACCCTCTATCATTCTTCGTGCATCGTCGGGCGGGGCCTCAGTTTCAGCCATGCTGCTTTTCCGCTTAGATGGGGCTTCGGTAATATCAAGTGCAGGATCTTCCTGGCGCGCTACTCCTCTAAGCTCATCAATCTGCTTCTATTGCTCGTTAATCCTGGCAAGCAACTGGTGGAACTTGTCATTCTCCTCATCCTGGTGCGGCTTCTTTGCTCTCTCTCGGCTTCTGTAAGTGTCTTGGTCTCTGGCAAACCCAAGCCACCACGGGTAAGAAGGACCGAAGCCTCGCGTTCATCCTCCATGTTCGCCATTCTCGAGGACCAGTGTGAGCAAATCTTTCTCTCTATCTGCAGTGAACTTTCTTTTTCCCTCCTTAATTTCTTTCACTATCCTTTTCCAATTCTCCCTGGGTATCCTAAGACCGTCACTGCAGATGAGGTCCCCTGTTTTTTCGTCGTACGACCCACCATGCGCAAGGAACCAATTTCTTGCTCTCAATTCCCACTCATCACGGAGTGGTTCAGGTACGATGCCTTTATCTAGCAGATCTTGCTCTTTCTTATCCCACTTTGGGATGGCAGTCTCATAGCCCCCTGGCCCCAGCTTGTGGTGATATTTCTTCTTGTCGGCATTTATCTTGTTCTTTTCTGATAATGCCTGAGCATCTTCTGACTCCTTGTACTCTTGAAATGCCTTCTAGTGATTCGCCTGCTTGGCTAGATATCCCTCGAATACTGTCACTTTCTTTGTCTTCAGATAGTTTTTCCATAGCTTCTTCTTCCAGCTACGGAACAGTTCGACCATCTTCTTTAGAGTCCACTGCTTGACTTTGGCCCTCAGTTTGTCTGCGGCATCTTCATTCTCACATTCTGGCAGGTTGAAATGTGACATGAGATCATTCCAAAGATTATCTTTGTACCTTTCGGCGACATAGTCACTATCGGCTGCCCCTTTGCGCTTGTTCCACTCCCGAACGCTGATCGGGACGTGATCCCTAACGAGAACTCCACATTGCTTCTTGAATGTGTCAGCAGCATTCTTAGTAAGCTTGGGTTCGCCCGTAGGCAATATCACCTCACAGGTGTAATGCGTCCGTGCATCCAACTTTCTAGTCGGGCCTCGTTTCGTAGCTTTGCTCGATGTGGAGGCCTAAGAGGGAGAAACATTCGTCAAATGAATGTATATGTATACAATATAGAGCTATCTCCAATATTTTTCACATATTACAAGTGATTGTCGAACTTCATATGTATACCTCGCCGGACTTTATTATTTCTTCACCGGCTTCTCCATCAGTGGAGCTATCACCTTCTCCGTCATTGGACCTATCTCCTGCCCCATCGGCTTCATCTTCGTGTCGCTCGACCTCCATTCCATATCCGGAGGGGTTTAGATATGACGACGGAGATTCAGCTGGTTCAACGTCGGGGCCGTCTTTGATTATATCTTCGAGAAGTTCTTCCTCTTCGAGGTTCCTGATATGTGGATCCATAGTTCTGCAAAAAACGGATTCTCTTAACCTTTGTACCAAAAAAGAATTATTCTATCAGGAAATCCATTCCAAAACAACTTTAGTCCCGGGTCGTGGCTCCACCCGGGACTCCTAGATTTCTGCATAGTATTCAAAGTAGGAGTACTTTTCCATTTTGAGCATTCCATAAGCAAAACCAAATCGTAAAATAAAGTAGTATTCAAATTAGCATGCATTCAATTATAAGCAAATACATCATCTCTTTTGTCCATACATAGTCGAATATTATCACTAATACTCCTCGAATACTATCATACATATAGCATCACTGATACATCTAGAACCGTAGCGCCCGACGGGTATCGGCGCAGGCGGTGGACACCCAAAGAGAAGGAACCATCACAGGATCATAGCTCCAGTGAGATCCCCAAAGAACCTGCCAGGTATGCTCGAACCTGCCCTCCAACGCAACCATGTAGCGACGGACGTGCTCATCCTCCTCGCTGACACGGTGACGTACCACCTCCGCGGTGTCCGGGGGCCTCGGCACCCTCACTGGCCCACGCGACCGCCACCAAACAAGGATCGGGTCAACGACGGGCTGGCTCCTCACCAACCTACGCCCCCCGGAAGGTAGCACCTCCCAATACCAGTCGGGCGGAGCCCAGTCCCGGACAGGGCCCCTCTGATCAAGCAGGTGTCCTCCGTCGAGTCGACGACGAGGATGCGGGATAGGCATCGTAAAATGAACTAAAAAAATAAACTAGTTCTATTAATTTTCTTGCTAAAATAAACTATTAACACTTAAGCATATACAATAGCAAAATTAAACTATTAACACTTAAGCATATACAATAGCAAAATTAAGCAATAATCTAAGAAACACTATTAACACTTAAGCATATACACTATACAATATTTCTTCTTCTTGTAACCCTAAACTATTTTTTCCTCTTTTTCTATTTCTCCTCTTCTGCTACTTCTTCTTCTACTTCTACTTCTCCTCTTCTTCTACCACTTCTCCTCTTCTCTTCTTCTACTTCTCCTCTCCTCCTCTTCTAATTTTTTCTCTTCTTCTACTTCTCCTCTTCTTCTATTTTTCCTCTTCTTCTCCTCTCCTCCTCTTCTTATTCTCCTTTTTCTTCTTTTCTTCTCCTCCTCTTCTTATTTTCCTTTTTCCTAATTCTAAATATTACTAACCCTAATAATGTAGCACAAACCTAATAACAATAGGAATTAAATGACAATTTTTTTTCTTCTTTTCTTCCCTTTTTCTTCCTTTCTTCTCCTTTTTCTTCCTTTCTTCTCCTTTTTCTTCCTTTCTTCTCCTTTTTCTTCTTTTCTTCTCCTTTTTCTTCTTTTCTTCTACTGGCCGGTGTGTTGGGGAGGAGGGGGCGGGGGGCTTACCGGCCGGAGGTGTCGACGGCGCGCGGCGAGGAGGGCGGCGCGGCGCGCGGCGAGGAGGGCGGCGCGCGGCCAGGAGAACGGTGGTGGCGAGGAGGACGGCGGCGGCGAGGAGGACGAAGGCGACGGCGAGGAGGACGACAGGCGGCGGCGAGCAGGACGGCGGGCAGCCTGACGGCGTCGTCGAGTTCGTCGCTGTGCCGCGCCAGGCAGGAGAACGAGGAAGAAGGAGAGAAGGAAATGCGATTTGGGTTGGAAATTTTCTAACTCCCGCTTATATAGGTGGATCTTTAGTCCCGGTTCGGGGCTCGACCCGGGACTAAAGGCCCTTTTTCGGCAGTCCAGAAGGCGGGAAGCAGGGGCCTTTAGTCCCGGCGCGGCGCTCCAACCGGGACTAAAGGGGGTCTTTAGGCCCGGGGCGTGGCTCCACCCGGGACTACAGCCCCTCCTCGGGTGCACGATAAATTTAGTCCCACCTCGCCCAGCTAGGGGGACTAACACTTGTTTATAAGCCCCGTTGCAGCTTCTCCATCGAGCTTCTCTCTAAAGCAGGCTTACGGGCCTAAACTCACTGAAAATTGAAACTATATTCGAAATTATGGAGAAAATTCAACCTGAATTCAAAGTGAGTTCACTTTGAATTTAGATTGAATTTTCTCTATAAATTCTCATATAGTTTCAATTTTTTTATATTTTCATAATTAATAATTTTGAATATCCAAACTATTATCTATTTTGTTATTTTCAATTAAAAACTATGTTTATTAAAAATTCTTTTTGCATATTTGAGAATTTGACAAAACTATGATAATGAAAAGTGTTTGAAATTGAATAAATAATGCAAAACTATTTTCTATTTTCATAATTAATAATTTTGACTATCCAAACTATTATCTATTTTGTTATTTTCAATTAAAAACTATGTTTATTAAAAATTCTTTTTGCATATTTGAGAATTTGACAAAACTGTGATAATGAAAAGTGTTTGAAATTGAATAAATAATGCAAAACTATTTTCTATTTTCATAATTAATAATTTTGACTATCCAAACTATTATCTACTTTGTTATTTTCAATTAAAAACTATGTTTATTAAAAATTCTTTTTGCATATTTGAGAATTTGACAAAACTATGAAAATGAAAAGTGTTTGAAATTGAATAAATAATGCAAAACTATTTTCTATTTTCAAAAGTAATTATTTTGACTATCCAAACTATTAACTTATTTTTTTTGAGGTAGTTGACCCTGAAATTGAAAAGCACTACAAATGAACTCTGAAAATGTTGAAATTTGGCATGCTATCATCATTTCACCCACATAACATGTGTTAAAAAGTTGAGAGGGCTACGACAAAAACTGGATGCACTTCGTGTACAAAACGGACAATCTCTCTCGAAGTATCAGCGTTTCGAACAAGAACTTATCTGTTACAAAGGGATTTCATTTTTTTGAACTTATTTGAACTCCATACTTTTTGTGTATTCAAAATGCACCATTCAAAGTCACATCACAAAATTTCAACAATTTCTGACTTCATTTGGTATTCTTCGTGCATTTACTTGTTTTTTTGAGGTAGTTGACCCTGAAATTGAAAAGCACTACAAATGAACTCTGAAAATGTTGAAATTTGGCACGCTATCATCATTTCACCCACATAGCATGTGTTAAAAAGTTGAGAGGGATACGACAAAAACTGGATGCACTTCGTGTACAAAACGGACAATCTCTCTCGAAGTATCAGCGTTTCGAACGAGAACTCATCTCTTACAAAGGGATTTCGTTTTTTTGAACTTATTTGAACTCCATACTTTTTGTGTGTTCAAAATGCACCATTCAAAGGCACATCACAAAATTTCAACAATTTCTGACTTCATTTGGTATTCTTCATGCATTTACTTATTTTTTTTGAGCTAGTTGACCCTGAAATTGAAAAGCACTACAAATGAACTCTGAAAATGTTGAAATTTGGCATATGCTATCATCATTTCACCCACATGGCATGTGTTAAAAAGTTGAGAGGGCTACGACAAAAACTGGATGCACTTCGTGTACAAAACGGACAATATCTCTCGAAGTATCAACGTTTCGAACGAGAACTCATCTTTTACAAAGGGATTTCATTTTTTTGAACTTATTTGAACTCCATCTTTTTGTGTGTTCAAAATGCACCATTCAAAGGCACATCACAAAATTTCAACAATTTCTGACTTCATTTGGTATTCTTCGTGCATTTACTTATTTTTTTTGAGCTAGTTGACCCTGAAATTGAAAAGCACTACAAATGAACTCTGAAAATGTTGAAATTTGGCATGCTATCATCATTTCACCCACATAGCATGTGTTAAAAAGTTGAGAGGGATACGACAAAAACTGGATGCACTTCGTGTACAAAACGGACAATCACTCTCGAAGTATCATCGTTTCGAACGAGAGCTCATCTCTTACAAAGGGATTTCATTTTTTTTGAAATTATTTGAACTCCATACTTTTTGTGAGTTGAAAATGCACCATTCAAAGGCACATCACAAAATTTCAACAATTTCTGACTTCATTTGGTATTCTTCGTGCATTTTCTTATTTGTTTTGAGCTAGTTGACCCTGAAATTGAAAAGCACTACAAATAAACTCTGAAAATGTTGAAATTTGGCATGATATCATCATTTCACCCACATAGCATGTGTTAAAAAGATTAGAGGGCCACGATAAAAACTGGATGCACTTCGTGTACACAACGGACAATCTCTCTCGAAGTATCAGCGTTTCGAACGAGAACTCATCTCTTAAAAAGGGATTTCATTTTTTTGAACTTATTTGAACTCCATACTTTTTGTGTGTTCAAAATGCACCATTCAAAGGAACATCACAAAATTTCAACAATTTCTGACTTCATTTGGTATTCTTCGTGCATTTACTTATTTTTTTAAGCTAGTTGACCCTGAAATTGAAAAGCACTACAAATGAACTCTGAAAATGTTGAAAGTTGGCATGCTATCATCATTTCACCCACATAGCATGTGTTAAAAAGTTGAGAGGCGTACGACAAAAACTGGATGCACTTCGTGTACAAAACGGACAATCTCTCTCGAAGTATGAGCGTTTTGAATGAGAACTCATCTCTTACAAAGGGATTTCATTTTTTTTGAACTTATTTGAACTCCATACTTTTTGTGTGTTCAAAATGCACCATTCAAAGGCACATCACAAAATTTCAACAATTTCATATATGGTGGACACTAGCTCACCTATGGTATATGGTGGACATTCTTCTTCTCTCATATATGGTGGACACTAGCTCACCTGATTTTTCAACTGTCGATGATGGTCGCTACTCCTACTTCCCCTAGTGCATAACCAATATCTAGCACAAGGAGAAGAAGGAGAAACGACCCCCCACAGCAACAGTCGACATTCTTCTTCTCTCATGTATGGTGGACACTCCCTCACCTGATTTTTCGACCGTCGATGATGGTCGCTACTCCTTCTTCCCCTAGTGCATAACAAATATATAGCACAAAGAGAAGAAGGAGAAGCAACCCCCACAACAACAGTCGGCATTCTTCTTCTCTCATGTATGGTGGACACTCCCTCACCTAATTTTTTTACCGTCAATGATGGTCGCTATTCCTTCTTTCCCTAATGCATAACAAATATCTAGCACAAGGAGAAGAAGGAAAAGCGACCCCCACAACAAAAGTGGTTCCGCGGCACGCCACGTGGTTCCGCTGCATGCGATGTGGTTCCGCTGCACGCCACGTGGGACTAATGGTCTTTCATTTTTAAATGACTGTTTTAATCAAAAACAGATCTGTTACAAAAGGGATTTCATTTTTTGAACTTATTTGAACTGAAGACTTTTTGTATAAATATGTGGTCGAAATGCATGATACCATGAAGTTAGAAAGGGCTAAACCATTCAAAATTAGCAAATGAAGTTAGAAAGGGCTAAACCATTCAAATTTGGAAACTATAATGGCACAAACAGAAACTAGAAATATATAAATTGGTCCAAGCAGCACATGATACTAGTCCAAACAGTACATAATAATAGCTATCATAGATATATATATATATATTCGAGGTGACGCTGGCCATAGTTGACGACTCGAATCAGAATGTCCACCTTATTCGAGGTGACGCTGGCCATAGTTGACGACTCGAATCTTGCGGTACAACTCGTATGAAACGTATGCATCTTTTGCTGCATACTCAATGTTGATACGATCAAGTGGGGCCTTCTCCCAAAGTTTGCGCTGAGACTTTGGGAAATTGGTCTTCATATCACCATATTCCTCGTCGATCAAGGCAACTGCCATATGAGCCATCGAAGTCCTGACATGTCGAAGCCTGAATACCGTTTGGAGATCAATGAGGCAACCAGTTGGTATCTCAATACCGAAGCTGTACCTCATCTTCAGCTTGTCGTTCGTTATGTCAACGGTAGCAAAAGTGATGCTGCTGCGAAGGAAGTCCATGAGTTCTGGACAATGCTTGTCACTACTGCAACAGAAACAAATTAAAATGGAACAAATGTTACATACTGCTGCAATAAGGAAACATGTTTCACTACAACTAAAGAGAAAATTATCTTTAGGATTCAAATAGAACATATGCAATGGAACCTAGAGAGATCACTATAGCTATCCAATGGAACCTAGAGAGATCACTAGCTATATGCAATTTTCATGACTATGACATATCATATTGCTATCCAATGGAACCTAGAGAGATCACTAGCTATATGCAATTTTCATAACCTTGGATCAAAGAACACCACATAAAATTGTATCACTACAACTATGATTTCAATGGAACATATTGAACCAATCAGATTTTTCAGATTGTGGAACACTATTCCAATCAGATTGTGTTCCCTTCAACTAATCAAAATTGTTTCACTACAACTATTTGAAGCGAACCAACTATGATTCCAATGGAACATATTAAACACTAGTTGATTCTAATACGATTTTTCAGATTATGGAACACTATTCCAATCAGATTGTGTTCCCCTTCAACTAATCAAAATTGTTTCACTACAACTATTTGAAGGGAACCAACTATGATTGAAACAAATAAACTTACAATGTCATTACCTTGGATCAAAGAAAGCCTCAAAACTTACCTCGCCCATTGGAAGATCAAGACATGGTGTGCGAAGCATAGTTGGATGACGGCAACACCGTGTTGATCGGTCGTGTACTCCAGATCAAGCCCCAAGAACTTCTCATGATCCATTGCGGCGTCAAGCCATCGTTCCTTCAACTTTTCAAGAAAATACGGCGTCTCCCTGCTCTAGTTCGTGTACACGACATCGAGCTTGGTCTTGCCATGTGCGAGCACCTCTCCAGAGCGAGTTGGCATGGTGGAATAAGAGAAGGGAAGAAGAGAGTAGAAGAACAGAGCGAGAGCGAGAGAGAAGAAGAAACAGAGAAATGGCGACTCTGCTTCGGTTCGTGCTTTTCATCGCCCGAAACGACGCGGGATGCAAACCGTTTGGGCCTTTAGTCCCGGGTTGAGCCACCAACCGGGACTAAAGAGGTATACCAACGGTTGCCACCACTACGGCAGGCCACGTGTTAGGCCTTTAGTCCCGGGTTGAGCCACCAACCGGGACTAAAGGGGGATACGAATGGTTGCCACCACCACTGCCCACCGCGTAGCCCTTTAGTCCCGGTTTGGGACACGAACCGGGACTAAAGGCTCCTTACGGGCCGGGACTAAAGCCTCGAGGGAGGCATTGAGAATTGGGGCGACGTGGCCGGGCCTTTAGTCCCGGCCCAGAGGCAGGCCGGGACTAAAGGGTCCCGGCCAAAGGCCCGTTTTCCACACGCCATACACTTGCAGTGGCCACTTGAAGTGATTAACATCAGCAATCTTGATGGTGTGAGAACGTCGTACCCAGCCTTGGGCGACGGTTGCATGTTATATAGAGGGATCGCAACACCCTGAGATAGCGTTACAATGTTTAAGTTACATCTTGGAGCACAAGGGATAAGAGAGATAGAGATATTCGGTTGAACAAGATTACAATCATTTAAACTAACTCTATCTATGTATAACTTGCGGTACAAGATCTATGCGGTACAAGCTCTATCTCTAGGCGTGTGCAATGTTGTTTAACATCCTCCCTTAATCATAACTTCATCAAGTTGAGATTACGCTTGAATTCTTCAAGATTTTTTGTTGGCAATGCTTTGCTGAATCCATCTGCAACCTGATCCTGCGAATGCACAAAACGAATTTCCAATTGCCTTCTAGAAACTCTTTCTCTGACAAAATGAAAATCAATTTCAATATGTTTTGTTCTGGCATGAAAGGTAGGATTAACAAATAGATAGGTAGCACCAAGATTGTCACACGACAAGCATGGAACTGGTGTATGCTTCACACCAAGTTCTTTCAACATGGACTGAACCCAAATAATTTCAGTTGTGGCATTTGCTAGTGCCTTATACTCAGCTTCTATGCTTGATCTAGATACAGTGGCTTGCTTCTTAGCACACCATGATATCAAATTTGGCCCAAAGAATACTGCAAAACCACCAGTAGAGCGTCTGTCATCTAAACATCCTGCCCAGTCAGAGTCAGAAAAGGCACTAACAAGAGTTGATGAAGATTTGTTGAAAGTGAGACCAAGGCTCAAAGTGTCCCTTACATATCTGATTATACGTTTTGCAGTTGTCCAATGAGTGTTGGTAGGTGCATGAAGAAACTGACAGACTTTGTTTACAGCAAAAGAAATATCAGGTCTTGTCAGGGTTAAATACTGAAGTGCTCCTACTAGACTTCTGTACCTAGTGCTATCCACTTGATTCAAGGGTTCACCATCAGTGAGGGATAATTTTTCAGAGCTTGAGAGAGGAGTTGGAGAAGACTTACACCCCTGCAAACCTGCTCTTCTTACCAGGTCTTTAGCATATTTTTCATGAGAGAGATGAAGATTGTTACCATGCTTCCTGACTTCAATCCCTAATAAGAAATGCAAGTCTCCTAAATCTTTGAGAGCAAACTCAGCACTTAAGTCTTTCAGCAGTCCTGTTATTGCCTCATCAGACGAACTTGTGACAATAATATCATCAACATAAATAAGAACAAATATAGAGGTATTTGACTTATTGTAGATAAACAGGGATGTATCAGATTTTGATGGAGAAAAACCAAGTGCTTGGAGTTTTTGACTAAGTCTGGAATACCATGCTCCGGGGGCTTGTTTTAGTCCATATAAGGCTTTGTCAAGTTTGCACACATGAAAGGGCTTACTCTTGCTTTCAAACCCAGGAGTTTGTTTCATATATACTTCCTCTTCTAGAACACCATGAAGAAACACATCCTGTACATCTAGCTGTCAGAGATTCCGTCCCCTGGAAACAACAATGGACAATACAAGACGAATAGTTGGAGCTTTTACAACAGGACTAAATGTGTCCTCATAGTCTATGCCATACCGTTGTTTGAAGCCTTTTGCAAAAAGTCTTGCTTTGTATCTGTCTATAGTTCCATCAGATCTTTTTTTGACTCTGAAAACCCACTTGCAATCAATCAAGTTTTTACCTTTCTAAGGGGGAACTAGATGCCATGTTTTGTTCTTGTGAAGTGCCATATGTTCCTCTTCCATAGCCTTTTTCCACTTGACATCTCCAAGTGCCTCCTCAAGAGTACTAGGTTCACCTGTTGAACATGCAAGGCCAAACTTTGTGATACACTTATAGTCAACATGCTTTGTTACCCCTTTTTGTAAGCATGTACGTGGTGCAGGGACGGCAGAGTCGATTGGTGTAGAGGATCCGCCGACGCCAGGATCCTGTGTGGCGATAGGAGGAGAGGTTGGAGTAGGAGCAGTTGGCGCAGAAGATCCGGGACGCCGAGGCTCATCATGCGCCAATGATGGCGCAGGTGATGATGTCGACCCGGCCGAATCCATGTTGGATCCCGAGCCGGTCGGCTGATCGATGCCAGCACTAGGGCTTGACGCGCCAGGATCCTGTCGGCCCACGCGCGCGGTCGTCTTGAGTACTGGAGGGGCTCACCAAGGGGCCAGCGAGGCGATGCGGGCGGCGTGTCAGCACCGGGTTGGTGCAGATCTGCCGCGGGTTGCGCACGCGACGCGGTGGTCGGTTGCGCCGATCCCGAGGCCGCACTTTCCGAGGAGGATCTCCTCCCCGACGGCGGTCGGTCCCCTGGCGGCACACACATAAAATGACGACCTGGGAAGCTAGTTCCTTCATTATTTTTGCTGATTTCTGCACCACTGTCGCCAGGATTTTTATCTGCATCACCACAAGGCTCAAATAGAGGGTTATGAGAATTAGTCAAAGATTGATCATCACAATCATTTTCCCCTTGATCAAAACCGGTAAGACTGGATGGTAAAAGAAGGATTTCTTTTGTAAGAAGAGCGCCGGCATTGGGGTGGAGATCAGAAAAGGGGAACTTTGTTTCATCAAAGACGATATCTCGTGAGATGTAGATACGGCCAGTGGAGACATCAAGACATTTAACACCTTTATGTTGAGTGCTATAGCCAAGGAAAACGCATTGCTTGGAGCGGAACATAAGTTTGCGGTTATTGTAGGGGCGGAGGTTTGGCCAACAGGCACATCCAAACACTCGTAGGGACGAGTAATCTGGTTTGGTGTGAAGAAGCCTTTCCATGGGAGTTTCATTGTTAATGACACGACTAGGAAGCATGTTGATGATATGAACTACAGTGATAAAAGCCTCATCCCAGAATTTTAGTGGCATGGATGCGCCAGCTAGGAGTGCTAGTCCTACCTCAACAATGTGTCTGTGTTTGCGCTCGGCAGACCCATTTTTTTGATGGGCATGTGGGCAAGACACATGATGAGAGATTCGAAGATTTTGAAAGAAAGAGTTTAATTTCTCATACTCACCTCCCCAATCTGATTGGAGAGCAATAATCTTGGTGTCGAATTTTCGTTCAATAAGGGCTTGGAAGTTAAGAAACACTTGGAAAACATCGGATCGTTTCTTGAGAAGGTAAATCCAGACAAACTTGGTATAGTCATCAATGAAACTCACATAATATGTGTGTCTACCAACGTATGAGGGTGCAGGACCCCAAACATCAGAAAATATAAATTGCAATGGTTTAGTGTAAATACTGGTAGACACTGGATAAGGTAACTGATGACTTTTGGCCTTTTGGCAGGAATCACAAATAGTTTCAACACTTCGATCTCCACTATGTGGGAGTTTATATTTCCTAAGTAGACGCTCAACTAAAGAGAAAGACGCATGTACTAGACGATCATGCCATCATGTTGAAGACACTTTGGTGCCACTAAAACTATATTTATTCAACCTTCGAAGGTCCGGAATCAGAGGGTATAGCCCACGAACACATCTACCTCGGTAAAGCACCTTCTTCATTGCCTGATCCTTAATAAAAAAGAAGAAAGGGTGAAACTCAAGGAAGACATGGTTGTCAATGGCAATACGATGAACAGAAAGTAGATTCTTGGAAGCACTAGGAACATGAGGAATTTTTCGGAGATGAATTTTTTTGTGAGGGATTTTAATGATGGAATGACCAATATGACTAATTTTCATACCTTCTCCACTGGCGGTGTGAACGTGGTCCTTGTCATGGTACTTCTCCCGCATGGTTACTTTCTCCAATTCGTCGGTGATGTGATTTGTAGCACCGCTGTCGACATACCAGTTGGTGTCAACATCGTAGGAGCCCTCCGCAGCCTCAGCTATCTTTTCATCCTGAGAGGATTCATCACTGTCTTCATCAAACCGATACCAGCAATCTTTTGTTGTGTGTCCTGGTTCACCGTAGATTTGGCACCAGACCATGTCCAAGCGAGAGCGGTTGTTGGAGTCGCGCCAGCCTCTGTTGGGCCTACTGCGGTTGTTATTTTTGTGGTAGTCATTGCCGCCGTTGCCGCCGCCGAAGCCTCTGCCCTTGCTGGTGCGAGAAGAGCCGCGATTGCCACCACGGCCACCTCGACCGCGGGTTGCCGAGTTCGTCGAGGACTTGAAGCCGTTGCCTGCACCCGAGCCTTGGTAGAGGGCCACCCTTTGATCGAAGTTGCTCATCTGAGCGAACAACTCGTCAAGGGTGATCGGAATGGTGCGTGCGTCGAGGGCGTACACAAGTGGTTGATACTCCATGTCGAGGGCGTTGACAATGTAGGAGATCAGCTCGTCATCCGGCAGTGGTTTTCCTGCCGCAGAAAGTTCGTCGGCGAGGCCCCTCATATGAGCAAAGAAGGAGGACACATATTGTGTCCCCTTCTGTGCATTGGTGAGGGCTACCCGTATGTTGTTGACGCGGGACAGGGACGTGAACGAGAACATGCTCGCCAACGCTGCCCAGAGTTCGTGTGCATGGCTAATGGAGGCAACCTGCACGAGTGTCTCTTTGGAGAGATTGTTGAGAAGATAGCCAAGTACCTACTGATCTTCTCTGATCCAGATCGTATGAAGAGGGTTGGATATGGTTTCCTCCTTGCCATCCTTATCCTTGGTGACGACGACTTTGGCCGGCTCCGGTATGCTTCCATCCACGTATCTGAAGACACCAGCTCTACGAAGCTGCGACGCGATCTGGGTACGCCACGTGATGTAGTTGCTGCGGGTGAGACGCTCGGTGATTTGGCCGGTGAGGATGGGAGTGGAGGTGCTGGAGGAGGCCATGGCGGCAAAGGAGGTGCTAGCGCTAGATGGGAAGAGCTAGGCTCTGATTACCATGTGAGAACGTCGTACCCAGCCTTGGGCGACGGTTGCATGTTATATAGAGGGATCGCAACACCCTGAGATAGCATTACAATGTTTAAGTTACATCTTAAAGCACAAGGGATAAGAGAGATAGAGATATTTGGTTGAACAAGACTACAATCATTTAAACTAACTCTATCTATCTACAACTTGCGGTACAAGATCTATGCGGTACAAGCTCTATCTCTAGGCGTGTACAATGTTGTTTAACAGATGGAACAAATTTGTACCGTCTTCACAAGTACGGCATCAATAGGCTTCAAACCCCGGCGTGCAGTGTGTGAATATCATAGGCCTGAACAACGTTGCAGGCAGCATCAACCAATTTAGTATGGAAGTTAAAAATCTAGCATGCTAACTTTATATATACTTGTAAACTCATATGAAATAAGAGAACAATTATCAATGATTTTACAAGATAGGGTATGTATATATAGAGAGAGATATACAAAGAGAGACCAGCTAGAAAAATAATTATGGAGTTAGAAAATGCATGCATATTTACTCACTCAAGTCTTCGAAGTTACTCCGTTGTGGGCATGCTCCCAGCCCCTACGGAAGAGAGCAAACTCCTCCTCCTCGACCTCCGCGGCTTTGTCCTTGCTGATCAAAGCTTCTCCCTCAACTTTCTTCCCCTCCAGCCCCTGTTCGTGGTGACAGTGGCTAAACTACCTCCAGATACTGCCGCTTCTCCCTCAAATTCCTCCCTCCATGGATCGGTCATGATGTCCCGGGGCTCCATCTCGGCGGCTTTGTCTTTGCTGATCACCGCTTCTCCCTCAATTTCCTTCTCCTCCAAGCTCCTCTCTTCCTTCTCAAACTTATCATGTTTCTTCTTCGAGCTCCTAGGCACTGTGACTAATGGGTCGCTGACCAAAGCTCCTCCCTCGATTTCCTTCTCCTCCAAGCTCCCCTCTTCCTCCTTCGGCTGCTCATGTTTCTTCTTTGAGCTTTGTCTCCTTGGACACTGAGACTAATGGGTCGCTTACCACCGCTTCTCCCTCGATTACCTCCTCTTCCGTGCCGATGTAACTGTTGATGGTGTCTGACATAGACTTCCATCTCATTTGAAGTGAGAGTGAATCTCCGTCTGAGAGGATACGCAGAAATTGGACTATCTGGCGGCTGATATCATCGCACAAGACATTTGCATGTGAATCCAAGTCTTCTTCCTTCTCTGTTTCTTGACTCTCTTTATCTAACTCGAGCGGAATCTTAGCAACATATGCCCTGAAGATTTTGAGCGCGAAATCTTCGATCAAGCCCCCCACCGCCTTGTGGAACCTTGTCATGCGAATCGGCCCCATATTCTCCTCGGCGAGCTGGCTGACCTTCCTGTCTATAAACAAAGTCGGTCTAAAGAAATTTTGGGCCGGGGTGATGTAAAACAATTTTTTTCATACTAAACTTTTTTATTTATTTTAATCATAGTGTATCATATTACAGTTATAATAAATATATTTTCCTATTACTTAGTCATAGTTGTAATTATATTTTTCATTGGTATGCAGTTGTAATATATATTATTGAATATTTAAATTTTACAAAATGGAAAAATTATGATGTAAAAATTATTTATTGTTAAAATAATATTTCAGATTTATTTTCTACCATTACTTAAACAATATACCGTATACACGTTTGCATATCTATGTGTATGTGCATATTTTTTAAATATTATTGAATATTATGGTATAGATTTCTAATTTATACATATACACACTAACAAATATTTTAATAATGGTTTCTAGTGTCTATTAGGTAAATTCATGGAAATTTCTAGGGCATAGAAAAGGTGGCATGCAAATTGGTTTTCAGTAATAGAATCACCGAAGAACCAAAAATGTTGTTGATTGTATTTTTACGTATGATTCGATTACCTAACGTGCTTGTTCAGGTTCACTTGGTTGGATTTCGTGCAAATGAGATGCCTACAGGTTTATCAAATTAAAAATTATGCATTGATTTAAACATTGATATCTAGTCACATGATTTTTATTATGATACTAAGACATGCATAGTAAAAAGAGAATAATGTATTTCAACTCAACTTTGCTAGTCGGCTAATTTGCCTACGCCTGATATAACTTATTAGTATGTGATGTGAACTTACACTTTTGCAAATTGAGGCTTTATTTTTTCCATTTAATAATCTATAAAATATAATGTATACTTGTATTTTCCTTACTAGTATAATTAAAAACAGTAAAACTGAATCTAATCCCAGTCCTCTCACACCATTAGCAGTTTTGGCCGTTGGATCTTGTGTTTTGACCATTTTTGACCATCTGGTCGCTGCCTCACCCCGGACAGTAAAACTGAACCTAATCCCAGTCCTCTCACACCATTAGCAGTTTTGGCCGTTGGATCTTGTGTTTTGACCACTTTTGACCATCTGGTCGCTGCCTCACCCCGCTATCAATTGCTAAGTGGGCTAGCTGTCCTCAGGCTGGCTACTTCGGTGGAAAAATCGGTTCATTGTGGTTAACTGGGCTTGCTCCCGCACAAAGCCCATCGATCCGTAGACGCACCGATTAGGTCTGCAGCCCTTCCATATTATCGCTTCTCTCGTGACCGCTCATGTCCTGTCTCACGACCTGGACGAACCTAGGCGTGCATAGGCGATAAGGGTGGCACGGCCTTCCCGGTCGCGGAGACCATGCCGAGTTCATTCGAACCACCCGACCCGCACGCCGATGCAGGTAGAGATGAAGCGGCGTTCGACTGTTCGATGGCGGAGAGAGAAACTGACTCGATGGGGTTAAAGGAGGCAATCAGTTACCAGTTTCTGGGAGCATTGACTAATTAAGGTGTGCGTTTCTTTTCCTCAATCTGTAGCTGCTTCCATTCATGTGTGTACATATAGCTTCATCTTCTCGTGCTCTCAACAAGCTGCCTATAATGTGAGAGTGGGGATTGATTGCCCGGTGGCCACAACCCTAGATCGTCAAGCCGACCAACCTGTAAAAGCGGCGGCAGCAAAGCTACGGGCAGCTTCGACAACGGTGGCAAATCTACTTCAAGGAGCTCCTCGTCAATCCCTAGGCTCGCTCCATTTTTGGATGTTGATGGGGATTCCTCGACACCATCAATTTGCAGGCGACCGCTGGCTTCGGCCACGACCACATACACTGAAGCGCGCGCCCTACGACACCACATCCCCGGCTGCCTCCTTACCCTATAACCATCTGACCCGCTGTCGTCCTCCCAAGCCTGGGGCTGTTTGTCTGTTTTCCATCTACGTGACGTGAGCACCCAGTAACATACTGCGCAACCGAGCATCCCACTCCCCTTCCTCCATCTGCAGTTTGTAACAAGGTGAGCAACTGAACACCCCAATCCCATTCTGCCTTCTGCAGTTTTTTTCTTTTTCACATCTTGCTATTGATGGAACGAAGTGTTTATGTATGTCTGTAAATGGAACTCATAATTAGATTTGTGTCTAAAATTATGTCTTAGCCATGTTGAAATTCTGATTGACTGATATGGACAAGTTCTTGTTTACAGCAGCCAATCTATAAAATAAGCTTTTCCCACATGCATTGTTTGATCATCTCCATCGTGCAGTGCTAGGGAACCGTGTTTCAGTGTTTCCACTAGATCACTAGGACTATTTTTCCATTTGATCATTAAAAAAAATTATCCAGTAAACAATCCTGTCATTTATAGGAAAAATTTCTTGGCATTCTATTTCTAATATAATTGCTTGTTTAATATCTCATCAGGATAGGCAAGTTGAAATGTGTAATTTTGATTTATTTTTTTTGGTTTTACATGTCAAGGCATCAAGGGTACTAATTAGTACTGTGTTTCTGATAAAAGAATAAGTACATGAATTTGAGTGGCGTCACATGAAAGAGCGGTGTCGTTACTACCTCTACTCATATAGCCCGCTGCACAGCCACGACCCCTCGGTAACTATATATATTACCTAATCATATGTGAATGTGAGATTTTATTACCTTATTTTCGTCCAATTTGAGGTTGCTTGTTTTTTTAGTTTGTGAGAATATCTAGGGTCAGATAAGGCATGATGGTAAAATGGCAATTAAGAATCTTTGTTCTGGGATCTTGAGCAAGTTGCCTGGTTTCTGATGCTTTTAAACGATAAATATGAACACTTACGAACGATGGTTAGATCTCGATTAAATTCTATAAACAAGTCAGTATCTATTGATTAGTATGAATGCCACGACATTAGGTATTGTTTGGTGCATAAGGCCACCCAGATTCTGGTGAGAGGGGATCCTACAAATTAGAAGCCAATATTTTTTATCCAAATGTTCTCAAATTTTTGCAAGTGGCTGGCTTGCGATCTTACTCATTCTTTACATCAATTAGGCATCTCTCAGTTATATAATTGGGTACGGCTCTTCCGAAAGAGTGAAACAACGTTAGTGGTCATTTATCTATCTTAATATTTCGTCATGTCTTAAAAAAGTGGCTAAAGTTTGCTCCACCATTAGAATGTGGAAAGTATTATAATTATTATGGATACATATACACGCATGCACGTAACAATTATTAAATTTAGGGAATTCCCGTTTGGTACACATGATCTAGATTTTATTTTCCCAGTTTCAAAGACACATTTTTGGTGTTGTTGTTTGCCACCATGTTATTTCTTAACAAGGGAGCAATTATAACTGCTTGGCTTGGAAGATTACTCATGTAGTTATTTCATCGATTGATCTGCCTTACTAAGAATCATTTTTCTGTACGTCAATTAATGTATGAATTTGTAATTTTTTTGGGATGTAACACAAATTGACTGACTAACATTTTATTTGATACTGAGTTTAAGGAAACTTTTCCTATTGACCATATGGTATTCTTCAACATCAAATCTGAGAAAGCACATGTTCTGTCATCTATGCTGAAGCAATGGAATTGAAAAGGCGCACTAGAAGGCAGCAAGACATGGTAAATGAAATGATATAGTTATGGATAGGACTGTGATTATGTGTTGAAGGACGTTTGGTGAGTCTCAGGTTCTGGTTTTGCCTATTTATGTGTGTAGATTTATTCTCTATGGTGCGTAAATAAATGACACGTTGTATATGCACACTTGTTTGATTATGAAATAAAGTATGGATTGATTGTACCAATTATCGGTTACTTGCCATGGGCTATTTCTGATGATATTATTTGATACGGTCTTCTATGCATAGCTCCAACTTACATTGATGATGTACTTGCATATTACTTGGTACCTACAAATTTGAAAAATTATATGAATAAACTACATGAGCCATTTTTTATTTTTCTCAGATATTTGTTTCGTTATTTTCCCATAATGGATGGGCAACTTACCGCTCTAATTATATAACTAGCATATTATTCTCCTAAGAACAAATGTTTGTTTTCTTAATCCAAAATTTCAATTTAGTATTGTCCTTGAGTTGCATAAGTTTTAGTTCGCGCCCTCCTCTTGGGGCCCGGGGCGGTCGCCCCTTTTGCCCGTTCTATGGGCCGCCACTGTTTATAAGCTGTTTCGCTACCATATAGGCCGTGAAGCTTCTACTTTCTCTTTTACGCCGCGAGCTTGACTCGAGCACCAACTTCTTGTGTGATCGGGATTCCATCGCAGTCACCGCCTCTTCTCCTTTAATTTGTCTAATTCCCCGACGCCGCTCGGTTTAGGGCTTGAGGGAAGGTAGGGTTTTAATAGTAGGTGCAGGGCATACGGCGGGTTGTTCTCGTGTGTGATCGTTCTTCCCTGCTCGGTTGGCTTGGGAGAAGTGCAGCCCGTTAAACTTTTAAGAAGGGAACATATTGCTTGTCCTATAGAATTATTATATTTTTGTCTCAAAAAATATAGAATTGCTTTTTTTAGTGGTACCCCATCTTTATTCAACAAACCATAGTACTAGGGTTACAAACGCCGACCAACGGAGTCAGCAACTCCAAAACGGACATAGGATTTTCCACAAAATGGGCTTTGATATTATTTTTCAAGAATGGGCTTTGATATTATTTTTATCGAATGGGCTTTGATATTATTTTTCAAGAATTACCTTCCAGCATGCATGCCACATCGCCCAAAGTGTAACTAAGGTCTGCACTAGCTCTCTGTGAGTAAGCTTCTCAATGAGTCGAAATAAGATGGGGAGAAAAGTGAAACATGGTTCTTTCTAATTAGTATAAATATAGAGGAAAAATCAGGATCATCGATGGAGGTGGGATGTGGGAGGTTGGGAGAAGTGGTGGTGGAGAAAAAAATATGAAAGACAGAACCTTAGTTTTTTTTAAGTTGTATATAAGATATAGAGATGAGAACCATAAGGGTATGGAAAACTAGTAAAAATCGGTGAAGGGTGTGAGGTTGGTCAAATGAATGGTGGGGATAAAAGGTGAAAGATGAAACCATAGGTTCTTCTTAAGTAAGTAGAGCTAGAGATTTGTGGCTATCAGTTCTTTTCTTCAACCATCTTCTGGTTTTTCGTTCTTTTTTTCCTCTATTAAATTACTGAGTTATTTTTAAAATGAAATAATATTTCAAAAACAGTTCATGAACATTAGAAAAACATTAACACGTTTTTATGTGGTTCATGAACATTGAAAAAATCTTGACCATTTTTTTAAAATTCATGATTATTTAAAATCAATTCACATACTATTAAAACTTGTGCATATACTTTATATTTTTAACCATTTTAAATATGGTGAAGGAATAAGAACTAGTAGTAAAGAAAAGAAAAGGACCTCGCACATTGCAGGGCCAAATCCTTACGTGTTTGCTTGTTATTTGATGCTTGATGCTTCAAGTTTGAGGGAAAACAGATACGTCGCGTGCGAGTGGGTTAGCCTAGCTCACTTTGTCGAGTTGTTCACTCTTCCAGGAAATGTTTTCTGGCTCGCTCTTCTATGTGGGAGTTAGTATTTGTCTTTCTAGTAAAATATGAATATTAAGAAACAAAGTTGGAAGTTTTTTAAAATTAAAATTGTGGAAAAGGTTTGTAACAACTAAAATAATAAAAAAATTGGAAAAGTTTCACGAATTTGAATTCACAAGAAATATTTTTGGATTTAAAAATGTTCTGTATTTACAAATACTATTCAATTCTTTGAATGTAATCAAGAATTAAAAACTATTCATGAATTTGGGAAAACTTAGTGGATTTTAAAAGTTACTACAAGTTTCAAAAAAAATCTTGGGTGTATTACAAAAAGCTTCATGATTTTTGAATGGTAAACAACTAGAAAAATGTAAAATTGAATAAAACCATGGAAAGACTTACAAAGAAACAACAAGGAAAGAAAAAAACACAACAATCGAGTAAGGCGGGCCAGAAGCACAGGGCACCGATTAGTTGCCCATACGGAAGAGAGGAGGAACTCTTGGGAACTCCTACCTGCAGCTCGCTGTGGTAGGGGGCGAATCCTATTTACCGCTATAGGCGCCGATTTACATGCAAATTCCCTAACCGACGCCTGCACCGTGTTAGGTGGGCTCGGCCCATCTTTTCCTTTCTTCTGGAGTAGAATGAAAATATATCTGAAGTTCATGCGATTCCAACCCACCCTATCGGTCGGTAGTGTGATAGAGTAACCAGTCCACCATCATGCGTTAGCTGCTCAGGTATTGCTTCTTTCCCTCTTTCTTCTTTCCTCTTACATTTGTTTTCTTCTTTTTTTCACTTTTTCACTTTTTCTCTTTGTTTTTAATTGCATGAACTCTATTTCAAATTTGATGAACTTTTTTTAGTTATGATGAACTATTTTTTTTTATAAATTATGGTGAACTATTGTCAAAATGGATGTTTTTTTTAAAAAAAAAATCGGTGACCATTTTTTCAAGATCGATGAGCTTATTTTCAAAATCTGTAAACTTTTTTCAATTCGGTGAACTTTTTAAAAAATGATCACTTTTATCAATTTCAATGCACTTTTTTTCAAAATTGGTGATTTTTTGAAAAATCTGTGACTTTTTAAAAAAATGATGAAATTTTATAAAATTTGATGATCTTTTTTTCAAAATCGGTGAATATTTTTAAAATTCAATGAGCTTTCTAAAAAATGATGATTTTTTATAATTCAATGAATATTTTGTAAAACTAAGTGAAATGTTTTCAATTCGTTGACTTTATAAAAATTGGATAAAGTTTTTAAAAATCCATGATTTTCTAAAATATCAATTTTCTATTTTGCTATTTTTATGATTTTTAATTTATATCCTTATTTTTTATTAAAGTCAAAGGTTATTGAGCCGGCCCAGCATGGGGTGCTGGAGGCGCTAGGAGCAGGAAGCGGCGCCTGCACGCTGTATAGGAGCACCCGCAGCAGGTGGTCCGTCCCACGCACAGGGAGGCGTCCGACCCGGCCGGCCCATATTGTTTTGTCAACAAAATCGGATAATTCCCTTTTTTATTTTTTACATTTCCTTTTTCTTTTTTCTTACGGCAGATGTTCTCGTCAGAGAATTTTAGGTGTGAGGCCATCGCAACCATGTGGCGGCTTGAAGGGGTTGGTCGGAATCGAGAGACGCGAGTTTACCCAGGTTCGGCCCCTCCGATGGAGGTAAAAGCCTACGTCCTGCTTGTGTTGCATTGATAAGGATGATGATCTCGATTACAAGAGTGTATACTCGCCACCTCTAATCTCATGGGTGTCTCATATGTCTATCTCATGATTTGTCTTGTCTAGACCTGAGTTGTGAATCTTGTCCCTCTTGGCTCGTTTTTCAAGAGTACATATTTTTCCCTTTTTGGCTCGTTTTTCTTCCCATTTTCATTTTCTTATTTTTTTTATCAAAATGAACAATTTTTGAAAAATTATGAACAAATTTGGAAGCACGAACATTTTTTTGAATCTTCAGAACAAAATTTCGAAAAAAGAGAACAATTTTGAAAAGCCCAAACAAATTTGAAAGCACGAGATAAATTTTTAAAACACGAACATTTTTTTTAATTTTGAGAAGAAATTTTGAAACCGAATACATTTTTGAAAAATCATGAAGAAATTTGGAAGCACGAACAATTTTTTAAAGAACGAATATTTTTAAAATCTTGAGAACAAATTTGAAACCGAGAACATTTTTGAAAAAGCGTGAATACATTTGGAAGCGCAAACAATTTTTTAAAACACGTAATTTTTTGAATCTTGTGAACAAAATTTTGAAAAGGTGAACAATTTTGGTAACCCTGAACAAATTCTTAAAACATGAACATTTTTTGAATTTTGATAACAAAGTTTCAAATCAAGAACAATTTTGGAAAATCGTGAATAAATTTGGAAGCGCAAATAATTTTTTAAAGCATGTATCTTCAGAACAATATTTTGAAACAAATAATTTTGTTGAAAAACCCTGAACAAATTTGGAAGTGTGATGAAATTTTTAAAGCACAAATATTATTTGAATCTTGAGAACAAATTTTTGAAAAACCCCAAACAAATATGGAAGTGCGGACATATTTTGAAAACACGAACAAATTTTTAAAGCAGGAGCATATTTTTGAGTTTTCACAACAAAAT
This sequence comes from Hordeum vulgare subsp. vulgare, assembly GCF_904849725.1. Lineage (NCBI taxonomy): Eukaryota > Viridiplantae > Streptophyta > Magnoliopsida > Poales > Poaceae > Hordeum > Hordeum vulgare. Next base: position 650,404,453 of record NC_058519.1, read on the forward strand.
TTGAAACCGAGAACAATTTTGAAAAATAATGAACAAATTTGGCAGCGTGAACAATTTTGAAAAGCTTGAACAGTTTTTGAATATTAAGAACAATATTTAAAACTGAGAAAATTTTGAATCTTAAGAACAAAATTTGAACAAGTTTTCAATTTGTGAACAAATTTTGAAAAAGAAGAAAAAATTTCCGTAAAACAGGATTTTTTTTATAAAAATGTGAAAATAAGAACATTTTTAGAAAATTGTCACCAATTTAAAAAGTAAGGAATATTTTTTGTAATGCGAGAACAGTTTTTGATACACGAATATTTTTTTTAATATGAACACATTTTGTAAGCTGGAAGATTTTTTGAATCACAAACATTTAAATATAAATTGTGATCAAAAGTTTGAACATGAGAATGTTTTTTGGAATTCAAAAAAATATATTAGAAAATGTCAAACAGAAAAATAGGAAAAGGAAAAAGGAACAAAAGTGAAGAAAAAAATGAATACGGAAACAATAACATTTTTCCAGATTCGCGAACAATTTTTTGAAAATATTACACATTTTTTTCAAATCTCAAACACGTTTGTAATTTATAAATGTTCTTGAAAAACGGCAATTACTTACAATTTAGAACATTTTTATAAAAGCAGGACCATTTTCTGAATGTCAAGAACAATTTTTAAACATGAACTTACTTTAAAAAATAACCATACAAAAAAAGGAAAAAAAAGTACAAACAGAAACAGAAAAAAAAAGAGATAACGAAACAGAAAAATTACAAAAAAGAAGCAAGACCGTAATTGCCTGCAGAGGGAGATGGGGCAGCCGAGTTGGTCTAACCTATATGCGTTTGCCCGCCTATTTAACGCAAAGAGCGTAAAATAGGTTTTTCTGGAACTCTTACATCGATTCGTAGTGTGATGAGTTACCAACACTAGTAGGAAAAGAGTCATTAGTTCCGGTTTTGGAGGACCTTTAGTCCCGGTTCTTCAACCAGGACTAACCATCTAAACTTTTAATCTTGGTTGTGTTACGAACCGGGACAAAGGTGCTCCACATGATCGTTGTGGGACGCGAGTGCATGAGGATCTTTAGTCCCGGTTGGTAACACCGACCGGGATTAAAAGGCGACCACGCGTTAGCAGCATCCAGGCGCTTGTTTTTTTTAAAGGAGGGGTTTAGGGGTTTTGGAGGGTTTACGATTTCTTATTGTGTTTTCCCCTTTCTTTTTGTGTCCATCATTTTTGGTTCCTTATGCCCGTTGGTGTTCTCGACCGGAGTCATTATTGAGCTCCATTCAACTAGATGCTAGCTAGTACGAACATATATCAATGAAGGAATCGTTACACGACATCGTCATGAATATAGAGAGAAGTGACCTCTTTTTCTCCGTGCTTAGTCGAACAACAAGTTTCTGTATATCTACTCGACGCTACTACATTTAGTACACGTTCATGCATATATACAATTATCTCTTGCGACCCCTAATCTAGCTAATATATATCTATCTATTACCAGCATCGCTATGAAAATTCAGATGTTATTCTCCGTCTATAGGTATGGCATGCTCAACAAAGAATCCCGTCAATTCTTGTTGAATTGCTCGTATGCGATCAGTTGGTAGGAGTTCGTCCCGCTTCCGTTCGATCTAATTTAAAAAAGGGTGTCAACACACACACACACACACATATATATATATATATATATATACATATATATATATATATATATATATATATATATGAATGAAATTAAACACAATTGATGGTAATAAAATAAAAATATGAATATTGTTTACGTACTTCAAGTTGTTGAAAAGATCTGCCCCTCTCACACGTTGTGTGATGAATTCACTCCCGAACGTAGTATCCATATAAATTATTGCCCGCTTCATGCCTCAAGCAATACTTTACGAGAATAAAGTATAGTTAAAATAATAATCAAGCATGATAATGGTATTGGAACTAGAATGAATGAGAGATGCACAGAACTAACTAGTACTACTTACTTTGGAGTGTGAAAATCGCAGCACCTTTGCCCATTCACCACTAGTGGTGCGGGTGAACTTTTTCCAAGCCCTTTACGGCAAAGAAAATGATTACTTGATATCAGGAAATGAACGAAAGTTGCCGATATGGTGCGATAATGATTGAACTTACTTCTGGAGCATTTCACTCATCGTCGCCCAGTGTGTAGGGTCTTTACGTCTTGTGTCCAAGACAGTTACTAGTCCCTCCTCAAGCTTAATGATTAACAAAATAAAATGTAACCTGCGCACGCGTAACTCATCAATTACAGTTAACCTCGAGTAAGCGAAACCTAATGTGCACAAGGCAGCTAGTAACACTCACCCTAAGTTGTAAGAAAATAGTATTTACCTTCTGTCATGTTGTCGACTTAACGCATTTAGCAAGTTTTTCTGTGTATTCACCGGCATGTGTTGTACCGTATATGCATTTATGGTATCTAGGTTAATGAACCCAATGTCGTATATTTGTCTTTTTTGCATTCGAGGATTTTCAATCAGCATAATATAGTGAGGATAATTATACATGCAATGAAGAAACTGAGCTAGAGACTTAATTAAAAAAATAATACTTCCAGACAATAGGAACTGACGTGCGTTTTTTCGATGGCATCTTGATTGTAGACCTAAAATAATTCTTCAAATTCAATGTACAACGAATCAACTCCATTGTAGTAGTGCTCATCTTTAATTCCCGCGTAGATACCGTTGCACCCATTCTTGCAGGTTTTCAAGTACCAGTCATGGAGTCTTCGCATCATCGTTAATAGTTTCGTCAACTGCTCAGGTTTGACGAGAGGCTTCCCGTGCACATATCTTAAGGCCGCTACCTCAGCAGTTTTTAATTGTACATCATCGCTTAAGAAATCAGCAAGTGTGAAACAAGGATTAGCGGCCACTACCCCCCGGATCAATATTAGTAATATTGGCAAACACCTTGAGCGGGGGGGGGATCGATTGTTTTCCTGTTCGCCGAGATGGGAATTGTTCTGCCACTATTTCTTGCATCACTTCTAGTAGTTCCCGACCGCTTCGCTTCATTAAATGTCTTTACAATAGAGCGGTTACAGTTTGATAGCAGCGGAGGTGATGGTGGTAGATTAAGGGCATCCATAGAGCGCTTCACTTTCACTTGGGCAGCCACGATTTCTTTGTTTTCCTTCACAGTCATCTTGTAGGGTCTCTTGGGAGGAGCCTTCTTGACGCTTGGGAGTGCTCTAGATTTCTTTGTTGTTGTACAGCTAGCCGCAGGAGCGGCGGCGGCTCTCTCGCACCGTTGTCGAGGAGGCGGAGTCAGCTCACGTGGCGGAGGAGGATTTTGCTGAGGGGCCTCCTCCGATGGAGTCAGATGACGGGCAGAGACAGCTGACGTGCCAGAGACGACTGAGGCAACGGAGATAGAGATGGCTATGATGAGTCTGCTCACAGGCCTCCTCCGGCTGAATCTGCTGAGGTGGCGTCCAGTTTGGAAGCAGGATGTTTTCCTTTCTCCATGGGCAGGTAGTCCTTACGACATTTTCCAGATGAAGCTCCCCTTCACGTGTAGGGTGATCAAGCTCCAGCCCCTCAAATCCTTTCATTACTTCATCCACCCCGACAACAGCAAAGCCATCTAGAATCAGGGCGAAATGGAAAGTTGTTGGGTAACGTAGCATAAATTCAAAAAAATTCCTACGCATATTCAGATCTTCCTATGGAGAGACCAGCAACGAGAGAGGGGTGAGTGCATCTTCATACCTTTGAAGATCGCTAAGCGGAAGCGTTGCTAGAACGCGGTTGATGGAGTCGTACTCGCGGCGGTTCAGATCGTGGTGTGATTCCGATCTAATGCCGAACCACGGCACCTCCGCGTTCAACACACGTGCAGCCCGGTAACGTCTCCCGCACCTTGATCCAGCAAGGAGGAGGGAGAGGTTGGGAATCTCCGGCAACACGACGGCGTGGTGTCGATGGAGAGACGAGGTCTCCCGGCAGGGCTTCGCCAAGCACCGTGGGAGAGGAGGAAGAAGGGGGCAGGGCTGCGCCGAGGGAGATGGATAACTGTGTGTCAAACAGCCCCAAAACCCCCACTATATATAGGAGGAGGGGAGGGGGGTGCCACCCCTAGGGTTCCCACCCTAGGTAGTGCGGCAGCCCCCCAGATGGGAGGTGCAGCGGCCAGGGCAGGGGGAGGGGGTGGCACACCCCTAGGTGGGCCTAAGGCCCACCAGCGCCTAGGGTTTCCCCCCCTCTCCACCTCCTGCGCCTTGGGCCTCCTTGTGGGAGGCGCACCAGCCCACTTTGGGCTGGTTTCCCTCCCTCTTTTGGCCCATGCTACCTCTTGGGGCTGGTGGCCCCTCCCGGTGGACCCCCGGGACCATTACGGGTGGTCCCGGTGGTCCTGGTACATTACGGGTGAAGCCCGAAACATTTCCGGTGTCCAAAACCATCCATCCTATATATCAATCTTTACCTTCGGACCATTTCGGAGCTCCTCGTGACGTCCGGGATCTCATCCGGGACTCCAAACAACTTTCAGTAACCTCGTATAACAATTCCCTATAACTCTAGCGTCATCGAACCTTAAGTGTGTAGACCCTACGGGTTCGTGAGACAGACAGACATGACCGAGACACCTCTCCGGCCAATAACCATCAGCGGGGTCTGGATACCCATGGTGGCTCCCACTTGCTCCACGATGATCTCATCGGATGAACCACGATGTCAAGGATTCAATCAATCCCGTATACAATTCCCTTTGTCTGTCGGTATAGAACTTGCCCGAGATTCGATCGTCGGTATACCTATACCTTGTTCAATCTCGTTACCAGTAAGTCTCTTTACTCGTTCCGTAGCACGTCATCGTGTGACTAACTTCTTAGTCACATTGAGCTCATGATGATGTTCTACCGAGTGGGCCCAGAGATACCTCTCCATCACGCGGAGTGACAAATCCCGATCTGGATTCGTACCAACCCAACAGACACTTTCAGAGGTACCCGTAGTGCACCTTTATAGTCACCCAGTTACGTTGTGACGTTTGATACACCCAAAGCACTCCTACGGTATCCGGGAGTTGCACAATCTCACGGTCGAAGGAAAAGACACTTGACATTAGAAAAACTTTAGCATACGAACAATACGATCTAGTGCTATGCTTAGGATTGGGTCTTGTCCATCACATCATTCTCCCAATGATGTGATCCCGTTATCAATGACATCTAATGCCCATGACCAGGAAACCATGATCATATATTGACTAACGAGCTAGCCGACTAGAGGCTTACTAGGGACACATTGTGATCTATTTATTCACACATGTATTACTGTTTCCTGTTAAGACAATTATAGCATGAACAATAGACGATTATCATGAACAAGGAAATATGATAATAACCATTTTATTATTGCCTCTAGGGCATATTTCCAACAGTCTCCCACTTGCACTAGAGTCAATAATCTAGTTACATTGTGATGTATCGAACACCCATAGCATTATGGTGTTGATCATGTTTTGCTCGTGGAAGAGGTTTAGTCAACGGGTCTGCAACATTCAGATCCGTGTGTACTTTACAAATCTCTATTACTCCACTCTGGACATGGTCCTGGATGGAGTTGTAGCGGCGTTTGATGTGCTTCGTCTTCCGGTGAAACCTGGGCTCCTTGGCTATGGCAATGGCCCCAGTGTTATCACAGAAGAGTGTCATTGGACCCGACGCACTTGGAACCACTCCAAGGTCGGTCATGAGCTCCTTCATCCAAATTCCTTCATGATCTGTTTCTGAAGCAGCTATGTACTCCGCTTCACATGTAGATGCTGCCACGACTTCTTGCTTGCTGCTGCACCAGCTCACTGCCCCACCATTCAAAATATATACATATCCGTTCTGTGACTTAGAGCCATCCGGATCTGTGTCGAAGCTAGCGTCGACGTAACCCTTTACGACGAGCTCTTCGTCACCTCCATAAACGAGAAACATCTCCTTAGTCCTCTTCAGGTACTTAAGGATATTCTTGACCGTTGTCCAATGTTCCATACCGGGATCACTTTGGCACCTCCCTACCAAACTTATGGCAAGGTTTATATCAGGTCTGATACACAGCATGGCATACATTAGAGAGCCTACGACTGAAGCATAGGGGACAATACTCATCTTCTCTCTATCTGCTGCCGTGGTCGGTGACCGAGTCTTACTCAATCTCATACCTTGCAAAACTGTCAAGAACCCTTTCTTTGAGTTTTCCATATTGAACTTCTTCAATATGTTATCAAGGTATGTACTTTGCGAAAGACCTATGAGGCTTCTCGATCTATCTCTATAGATCTTGATGCCTAATATGTATGCAGCTTCTCCAAGGTCCTTCATTGAAAAAATCTTGTTCAAATAGGCCTTTATGCTCTCCAACATATCTATATTATTCCCCATCAATAATATGTCATCCACATACAGTATGAGGAAAGCTACAGAGCTCCCACTCACTTTCTTGTACAGACAGGCTTCTCCGTAAACCTGTATGAACCCAAACGCTTTAATCACCACATTAAAGCGAACGTTCCAACTCCGAGATGCTTGCACCAGCCCATAGATGGAGCGCTAGAGCTTGCACACTTTTTTAGCACCCTTAGGGTCGACAAAACCTTCTGGTTGCATCATATACAACTCTTCCTTAAGGTTCCCGTTAAGGAACGCTGTTTGGACGTCCATTTGCCAAATTTCATAATCATAAAAGGCAGCAATTGCTAACATGATTCGGACTGATTTCTTACGGGAGAGAAAGTCTCTTCGTAGTCAATTCCTTGAATTTGTCGAAAACCCTTTGCAACAAGTCGAGCTTTATAAACGGTTACATTACCGTTTGCATCAGTCTTCTTCTTGAAGATCCATTTATTTTCTATGGCTCGCCGGTCATCGGGCAAGTCCACCAAAGTCCATACTTTGTTCTCATAAATGGATCCTATCTCGGATTTCATAGCTTCAAACCATTTTTTGGAATCCAGGCCCGCCATCGCTTCTTCATAGTTCGAAGGTTCACCGTTGTCTAACAACATGATTTCTATCACAAGGTTGTCGTATGATACCTCTCCATCGTATCTACTTTTCCAAACACTTTTTCCCTTGTTTTGGACTATAATTTGCATGATTTGAATGGAACTAACCTGGACTGACGCTATTTTTAGCAGAATTGCCTTGGTGTTATTTTTGTGCAGAAATCAAAGTTCTCCAAGCGTCCTGAAAATTTACGGGGAGCAGTTTTGGAAAATATCAAAAATATCTACGCCAAGCTCCACCTCAGGGGGTGGGCCAGTGGGCCACAAGCCCCTGCTCCGCCACCACCCCCTGGTGGCGGTGGGCAGGCTTGTGGGGCCCACACGGCCCTGCCGCCCCCAACTCCAGCTCTATAAGTTGCCTTTCGTCCCAGAAAAAATAAAAAGAGAAGTTTTCATCGCATTTTCGATACGGAGGCGCCGCCACCACCTGTTCTTCATCTGGAGGGCAGATCTGGAGTCCGTCTTGGGCTCCGGAGAGGGGAAATCGTCGTCATCGTCATCATCAACCTTCTTCCCTCTCCAATTCCATGAAGCTCTTCGTCGTTCGTGAGTAATCTATTCGTAGGCTTGCTGGGCGGTGATGAGTAGGATGAGATCTATCATGTAATCGAGTTAGTTTTGATAGGGATTGATCCCTAGTATCCACTATGTTCTGAGATTGATGTTGCTACTATTTTGCCATGCTTAATGCTTGTCACTAGGGCCCGAGTGCCATGATTTCAGATCTGAAATTATTATGTTGTCACCAATATATGTGTGTTTTAGATCTGATCTTGCAAGTTGTAGTTACCTACTATGTGTTATGATCCGGCAACCCCGGAGTGACAATAACCGGAACCACTCCCGGTGATGACCATAGTTTGAGGAGTTCATGTGTTCACCAAGTGCTAATGCGTTGGTCCGGTTCTTTATTAAAAGGAGAAACTTAATATCCCGTAATTTCCTTTTGGACCCCGCTGTCACGGGAGGGATGGACAATAGATGTCATGCAAGTTCTTTTCCCTAAGCACGTATGACGACACACAGAATGCATCCCTACATCACATTGACGAATGGGAGCTAGCCATATATCTCTTCGTGTTATAGCTGTTGCATGATGAATATCATCCAAACAAATCACCGACCCATTGCCTACGAGTTTGTCCTACTACTGCTGTTACTTGTCTTGCTCTGCTGCTACTGTTGCTACTGCTGTTACTTGTCTTGCTCTGCTGCTGTTGCTGGTACTATTGCTACTGTTGTTACTTGTTTTGCTCTGCTGCTACTGTTGCTACTACTGTCGCTTGCTACTGTTGCTACTTGCTACTGCTGTCACTAGTGCTGTTCCTTGCCACTGTTATTGCTCGTTACACTGCCGTTAATCGTTACTTTGCTGTTACTACTGTGCTTGTAGATACTAATCTTTCAGGTGTGGTTGAATCTGACAAATTCAGCTGCTAATACTTGAGAGTATACTCTCACCTCCTGTGGCTTATCAACAAATTGGGTCGAATACTCTACCCTCGAAAACTGCTGCGAACCCATGCGCTGGTGAGCCATCAACACCATTCTTCTAGTTTCATTGCCGGGGAGTGCTAGCAGCATTCTTCTGGTGCCGTTGTAGGAGAAGGTTTGTTGTCATCAGCATTCGTCTAGCTAACGCCAGAGATTGCAAATCAGCATTTTTCTGGCGCCGTTGCCGGGGAGGTATTGCTATATTCTCTAAGTTAGTTGGGATTTATATCTGCTGATCACTATGAAGAATCTGAAGGATCCGAAGACCAAAGTCTTGCCCTCAACTACGAGGGGAGGTAATGAATTGCCATCTAGCTCTGCACTTGATTCACCTTCAGTTATGAGTAAGTTTGCGACATCACCTCCTGCTAGAAATCTTGATATGTCGCCTGTGCTTGATGATGCTTGTGATACTACTGCTAGAGATACTATGCCTGATGATTCTATGCTTGATACTGCTAGAGATGCTATGCTTGATACTATGCCTGATACTGCTAGAGATGCTATGCTTGATACTATGCCTGATACTGCTAGAGATGCTATGCTTGAGACTGCTTTGCCTGATGATGCTAGAGATGCTATTTTGCCTGATGATGTTATGCTTGATACTGCTAGAGATGCTACTTTGGCTGATGTTCCACTAGGAGTGTTCCTTGATGCTCATATTGCTAGAGTTACTACCAATGCTCGTGATACTTCTGAAACTGTCGATACTATTGAGATAGAACCTGCTTTTGCTCCTGCTAGATCTAGCTCTCCTAGATATGAATTGCCTAATATACCTGAGGGTTACGTTATGGAGGGAGAGATAGTTGAGGATTTTCTTGTGTGTAAGGATGCCTATGATGCTGAGAAATTACTTCTCAAGTGGAAGGAAAAATCTCGGGAAGCTAGGATGAAAAATGACCCGAAGTTTGCCACTTCGCCTATCTTTGTCACCGATAAGGATTATGAATTCTCCATCGACCCTGAGATAATCTCTCTAGTCGAATCTGATCCTTTTCACGGTTATGAGTCTGAGACGATCATAGCCCATCTTGCCAAACTATCCGAAATAGCCAACCTTTTCACTAATGAGGAGAAGATCCGCCACTACTATATCCTTAAGCTGTTTCCTTTCTCTCTAAAGGATGACGCTAAAGTCTGGTTCACCTCTCTTGCTCCTGGATGTGTGCGTAGTCCGCAGGAGATGGTCTATTACTTTTGTGAGAAATATTTCCCTGCCCATAAGAAGCAAGCTGCCTTGCAGGAAATATACAACTTTGCTCAACTCCAAGAAGAGAGTCTTCCACAAGCTTGGGGGAGGCTCGTCCAGCTACAGAATGCTTTGCCTGATCACCCTATTAAGAAGAACGAGATACTTGATATCCTCTATAACGGACTTACCGATGCCTCTAGAGACCACCTAGATAGTTGTGCCGGTTGTGTTTTTAGGGAACGAACTGTAGAACAAGCTGAGACTCTACTGAATAACCTCTTGATCAACGATAATGCTTGGACTATTCCCGAACCACCTCCTAAGCCAACTCCTAATAAAAGAGGTATTCTATTCCTCAGTCCCGAAGATATGCAAGAAGCCAAGAAATCTATGCAAGAGAAAGGCATTAGATCTCAAGATGTCAAAAATCTACCACCTATCGAAGAGATCCATCTCGATAACCCGATACAGGTAGTGGAAGTGAATTCTCTGCGTAGGTTTGATGAGAGTGATATTCCTTTTGATAAACCTACAAGCCTATGCTTTGATGAATTTGACAACTTTGTTGCCAAACAATAGAGTTTCAATGATTATGTCAGTAGACATTTGGAACAAAGTACTCGTATGCTTAGCCATCTAAGTGCTTGTGTAGACAGAAATGTCAATGCTCTGAAGCTTCTAAGTAAACATGCCTCTATGATTACTTCTCAGGTAGAACAAGTACTTAAAGCTCAGAATGACCTGCTCAATGAATTAAATGACAACTCTGTCAGAGTCATTACTAGAGGAGGCAAAATGACTCACGAACCTTTGTATCCTGAAGGTCATCCTAAGAGAATTGATCAATATTATCAAGGAATCAATGCTGATACACCCAGTCATCCTAAGGAGAAGAAGAAGGATGATAGAAACATACACGCCAGTTCACCAAATACTGTCACACCTGAAGAACCTAATGATATTTCTGCATCTGATGCAGAAACACAATCAGGTGATGAACATGAACCTGGTGACAATATGGACAATGATGTTCATAGTAATGCTCAACCTCGCCATGACGAGGATGTGGAGATTGAACCTACGGTTAATCCTGATAATCCACAACCAAAGAGATACGACAAGAATGACTTCACTGCTAGGAGGCATGGTAAAGAAAGAGAGCCATGGGTTCAGAGACCTATGCCCTTCCCTCCTAGGCCATCCAAGAAAAAAGATGATGAGGATTTTGAGCGCTTCGTTGAGATGATAAGACCCGTCTTTCTGCAGATGCGGTTAACTGATATGCTCAAGATGTCTCCGTATGCCAAGTACATGAAAGATATCGTGACTGATAAACGGAAGATACCAGATCTTGAGATCTCCACCATGCTTGCCAATTACACTTTTAAAGGTGGAACTCCTAAGAAACTTGGTGATCCCGGAGTGCCCACTATACCTTGCTCTATTAAAGGAAACTACGTAAGAACTACCTTATGTGACCTTGGAGCCGGTGTTAGTGTTATGCCGCTCTCTCTTTATCGTAGACTTGAGTTGGATAAGTTGACACCCACGGAAATTTCTCTGCAAATGGACGACAAATCAACTGCTTTCCCTATCGGCGTTTGCGAGGATGTGCCTGTTGTGGTTGCTAATACCACTATCTTAACAGACTTTGTTATCTTGGATATTCCCGAGGACGATGCCATGGCTATCATCCTCGGAAGACCCTTTTTAAACACTGCAGGGGCTGTTATAGATTGCAACAAAGGCAATGTCACTTTCCACGTCAATGATAATGAGCACACAGTGCACTTTCCGAAGAAACGATATCCATTACATTGCATCAATGCTATCGAAAAGACTTCATCGATTCTCATTGGGAGCTTTGAATGCCCTATTCCTCGTGTCAAGATGAAGTATGATTTGCTTGTTGGGGAGATAAGTATCCCCATTGAGGTGACTTAGTGGCTATTCTAAAATTCTCCGTTCTCTCTTGTGATTCGAGAAGGTTTTGTCATAAGGACTTGATCAACCCCATTGACAGATTTCTTTTGATGACCATGAAACGGGTGAATCAAAGAGTCACATACCTCTGTTTTGAGTTTTCCTTTTCTTTTGCTTAGAAGAAAAATGTTGGAATTAGTTTAGCTTTTCCTGTTTTCTGTTTTAGCGTCTCGGAGAAAAATACCTCGAAAATAAAAGTTCTTCGATGGTCCTGAAAATTTAGTATTATTTTTTCTGGAATTTTTGAAAATTTCTGGGCCTGCGAGCTAGCCTGGGGGATAGACCAGTGGGCCACAAGCCCTCCCACCGCCACCTACCCCCTGGTGGCGGGGTGCAAGCTTGTGGGGCCCACATGCACCCCCTCCACTCATTCCAGCTCTCAGCCTCTTCTTCCACCTCCAGAAAAAATTGTTTCGCAGCTCAAACCCGCGTTCTTGCTCATTTGGGTGTGATTTTCGATCTCCTTGCTCAAAGCACCATTCTCCGAACCGTTTTGAGGAAATTACTCCTTGGTAAGTGACTCCTCCATTGGTCCAATTAGTTTTTGCTCTAGTGCTTTATCCTTCGCGAATTCTTGCTACCTTGGTGACCCTGTTCTTGAGCTATAAATGTTGATTTTAGCTGGTCCCAAGTACTTTTAGCGCGTGATACGGTCTCTAGGCACTAGTAGGAGTAGTTTCTACAAGTTGGATTAATCCTTATTCATTTTTCTTTCGAAGTCTCTAAAAAAACTTTCAGAATTTTTCAGAGCTAGAAAAAGGAAAAGATGAGGAGGTTCTTGAGAGGCTCTTCAAGCCGTAACCACAAGGAGAATGAGAAGAATCACCCCAAGTACGTAGTCCCTCGAGTCACAGAAGTTCGAGCGTGCGAGTGGCCAAGTGATGAATTTTTGCGCGCCGCTGGACTTTATGAAGACTTTTATTACTTGGTGGAGAACGCAGGTCTTACTGCGTTTGTTGAAGATAAGTGCCCACAATATCTCCTCCTCACCAATATTTCCGTTCAAAGCTTCAACTTTTATCCGAGGAAGAATCCTCCCATGGTTGAGTTCATGATATACGATGTCCCCCAGTGCATGACGCTGCAGGATTTTTGCAATGTATGCAAATTACCTTATGTTGGGGATATCCGTGACCCTCGTCCATGGGACTTGGAGGATTTCATTGGTTCTATTGCTGTCGGAGAGGAGAGAGGAGTGTCTCGCGCTAGAATTGCTAGCATACATTTTCCTGTGCTTCGGTACTTCTCACTATTTGTGGGAAAATGTTTGATTGGCCGTGGGGAGGCTGGATCACTTAGTTCTCCAGACCTTGCGGTTCTACGCGAAGGCCTTTATAACGATAAGACTTCTAGTTTGGGCGCTATAGTAGCTCAACGGTTGAACCTGAACCATTCTAAAGGTGTTGTCTATGGAGGTATCTATGCTACCCATCTTGCCAGACACTTTGAGATACCGATTAGACTAGGAGAGGAAGGAGAGATGCTTCTCCTTGAGAGATATCTGGATTATGACAGCATGGTTTGCCATGATTTTCTGGATAGAGATGCTAGTAGATGGATGATTTATAATCTAGTGTTTAGTCAGGGTACTCGAGAGACTATTACTTTGCCTGCTCCTTCTTTGTTCGATCTTCATGCAGGCAGGTACACTATTATGCTCGCGGACATCTACGCATATTGGGGCTTGGCCCAACCACAGGCCTCCGTGCCCGAGCCGCCAGTCGAGTACCAGACGCCAGTTTATCAGTGGGAGCCAGAGGAGCTCACACAGCACTGGCATCCACAGTCTGCTCCGGAGTATCCTGGAGCTGGTTATTTCCCACCTTGGGAGTAGACCAAGCTAGGCCAAAAGACTAAGCTTGGGGGAGTACGTGTTCTCACCGACTTTACATTTATGCTTATGCTTTCACTTTGTTAGCCGATGTTTACACTTTGCCACTGTATTATTCATGCTAGTTTCTTTTTGTTTTCTTGTTTTCTTGTTTTGTGTCCTTCTGAGAAAACCCAAAAAGATTTTTCTTTCTTCTTTTGCTTGTTGGGAGCTTTCCCGTGTAAATAGTTTTCTTTTTCTTTGTGTCAAGGTAAAAGATATTGTTTACAATGTTTATTGGTTCTTGCATGCTTACCTGTTTAGCTTTCAAAGAGCCATGTTACTTTGTCTTCTCCTTTGTGTTTGCCTGCAGATTCAGCTTAGTCCAATGCGCTTATTATCGTTTCCATCGTTTGATCGTGCAAATGAAAGGCAACAATGACGATATATGATGAAGTGACTGAGACTAAAAAGCTGGTATGAACTCTATCTATTTTGTTTTTGTAAATATGACTAGCTTGTCGACCTAGATTTAGCTTTGTTGTGAGAGAACCATGTTTGCAATGACAACTTAGAGATCATAGTTTCTGATGCCATGCTTATTTAGCTGAGAGCTTATAATGGTTTGTCTTGAATGCCAACATAGATTTTGAGATGAATATGATGTAGTATGATAGGATGGTATTCTCCTTTGAATGTTTCAAGTGGCTTGACTTGGTGCATGTTCATGCATGTAGTTGAAACAAAATCAACATAGCCTCTGTGATGTTCGTATTCATGGTGATTTATATCCTGTTCATGCTTGCATTCAATGTCAGTCAAACTCATTGCATCTTGATGACTGTTGTCGCTCTCTAGTTGGTCGCTTCCCAGTCTTTTGCTAGCCTTCACTTGTACTAAGCGGGAATACTACTTGTGCATCCACTCCCATAAACCCAAAAGTTTTTCCATGAGAGTCCACCATACCTACCTATTTGCGGTATCTACCTGCCGTTCCAAGTAAATTTGCATGTGCCATTCTCTAAACCTTCAAGAAATAATATGTTTTGCATGCCCGGACCGCTCATGTGGTGACAGAGGGCTATTGGTATCTTCCATGCTAGGAGTGTTATCCTCGACATGTGTTTATTCACAATCATTCACGAGAAAGGGGCCGGTATTTGGAATGCCCAGTTCCACGCTTAAATCGAAAACATAATTGTAAAACAAGACTCCCCCCGGATTGATGTTAGTATGGACGGTACCCGAGGATTCGGTTAGCCGTGGAGTGTGATTGATTGGTGGTGGGGGAGTTAAAACTTTACTTTTCTGTTTGGGAACCGCCTATAGCATGATTAGCATGGAAGATATTGAGAACTCTTGGTCATTGCGTTGACAATGAAAGCATGCCACCCAAAATTATTATCTCTGTTTTCAAAGCTTGAGCTCTGGCATCTTTGCAAATCAATGCTTCCCTCTACGAAGGGTCTGTCTATTTATTTTCCTGTTGAGTCATCCTCCTCTTATATAAGCACCAATTAGAGAGCACCTCTGTCATTTTTATGCTTTGCTTTTGATTGATATTGAGTATGACTATGACTGGATCTTCGTTGCTATGAATTACAATGTTTAGTCAGCCCTTGATCTTTGAAAGTGCTCTGCATTTATGTTTTGCGGTCTCAGAAAGAGCTAGCGAGATACCACCTATTCATATTGCTTCATGCTTGTTTTGATTGAAGTGTTGGTATTTGAAACTCATTATTATTTGCTCGTTAGCTGATTATGCCATTGATATTAGTTTACCGTGAGACCTTTGTGTCATTTTCTTTTGTGGTTAACTTGTGATCTTGCTGAAATTCTGGTTATGAGTTAGACATAGTTGCAACAAAGTTTTTCTTTCTCTCTCAGTTTGTCAACTGAGTTGCTTGAGGACAAGCAAGGTTTTAAGCTTGGGAGAGTTGATACGTCTCCATCGTATCTACTTTTCCAAACTCTTTTGCCCTTGTTTTGGACTCTAATTTGCATGATTTGAATGGAACTAACCTGGACTGACGCTGTTTTCAGCAGAATTGCCTTGGTGTTATTTTTGTGCAGAAATCAAAGTTTTCCAAACGTCCTGAAAATTTACGGGGAGCAGTTTTGGAAAATATCAAAAATATTTGCGCCAAGCTCCACCTCAGGGGGTAGGCCAGAGGGCCACAAGCCCCTGCTCCGCCACCACCCCCTGGTGGCGGTGGGCAGGCTTGTGGGGCCCACACGGCCCTGCCGCCCCCAACTCCAGCTCTATAAGTTGCCTTTCGTCCCAGAAAAAAATAAAAAGAGAAGTTTTCGTCGCGTTTTCGATACGGAGGCGCCGCCACCACCTGTTCTTCATCTGGAGGGCAGATCTGGAGTCCGTCTTGGGCTCCGGAGAGGGGAAATCTTCGCCACCGTCATCATCAACCTTCTTCCCTCTCCAATTCCATGAAGCTCTTCGTCGTTCATGAGTAATGTATTCGTAGGCTCGCTGGGCGGTGATGAGTAGGATGAGATCTATCATGTAATCGAGTTAGTTTTGATGGGGATTGATCCCTAGTATCCATTATGTTCTGAGATTGATGTTGCTACTACTTTGCCATGCTTAATGCTTGTCACTAGGGCTAGAGTGCCATGATTTCAGATCTGAAATTATTATGTTGTCACCAATATATGTGTGTTTTAGATCCGATCTTGCAAGTTGTAGTTACCTACTATGTGTTATGATCCGGCAACCCCGGAGTGACAATAACCGGAACCACTCCCGGTGATGACCATAGTTTGAGGAGTTCATGTGTTCACCAAGTGCTAATGCGTTGGTCCGGTTCTTTATTAAAAGGAGAACCTTAATATCCCGTAGTTTCCTTTTGGACCCCGCTGCCACGGGAGGGATGGACAATAGATGTCATGCAAGTTCTTTTCCCTAAGCACGTATGACGACACACGGAATGCATGCCTACATCACATTGACGAACGGGAGCTAGCCATATATCTCTCCGTGTTATAGCTATTGCATGATGAATATCATCCAAACAAATCACCGACCCATTGCCTACGAGTTTGTCCTACTACTACTGTTACTTGTCTTGCTCTGCTGTTGCTGCTACTGTTGCTACTGCTGTTACTTGTCTTGCTATGCTGCTTCTACTACTGTTGCTACCGTTGTTACTTGTTTTGCTCTGCTGCTACTTGCTACTGCTGTCACTACTGCTGTTCCTTTCCACTGCTATTGCTCGTTACAGTGTCATTACTCGTTACTACTGTGCTTGCAGATACTAATCTTTCAGGTGTGGTTGAATCTGACAAATTCAGCTGCTAATACTTGAGAGTATACTCTCACCTCCTGTGGCTTATCAACAAATTGGGTCGAATACTCTACCCTTGAAAACTGCTGCGAACCCACGCGCTGGTGGGCCATCAACAATATTCTTCTAGTTTCATTGCCGGGGAGTGCTAGCAGCATTCTTCTGGTGCCGTTGCAGGAGAAGGTTTGTTGTCATCAGCATTCGTCTAGCTAACGCCAGAGATTGCAAATCACCATACCACTCTGGTGTGGAGCGTGCCCTTGTGGACCTTCGCGGTTTAGTAGTAACTTGATCTGAAGCTTCATGATCATTATCATTAACTTCCTCTTCAGTTGGTGCAGGCGCCACATGAACAATTTTCCGCGCTGCGCTACTTTCCTGTTCGAGAGGGGGTGTAATTACCTCATCAAGTTCTACCTTCCTCCCACTTACTTCTTTCGAGAGAAACTCTTTCTCTAGAAAGGATCCGTTCTTGGCAACAAAGGTTTTAACTTCGGATCTAAGATAGAAGGTATACCCAATAGTTTCCTTAGGGTATCCTATGAATACGCATTTCTCCGCTTTGGGTTCGAGCTTTTCTGGTTGAAGTTTCTTCACATAAGCATCGCAACCCCAAACTTTAAGAAACGATAACTTAGGTTTCTTGCAAAACCATAGTTCATACGGTGTCGTCTCAACGAATTTAGACGGTGCCCTATTTAAAGTGAATGCTGCAGTTTCTAATGCGTATCCCCAAAATGATAGCGGTAAGTCGGTAAGAGACATCATAGATCATACCATATCTAATAAAGTGCGATTACGACGTTCAGACACTCCGTTGCATTCCGGTGTGCCAGGCGGCGTCAGTTGTGAAACGATTCCACACTTCCTTAGGTGTGTGCCAAACTCGTGACTCAAATATTCTCCTCCACGATCAGATCGTAGAAACTTAATTTTTCTGTCACGTTGATTCTCGACCTCACTCTGAAATTCCTTGAAGTTTTCAAACGCCTCAGATTTGTGCTTCATCAAGTAGATATACTCATACATACTCAAATCATCGGTGAGAGTGAGAACATAATGATAGCCACCGCGAGCTTCAACGTTCATTGGACCACACACATCAGTATGTATTATTTCCAATAAGTCGGTTGCTCTCTCCATTATTCCTGAGAATGGAGTCTTAGTCATCTTGCCCATGAGGCATGGTTCGCATGTGTCAAATGATTCAAAGTCAAGAGACTCTAATAGTCCATCAGTATGGAGCTCCTTCATGCGCTTAACACCGATATGACCAAGGCGGCAGTGCCACAAGTATCTGGGACTATCATTATCAACTTTACATCTTTTGGTACTCACACTATGAATATGTGTAACATCACGATCGAGATCCATCAAGAATAAACCATTCACCAGCGGAGCATGACCATAAAACATATCACTCATATAAATAGAACAACCATTATTCTCTGACTTAAATGAGTAGCCGTCTCGCATTAAGCAAGACCCTGATACAATATTCATGCTCAAAGCTGGTACTAAATAACAATTATTAAGGTTTAAAACTAATCCCGACGGTAGATGTAGAGGTAGCGTGCCGACGGCGATCACATCGACCTTGGAGCCATTCCCGACTCGCATCGTCACCTCGTCCTTGGCGAGTCTCCGCTTATTCCGCAGTTCCTGCTTTGAGTTGCAAATGTGAGCAACAGCACCGGTATCAAATACCCAGGAGCTACAACGAGCGCTGGTAAGGTACACATCAATAACATGTATATCACATATACCTTTAATGTTGCCGGCCTTCTTGTCCGCTAAGTATTTGGGGCAGTTCCGCTTCCAGTGACCTTTTCCCTTGCAATAGAAGCACTCAGTCTCAGGCTTGGGTCCATTCTTTTTCTTCTTCCCGTCATCTGGCTTACCGGGCGCGGCAACGGCTTTGCCGTCTTTCTTGAATTTCTTCTTACCCTTGCCCTTCTTGAAACTAGTGGTCTTGTTGACCATCAACACTTGATGCTCTTTCTTGATTTCTACTTTTGCAGACTTGAGCATCGAGTACAACTCGGGATGGTCTTCTCCATCCCTTGCATGTTGTAGTTCAGCACAAAACCTTTGTAACTTGGTGGGAGAGACTGGAGGATTCTGTCAATTATAGCATCATCCGGAAGTTCGACTCCAAGTGAAGTCAGACGACCGTGTAACCGAGACATTTTGAGTATGTGCTCACTGACAGAACTGTTTTCCTCCATCTTACAACTAAAGAACTTGTCGGAGACTTCATATCTCTCGACACGGGCATGAGCTTGAAAAACTAGTTTAAGCTCTTGGAACATCTCATATGCACCGTGTTGCTCAAAACGCCTTTGGAGCCCCGTTTCCAAACTGTATAACATGCCACACCTAACTAGAGAGTAGTCATCACTCCGCGTTTGCCAGATGTTCAGAATGTCCTGGGCTGCTGCGGGAGCGGGAGGGTCACCTAGCGGCGCATCAAGGACATAAGCCTTTTTAGCTGCTTCAAGGATGAGCTTCAAGTTGCGAACCCAGTCCGCATAGTTGCTACCATAATCTTTCAGCTTGTTTTTCTCTAGGATTGCGTTGAAATTGAGGTTGACGTTGGCCATCTACAATATTTATAAAGACAACTTTTAGACTAAGTTCATGACAATTAAGTTCATTTAATCAAATTAAGTATGAACTCCCACTTAAATCGACATCCCTCTAGTCATCTAAGTGATACATGATCCATGTTGACTAACCCGTGTCCGATCATCACGTGAGACGGACTAGTCACCATGGTGAGCAACTTCATGCTGATCGTATTCAACCATACGACTCATGTTCGACCTTTCGGTTTCTTGTATTCGAGGTCATGTCTGTACATGCTAAGCGCGTCGAGTCAACCTAGGTGTTTCGCGTGTGTAAATCTGGCTTACACCTATTGTATGCGAACGTTAGAATCTATTACACCCGATCATCACGTGGTGCTTCGAGACAACGATCCTTCGCAACGGTGCACACTTAGGGGAATATGTTCTCGAAATTTTAAGAGGGATCAACTTATTATGCTACCATCGTTCTAAGCAATAAGATGAAAACATGATAAACATCACAATGCAATCATATAGTGACATGATATGTCCATTATCATCTTTGGTCTTTCGATCTCCATCTTCAGGCATCACATGATCATCATTGTCACCGGCGTGACACCATGATCTCCATCGTCATGATCTCCATCACCGTGTCTCCGTGAAGTCGTCATGCCAACTACTACTATCACTACTACTATGGCTAACCGTTAGCAATGAAGTAAAAGTAGTAAGCACATGGCGTTGCATCTCATACAATAAATTAAGACAACTCCTAGGGCTCCTGCCAGTTGTCATACTCATCGACATGCAAGTCGTGGAACCTATTACAATAACATGATCATCTCATACATCATACATGCAACATCACAACTTTGGCCATATCACATCACATGCCAAACCCTGCAAAAACAAGTTAGACGTCCTCTAATTGTTGTTGCAAGTTTTACATGGTTGATTTGGGTTTCTAGCAAGAACGCTTTCTTACCTACGTGATAGCCACAACGATGATATGCCAACGCTATTTACCCTTCATAAGGACCCTTTTCATCAAATCCAATCCGACTAGAGTAGGAGAGACAGACACCCGCTAGCCACCTTTATGCACAGTGTGCATGTCTGTCGGTGGAACCAGTCTCACGTAAGTGTACGTGTAATGTCGGTCCGGGCCACTTCATCCCACAATACCGCCGGAAAAGAATAAGACTAGTAGCGGCAAGCAATTGACAAATCATCGCCCACAACCTTTTGTGTTCTACTCGTGCATAGAATCTACGCACAGAAAACCTGGCTCGGATGCCAGTGTTGGGTAACGTAGCATAAATTCAAAATTTTCCTACGCATATTCAGATCTTCCTATGGAGAGACCAGCAACGAGAGAGGGGTGAGTGCATCTTCATACCTTTGAAGATCGCTAAGCGGAAGCGTTTCTAGAACGTGGTTGATGGAGTCGTACTCGCGGCGATTGAGATCGCGGTGTGATTCCGATCTAGTGCCGAACCACGGCACCTCCACGTTCAACACACGTGCAGCCCGGTGACCTCTCCTGCACCTTGATCCAGCAAGGAGGAGGGAGAGGTTGGGGAAGATCTCCAGTAGCACGACAGCGTGGTGTCGATGGAGAGACGAGGTCTCCCGGCACGGCTTTGTCAAGAACCGTGGGAGAGGAGGAAGAAGGGGGCAGGGCTGCGCCGAGGGAGATGGAAAACTGTGTGTCAAACAGCCCCAAAACCCCCACTATATATCGGAGGAGGGGAGGGGGGGTTCCACCCCTAGGGTTCCCACCCTAGGTGCTGCGGCAGCCCCCCAGATGGGAGGTGCGGCGGCCAGGGGAGGGGGTGGCGCACCCCTAGGTGGGCCTAAGGCCCACCATCGCCTAGGGTTCCCCCCCCTCTCCACCTCCTGCGCCTTGGGCCTCCTTGTGGGAGGCGCACCAGCCCACTTTGGGCTGGTTGCCCTCCCTCTTTTGGCCCATGCTACCTCTTGGGGCTGGTGGCCCCTCCCGGTGGACCCCGGGACCATTACCGGTGGTCCCGGTACATTACCGGTGACGCCCGAAATATTTCCGGTGTCCAAAACCATCCATCCTATATATCAATCTTTACCTCCGGACCATTCCGGATCTCCTCGTGACGTCCGGGATCTCATGCGGGACTCCGAACAACTTTCAGTAACCTCGTATAACAATTCCTTATAACCCTAGTGTCATCGAACCTTAAGTGTGTAGACCCTACGGGTTCGGGAGACACGCACACATGACCGAGACACCTCTCCGGCCAATAACCACCAGCGGGGTCTGGATACCCATGGTGGCTCCCACTGGCTCCACGATAATCTCATCGGATGAACCACGATGTCAAGGATTCAATCAATCCTGTATAAAATTCCCTTTGTCTATCGGTATAGAACTTGCCCGAGATTCGATCATCGGTATACCTATACCTTGTTCAATCTCGTTACCGGTAAGTCTCTTTACTCGTTCCGTAGCACGTCATCATGTGACTAACTTCTTAGTCACATTGAGCTCATGATGATGTTCCACCAAGTGGGCCTAGAGATACCTCTCCGTCACGCCGTGTGACAAATCCCGATCTCGATTCGTACCAACCCAACAGACACTTTCAGAGGTACCCGTGGTGCACCTTTATAGTCACCCAGTTACGTTGTGACATTTGATACACCCAAAGCACTCCTACGGTATCTGGGAGTTGCACAATCTCGCGGTCGAAGGAAAAGACACTTGACATTAGAAAAGCTTTAGCATACGAACAATACGATCTAGTGCTATGCTTAGGATTGGGTCTTGTCCATCACATCATTCTCCTAATGATGTGATCCCGTTATCAATGACATCTAATGCCCATGACCAGGAAACCATGATCATATATTGACTAACGAGCTAGCCGACTAGAGGCTTACTAGGGACACATTGTGATCTATTTATTCACACATGTATTACTGTTTCCTGTTAATACAATTATAGCATGAACAATAGACGATTATCATGAACAAGGAAATATGATAATAAACATTTTATTATTGCCTCCAGGGCATATTTCCAACAAAAGTTCCATCAGGTCGACAAGGTAAGAAATAGCCGACCGCCACCTTCAATGTTAGGTTATGGCATTTCGCAATTAGCTCGCAATGTTCCCTGTCTGTGATACCATCCACGGGGTAGCGAGGAGCCGTGATATCAGGCTGAACGAGCTCAGTCGAAGCCACACTGCTTTTCCACGTAGATGGTGGGGTAGCTTTGTGGGCAATAAAGAAAAAGGATCTTCGTGCTACTGACAAGCTCGCTGACTCGTATATGCCTCTAGTTTCTTCTCTTGCAGTGATAATATTTCTTCCATCCTCTGCATCTGGTGTGCTTCCTCTTTCTTCTTTCTCCCTCGGCTTCTATAACCAGTGCTCTCCGGAAACCCATACTTCCACGGAGTGGAGGCTGATGTGGCTCATGTTCGTCGAGGGTGTTCAGGATTCCCGAGGGCCTTTGACAGCTCGTCCTTCTTTGTGTCGGGATGGAACCTCCCTTCATGCACTTCCTTGATTGCTTCGATATTCTTTAATACGGGTGTTTCTAGTTGAGCTTTCGTGAAAACACACTTCCCTGTTACTGGGTTCAAAGCTCCCCCATGACCAAAGATCCAAGTCCTTGACCGATCGGGCCAGTGCAATGTTGTTGGCTGGACCCCTTTATCAAGCAAGTCGTTCTCACCTTTGTCCCACGTTGTCCGAGCAACCTCGTAGCCACCTGACCCCGTAACATGGTGATACTTCTTCTTTGCAGCATTTTGCTTATTTACCTGTGACCTTTGCTTCGCTTTCTCCGATTTCTTGTACGCCACAAATGCGGGCAAGTGATCTTTTAACTTCGCATATTGACCGCTGAATTCTGGAGTCTCGTCTTTCTCGACAAACACGTTCAATATTTTCCTCCACTTCTTGAATACTTATGCCATCTTCTTAAGAGAAAACACCTTGACTTTTCGCTATATAACTAGGTTATTTGGATCCTGCTCTCACGGTAGGCTGTAATTTGTCATGAGCAAGTTCCAAATCTTATCTTTTTGTTTATCATCGACAGAAGAAACTTCATCGTCCTTCTTCTTATTCCATTCTTCGATGCTGATTAGTACAGTGTCCCTAACAATAACTTTGCACTGATATATAAATTTTTCTTTGCTCCGCTTGGGAGCAATCGGTTGGCCATCTGGAGCGACTTCTTCAATCGTGAACCTTTCATCCTGGACCAACCTTTTTTTCGGGCCTCGTCTCCTTACAGAAGTTTGGCTCGATCCGGAGGGCTGAAAGAAGAAAGAAGTGTTAATATATGTACATACACAACAATTAATGCATCTAGTCAGGAGAGGCTTAATTAATATATATATATACCTCGTGAGACTTTGCAACAGTTAAGGCTCCAACACCGACGGAGCCGTCATCTCCTCCCAACTCCATTTGATCATCGGAGCCGTCATGTCATCCCTCCTCCATTCCATCGATGTCATTGAGATATGACAAGGTGATATCATCACCTCCTTCGCGGATTATATCCCCCAACAACTATTCTTTTTCTAAGTCTCTGTCCATAGTTTCTGCAAATATTACAACATGGAAATATACAACCTTGAGAGATGGATTAGTGGCAAACATAGACCTAATCACAACAAGAAATCATATGCATATGAGAAATGGATAGTGGAAAACATCATGGAAAGTTGACAAGTTTCATAACAATCAGTTTTATATGATCGTCGAGGACTCCTCCCCCCTCATGTCTGATGAGTCGTCCTATCTTTCGGGAGAGGATACTTTGCGAACCGCATCTCTCATGCATGTCCGACGTGCAAATCATGTTTTCACATGCCTCAGAATAAAAGTTATCGGGGTTATATTTTAACGACCCATCCCCCTCATGTTGAAGTTATCAGGGTTATGCTTTAACGACCCCCTCTCTCATGTTTACATATGCCTCAAAATCAAAGTTATCGGGGTTATGTTTTAACGACCAGATGAATACACGATTTATACACATTATGCAATCATGTCTAGTTGAAGTAACAACAGTTCATATTTTTTTGTCAATTAACAAATTCTGGCAAATAAAATGGATAAAATGTAAACGCGGCTAGACATCTCCACTATAAAGAAGTGGAAAATCATATCATCTCTGCCTGCATATCAAATTTCTAGACCAAAAATTTGGTTATAGCAGGAAAGCACAAATAATCCAGTAATAGCAAGTGCATCTAAGCAGGGGCGCGGGGTGAGGAGCGACGATGTAGGGGCGTAGGACGCGACGAGGAGCGGCGGCGGCGGGGCATGGTGCGGCGAGGATGCGCGCGCGTCGGGTCATGGCCCGACGAGGGCGTGCGCGCGTCGGTGCAGGGCGCGACGAGGGTGTCGGCGAGGGGCAGGGCATAGCGGCAGCCTGGCGGCATCGGGGGCATGGCACAGTGAGGGTGTCGTTGAGGGCATCGACGAGGGGCAGGGCATAGCGGCACACTGCAGCGTCAGGGCAGATCTCAGAAGGAAGAAGGTTTGTGTATTTCCAAGTGCTGCTTATGTACCCCAACCTTTAGTCTGAGGTGGAAGGGTTGGGCTCCCTCCCTTTTGGCTGGCAAATTTCACCTTTAGTCCCAGTTGGTGGCTCCAACCGGGATTACTGGGGTTCTTTAGTCCCGGTTGGAGCCACCAAACGGGACTAAAGGTCTGGTACTGGCACCGCCAAGGTGCGGTGGAAGTTTAGTCCCACCTCATCAAGCGAAGGCCACTCGCAACGGTTTATAAGCCCAGTTGCGGCTACCGCCCCGAGCTCCTCTCTAAAGCACGCAGTAAATGCCTAATTTTCATCTCTGCACTGTTGGGCGTACTTGCCCCGCGGGCCTGCATCCTGACCCATGTGTAGATGGGTTTCTAGTCGTATGCACGCCGTGGTGGCCTAGTAGGCAGACATTTTTTTATGTTACTTTTTTGGTATTAAAGTTTTTAACAAAAAATACTTTACGGAAATTCTTGTTGGTATTAAACTTTTTAACAAAAAATACTTTGATAATTTTAGTTGAATAAATTTTATATAATTTTAAGTTAATATTATTTTGATCATAACTAGAGGTTATCAAAGCTTTTTAGTTAATTCTTTTTGCTATTGAAAAATATTGTAGTTTTGTTTTAGTTGATCATAACGAAATATTTTAATTGATTCTTTTTGCTATTAGAGTTTTATAAAAGCTTTTTATTTGATTATTTTAACGATTTTTTTTGAGCTAAATGATCCTGAAATTGAAAAGCACTATAAATGAACTCTGAAAAGATTGAAACTTGGCATGGTATCATAATTTCACCCACATAGCATGTGCTAAAAAGTTGAGACGGTTACGGCAAAAACTGGATACACTTCGTGTACAAACTAGACAATCTATTTCGAAGTATCACTGTTCCGCACAAAACTCATCTATTACAAAGGGATTTCACTTTTTTAACATATTTTAACTCCATACTTTTTCTGCGTTCAGTATGCACCATTCAAAGTCACATCATCAATTTTCAACCCATTTCTGACTTCATTTGCTATTTTTTATGCATTTAATGATTGTTTTGAGCTAAATGGCCCTGAAATTGAAAAACAGTACAAATGAAGTGTGAAAAGGTTGAAACTTGGCATGGTATCATAATTTGAACCACATTGCATGTGCTAAAAAGTTGAGAGGGTTACGGCAAAACTGGATGCACTTCATGTACAAACTGGACAATCTATTTCAAAGTATGAGGGTTTCACACGAAAACTCATCTATTACAAAGGGATTTCATTTTTTAACATATCTTAACTCCAAACTTTTTGTGAGTTTAGTATGCACCATTCAAAGCCACATTATCAATTTTCAACCCTTTTCTGACTTCATTTGCTATTTTTCATGCATTTAATGATTTTTGAGCTAAATGACCCTGTAATTGAAAATCACTATAATGAACTCTGAAAAGGTTGAAACTTGGCATGGTATCATAATTTCACTCACATAGTATATGCTGAAAATTTGAGAGGGTTACGATAAAAACTGGATGCACTTCGTGTACAAACTGGACAATCTCTTTCGAAGTATGAGGGTTTCACATGAAAGCTCTCCTATTACAAAGGGATTTCATTTTTTACATATTTTAACTCCAGATTTTTTGAGCATTCAATATGCACCATTCAAAGCCACATCATCAATTTTCAACCCTTTTTTGACTTCATTTGCTATTTTTCATGCATTTAATATTTTTTTGAGCTAAATGACCTTGAAATTGAAAAGCACTACAAATGAACTCTGAAAAGGTTGAAACTTGGCATGGCATCATAATTTCACCCACATAGCATGTGCTAAAAGGTTGAGAGGGTTACGACAAAAACTGGATGCACTTCGTGTACAAACTAGACAATCTCCTTTGAAGTATCAAGGTTTCGGACGAAAACTCATCTATTACAATGGGATTTCATTTTTTGACATGTAACTGAAGTGATATTGTAGATCAAAGCTTGGATAATCTTATTGATTACTGCCGTAACCATGGATAATCTTCACCGTTTAACAGGATGCTTGGGTCAATCTTCACTTTGAAGGGAGGAATTTCATGAAACTTTTCATAATATTCTAACATGGTTGTCTTGTTCTCTACTCCCACGATGTTTCTCTTCCCTGAAAGAGCTATGTGGCACTTTTGCTCATTGTATGATGTATTAGCTTCCTTATTTGTTATTTTTCTCGGTTTGGTAGACATGTCCTTCACATAGAAAACCTGTGCCACATCATTGGCTAGGACGAATGGTTTGTGTGTGTACCCAAGATTGTTGAGATACACTATTGTCATTTCGTACTGCGGGTCTATCAGTACCCGTCTCCTGATAGTTTGACCCGTTTGCATTGAAACAAAGGGACCTTAAAACCACGTCCATAGTAAAGTTCCCATATGTCCACTATGTAACCAGAATATGTGTCCTTTTCCCTATTGGTGTTTGCTGCATCAAGGAAGACACTACTGTTTTGATTGGTGCTCTTTTTGCCTTGGGCAATCATGTAAGATGTACTCCCATTTATCTCGTACCCTTGGAAAGTCAATACAGTCGAAGATGGTGTCCTGACCAACAAGTACAGGTCATCTCCAACAATGTTGTTACCCATGAGATGTGTTTGCAACCAACCGCCAAAAGTCCCGATGCGTTCACGTGTAGTCCATTCGTCAGACCGCTCCGGGTGTTTGGAGCATAGAATATTCTTGTGTTCATTGATATACGGGGTCACTAAGGTAGAATTCTATAGAACTGTGTAGTGTGCTTGCACCCAAGAATGCCCGTCCCTACATATTATTGAGTTTCGTCCTAGCATGCCTTTTCCACTCAGTCACCCCTCATGCCCTCATTGAGGGACACCAACCGGCTTAATGGTAGGAATAAAGTCAACACAAAACCCAATGACCTCCTCTCTTTCATGGCCCTTGGAGATGCTTCCCTCATGCCTAGAACGGTTACGGACATATTTCTTTAAGAATCCCATGAACTTCTCAAAGGGGAACATATTGTGTAGAAATACAGGACCCAGAATGGCAATCTCGTCGACTAGGTGAACTAGGACATGTGTCATAATATTCAAGAAGGATGGTGGGAACACTGACTCAAAATTGACATGACATTGGACCAAATCATTTGTAACCTTGGTAGGATTTCTGGATCGATTACCTTCTAAGAAAAGGAATTAAGGAATGCACATAGCTTCAAAATAGGTAGTCGAATATTTTTTGGTAGAAGCCCCCTCAATGCAACCGGAAGCGGTTGGGTCATAATCACGTGGTAGTCATGAGACTTTAGGTTCTGAAATTTTTTCTCGGTCATATTTATTATTCCCTTTATATTCGACGAGAAGACAGACGAGACCTTGATACTCATGAGGCATTCAAAAAAGATTTCCTGCTCTGCTTTGGTAAGAGCAAGCTGGCAGGACCTTGATACTGCTTTGGATGCATGTCGTCTTTTTCATTCATATGTTGTTGGTCCTCCCGTGCCTCCTGTGTATATTTTTTCTTCCCATACACGTCCAAGAATTATAGCAAGTTCACGCAAACATTCTTCGTCACGTGCATCACGTCGATTGCAGAGCGGGCCTCTAGGTCTGTCCAATAAGGTAGGTCCAAAAATATAGTTTTATTCTTCCACATGGGTGTGTGTCCCTCAGCGTCATTTGGAACAAATTGTCCGCCAGGACCCATTCCAAAGATTACATGTAAATCCTTGACCATATCAAATATAACATCACTTGTACGAAGGACAGGCTTCTTCTGGTGATCTGCCTCACCTTTGCATTGCTTGACTTTCTTTCTTAAGTGATGCATGCCCGGAAGAAATCGACGATGTACAAGGTACACATTCTTCTTACATTTGTCCAAATGTATATTTTCAGTCTCATCTGAACACTGTGTGAATGCGTGGTATCCCTTGGTTGTCTGTCCTGAAAGGTTACTAAGAGCAGGCTAATCATTGATGGTTACAAACAGCAACACTCGTAGGTCAAATTCCTATTTTTTGTGCTCATCCCACACATGTACACCTTTTTTATCGCACAGCTATAAATTTTTTCAACTAATGGACTTAGGTACACATCAATGTCGTTGCCGGGTTGCTTAGGGCCTTGGATGAGCACTGACATCATAATGAACTTACGCTTCATGCACAACCAAGGAGGAAGGTTATAGATGCATAGATTTACATGCCAGGTGCTACGATTGCTGTTGTGCTCCCAAAAAGGATTAATGCCACCTGCACTTAAACCAAACCATACGTTCCTTGTGTCATCTGCAAAATCCCGCCATTTTCTCTTGATTTCTATCCACTACGACTCATCGGCGGGTACTCTCAACATCCCGTCTTTCTTACGGCCTTCTCGGTGCCATCGCAACAACTTGGCATGCTCTTTGTTTCTAAACACACGTTTCAACCGTGGTATTATAGGAGCATACCACATCACCTTGGCAGGAACCCTCTTCCTGTGGCGCTAGCTCTCAACATCACCAGGGTCATCTCGTATGATCTTATTCCGCAATGCACCGCATATCGGGCATGCATTCAAATTCTCGTACTACTCACCGCGGTAGAGGATGCAGTCATTAGGGCATGCATGTATCTTCTGTGCTTCTAATCCTAGAGGGCAGAGAACCTTCTTTGCTTCGTACGTACTATCAGGCAATTCCTATCCTTTGGAAGCTTATTCTTCATTATTTTCAGTAGCTTCTTAAATAGCTTGTCAGGTACACCATTCTCTACCTTCCATTTCAGCAATTCCAGTGTGGCACCGAGCTTTGTGTTGCCATCTTTGCAATTTGGGTACAAACCTTTTTTGTGATCCTCTAACATGTGATCGAACTTCAACTTCTCACTTTCACTTTCACATTCTCTCTATGCATCAACAATCACTCGGCGAAGATCATCATCAGCGGGCGATGATACGTCTCCATC
Source organism: Hordeum vulgare subsp. vulgare (assembly GCF_904849725.1). Taxonomy (NCBI): domain Eukaryota; kingdom Viridiplantae; phylum Streptophyta; class Magnoliopsida; order Poales; family Poaceae; genus Hordeum; species Hordeum vulgare. The sequence continues at coordinate 650,434,337 of NC_058519.1, forward strand.
GTATCTACTTTTCCAAACTCTTTTGCCCTTGTTTTGGACTCTAATTTGCATGATTTGAATGGAACTAACCCAGACTGACGCTGTTTTCAGCACAATTGCCATGGTGTTGTTTTTGTACAGAAATGAAAGTTCTCGGAACGTCCTGAAAATTTACGGAGAATATTTCTGGAAACTATGAAAAACACCTGCGCAAAGATCCACCGCAGGGGACGGGCCAGTGGGCCACAAGCCCTGACGCCGCGACCTCCCCTGGCCGTGACAACCAAGCTTGTGGGGCCCACGTGGCTCTGCCGCCCCCAACTCCAGCGCTATTTATTCCCTTTCGTCCCGGAAAAATCAAGAGAGAAGATTTCATCGCGTTTGCGATACGAAGGCGCTGCCACATCCTGTTCTTCATCTCGGGGGCAGATCCGGAGTCCGTTTTGGGCTCCAGATCAAGGAGATCGTCGCCATCGTCATCATCAACCTTCTTCCCTCTCCAATTCCAAGAAGCTCTTCATCGTTCGTGAGTAATCTATTCATAGGCTCGCTGGGCGGTGATGAGTAGGATGAGATCTATCATGTAATCGAGTTAGTTTTGACGGGGATTGATCCCTAGTATCCACTATGTTCTGAGATTGATGTTGCTACTACTTTGCCATGCTTAATGCTTGTCACTAGGGCCCGAGTGCCATGATTTTAGATCTCAAATTATTATGTTGTCACCAATATATGCGTGTTTTAGATCCGATCTTGCAAGTTGTAGTTACCTACTATGTGTTATGACCCGGCAACCCCGGAGTGACAATAACCGGAACCACTCCCGGTGATGACCATAGTTTGAGGAGTTCATGTGTTCACCAAGTACTAATACGTTGGTCCGGTTCCTTATTAAAAGGAGAACCTTAATATCCCGTAGTAACCATTTGGACCCCGCTGCCACGGGAGGGATGGACAATAGATGTCATGCAAGTTCTTTTCCCTAAGCACGTATGACTACACACGGAATGCATGCCTACATCACACTGACGAACGGGAGCTAGCCACATATCTCTCCGTGTTATAACTGTTGCATGATGAATGTCATCCAACGAATCGCCGACCCATTGCCTACAAGTTTGTCCCACTGCTGCTGTTACTACTGTTGCTGCTACTGTTACTTGATGCTACTGTTACTCGCTTTGTCCTGCTGTTGCTGTCACTACTGTTGCTACTACTCTTGTTGTTACTTGTTAATGTTGCTACTTGCTACTGCTGTCACTACTGTTGTTCCTTGCCACTGCTTTTACTCGTTACACTGCTGCTACCTGCTACAATATTTTTCTGGCGCCATTGATACAACAGTTAGGAATAGTCTGCCATCAACAGATCGTTTCTGGCACCATTGTTATCATACTACTTTGCTAGTGATACTTTGCTTGCAGACACTAATCTTTCAGGTGTGGTTGAATCTGACGCATTCAGCTGCTAATACTTGGGAATATTCTTTCACTTCCCGTCGTGCGAACTAACAAATTTGGGTTGAATACTCTACCCTCGAAAATTGCCGCGATCCCACGCGCTGGTGGGCTATTGCAAGACAATTGCTAATTGTTGAGCAACTGGAAGCAGCTCTTTTCTGGCTCCGTTGCCGTGGAGGCATCAAGTCAGGAATAGTTGCACGTCAACAGGCACATATGGTGACTCTTGATCTTCAGCTTCCCCCGTTGCAGTATCACCATATTTAGGGAACATAGGATGTGGATAGTTGTCAGCATCCTCTTCTTCTTCATTGTCTTCCATCATAACCCCTCTTTCTCCGTGCTTGGTCCAAACATTATAGTGTGCCATGAAACCTTTCTCAAGCAGGTGCAAGTGAAGGGTTTTCAAGGAAGAGTAATCCTTCGTATTCCCACAGAGAGTACATCGACAATACATAAAACCATTCTGCTTGTTTGCCTCAGCCACTTCAAGAAAGTTATGCAGGACGTACATCCATTGCTGTTTCATCTGCGTGCATTATATAATTAAGTATATCAAAAACCATTAGAGAACATCATGAATAGAGAAGTGTCCAAAATAATACAAGTTCATCATAACATTAAAACCAAAGTACAGTAGTGATCAAATGTTATTACTGAAAAATAAATACATATAGTTCTCATAGAACAACATACAACTCTCTAGAGCATCTGATTCAAACATACATTGAAACTAACATACTACTCCCTCCGTTCCAAAATAAGTGTCTTAAGCTTAATACAATTTTGTACTAGAACTAGTATAAAGTTGAGACACTTATTTTGGGACGGAGGGAGTACTATGTAAAACAGTTAAATGCAACAAAAAATGCGATCAAACTCACAACTAAGGTAACAGTTGATCCAACAACATAATGATACCAAGCCTCATTATCAATCGCATATTTTCCAATCTTTCTATCTTCAAGAACATTGCATTCATCTGGATCTTGTGTAGATCGACGACATTGTCAACATGCAACTCCAATTTCATCTTCTCTTCTTCGACTCTTTTAAATTTTTCTTTCAAATAATTGTTTTATTGTTCAACTATATTTAATCTCTCGACAAGAGGGTCGGTTGGAATTTCTGGATCACATACCTCCTAGATAAAGACATCTATGTCAAGTTGGTCGGCATAATTGTCATAAACACTAAATGAAACAAACAGTTATAAAAGATAATATACCACATCTGAATCATAGACCATACGAGAGCCAACTTGGGCGGATACCAAAACCATGGTGTCGGTGTCAAAACCGATAGATCTCGGGTAGGGAGTCCCGAGCTATGGACCTTGGATCGATGGGTAACAAGGGACGAAGGAGATAATGTTTTACTCAGGTTCGGACCCTCTTGATGGAGGTAAAACCCTATGTCCTACTCTTGTTTATATTGATGATGTAATATCGAGTAAAGAGTTGATCTGCCTCAAGATCATATGTTGTGGTCTAAACCCTAAGAGTAAAGATCATATGAATATGAGATTGTCTATCGACTAGCTTGGCCTCGTTTATCTAATGCACCATAGACCTAGGATAATAAGAGTCCTAGTCGGCTACGTCGGTGTAGAGGAGTCCTTGTCTTGATCACCAAGTCTTGTGGAATCTTCCTTGTATACATCACATCCCCTAGTCTCATGTTTCTATCACTCAAGCTAGTCATCGAGGGGCATGAACCCACAATTATGCATAACGCTCCCTCTTGGAGTTACAATCTACTACTCGGCCAAAACAATAAAAGGCAATGGAGAACATGCATGAATTACTCAAGAACATAATATAAAAGGAGAACCAAATATATAACTCATCACAATCAGAACATAATCTCATAACCCATCGGATCCCAGCAAACCAAGCATAGCAACATCATGTAAATTACATAGATGCCTTGATCATGTAGGGCAGCTCACAAGGGCTAAACATTGAAGCACAAGATTGGAGAGAATACATCACACAGCTACTGGTCATGGACTCATGGTCCAAGGAGGACTACTCACGGCACGTCCGGGAAGCGTCCATGGTGGTGGAAGCTTCCGGAGGTCAATCCTCCCTCCGGTAGGGTGTCGGGAAGAGGTCTCCTGACGCTCCCGATCTCAAAAGCGTCGCGGCAGCGGAACGATGGAGAAATTCGTGATTCTGGATGTTCTGGAAGGGTTTCCTCTCAGAGAGGTAAATATAGGCCGAAGGAGGGCACCAGAGGGCATGGGACCCACCCAGGCGGCCTGTGGGCGCGGCCAGAGGGTAGGCCGCGCTAGGAGGTCGCCTAGACGGCCCCTGGCCCCCCTCTGGCCCATCTTCGGTGATCTGGAAGCTTCCGGTACGCTGATTTTTTTTATATTTTTCTCGGGATTTTTGAGGCTTCGAAAAATTGGGTAAAAGCCCCTGCAAAAAGACATCAGCACACAGGAACTGGCACTGGGTGCACTGAGTTAGTAGGTTAGTCCAAATATGTGTAAAGAGATATAAAAGTGTAGTAAAACATATAACAATGTGACCCAAAAGATCATGGAACAAGCAGAAATTATAGATACGCTTGGGAAGTATCAGCATGGCGGTGCCCTCCTCATGAGTCGGAGGGAAGATTTGTTGGGATATCCTCCTGATGCGGGTTGTGAGGAGATGCCCATTTGAGGCCTTCTAGGCATCCCAAAAGAGGTGCAGAAGCGTACTATCCATTAGGGTTAGGACCTAGGGTCATTTTGGTCTTTGCACATGAGTGGATGGGGATGCTCTACCCTCCATCCAGCAGCCACCATCTGTGGTGAGGAAAATCAGTTCGGCCTCCATTGGAGAAGAAGAGAGAAAACTAAGTGAGAAAGGGAAGAAGAGAAAGATTGAAGGAAGAAGAAAAGGGAGCTCCTCCCCAAGGTTGTGATGATCCAGATCCACTACCTTATCTCCTTCAAGCTGCGGTTCCGTCATCTTTGGTGAGATTGTTCCAATCCCAATCTCTTGAGCCCCAAATCTTGTTGTGTTCATCCAAGATTTAGAAATCTTGATGTATCAGATCCTCTATTGCTATCTAGAGAAGAAACTTGTTGTATCCCACATTTGATAATAGTGGAAGAGGATTTGGGTGCTCGGCCCGTGGTTTTTCCCCTCAAGTTGAGGGCTTTCCACGTAAAAATCTGGTGTCTCTTTTATTGATGCTTGTTGTTGTTCAAAAAGTTGCTCCTGTCACAAGATACTTGCGTGAGGAGCGTCTTGTCTGCTGAGTAACATTTTCCCCTTCATATATGCTGCTGCATATGTTTCCTTCCGTGCTAAGCAACGATATTTGAGTTAGTACATGATGTGATGCTGAGAATACATTGTTTCTGGTGCAGTTTTCAGTTAATCACAAATGCATTTATGTGCTAATTCCCAACACTCAGTCCCTTGCTCTTTACACACTGCACGTCGGGATTCAAACCAATATAGGTTGTCCTCACCAGGACCGTGCAGATATGGTCCATCAAAGTCACCATCTTGAAACACTTCGAGTGGCCGCTGCAAGTGTACGACGTGGTTGCTGCCCGAGATGCGATGGATGAGCAGCGCAACCCCATCTTCCTCCGTCCAAGGGATGGCTGTCGTGGATGAGCAGCGCAACCCCATCTTCCTCCGTCCAAGGGATGGCTGTCGTGGATGAGCAGAGCAACCCCATCTTCCTCCGTCCAAGGGATAGCTGCCAAGTCCTCGATGAAGCGGTATGTATACTATTCTTCTTGTGTATTCATTTTTCTTGGATGATGCCCTTGTTCATTACTCCCTCTGTTTCTAAATACAAGTTTTTTTTAGAGATTTTACTATTTTAGTGTAGATTCATTCATTTTGCTATGTATGTACTATGTAGTCATTAGTGAAATCTCTAAAAAAAACTTACATTTAAGAACGGAGGGAGTACTTATTGATGGCAGATACTATGGCGATGCTCTTGCAGGATCCTTGTCTATACTTGACCGGCACAATTCGTGCAATTGTGTCGGAGAAGCCCGTACAAAATCGTTTCTTTTTAGAACTAGGCAATGGCCTAATGGCAAGGGGTCACACTGATGCACCCAGTGCCTCACACGGGTGGGATTCTTCTATAAAAATATGTTCTTGATGCTAGTGTCTATGTATCTTATTTCTTTTTTTAAAATTGTTTCTTTCTCAAGGCGACGGGTGCGGGATAAGGGAAAAGGTTTAGGGTTTTCAGGTACAAGAGCTAAGTGGGGATGCAAGCACAAGAGCCGGTTGTCTCCCTCGCCCAGGGCTCCCAGCCACTCACAGACATGTTGTTGGACCCTGTCACAGAAGGCCCACGAGTCATACCGATATAAATAACGAGCAGCGGTAACAAAAAAATTACCATGCGGTCAAATTATACAAGGGCTGAGCGCAACCAAAGGCAGAAGTCAAAGAAGATCCAACGGTGAGGAACGTTACGCACAGGAGGTGCACTCCGGTTAAGGGTAGTCTCACATCTTTTAGTAGAGGAGGTAGAGAGTTGCTGTGCAGATAAATGACCAAACATCAAAGGGCGGTACTCTGCGTTGGCGTGCTGGCGCTAGGTTTGGGCCGATCGAGGCCCAGCCGCTCGATGCAGCGATTAGAAACCGCCAGATCTGTCCCATCGCATCGTTTTTCTCACGAGTCAACGCCCCCCGAGTGCCACCGGCACCCTGACCCGAGGTTGAAGTACCACCGCAACGTCGTCGTCGCCAGTCGACGCCCTCGCCATCCGTCCTCGTTGCCGGGCGGCACCCTCGTCGATCGTCCTCGTCACCGGTCGCCGCCCTCGTCGCCGGCTGTACCCATGCAACATCTGCATCCTCTGAGTTGCAGCTCCGCATGATGACGGTTGTAGCTTGCTGACGATGCAACATCGCCATGCCGTCGGGCCACAACTCCCCGGTGTCGCTGCTCCCATCATTGTCGGCATGCAGTATCGGTTGAAGATTTTTCCCATGTCGCCTGAAGCTTTTTTCACGAGTCGAAAGCTTTTTTTCTCATGGCCTGAAGCTTTTTTTATTGTTGAAACTTTTTCACAATACAGTTGAAACTTTTTCACAATACAGTTGAAACTTTTCACCCGGTAGTGGGTGCTCCAACCGTCGGGGAAAAAAAAGCTTCAACCTTGCTGGAAAAAGCTTCAACCGTCAAGGGCATAAAGTCCTCATCACCTGTGGCCGCCCTCGTCGCCGGCTCTACCCATACATGCATAGCGAAGGGTGCCACGGTCACGGCCGGAGACGAACTGGTCTGCAGTGGTCCCGCCGGTGTGCGGTTGTGCGGATGGGGGTTGATGCTTGATGGTGCGGGTGCTCAGGAGTCCGTGTCGCGGGAAAGAAGATGAGGTAAAAAACGATTGGATCGGATAAGATGCTTCGATTGCAATCTTCACGTACGACCGGCCGAACGTTTTGACCGGCGCGCTCACGGAAAACGTTTACCAGCATCAAATGCATACTACGTAATAATTCATCCAGATTAAAAGAGATATTAACAACCGTGCAGTGCAGCAAAGGATTACAGTCTTAAGACGATTTATACAAATATCGTTTGTTTTTTAAGAAAAGTGTATACAGTATACATATCACAAATTTACAACCTTTGTTGCGTTTAGCAAAAGCTAGCACACGATGGGTTTGTTGGGGTGCATGCTGAAGATCCCTCCTTTGTACCCACCACCGCCACGGCCACCGTACCTCACCACCGGCCCGTCGCGGCCGTAGACCTCCTCCCCGTTCGGCCCTCTTGGCCGGCGCCGACCTCCGGCCACCAAGTACCCGCAGCAGCAGCAGCATAGGACGACGATCGCTACCATGGCCGCGACAGGGAGGGCGACAGCCAAGGCGGAGCCCGCCCGCTGCTCCATTGCTGCGGCCCACTCCCGGATCCCAGCGACGAGCGCCGGGAGCGCAGAAGCGAGGAAGCGGAGCAGCTCGGCGAGCTTCTTCACGACAACGTCCCACGGGATGGGATGCGCGTCGTGTCCCTGGAGGATGACGGAGTCGAAAGCTCCATGTACGGTGATGAGCTTTCTAATCCTTGGCGCCGCCATCTTCGTGGGTTGGTGGGTGGAGGGAAGATGTTTGAGCCTGATTAGGTGATGATTATTCTCGCGGGGAGTAACGTCGACGAGTCGACGATCGAGCCGACGACTAGTTGTGGTGTTGGCCTGTGTTAACGTTAGCAGAGAAACGGTATATATAAAGTCTGCGTGAACTCGGCCGGCCGATAAATTTCCTTCGACGTGCCGGCAATCGACGCCATTTTTCGTTACTCCCTAAGTTGCCTGCTTGCTTGTCTTGCAGTCAGTGACGTTTCTGATGCTCCACCTCAGTTGTATCTAAATCATGAGAGCACATAGATGATCTTAAACAAATTGATGATTCATATATATATACGTCGTTTTCTGTTTTAGCTAGGAATGGATGCACCCTGTAAAACGTTAGGTAATTTCGTAGTAGTGTTGTGGATCGACCTACGGTGCATTACCCGTCGTGCCACTGCGAGGAGGATATAGTATAAAAGCATCTTCAACAGCCGCGCTACGCGCCGCGCCTAAAAAAAGCCGCGTTATAATGCAGCGCCCGCGCGCCGCTCCAGCAATGCCTAAAAATGCAGCGCACGCACAACATTTTTTAAAGTAGATTGCATTAAAATAAAAACGATATAAAGTTATTTTACATATATTGCAACTAGATAGGTAGTTCGAAAACATAGATAGATAGTTCGGTGCTAGATAGTTCGAAAACAAAAAAAACTAATCCTAGTCGCTCCAGTCATCTGCACCATCATCATCGTCGTTGGTGTCGTCAGAGGTTGACAGCCAGATGTCAAACCAACGCTCATCTTCTTCGGTGAAGAAGGACCTCCCGCCTGCATTGACGAGGTCGGCCTGCGCACACGCCAATGCCTTCCGACGACGCCTGTCCAACCGCTCCTCACGGCGCCGGCGCGTGTCCTCCTCGCGGCGCCGTTCCCAATATTCCTGCTCGTAGGCGACGTCCTCCGGGTGGCGCCGGTGCCACTCCGCCATGACCCGCTCGTCCTCCTGGGCGACGAGGAGGCGGTGCTGCAGCGCAGTGTGCTCCGCACGGTCTTGTGCGGAGTTTAGACGAGGCGGCGGGGCGAGGTCTAACGCCTGCTGGAGCATGTGGACGTCCGGGAAATTCATTTGGAGCCGCGGCCTGCCTAGGCGCCACGCCGCCGCGTCGAACGCGCGGGCGGCCTCGTGCGCCGTGTCGTAGGTTCCGAGGCTAAGCCGGAGATCGCCGGAGCGTATCTCGGCGTAGAACCCGCCGTTGGGACGCTGGCGGACGCCGCGGTAGCCCGACGCAGAGCGGCGGCGCGGCGGCATGGTGGCGTGTCGGCGGCGGCGGCGGCGGCGCGAGAGGCAGAGGAAGAGAGAGCGCGTTGAGGCGGCGGCGCAAGAGGCGAGGGAGAGAGAGCGCGCGGAGCGGTGGCGCGAGGAAGCGGCAGCGCGCTGCCTTTTATGGGCGCGCGGGACGCGGCGCCACAAAAATGACGCGCGAGCTGCCGCTTTTTCGCGCGCGCAAGCGGTTCCCGCGCGCGCGGTTTTTCCGCCGCCGCTGAAGCGCGTCAATCTGTCCCGCGCGCGATAAAATGCATGTTTAGCGCGCACGCCTTTTTGGGCCGCTGTTGGAGATGCTCTAAGGACCAGCTAGGAAAAGACAGGGACGGGCTTTGCAACTTTCAACGCGCGGCTGCAATCAACTCATCTAATAATTCTGGAACCTAGAATTATTAACAGCTAATCCATCGAATGCAGCCATATGCAGCTAGTATCCACTATCCAGTACGTAGTATATTAGATGAAACTCCCGTGAGCGGGTGTTACATGTTTCGTGTTTGGTTTCCGTTGAGGACTTTGTCAGTCATTAGGAAGATCCAGAGACGTACGCATCTTTCTTACAAAAATCGAATGTTACTAGCAAAATGATTCGTGCGTTGCAACGAAAATAGAAACATAATCTTTAATGATGATGATTATATTATATTCATACATCATCGTTTGATTTTAGAATTTTGTACACAAATGCAAGAAAATGTTTCTTCTTTTAAATCTATTCACAAGTTGAAGCAATCTTTACATTTCAAAAAAAAACTATCATGGTTGTCAAAAATCTTGGTAACTCAAAGAATTATTCTTAATTTCAAGAATTTCTTTTAGACAACACACAATAATAATCCGATCCATCCAGCAGTTAATTCTTCAAAAATCACACAGGTATATTTTTACAAAGACTTAGAAGCATTAATGTTTAACTACATACATTAGATCTTTCATGAACAATTTTACAAATATGAGAACAATTTTAAAATCGAGAACATTTTTTACAATTTACAAACATTTACTAAAAATCATGAATATTTTTTATATTTCAAACGGGTTTAATATTTTCTTTTGAATTGGCGACCAATTATAGAAAAGACGAACATAATTTTTGATGTTGCAGGATTTTACTTTAAATTCACAAACATTTTTGAAATGCATGAAATTTTTCTGGATAAACAAACATTTTCTAAGTCAGTAATATATTTATTAAATTCACGGACATTGTTCTGGAATCTGCAAAAACATTTATAAAAATTCGGCGCCTTTTTTGAATCCACAAACATATTATGTTTTCGTAAACATTTTAATTCAAAATTCCTATTTTTTAATATGCAAATGCTTTTGTAATTCTAAATTGTTTAAATTAGAAGTAAACAAAAATGGAACGGAAAAATGTAAATAAAAAATAAGAAATTATCAAAACAGGCATTAGCTATTTCCAAAATTTTAGGACATTTTTTAAATGCATTAACATATTTTGAATTAAAAATAATTTTATTAAATGCTTTTAATAATTTTTAATACATGGAGTTTGATTTGAAATCATGGACTTTTCTTATTTTTCAAAAAAAAAATAAACTTGCAAACAGTTTATTGTATATGCGAGTATTTTTTACAAAAACTCCGACCAGTTTTTTACGTCACAAACATTTTATTTTTTAAATATGTTGATTTAAAATTTTATGTTTATTAAAAATTTAAAGGTTATTTGAAGTTATAAATTATTTAAAATATAAAAATAAAATGGAACTGAAGAGAAATAAATAAACGGAACTAAAAAACTGGGCCTGTGCATGGGCCGGCCCATACGTTGTGCTGGATATTCTCCCAAGGTGCAGAGCGTAATATAGGAGGTTTTTACATGGGTCGGCCCAATCCGAGATTTCTCGCTTTGTGAAACGCTTTTACTTACCGGTGGCATGGTGAGTAATTTATGCAAACTTCAGGGGCAATTTTCATGACGTACCAGAGTGCTATAGGTGCTTTATTAATAGGTAAAGATAAATGCTTGACGACGACTCTAGACCGTTTACTTTTGCTAGGTAAACACGATCGGGGAAGACACCTCTTTCTTACAATAATCGAATATTATTTGGTCTAATGGTTCTCATCATTATCACCGTCCTTTGGGAACAATGAAAATTCAAAAGAAAAATTGATCAAAGTTAAGAATGTGTATTTTTGCTAGCATGGAGGCTTGCTTCTGTTTGATAGGATGCAATCAGAGAAAGGTCTCGCTTTCAATGTGTTTCTGGTTGATAATTGATCAAAGTACGTATATGTTTTTTTAGGCAAACACAGTATGTATGTATATGTACTACATATTCATAGCCTGACTTGATTGAATCAGGACTTAGTCTCTATATATAGGGCTGGCTGGTAGCTACGGATATGCATGGGCCATGACCCAACTATTCTCTATACGCTGACCTGTAGCTAGGGACGTGCATGCGTATGGCAAAAATCCCATGAAAATTAACAGCCCATCTCTCTAATTTTAATTAGGTCATCGTAGTCATGATGGATAGATGCCCCTGGAAGGTCCTATCTGTCGCTCTCTGCGCCAAATTGCTGGCCGCACGCACAGGAGCATATCCTACTGGGCCGGCCCAAGTTAGCGACCAGCAATGAATCTGAAAACCATAAAAAACTCGAGTTATGTAGGGATAGAATGCTCCTAGGCCGGCCCTGCTTATTTTATTGTTTGAAAAACATATCATAATCGTTTTTCTATTTTATAAATTCCATAACATCTTTATAAATTCTGGAACATTATTTCAAATTCCGGCATATTTCTCAAATTTCGCAACCTTTTCTTGAAAATTTTAAAACATTTTAAGAAAAATATCAGAACAATTATTCTAATTCCGGAACCTTTTTTCAAATTTTGGATCATTTTTTTAAATACCGGAAGAACAAATTCAACTCCGGAACATTGTTTCGAATTCTGGAACATTTGTTCATATTCCTGAAAATTTTCTAAAATATGGAACATTTTTTCAAATTCTGGATCATTTTTAAAATTTCAGTACATTTTTCAAATACCGAAACATTATTTCAAATTCCGGAACCTTTTTTCTGAAAATTTCGAAACATATGAATAAAAATATCAGAACATGTTTTTAAATTAACATTTTTTAGAATCCGGAACATTTTTTCGAATTCTGGAATAGTTTTTCAAATTTCGGCACAGTTTTTAAATTCCAAAACATACTTTCAAATTCTAGAACATTTTCTCATATTCCGAAGCATTTTTCAAAATCCAGAACATTAAAACAGAAACAGAAAAAAAAACAGAATAAAGAAAAATGAAAACAAAAAAAAAAGAAAAACCGGTTCAGGGAAAACCTCTAGAAGGTTCCCAAAGTTCGGTGAAAGTACTAACGGGCCGGCCTAAACCCCGTCGCTCGCTCGCAGCTCTGTGCGTTTGCCCACCTATTTGACGCAAAGAGCGTCAAATAGGGTTTTCCGATGCCACTTTCCCCATACGTATATCGATCTCCTTCTAATTTTCAACCCTAGAAGAAAGATTGAACTGCTACTTTTTAGTTTTATCATGTCGATTTTTATGTGACTTATAATTTTAGTCTTTGTGATATGAATGAAACACGTATTATCATGTAAGAAAAAAAAAGATTGAACCGCTGGTATACTAGGGCGTCCGTCGTCGGCCACTCGCCATCAGCGGGAGGTAGAAGTCCAAGACAATGGACACGGTGCAGCTAGTGCTAGCCCCTTCTCCTTCTAGCTTCCACGCTCTGTAGATCCTGATGGACCACTCGCTGTTATCCATCGAATCTACCAGTCGACCACTCGCTGTAGTATTAACTTGTAGTACTTGCCTGATTATCTGATGAGACACCCAATTATTTAGTTACATCAGTTTGAACAACCTATTATGAAGTACCTAAGGCAATTTAACAATGATATCTAGGTCGCAAAATGCTAGCGTTAGATTCATTCATATACAGATAAATCTAAAACAAGAATTTTGAGACGGAGGAAGCATTAATCAGGCATTCCTCTTCGGAATTATGTTATGACTCAAAGATTAAGAGCACAAAAACAATAATAAATCCATTCATTTAAATACATTAATATAACACTTTTCATTCCTATCTATGGACAAACATATGTTGTCATACAGTGTGGGTGTTCGCAAACTGCAAATTCATATAGAATGAAGATTTGTCAGCCAGGAAACATGTTATATTAGCACTTGATATATTGTGGTGATTTATGCTTGTGTGGTCATTTCGTGTTTTCGCTCCGTTTATGTTTAAATCCTGGCTCCGCTCCTGCATGTCACTTAACTTTGACTGTAGTAGAATACTTGAACAATGATGCTATGGAACAATTTCTAAGGGGATGATAAAGAGCAACACGCCAGCCTCAACTAAAAGATGTGCAATAGTTGATGAAAGACAAAAGAAGGGATTGACTACCTTGATCCAAGGTGCGCGTGGATACCTTGATACTGAATACTCCTTCCGTAAAGTCGCAGCGTGAATTCACTGAATCTCAATCCGCACCTTCACCGCTATCTTGTCCACCACCATGGTGACCAAATCACGGGGAAGACGAACCCTGAGGCGAAGAGTCAGGATAGGACCAAATAAAGCCCAACAAGGGGCCTCCGACTTGCTCCATTGGGAGCCTCCCAGAGTCTGACCACCATGGCAAAAAGATGAGAGCAAATTGGATTACTTCATACGGTTGAGACTCAACTGCCACTAGGGACACAAACAAACTAATACTACAAAAGAAGAAGAAACACAAGAATACCCATACCCCCCCCCCCCCCCCCCCCCGCCCCCACCACCACCACCCCGCCTCCCCGGCCGACAAGGGCACCGAATCTTGGAGAGAGAGGGCTCGGGGGAGGAAGAACGTTGGGGAGCTAAGGGAAACAGGGGATGCTGAGTGTTACCAGCTGTCTCCAGGTTGCTCAAGTGGCCTCGCCATGGTAAACACTGACTTTTCAATAGAAGCCACCACATGTAGCACACCGCCATTATCACCAACTCTCGAATTTCGGAACACTGTTAAGAGTTCGGGTAACCTAAACTTAGGAGCTCATCAAATGTTGTAACACCGTGGTTCCTTAGCTATCCACGATAATAGCTTCCTTAAAAAGGAATTCCGAGAACAACAATGTCCTAGGTTTGTTCTGAGAGAATACATATTCTTGTTACTATACTCTGTTGTCATATAACTCTATTTCATGTTGTTCTCTACTTTATTCTCATACATCCTTACTAAGCTTCATCAATCGTCATATGTATGACTTCCCCGACTCTATTGTACTCCCTCCGTCCCAAAATAACTGTCTCAACTTTGTACGATCTTTAGTATAAAGTTGTACTAAACTTAAGACACTTATTTTGAGACGAAGGGAGTATAGTTTAAACAACCTGACTGGACTGTCGGTCCGACCGTAAGAAAAGGCAACCAACCGCCAGTCCTGCAATCAGACCAGATGAAGACCATCAAACCGACCATTTTTCACCGGTTTTCTTGTGAACATGCAGGAAAAAAACCACTAAACAGACATGGAGATTTTGCTCCCGAGCACAAATGCTCCCAGGAGAACAATAAAAATAAATAAAAAACTGAATTTATTGTGTGGTAAACTTTGACCAATTTTTTGTATGCTTGCAAAATTTCAGATTGAAATAACATTCATGGAAGTCGTGACAAAAAAACAAAATCAATGCTCCAAATATGCAAGTTTTTAATACATTTTGGGCTGCTGATTTTGTTTTTTTCACCATGACTTGCACGAATGTTATTTCGTGCTAAATGTTGGTATGCATGTAAAACATTTGTCAAAGTTTATTTTTTTTATTTTTACTATATTTTTGATTTTACTTTCATCCGAAAGCATCTGTACTCGGGAATAGAATAGGCCTTTTGCCACTAAACCACATTTACCTACGAAATAGGAAAGACATGCCCCCCCCCCCCCCCCCCCCCCCCCCCCCCCTAGGGAATCAAAGTCAGGTGGCCCCGTAAGGAAGCCGCACAGCCCACAAACAATCTTGCCACACGCAAGTTCCTGTCAAATAATGGGACGTCTACTTATTTTACCTATTCTTTTGGTTTTGTTTTTTGTGTCTAAAAAATCGAGACAATTGAGCCGATGAACCAACGGTCTGGTTAAAACCAGAGTTAGTGGGCTCACAAGTTCAGTCGCCGGTCCGCTTTTCTAAACCATGCTTTACTGTGGTTCTCTTGGCTTGAAAAGGAAAGAATGGCTAGAGTGGAGATTCTGTCTCGCGAGTGACATGGATGTCGCTATGTCGTGTGTCCACACTGGTGTGAAGATGAGCGTCGTGTGTGTTTCGCTCTGCCTGCGAAAAAAATAGAAGCATAATATGGGTGTGTCGCGGCCCGGGATACGAGCTATGTCCGTGTGCGCCCGTGGGCTGGTGGGAGATTCAAGCGAACTTAAGGTGTCGTGGTGTGTTGGTAGATGCTTCAAACTATTATTACGTATACCTTGGCATGTTTAACCTAGTCAGGACTTAAATTATAAGCGCACACTATTATCGTATTCACCCTTCGTGCATGCTATATCTTGCTTGTAACGAGAATGCTATTTGTCTCGCACCAAGGCGTGCGCATAGGACCGTCCCTTAGCTCAGGTGGTTCAATCGCTAAGTTCCACGTACTGGTTAGGTGTTTTTTCTTCTTTGAGATTCTTTTTTGTTTCTTCACTGGTTTTCTTCCGTTTCTTGTGGTCCTTTGTTTCTCATCTATTTTCTTCATTCCACTAATGATTATTTTTTAATTTTCTTTGTTCTTTCCTGGTTTTAAAAAAATTAACATTTTCCTTATGCATCAGGAATATTTTTTGTATACGTATTAATTTTTCCAAAAACATAATTAATGTATTTTAAAAACTAATATTTTTTATCTCCAAATTTTGTTTCATACACATCGTACACTTTCTTTATACAGCGGGAACATTTTTTAACATTATATGAATATATGATTAATAATTTATAAAATTTTATTTTTGAAGTCTACTTTTTCCATAAACATTGTACATTTTTGTGTACATCAGGATCATATTATATATACATGTTTAACATTTTTGAAATACATGATTAATATTTTTTCTTGTGTATGTTTTGATATCTTTTTTTCATACAGATTATACAATTTTCTTAATACATAAGAAACATTTTCCTAATGGATTGTTACACCGCCCTTTCTTTTTCTTTTGGTTTTCTTTGGATTTTTCTTGAAATTGCTTTTCTGTGGCTCTGTGGTCGGGAAACTTGGAAAGATCCTCTCTTCCTAGTATCCAAAGTGGCTTGTCATTCTCAAATCTATATCAAGACCATGTCATTTTCCATCTTAGCCCTTATCCAAATTCTTTTTGGTGGGAATATTCCTTTTTATATTAAAGGAATAACCCTATTCGCTCTAGGTTGAGAAGCAACCTATTTTTATGTCTGTCCTAAAATTCCCAAATAATTCTCATAAATGTTTTGGGTCATATCTTCCTCAAATATGCTAGAGTCCTTCCTTTTATAGTTTGAAAATAATTCAATGATATTCCTTTTCCTATTTTGCCCTGAATGGCACTTTGTGAAAGAAGTGGCACTTTTATTTTATTTTTTGCCCTAAAAAAAATTTGGACTCTTTTCTATCCATATTAGGGCATCATGCCAAAATTAAACTTCATTTGCCTAGTAAATCTTCCTCAGATAATTTCTAAATTTCTGCCCACAGAGAAACTTTGTGAAGGAGGTACTAGGTAGGAATATCCAAATGATTTGAAACTTATACATGACCTTCATATGCTCAAATATTAGCTCTCCTCCAAATTTAAGGATTTCTCCATCATTCATATGAGCCCGGCATCAAATCTTAGTTTCTTGTCTGATTTTCAGTATGTGAAGCAACTATATTTTATGTTCCTTCATTATTGCTGAAAATTTACCAGGACCTTCTCCTACCCATATCTATTTCTTCCTCTAAATTTGGGATCATTTCATCAAGCCAATCTTTCCGTAGAATGTTTCGTAGTTTCTGTCCACAAAAGATCATTGTGAGGGAAGCACCATTTTGGTGTATCTAGTTAGTATGAAAATTCGACAGTGTGTTCTCGCGGCTAAATCATCATGATTGACCAAGTTTCAGCCCTGGTAAACACTCTATGTGAGTGCCACATCTAATTCCCTTCTCTGGACCAGATTTGAGAGTTGTGAAGCAACTATGTTAAATACTTGTCCAAATCATCTCGAATTTCATAGGAATGTTGTCCTGCCAACTCTAAAACTCTGAGACATCTTGTTTTATCATGAAGCCATCCATGTGCTCCTCACCATCTTGCCAAAGTTCTGTGTAGCGTGCTTTAGATGAGATATCTTATCCTTCCATGGCTTCTTCTCTCCATTCATCACCTCTATTGTGTCCCTGTGAGAAAGAACAACACAGTAGACGTCCTTTAACCCTCGAAACAGGCTTTCGCCCCGCTTTATATATAAAGCACAACGACCAGAATCCAACCAACATGTCCGAGCAAAGAAATTAAAGAGAGATTCCGCTGGGGCAACAGCACAGTCCAGCCCAATAAAAGAGAAGAAACAAAAAATGCCCTCACAGGGACAAGCTAGGCAGCATGCGAGGTAGAGGAGAGCCATCGGGCGGCCGCCATCAACGCGTCCAGGTAGTGCTGAAGCCGGTCCCGGGTCCTAACGAGCGGATGGCAGTGCTGCAAGAAGGCAAGGAATTTGAAGAGCGAGTCAGATGCACGCCGCTGAAACACCTTCTCAATCACCATTTTATTGCGAGTAGTCCAAAGGGTCCACATTATAGCCGCGAAGACCATCCAAAATAGTCGGTGTTTATGGCCGACCTGAGTGGCCCACACCTGCAGAAAAACTGCAAGGTCAGAGGCCTCCCACTCCGGTCCTAGAGCCTCGCGTACAAAGCACCATAGTGCCTGTGCCGCAACGCAGGAGAACAGAATGTGAGAACCAGTCTCCGGGACATGGCATAGGAGACATATGCCGTTATCCGGACCATGGCGTTTCAGCACCTCGGTCCCTGAAGGTAAACGGTCTCGGAGGAGCTGCCAAACAAAAATCTTAATCTTCAAGGGCAACGGTGCCTTCCAGAGTGGAGATAACCACGGGAGGACCGACATCCTGCACAACGCCATGTAGGCCGAACTAACAGAGAATTCTCCCAACGGAGAGAGACTCCAAGAGACACTATCATTGGCCGCCGAGACCGGGAGGGGAACCACTGCCAGAAGTAATTCCCAGTCCTGGACCTCAACTGAGCCAAGGGGATGGCGGAATGCAACGTGCCATCTGTGTTCTAAAGCAGATGCAGAAACAAGGACAGCAGGGTCGGCGCAAATATCAAAGAGCCTCGGGAAACGGAAGCATAAAGGCCCCCCTCCAACCAGGGATCTAACCAAAACAGGGTCCCAGACCCGTCGCCCACCGAGATCCGCAAGCCCAACCTAATCTCGTGCTTAATGCTCTGGATAGATTTCCAGAACTGCGGACCATTCGCGAGCGAGCAGGCCAAGAGGGGTCTGCCTCGAAGGTACTTGGCCTCAATCAATTGAAGCCACAAACCCCCATCTCCCTGCAGAATCCGCCTAATCCCCCTCGGTCTTTTGGCACGCAGATGTCATCCCATTTCACCATGTGATACTTGGGTCTACCATTCCCTGCCTGCCAAAAGAATCTAGCCAACTCCTTGTCAAAGGCGTTGTGCACACCTTCGGGCAGGATATACATCCCCATCATATACATGGGGAGGCTTGCGAGGTTAGAGCTAATGAGAATGGATTTGCTACCTTTAGACGTGAACCTGCCGCACCAGGGTTCCGCACGGGATGCTACTCGTCCCACAAGCGGATCAAACCCGCTAACTAGAATCCTGGACTCCGCTAGGGGCATTCCCAAATACGAGATGGGGAAAGCAGCCAGCTTGCAGTTAAGGTTGTCGGCGATCCTGTGCTGCTCAGCCTCGGAGTAGCCCAGGACCACCACCTCACTCTTATCAAAGTTAATCTTAAGTCCAGACATTTCCTCGAAGCAGAGCAAAAGGATCTTAAGATTAGCAATGTCCGAGTCCGAGCCTGAGACCATGATCATGGTGTCGTCTGCATACTGGAGGTGGGAAACCCCACCCCCGGGATGAGATGGCCAACCACCCCTTGGATATGCCCGGCTAACTTCGCCTTATCCAGGATGCCAGCAAGGACGTCAACAGCGAGATTAAAAAGCAGGGGGGAGATAGGGTCTCCTTGCTTTACCCCCGTGGAGGCCCGAAAAAAGGGGCCTACTTCACCATTGATATTGATCGCGGTGCTACCAGATCGTACCAGTTGCATGATCCAGGAGCACCACCTCTCGTCAAATCCGCGCCGCTGCATCACTAACCTCAAGAAGGACCAATCAAGACGGTCATACGCCTTCTGGAAGTCCAATTTGAGAAAGACCCCCTTCATTCCCTTGGACGCCACCTCATGGACAATCTCGTGAAGGGCAAGAATCCCGTCATGAATCCTCCTGCCCTTCAGGAATGCGGACTGGAGGGGGTGAGCAATCCGTTCGGCCACAGGGGACAGGCGAGTGGCGCAGACTTCCGCAAAAATACGCGCCATCACGTTAATCACCATAATAGGCCGGAATTGCCGAATCTCTGCGGCCCCAACTAGTTTGGGGATGAGAGCAATGACTCCAAAGTTAATCCTGCCCATGTCCAGGGTGCCTGTATAAAATTCATGGAACATAGGCATGATGAACGGGCGCACGGTCTCCCAGAATCACTGGAAAAACCCACCGGGAGGCCGTCCGGCCCCGGGGCCGAGCACGCCTTCATAGAAGCGATTGCCTGGCCAACATCCTCCGAGGAAAATGGGAGAGTGAGTTCCGCATTCTACACGTCGGACACCTGATCAGCTAGCGGCCAGAAATCCTCACAAAGAGAGGAGCCTCCCCGCAGCTCAACCGAGAATAACTCCTTATAGAAGGAGTAAATATGGGACGAGATGTCTTATGGGTTTTCCAGAAGAGCATCCCCATCCCGGAGGAAAGGGATGACACAATTCCGCCTACGGCCGTTGGCGATGGCCTGAAAGTATGCGATGTTTGCATCCCCCTTGAGGAGCCAGTTCTGGCCACCTCGACGTTGCCAGAACAGTTCCTCGCTCCTGAAAATGCCCATCAGCTCGGCATCGAGGGAGTATCTCCGGGTCCAGTCATCTGGGGACAGACCCGGCCCGTCCGCCAAGTCATCTAGGGTCTTAATATGGCCTAGCAGGGCCCATTTATGGGCCCGGAGATCAGCACCCAAGTTAGCGCCCCAGCCCTTCATGGCCTGGCGAGCCATCTTGGCACAGTGTTGCCAAATGTCCACCGCATAGTAGACACACGACAGGGAAGCGGCAGCCAGATGCCAACGGTCGCGGACCAGCTCGCGGAAACCAGGTTGTTCCAGCCAATATGTCTCAAAGCGAAAGCGCCGTGATCTAGGGGGGACCCTTCCCCCGACGAGAAGAGCAGAGGCGTATGGTCAGAGCCAATCTGCGTGATCGCCCTAAGCCCGCACAGGGGGAACATCACTTCCCATTGGGGCGACACAAAGACCCGATCCAGAACACTCCGTATGGGGTCCGCGTGCTTGTTCGACCACGTGAACCTAGCCCCTACGCGAGCTATCTCACGTAGCACCAAGTCCGCAATGCAGTCATTGAAAAGACGCATCCGGGGTCGATCTACATTCGGAGAGCTTTTATCAGAAGCCCACCTAATGAGGTTAAAATCACCGGCCACCACAACAGGGGTGGTGCACCTTTCCACTTTATTATTTCGCTCGGCGAGGAATTCAGCCGAGCGGGCATGGTCTGCCGGACCATAGACGATAATCACCTTCCAGCTGAGGTGGGCACGTCGGTCGGTGATGGCCATGCTCACGAAGAAATCCCCCCAGTCCATGTCCTCCACCGAGAATGCCTCCTCCCGAACACCAAGCAGGATTCCCCCAGAGTGGCCCGATGCAGGGAGCCACTGCCAGGAGAATTTGTGACGGGAGAGCCTCTCGAGCTCGAGCATGTTAAAGTCCTGGCAAATCCTTTCTTGCAGACCCACTATGTCAATCTCTTCCTCACGCAAATACTCAATAAGCTGCCGCCGCCGGCCAGGGAGGCCGAAGCCCCTAATGTTCCAACATATGAGCTTCATTTAATAACCTCGTCTCGATTCCTAGGCCCCGCAAGCGGGGCCGAGCTAGCCCGCCCGTCAACCGTGGGGCGGGGGAGAGCCTTAGGTGGCCGACCCCGGCGTCCCCGAGAAGAGGGGACATCGAAGGTCGCCGGGCCAGAGGAGGGAGCTCTGGGGCCTGACACACGCTCCTCACCGCGGGTCTCAGTGGGGTTGAGACGGGGTGGGCGGGCGCCCCCTGGGCTCCCGGACAGAGGGAAGCCCACCTATGGGCGGCACAGGCCCATCCACTACCGTTGCCGGAGGTGCGCCACCATCCCTGGTCTCTCTATGACCAGGTTCGGCATGCACCGGGGGAGAGGGGGAGTTGGAGCGCGTAGCATGATAGCGCGCTTCCGGCCATAAGGACAGGTAGACTATCCCACACAAGCAAACAGAAAGCGCAACGCCCCCTCAAGCCTCTCTTTCGCACACAGGGCGGAGATCTTCTCAAGAGGGGGACCTTTCTCCCCCCGAAACACAATACCACTGTCCGCAGCCACAACAGCCAAAAGGGGCACCAAATCGCTAGAAAGTACAGAGAACCGAGATCCAGAGCTAGAAGGGGGTAGGGGGCGTACCTGGGAACAGATCGCAGGCCGCAGCACGCCGGGCCGCCAGCACAGGGATCGTTGGGACGCGACCGTCCTGAAGGGTCGAGGCCACCGGAGGGCGCGGATCCGGGGATCCCAAGGTTGGGGAAGGGGGGGACCCCGGAGAGCGCGAGTAGCAAACCACCCCTGGCGAGCGCAGGGACGAAGCAGCGCAGACCTCCATACCCACACTCACCTCCTCCTCAGCAGCGACCACCAGGATAGGGAGGCGGGAGAGTGATCTCCGTGCCTACCGCCACCACCGGCGCCAAAGTACCCACCGTGGAACCTCCTGCGGGCCCCGACTGACCAGCAACTGAAGGGGCGGGGTTGCACTAACCGTCTGACGGCTCGGGCGGAGCCCCGACCGTATCATCGTCCCCCTCAGAAGAAGACCCATCCTCGTACGATCCCCCCTCCTCGTCAAGCCCCCCGTCACCAGGCTCCGGCCCAGATGGGACCGGATCTAGCTGAACCACCGGAGCCGGGGACTCGAGCTCAAAGGTGAGGCGCCTGCCCTTGGATCCAAAGTAGAAGACCAGGGACAGGCCGTCGATCTCAGCAGGAGCCGGACAGAGAATCTCAATGCGGGCGGGGCCATCATCCTCAAAAGAAGCCAGGTCGGCGGTGATGAGCTTGCCCGCGGGCTCGGAGATAGCTTTTAGAATATGAGTAAGCTTGCCACCCCTCGGAGACGCACTGCCTCCCCTTGGGAGACCATATACGAGGACCCAAACCTTCTCCAAGGGAGGGATGGGGTTAGGCTCCGTTGTGGCCGCCTTGACGCAGATCATGAGCTGGTTGATAGGACAACGAATGGGACCATGAGAGCAGACCCGGAGGAGCTCGGCCGAGGGGAAAGGGACCAAGAAGACAAGGGGAGTGATGTCAGTTGTGCTTCCCCGGAAACGGCGACAGGAATAGTCGTGTCGACGGCACCAGGAATCCTTCTGCTACAGCTATGGAGCCTTGCGTTGGTGTTCCCTCGAAGCGGAAATGGTGATGTAGCACAGCGGTGGTAAGTATTTCCCTCAGTTTGAGAACCAAGGTATCAATCCAGTGGAGGAGTATCAAAAGATCCTGCACAAACACAAAAAGCTTGCTCCCAATGCTATGAAGGGGTTGTCAATCCCTTATAGATTGTTTGCCAAGTGAGAAATGAAAGCAACAAAGTAACAAAGAAAAGTAAAAGCGGAGGTGTAAACGATAGATGTGAATAGACCCCGGGGCGTAGTGTTTACTAGTGGCTTCTCTCAGGAAAGCAAGAAGACGGTGGGTGAACAAATTACTGTCGAGCAATTGATAGAACCGCGCAAGGTCGTGACGTCATCTATGGCAATGATTATATCTATAGGCATCACGTCCAAAACAAGTAGACTGATACTGTCTGCATCTACTACTATTAATCCACACGTCGACCGCTATCCAGGATGCATCTAGTGTATTAAGTCCAAAAGAACAGAGTAACGCCTTAAGCAAGATGACATGATGTAGATGGACAATCTCATATCAACGACAGAGCCCATCTTGTTACCCTTGATGGCAACTACTTAATGTGTGCCTTGCTGCCCCTACTGTCACTCGGAAAGGTCACCACATGGTAGAACCCAAAACTAACCACTTCTCCCATTGCAAGAATCATAGATCTAGTTGGCCAAACAAAACCCAAGACTCGGAGAGACTTACAAGGATATCAAACCATGCATATAAGAAATCAGCAAAGACTCAAATATATATCATAGATAATCTGATCACAAATCCACAATTCATCAGATCTCGACAAACACACCGCCAAAGATGATTACATCGGATAGATCTCCATGAAGATCATGGAGAACTTTGTATTGAAGATCCAAGAGAGAGAAGAAGCCATCTAGCTACTAACTACGGACCCGTAGGTCTGAAGTGAACTACTCACGAGTCATTGGAGGGGCGATGATGATGATGAAGAAGCCCTCCAAGTCCAAAGTCCCCTCCGGCAGGGCGCCGGGAAGGGTCTCCAGATGAGATCACGCGGAAACGGAAGCTTGCGGTGGCGGAAAAGTATTTTCGTGGATCCCCTTACTTTTTGCTGTATTTTAGGGAATATATAGGCCAAAGATCTAGGTCAGGGGGCGGCCAGGGAGGCCACAAGCCCTGACACCGCCGCCTCCCCCTAGTGGCGGAGTGGGGGCTTGTGGGCTCCCTGGAGCCCTCCTGGCTTGACCCACAGGCCCCGTGATCTTCTTCCGTTCGGGAAAAAATCATTTCGGGGATTTTATTCCGTTTGGACTCTGTTCCAAAATCAGATCTGAAAAGAGCCAAAAACACAGAAAAAGCAGGAACTGGCACTTGGCACTGAATTAATAAGTTAGCCCCAAAAAAAGATATAAAAGATACATAAAACATCCAAAGATGACAAGATAACAGCATGAAACAATCAAAAATTATAGATACATTTGAGACGTATCAAGCATCCCCAAGCTTAACTCCTGCTCGTCCTCGAGTAGGGAAGTGATAAAGAATAAATTTTTGATGCTTTCATGCTACCTAGCATAGATGTCCTTTGTAACTCCTCTTATGTGATGTGAATGTTCAGATCCATTAGATTCAAAAAAATAGTTTGCTATTGACGTGGAAACAATAATAATTCAAGCAAACTAGCAAGGTAATCATGAACTTTCAAAATAACAAGGCCAAAAGAAAGTTATCCCTACAAAAGCATATAGTCTGGCTATGCTCTATCATCATTGCACAACGAATTTAAATCATGCACAACCCCAGTATTGGCCAAGTAATTGTTTCACACCTTTAGTTTCTCAAACCTTTTCAACTCTCACGCAATACATGAGCGTGAGCCATGGTTATAGCACTATAGATGGTGTGGAATGTGGTGGAGGTTGCAAGACAAAAAAGGAGAAGATAGTCACATTAACTAGGCATATCAATGAACTGTGGAGATGCTCATCAATAGATATCAATGTGAATGAGTAGGGATTGCCATACAAATGATGCATTAGAGCTACGAGTAAGTGAAAGCTCTTAAAGAAAACTAGTAGGTGTGCATCCAACTTGCTTGCTCACGAAGACCTAAGGCAATTTTGAGGAAGCCTATCATTGGAATATACAAGCCAAGTTATATAATGAAAATTTCCCACTAGCTATATGGTGGTGACAAAACGAGAGACTCTCAATCATGAAGATCATGGTGCTTAATATGCACAAGTGTGGAAAAAGTGGTAGCATTGTCCCTTCTCTCTTTTTCTCTCATTTTTTTGTGGGCTCTTTGACCTCTCTTTTTTTATTTTTTTTATTTTGGTGGGCTTCTTTGGCCTCTTTTATTTCCTCACATGGGACAATTCTCCATTAATGATGATCATCACACTTTCAACTCAAAACTTAGAGCAACTATGACTCTATATGGAATGCCTTCGGTAGTGTACCGTGGCAATGATCTAGCATGGCATAGACACTAAGGGAAACATCATGCTAGCTATCTTACGATCATGCAAATGGCAATGTAGACGTGGTGGCACATGTCATGGTGGTAGTTGCATGGCAATATATCTCGGAATGACTTTGAAAAAGCCATGGTAGGTAGGTATGGTGGCTGTTTTGAGGGAGGCTAATGGTGGGTTTTGTGCACCGGCGAAAGTTGCACGGCACTAAGAAGATAGTGATGGTGGAAGGTGAAAGTGCATCTAAACCATGGACTCAACATTAGTCATGAAGAACTCATATACTTGTTGCAAAAGTTTTATTACTAATCGAAACAAAGCATTCAACACATACTCCTAGGGGAAGGGTTGGTAGGTATAAACCATCGCGCGATCCCGACCGCCACGCAAAGGATGAAAATCAATAGACTAATCATGCTGAGATTTCATCGCATAGAGGTTCACCATACGTGCATGCTACGGGAATCACTAACTTCAACACAAGTATTTCTAGATCCACAACACCTTACTAGCATGACTTCAATATTACCATAACCACAACTCAAAACTAATTTAGATAAATCAAACTTCTCTAACTATTCAATACACATGAAGGTGGAAGTTTTCGTATCCCTTTGGATAACTACCCCTTTTGAGACTACTTTCAAAGCATAGATCAACTACCAAGCCACGCACAGCTGCGCTCTAAAAGATATAAGTGAAGCACATAGAGCTAAAGTATCTAGCTCAAAAGATATAAGTGAAGCACATGTGAGCTGAATTGTCTACCAAAAGATATAAGTGAAGCTCGACAAAATCACGGTGAGTGCATGTCTCTCTCTCTAGGTGTGTAGCAAGGATGATTGTGACAAAAAAAAAGACTCCTACGATACAAGACGCTCCAAGCAAAAACACATAACATGTGGTGAATAAAAATATAGCCCCAAGTAACGTTACCGATGGATTGAAGACGAGAGAGGGGATGCCTTCCCGGGGCATCCCCAAGCTTAGGATTTTACGGCATCCTTGAATCTCTTGGGGTGCCTTGGGCATCCCCAAGCTTGAGCTCTTGCCACTCTTTATCTCTTTGTCCATAAGAACTTCACCCAAAACTTGAAAACTTCACAACACGAAACTTAAACAGAGACTCGTGATAACATTAGTATGAGAAAGCAAACCACCACTTCCTTAGGTCCTGTAGAAAACTTAAATTCTACTTGTGCTAATGTTGGGTTAATGTATTTTCAATCTTCCATGGCTAATACCCCTGATACTATCCATAGTTTCATCAAAATAAGCAACCAACACAACAAAAAACAGAATCTGTTAACAGCAGACCAGTCTGTAGAAATCTGTATATTTCGTATACCTCTGGTACTCCAAAAATTCTGAAAAATTACGACAGTCTGAAGAATTTTCGTAGCAATCAGCAGCAGAAAGAATCAACTCAAAAGCTCTTACAGAAAAAAAAAACGAAAATTCTTTTCGTGAGCACAAAGTTTCTGTCTTTTCCAGCATGACCAAACGATCATCCCCAAGACTAATCATAACGGTTTTGCTTGGCACAAACGCAAAAAGAAACACAAAAAACACAATCATAACAGAATTATGAAAGTATGGAAAACACAAAACAGAAAGAAAATGGATAGATTCGTTGGGTTGCCTCCCAACAAGCGCTTTTGTTTAACGCCCTTAGCTAGGCAAAAGGTGATGGAATCTAAGTCTAACATACTTCCTATGCATATGCATTTTATAGGGAAACAAATTGGCAAGACAACCAATAGTTACCAAATGCAAGGAAGAAGAAAGAGACAATACCAATCTCAACATAACGAGAGGTAATTTGGTAACATGAAAGTTTCTACCAAAATATTTTCCTCTCTCATAGCAGTTACATGTGGGATCATATTCGAATTCAACAATATAGCTATTCCATAGGATATTCTTTTCATGATCCACATGCATGCAAAGTTGACGCTCTTCAAAAATAGTGGGATTATCATCAACTAAAGTCATGACTTCTCCAATCCCACTTTCAATATTGTTACAAATATCATATTCATCATGAGGTTTGAAAAAATTTTGAAGATCATAAGAAAGATCATCACCCCAATCATGATTATTGCAACAAGTTGTGGACAAAGAAAAACTAGCATCCCCAAGCTTAGGGTTTTGCATATCTTTAGCATGATTGTCACTAATAGAATCTATAGTGAAACCATTGCAATCATGCTTTTCATTCAGGGAGCCCTCGTGAATCACTTCATAAGTTTCTTCATCACGATTTTCAGATTCACGCATCTCAAGCAAAACTCCATAAAGATAGTCAAGTGTTCTCAACTCACTAGCAATTCGTTCCACATAAGTGGGTCTCTTAAAGAGATTAGCTAGTGGATGAGGATCCATATCACTAGATTTTCAGCAAGCGAAGATGCAAGCTAATAGAAGGCACATGGCACTCGAGCAAAGGAAAGGCAAACAAAAACGGCAAAGGAGAAAGGCAAATGAAAACGGCAAATGTGAAGTGGGGGAGAGGAAAACGAGAGGCAACTGGCAAAAAAGTAAATGTAGGAGATGAGTTTGTGAGACCTACTTGGATAGATCTTGATCTCTCCTCCCCGGCAACGGTGCCAGAAATAGGCACGTTGTCGTGAAATTATCTTGACGTGCTCCTCCCCGGCAACGGCGCCAGAAATACTTCTGATGTCAGTTGTGCTTCCCTGGCAACGGCGACAGGAATAGTCGTGTCGACGGCACCAGGAATCCTTCTGCTACGGCTATGGAGCCTTGCGTTGGTGTTCCCTCGAAGCGGAAAGGGTGATGTAGCACAACGGTGGTAAGTATTTCCCTCAGTTTGAGAACCAAGGTATCAATCCAGTGGAGGAGTATCAAAAGATCCTGCACAAACACAAAAAGCTTGCTCCCAATGCTATGAAGGGGTTGTCAATCCCTTATAGATTGTTTACTAGTCGCTTCTCTCATGAAAGCAAGTAGACGGTGGGTTAACAAATTACTGTCGAGCAATTGATAGAACCGCGCAAAGTTGTGACGTCATCTATGGCAATGATTATATCTATAGGCATCACGTCCAAAACAAGTAGACCGATACTGTCTGCATCTACTACTATTACTCCACACGTCGACCGCTATCCAGCATGCATCTAGTGTATTAAGTCCAAAAGAACAGAGTAACGCCTTAAGCAAGATGACATGATGTAGATGGACAATCTCATATCAACGACAGAGCCCATCTTGTTACCCTTGATGGCAACTACTTAATGTGTGCCTTGTTGCCCCTACTGTCACTCGGAAAGGTCACCACATGGTAGAACCCAAAACCAAGCACTTATCCCATTGCAAGAATCATAGATCTAGTTGGCCAAACAAAACCCAAGACTCGGAGAGACTTACAAGGATATCAAATCATGCATATAAGAAATCAGCAAAGACTCAAATATATATCATAGATAATATGATCACAAATCCACAATTCATCGGATCTCGACAAACACACCGCCAAAGAAGATTACATCGGATAGATCTCCATTAAGATCATGGAGAACTTTGTATTGAAGATCCAAGAGAGAGAAGAAGCCATCTAGCTACTAACTACGGACCCGTAGGTCTAAAGTGAACTACTCACGAGTCATTGGAGGGGCGATGATGATGATGAAGAAGCCCTCCAACTCCAAACTCCCCTCCGGCAGGGCGCCGAGAAGGGTCTCCAGATGAGATCTCGCGGTAATGGAAGCTTGCGGTGGCGGAAAAGTATTTTCGTGGATCCCCTGCTTTTTTGCTGTATTTTAGGGAATATATAGGCCAAAGATCTAGGTCAGGGGCGGCCAGGGAGGCCACAAGCCCTGACACCGCCGCCTCCCCCCTGGTGGCGGAGTGGGGGCTTGTGGGCTCCCTGGAGCCCTCCTGGCTTGGCCCACAGGCCCCCTGATCTTCTTCCGTTCAGGAAAAAATCATTTCGGAGATTCTATTCCGTTTGGACTCCGTTCCAAAATCAGATCCGAAAAGAGCCAAAAACACAGAAAAAACAGGAACTGGCACTTGGCACTGAATTAATAAGTTAGTCCCAAAAAAGATATAAAAGGTATATAAAACATCCAAAGATGACAAGATAACAGCATGAAACCATCAAAAATTATAAATACGTTTGAGACGTATCAGGGAGCCGTCTCAGTCACCTCCCAGGCGAACTCAGAGCCACGAAAGTTGCCAGTGTAGGCCGCAAGCTCACCCCGGATGAGGTCAGACGAGATCACCAGTCCATCCGAGGTGGGCTGCTCTGGAGCCAAGGTGACCGTCGCCAGGTGAGGCCGAGCTGCCTCCTCCTCAATCTCCGCATCCACGAAGTAGAAGATACCCCGCTCAGTACCATACCCAAGGTAGGCGAGGGTCGTGGGGCACCGCGGGGGAGCCTCGCACTCCGAGCAGTAGTGCCCTGCGCACCCGTAGTTGATGCACATCGTGTCCTCACGGGAGTGCTGGCGGTTAGTCCGAGCGGGGGGATCCAGGGCCTCCTCCTCAGGAGCCCCCAGCGGTGTCACGCAACCAGCACCGCCGGGGGTAGCAGCAGTGGCCTTCTTCTTCTTTGAATTATTTTTCTTCTTTGCCGGAGCTGTGGCGGGCATCGGGGCCGCTGGCCGAGCCCCTAGGACAAATGCCTAGCAGGCCCGTCGTCCCGGCGCCAATCCGCACCCTTCGCCCGAGATGAGCGCCAGTCCTCACGGCGGACATCATCACTGCGCCTCGAATGCTGCCCGCCCCATCGCTCCTCCCGGCGGTCTCGCCGCCAGGAGGGCATCGAGGGCCGAAGAGCGGGGGGCCGAGTCGGGGGGCGCGGGGAGCAGGCTCATCGCGCGGCAGAGAGACTGGAGGGGGGCGAGCCACCAACTCCGCCCGCAGAGCCGCTTCCCGGGCCACGTCACCCGTGCGGGAAGCCTCCTCGCAACGAAGGTCCCCCGGCGATCCCGGCAGCGGCAGGCGGGGATCCCTCGCCAGCTCACGAGGAGGCGGAGAGCGGCGGAGGGAGGTCCCGAAGTAGTATTCCGGGGACCTCCCCGGCCGGGTAGACCCAGCGCGCCCGGAGCGGGACGAGCCAGCACCCCCATCCGGGGCGTGGACGCGGGCAGCAGGGACGGGAGGCGCGTCCAGCTCGGCCGAGGGGCCCCATTTAGGCTGGGCCTGGCCGTCTCCGGCGAGGCGGGTCATCAAGGCCTCGGCATAGGACCGACCGAGACGGGGAGCAAGGTCCGACCGGCCAGCAACCAAGGGGAACAAAGGAGCAGGAGGTCCTGCAGGCAGCGACGCAGCGGAGTGGGCAGCACGTCTAGGAGGCAGGGGAGCGGGCTGGCTCCGACGGGAAAACGGCGAGGGGAGCGAGGGGACGAGAGCATGGCACGGGAATCGAGCGCGGGGGGCAGGGAGGGGACGGACACGCACGGGAGGTACACAGCGGGTGGCGGCACAGCGTCTCGGGCGAGGGGAAACCCTACGCCCCAACCCGGCGACCGTCCGGTACCTGGGCCACACCGCAAGTGGGGAGGCCTCTGTTGGGCCGAGGCCCAACGAAGGTTGATCCGAGCCAACACCCGCCGGGCGCGGCTGGCAGCCTAGGAGACCTCGCGGGCCGAGAGCGGCGGCGGCCCAGGAGAGGGGCGCGCGGCCCACCCGCCCGCCTGCCGGCCCGTAGAGCTAGCGCACGGGCTCCTCCCGTCGCCGGCACCGGCGCCGCCGCCGAGGAAGACGGCAAGGCCCTAGCGCCTGGCGATCCCACACGGGCACCACCACCACCAGCCGTCGCGGAGGATAATCCGGGCAGCTCGCCGGCGTGGGCCCCCGAGGGGCGAGGAGGAGGCACCGGCTTCAGCCGATGGGGATCCCGTAGGGCACCTTGCCCGAGTCGGAGCGCCGAAGCATGCCTCCTGGGAACCCTACCCGGCCTCCGGAGAGCCGGGGTCGCGGCATCCAAGAACTGGCCGAGCTGCGGGGGAGCAAGCGACACCGGCAGCTTCACCCGGCCTTCCCCTCCCAACAAAGAGGCAGGTTCGTCGTCGTCGTCCGAATCATCCATCTAGTCAGCCCATCGACACGACGACCGAGGGAGGTAGAGAGGGGGAGCCGCCGGGGGCGGCGGGGCCGCGATCTCCTTGCGGCGCCGGCCGGCGACGTCAGGGCCACGCGCAGGCTAGTCCGCGTGGCTCACCACCACCACCGCTGTCATCTCCTTGGTGCCCCAGTAGACATCCTTTTCGAGTCCCTCTCGTCTTTTCCTTGCTTATGCTTGCGGTGACCGTGTGTTTGCACGCTTGTGTGAGCGCTCTCGCAGCATTGGGCATGCTCTGCCCATTGGGTCATGATGGGACGCATCTTCCCGACGGTGTCCGCGTGTTCCCATGTGCCGTCCAGCCTCCTCCTTCTTCTGTGTAGCTCGCTGGACCCCGTCCCCCTCCTGTAGCTCCCTCATCGGTGCTGGACACAGCGTGCCCATGGGCGCACACTGCACCGACCGGCTTTGTCCGCGCCCCATCCTCTTCTTCCTCCCCCTTGGCGTGATTTTGTGCTCCCATGGCCTCCTCTGCTCTTTCTCGTCGCCTCCCCAGCTCAAGAGCGCGATGTGTCGCGCCAGAGCTTTGGTCGAGCACTCGCGGCAGCCTCCGGCCACGTCATCCCCTCCGCGGCTATTTAAAGCCATGCCCGAGCACCCCCGGCCTCTCCAGCAGCCCCCTCTCTCTCCCCTAGCCCCCTCCACAGAGCTCCCGGAGCCCTCCTCACTCTCCATTGCCGCCATGGTCGCCGACATCCTCCTCCTAAATTGGCGCAATGCCGAGCCCCTCCCTTCATCCTAGCCACCCAGAGGAGACCCCCGAAGACCGGTGAAGACCTCTTGATATCTTCCCTAGCTTCCGGAGCATCGTAGCACCGAGACCCCCCTTCACCCAAGGCCTCCGTCCGCCGCGACCGATGTATCGCTCGCTCCACCTCTCCTCGGCGAGCATACGGTGTTCAGGCGGGTGCACCTTGACTTCCCGGACACTCCGATGGCCGGAGCGTTGCCAGAGGTGCCCGGTGGCGTCGGGACGGCTGCCAGCGCCGAGCCTTTGCTCTGCCCCGTCGTGCGAGTGGGAGAATGAAGAAGAAGACCCTGCCATGTGGCCCCCACCTCCCATGCGGACCCCGCCAGTCAGCCACTGAGGCCTTGACCAACCCCTCACATGGATAAGTGAAGGTGTATTCCTCAGGATACGTCTTCCAACTCCGAAAGCGTCTTCCACGTCTTGTCCGGGCGGAATGCGTTTTCTCTTTTCAGTAATCGTACTTTTAGGAAAACCGTTCTCTGTTTTTCTCTCAGGGGCTTGTTTGCGAAGATTTTTTTGCAGATTGGGCCCCAATCTTCTTCCGTCTGTATCTCCGCTACCGTAACTCCGAATCAGGTGAATCTGAAGTCCTCATTTTTGCCTCACCGAGCCCATTCTGTTGGTAACATTTTCATTATGTTGTCACATACTAAAAATGACCATTTTTTCCTTTGCCCTTGATTAGCCCCCTTCGAGAGAGAAGTTTTTTTGGCAAATCATTTCGCGAGTTCCTCGCACTTATCCCCCGTGGTTCCTTCATCCCCAGGCAAGCCACGACAGCCACTTGCATGACGGCCTTGCAGGAGCCATGCTTTCCTACTTGAATAATTAAATACTTTGTCCATGTTAATATTTTTTGAATGGTATATACATGCTTGTGCATCCATGCTAGTTCTTATGATATGATCATTTGCATCTAGTTGGTTAAATGATTAATGCTATTGTCATGTTTATTCTAGTAAGTATATTTCGATGTTAGTGGTCAAGCCATGTTATGCTTGCACTATTCATGATCATCCTTATGCCATGCTCAGTTGCATCTAGTAGCGTAAACGATTTATTGCTATTGGTACCATGACTCATATGGTTATGCTTTCCACCCATGCTCATGTTGATATCATGTCCACATGCATTGCTATTTTATCATGTTATTCTATTATGACTCGGCTCATCCTATGCAAGTTAAACTGGGCTTTAATCGAACATGAACACTTGTTGGGCGAGTCATAGTGCCATCGAGTCGAGGTGACCAGTGCAGACACACTTTCCTATATGGAATGGCCTTAATGCGGTCTATTGTTACGTCTCTTGCCGGTGCCTCCAACCAGGGAAGGTTATGTGTGCCCGTAGGCGGTGATAACCTCGTGTGCCGTAGTTGTTGTAGGGCCCATTGTCCTCGTTTGGGACCGTTTTTCTTTTGCCCCGACAGTGGTCGTTGGATGTCTAGAGTGGCATTGGGGTCACCCATGACTTGGCCCAAAGGGGAGTTTGTCGGAGTGGCCGGGAGAGTGCCATGCAATAAGATCGGTTTTGTCGGAACGCCGCTGGGCCATCCAAATGGGAGCACGAGGCCTTGGGTTCCATGGTGTGGGTATAATGTACTAACCTCTGCAGAGTGTATAACTATCGATAACCTCTCCGCAGCTATGAACCCATTTTGTCATAGGTCACACTATGGGTCCACAATAATAATAATATGATTAATAATAACCTTGGTTCGATGAGGAAAGAAGTTTGGCGGATCTTTATTTCAACATTAGAGTTTTAAAGTGGTATCATGGATACCGGGGTTGGTTAATATTTTGGTGTCATGTGGAACTGCCATGTAAAGATCAAGCTCCTTGTGGTCATGTGATGATTACTACGGTATTGTTAATACCAAGCTTGATCTGATCCTGAGTTTATCGTGTGACGTCCCCGATGATAAGTTGATACATGTGATGGTTACGAGATAACCCCAAATATAGTAAGTTGAATCATGATAGTTTAAACATGGTGCATATCATTATGTTCATATGTTCATGCCATGCTAGTGATATCATGCTCATCATTGCTTAAACCTGTAAATGCCATGCTATTGTTGGTCTTGATTGCTTTAGTTGCTGTGAGCTTAAGAATACATTGAAAGTACTCACCTGGCGTGTCATGCCAGTTTGTAGGTCATGCCATGCATGATTGATTGTTGGTCGAGTTTGCGAGCTAGGATAAGCGTTCCAGCCAGAGTCCCAATGGAGTGGAGTCCATCGCCATCGCCTTTGTTCCGCCGCTAGAAGTTATTCTGCTACTTCGATTTGTTCTGCTGCTAGCATAGAGCTACTTGGGCAGGCATAGTGTCGTCGTGTCGATGTAATTCGTTGTGATATCGAAACCATCGTATCCATATCATTTGCAATAAAGAGCTGATTTGTTCTGTGCCAAGCAATGTCATATTCGAGAAGACTTATCTCTCGATTGGAATGCGGGATGTTCCAGTCTCTGTGAGCCGGAGTGCCACATGTACAATTAACATTTTAAACTTGTGTACATAAAATTATTTTATTTATAAATATATTCAGAATATTTTAAAATTAAACAAATGCAAAAATGAGAAAACAAGGAATAAAAAAGGGCCAAAGGCCTGTGCTCGCGCATGGCCAGCCCAAGCTAGTGACTGCTTGAAGCTGTCGTACTATTGAGAGCAACTACTTAGTGAGGACTCCTTAAAGAGCCTTTCGACGATCACTTCTACGCGTCGTCTGCGTTCTCAGCCGTCGCCACATGTCGTGCTCTGAGCGCTTCCTCCGAATTTTTTATGTTTCCGCACGCGTTTTTGGCTTTTTAGATTTTTTTTCTATTTTTTTGGTGTTTCGTTTTTTCACCTTTTCAACGATAAAAAAATTCAAAAAAAAAGAATTGCGCGAAAAAACACGTTTTTTCACGATACGCACGCTTTTGCCTTCACGAGTGGCGTGGCCGTGCCTCTCGGAAAGAAAAATCATGTTTTTTTATATTTTTGCGAGAGGCATGGTTTTGCTTTCCTGAGAGGCACAATTTTTCTTCTGCGAGAGGCACGGTCGTGCCTCTCAGAAAAAACGTGTTCTCTACTTTTTTGCGAGAGGCACGATTTTGCTCCCCGAGAGGCTCGGTTTTGCTTTTGCGAGAGGCATGGTTGTGCCTCTCAGAAATGCAAAATAAAATAGCGAGAGGCACGGTTTTGCTTTTGCGAGAGGCATGGTTGTGCCTCTCGAAAATAAAAAAATTTCTTTTTTTTGTTTTTTTCCTGCGAGAGGCATAGTTTTGCTTCCGCGATAGGCATAATTTTGCCTTCGTGAGAGCATAGACGTGTCTCTCAAAAACAGAAAATACTTGTTTTATGTTTTTTTATCGCGAGAGGCACGGTTTTTCGTCTGTTTTTTTTTTAAGTTTGTGAAAACCTATCAACATGGCATCTAGTTTTCAAGATCTCGACACAACGAACCTAACAGTGAAAACAGTTCGAGATCTGAATGGACGGTTTAAGAGATAAAATATTTTGAAAATACAGATCTACAGAAATAGGGAAAACCATTTGTCGCAAACTTAAGGAGATGGGAGTGATCTTTGAAATGAGTACTCCTTAATTTGTGATACAGGCACGCTCCAAATAGTTATATTGCCCGCAAAGGCGGTTTATAGCAGTGGGGCTATGTAGCGACCACACAATTCAACACAAAGTCATGCGGTTGAAATGAAAATTTGAAAATTCATTTAAATAACTTTAAGAAATGGAGTGATTTTTTTCAACAAGTGATATTAGGTTTGGTAACAAATGAAATAATATTTTTAAACAAGTGAAACGACTTTATTGTATTGAGAGAAATTTGTTTATTGTACTGAGAGAAATTAGGCTTGAAGTTAAATTACGTTTTTGAAATGAGTGAAATTAATTTATCTGAAATAATTAAGATCTTGTTTCGAAATAATTGTAATAAATATTTGAAATGTGCGAAATTATTATTATTTTCAAATAAACAAAATTTTGAATCTTGAACAAGCTTTTCCAAAAATTATTGAAATAGTTTGCTAAATATTATGAAACTAATTTCTTGAATTGTTGAAACTACTTTAAATGAGTTCCTTGCAATAGTGAAATAGTAAAAAACCATTATTCATAAAATATTGCAACAATGAATAAATAATTAAAATCTTTATTCAATTTATAAATTTGAAAAAAAATAAACAATATATTCATTAATGTTCAGATATAAATAAATATAATAAAATAGTGCCCATGCTTCCGTCTTGATGATAGCCTCGCCGAACAGGTGCGCTCGGTCTCCCACCGTTCCTTCTAGAAGGTGGTTTTATGTCCATGGCCAGTTGTTGTCATCCTTGGTGGCATCATAGGTGGGCATGGCAGGATGGTGGTTTCGGGTCTAGGCTTGTAGCTTCATGGCGGCAAATTTGGCACTCGACTTCGATGACGCCGACGACTAATGGGTGTGCTTCGAGATTTGAGGAGGATGGGAATGATCCTCGGTCGATACGCCACAAAGATAGCCTCGTCGCGATGGGCTTCATCATCGGCTCACAACAATGGCCTACTGGGTTATGGTTCTCCGCCAAATTTGGTGACGGTAAGCGGTTTTGATGACGGTTGCATAAATTTCAAAGGACTCGAATGGAACTTTATTTTCTTGGTACGGTTTCCTGCAAAGTTCTATGAACATGTGTTCTCTCTCGGCCTTTCTGGTAGGTAATGCATGTGTGTTGTATTAATTTTGTTTGTGTGTAGTAATCTAAAGAAATTAATACAATTAGAAATATAGTATATGTGACACACCAAAAAAACCAATAAGGATGTGTTTGATTGCCTGTAAAATCGTAACTAGGACCACTATATACAGTAGTGTGGGTTGTTGCATGCATGACATGGTTCTTAAAGCATCCCTGCGCCCGGCTCTTTGGAAATCGGTCGTTTCCGTGAACCAGGCTCGAGCCATGTGAAGAAGCGCACATGGGTGGCTCGCTGAAACGAGTCAGCGCTTAGAGCATCTTCAATAGAGGTGCTATATAAGCGTTGTGCTGAAAAATTAGTGTTTTTTACGTGCGTTACTGCTCCGGACGCTTGAGCGAAGGCGCAAAAACTACGCGCGCGGCATAACTAGTTCATCACGCGGGCAGAAACGTCATCGTGCGTCGTTTATTTGTTGGGACCGCTCCCCCGCGCTGGACACTCGAGCGCTCGCTCGCGACTCCACCTACCCCATCCAGCCCCTGGCGCCGACGCCGCCCGCGTCACCCCATTTCTTCCGGCGACCGTTCCGGCACTTCCCCGGCCTATCCCCGCGCCGCCGCTGCTTCCTCCTTCTCCCTCTAGTTACCGTCGCCCCTCGCGCGCAGCAGTCCTCCGACGAACAACGCCCGACCGCCCACTGCCGCTCGGCGTTCGCAAGGTTTTTGACGAAACTTCACATTTTTTACGTGAATTTCATGCATGTTGTTTGTAGTTTTTATAGCCTAGTTTAAATTGAACATTGTAGATGAGTTCGTCATATAAACTATTTGTTTGAGTTGTAATAACGAAATTGAACTATTTTTGTTGATTTATTTTGTTTGTGTTTGATCTTTTTGCTTGTGTTTGAAGCGCGGGCTGCATTATAACGCACCTGCTAGAGCTACGCGTGTGTGCTAAAGTTTACAATGACCCTTAGACCCAGCGTTTCCCGTTGTGTCAAAACAGACGATCCACCTGCTGCAAACGTATTTTTAATGCGCCCTGCGTTGTGCGGGTGTTAATCACCTTATCCCCTCATCCCTGCTAAAGAAAGATTATCCCGTCATCTCCTTCCTCCTTCTCTCACCCACCGCGCACGCAGCGGGTAGTGGGCGACCAAGGCAACGACATACAACCAGGCACGGGCACGGCCACGGCCATGTCAGGCAGCCGGGCGCGGCCGCGGGCATGGCCATGACAGCCAGCTGAGCGTGGCCACCTCAGCAGGGCGCAGGCGGGCGCGGCCTCCGTGGCCACGACATGCAGTCAGGTGTGGGCACGGCCACAACCACGGTAGCGGGCCGGGCACGACGTCTACGACGAGGGAAGGAAGGGTCGACCCCGTCGGGCTCCGACACGAAGGCGGACAAGGTGCTGCAGATAGTACTTCTGGACAGCTACTTCTACAACCGGCCAATTCGATGACGCACTCAACGTGTTTGAAGAAATGAAGGCCGTCGGATCAAGCCAAACCTGGCCACTGTTAAGTGTAGTTGCTAACTCTCTATCATATGCATGTGTGCAATCAAACATTGGGTGAAAATTGCTTCACGATGACAAGACGCCATATGTAAGCAACCAAACTACTTGACAACCTCATTTTTCGTCGCCAGGCCTTACTTAGTTTGGTTCGTTTTTTCTCCTCTCAGCCAGGCCCTGCAGAGAAAGTAACCAAATGCACCCTAAACATCCGTGTTCAAGTGACCGTGATGATATCTTAACGTAAACCTAAGCCCCATCATGACTGTGGTAACGATCAACTGATCTACGTGTGGCACACGAAACGTAACCATGCATCGATATGGTGGAGCTCGATGGTGAGTTGGAGCTGCCCAGCGCTCCGGCTGCCGCGGAATATTTCTACCATGAATGCCTAGACATCACAGGCGGATACGTACAGTAGCAGCCGAAGACTTGTCCAGTCTAATAACACTTGGCTTCCCAATGCACAACAGATCCATGGACATGTCAGAGCGTTCTTGTCCCTTGGAGTTGCAACTCTATGTACCTTGGCTTTTGAATAAAACAACCAATAATCAAGACCCTATATTTTGGTGAAACAAATCACAAGATTGCTAAGGCCCTGTTTGTTTCATAAGTCATAGGACTTTTTTAAGTTTCAACTTATAAGTCTCGAGTCCCTACCTGTTTGTTTACAAGGACTTACAAGTCCATGTTAGTCCGATGTTCAGAGACCGGCCGCGGCCTCCTCTGCCCTGGGGCACGGGCCTCCCACGACCAGGTCCAACCGGAGGAAGGCCATGACCGGCCGACTGGTCGAAGAGGAGTTGCTGGTACGAGCCCAACTCCGGAAAGACGTCAACGTTGCAGTTGAGATCCAAGAAACCCATTCCCCTCCCGAGATTTCCGCCGGCGGATGAGCCTTGGGTTGCCTGTTGATGCGAGGGGAACTGAGAGAAGAAGGGGATCTGGTCCTCCTCATCATCGGCCATGGCGGCGCGGTTGAGGGTGCCGTCGGCGGTGGCGATTGGAGCGAGGCGGGGAACGAGCGAGGCGGGGTAGGTGCGGGGCGATGCGGGGTAGGTGCGGGCCGATCGATAAGTCCCAATAAGTTCCTCCCTGAGAGTCTTTTTTGATAAGTCCCAAATGACCACTGTAAGTCCCTATAAGTCCCTCCTGTTTGGTTTAGATGAGACTTATAGTAACTTTTTTAAGTCCCTGAAAACAAACACCCTCTAAATCTACTTAACCAAGTCTCAGTCGATGCTATATTAATGAGATCTTTGTGGGGATCCATGTAACATTTTCATTTTTTTTGTGTGTGGATGGGTGTAACATTTTCATTTTCATTTATTATTTATTTTAGTATGTTCTATCATTTAACTGAGACTTGATTAAATCTCAGTCGATTGAGATTTTGTCACACCCAACAAATAACCATGCGAATTAAAACCTTGACTTTTTTAGAGAACAAAACACTCTTGCCAGTTTTGCCCCACGAAACAGGAAAGTCTCTTAGCAGATTTGTGAACCTTAAGAAAATGTTGGCTATTGGAGGAAATACACTTTGGTTTCTGGTTGTATATGTATCCTATATGTGATTTTTTTAATAATATTTAATTAAAAAGTTAAAATAGTTTCAAAATATTTTTAGATTAAACTTGACTTTGTTTTGCACTAGTATACGATTTTTCACAAAAAAAGTCAACATTGACCTGTGGATAAAAAAGGCAAAATTTAGTTTCTATTATAGGTCACTATTCACACTATTTTGATCGAAATTTTGTCTTTTTTGAAAAGAAGCCAAAGTGTAAAAAAAAATCTGAATTTTTTCTTACAAGTATAATGGAAGGTCAAGTTTATTTCAAAAATATTTTCAGAATATTTAAACTTTTTGTTGAATTGCTAAATTTCTTTTGCATATAGGATGTATATACACCCAATATTTTCAGAATTTTTAAACTTTTTGTTGGATTGCTAAATTTCTTTTGCATATAGGATGTATATACACCCAATATTTTCAGAATTTTTAAAAAATTTGTTGAATTGATAAATTTCTTTTGCATATAGGATGTATATACACCCAATATTTTCAAATTTTTAAAACTTTTTGTTGAATTGCTAAATTTATTTTGCATATAGGATGTATATGCACTAGTATATAATTTTTCACAAAAAAGGTCAACATTGACCTGTGGATAAACAATGCAAAATTTAGTTTCTATTATAGGTCATTATTCACACTATTTTGATCAAAAATTTGTCTTCTGTGAAAAGAAGCCAAAGTGTATTTTTCTTTTTTACAAATTTTTCTTACAAGTATAATGGAAGGTCAAGTTTATTTTAAAAATATTTTCAGAATATTTAAACTTTTTGTTGAATTGCTAAATTTCTTTTGCATATCAGATGTATATACACCCAATATTTTCAGAATTTTTAAACTTTTTGTTGAATTGCTAAATTTCTTTTGCATAGAAGATGTATATACACCCAATATTTTTAAATTTTTAAAACTTTTTGTTGAATTGCTAAATTTCTTTTGCATATAGGATGTATATGCACTAGTATATAATTTTTCACAAAAAAAGTCAACATTGACTTGTGGATAAAAAAGGCAAAATTTAGTTTCTATTATAGGTCATTATTCACACTATTTTGATAAAAAAATTGTCTATTTGAAAAGAAGCCAAGGTGTAATTTTCTTTTTTAGAAATTTTTCTTACAAGTATAATGGAAGATCAAGTATATTTCAAAAATATTTTCAGAATTTTTAAACTTTTTGTTGAATTGCTAAATATCTTTTTCATATAGGATGTATACCCCCCCCCCCCCTCTCTTAATGTGTGCTATGCATGTTCAAAGATGACCAGGTAGTGAGTAAGTAAAAGGACATAGAATTGCCTCCCAGAAAAAACAAGGGGAAGGAACAATTTCAGATCAAGATGGATCTAGTGATTAACCACCTTAAGGAATTGGTTAAATATTCGGATTTGTTTCTCTCAGATGATTGGAACTTTGGAAGATGATAGATGAACGACCAATGACAATAAATAAATACAAACGCAAACGATAACAAACTTCAAATTCCTCAAAACTTTTATTAATAAATTGAGATGGATATAAAAAATAATGATTCACAAACGGTCTCAGTGTCAATGCGACATGACGACCTTGATCTGGAACTCCTTTCCAATGGCCAGCGACAGGCCGCTGACGCTAAACGCTCCACTCGTCAGGGACTTGGTGCGGGCTGCCTTGACCTCAACGTTGTTTACGTAGATAGTGAACCCCTTTGCCGGCGACTGGAGCC
Source organism: Hordeum vulgare subsp. vulgare (assembly GCF_904849725.1). Taxonomy (NCBI): domain Eukaryota; kingdom Viridiplantae; phylum Streptophyta; class Magnoliopsida; order Poales; family Poaceae; genus Hordeum; species Hordeum vulgare. The sequence continues at coordinate 650,475,767 of NC_058519.1, forward strand.
CCATGAAGACGACGCTGCCGATGACCGACGTCCCACTCGGTGTGTATGAGTTGTGCACCACATGTGAACTCACCGTGGTAGCGAAGATGCCCTTGCTCTCCATCGCAGTATCACAGCTAAATCTCACCAGGGTCCAATTGCCTCCCACCCCGCCCATCTCCGTCGACTCGCCGTCATCCAAGAACAGCTCCCCGCTGGCCGTGCCATTCTCCGCGAGTGCCACAAGGAGGTGGAACTCGCCTTGCCGTGCGGCGGATGTGGTAAGGCCAGGCTGCTGCAGCGGTAGGATGTTGCCACCGGCCAGGTGCACGCTAGCCGAGTCCACCGGCGCCTGGAGTGTAACACGCTTGCCGGTCCGCGTGGCGACGGTGAGGGGGTAGCTGTGGTCGTAGAGACTGAACCACCGGCCTGCCGGGAAATAGGCGTCGACGGTGGTGGCGCCCGGCTGTAGCACCGGAGACACGAGCACGCCGCGGCCGAGCAGGAACTGCTTGTCCACGCCGTAGGTGTCGGCGTCCTGTGGGTAGGAGAAGAAGAGCGGGCGCACGATGGGCGCCCCCGTCGTGTGCGCCTCGTACATGAGCGTGTAGATGTAGGGGAGCAGACGGTACCGCGTCCCGAACGCCTTCCTCGCCGACCGCGCCGTCGACTCCCACACGTAGAGCTCTCGTCGTTCGGTGGTTCTCTCCGTGTGCGCCCTCGCGAACGGGTAGAATGCACCGAGCTGGATCCAGCGGCTGCACAGCTCCTGGGTCGTGTTGCCCCTGAAGCCGCAGAGGTCGGCGCCGACCATGGGGATGCCGAAGATGCCAAAGCTAAGCATAGTGTTGATGGAGTTGGCAAGCTCGTCCCACCTTGCCGAGTTGTCGCCGGTCCAGTGCGCGGCGTAGCGGCCCGCTCCGGGGAAGGTGGAGCGGCTGAGCACGAAGGGGCGGCGCGCCGTGTCCTTGAGCAGTGCGGCATGCGTGGCGCGTGCCTCGTAGAGGCCGAAGAGGTTGTGCGCGTCGTACTCGGACACGTTGTTGTAGTGCACCGTGGAGACCGGCACGGTTTGGTTGTTGAGGGGACGATGCGTGCCGGAGTTGTTGATGTGGTATGGCGGGTCGTCCAGCGCGTTGAGCGGCTGCCAGGCCCCGAAGTTGGAGGGCTCGTTCATGTCGCACCACAGCCCGTCAACGGGGATGGTCCGCCGGAACTCGGAGATCTTGTGCGCCCAGTACTCGGCGGCGCGTGGGTTGATGAAGTCCGGGAAGTAGACCTCGCCTGGCCACACCCTGCCCACCACGTTGGTGCCGTTTCGCTTGAGGAAGAAGTCCTCGTTAGGCGTTGCTTGCCTTTTGATCTCCGGGTCTATGATCACCACGTACTTCTGGCCGTTGCTGTGGAGCCGGTCCACGAACGGCCGGAGACGGTTGGCCGGGAAGTTGATCGGATCTAGCGTGAAGTCCTGGCCACCGTCCATGTAGTCGATATCTGACCAGATCCCCTCCAGTGGGATCTTGGCCTTGGTATAGCCGGCGACCACCTCCTCCAGGTCAGCCACAGTCTTGTAGCCGTACCTGCACTGGTGGAACCCGAATGACCAGTACGGCATCGGGGCAGGGCGACCGATGAACTGGGTGTACTGGTCAACCACGGCGAGCGGAGAGGGGCCGGCGAAGAAGTAGAAGTCGAGCACGCCGCCGATCACCTTGTAGGTGATGTACGACCCGCCATACACTATGTCCATGCCGTTGCTGTTGAGGAGGAGCACGCCATGCGCATTGCCGCCGGAACGCACGTCCATGTAGAATGGGTGCGAGCCGTAGAGGTTGAGGTCCAGTAGATCTGACCTCTCCAGGTCCTCGTTCCACAGTGTGAAGGTGTCATTGGGCTGGAGCCGGAACGTCCGTTTCGTATGCTCGCCCAGACCGTACAATGATGCCCGGCCGGCTGGAAGCGCCGTCGTCACCTCCAAGTACCTGCATTTCAATTCCCATGCCCATCAATCACTTGGTTACTCATGCATAATATATACACACACTCCTTCCCATAAAATAGATCCCCTAAGTTTTGTCTTAACACCAAGTTTTATAAGTTTGATGATCAAGTTTTCTGTCTAATATATGAACATTTTTATTATATCAAATAAATACATTGTACGTAATTAAAAAGTTACTCCCTCCGTTCTCAAATATAAGGCCCTGTTTGTTTCATAAGTCCTAGGACTTTTTTAAGTCCCAACTTATAAGTCATAAGTCCCTACCTGTTTGTTTACAGGGACTTATAAGTCCCGAGTCCCTACCTGTTTGTTTACAGGGACTTATAAGTCCATGTTGCACCTGCAGAAAAGATGAACTGCAGCGGCGACGAGGCGGCAACCGAGGGAGACGAGGCGGCGGCCGGCCGGCGACGGGGCGGGGCGGCGGCGGGGCGGCGACGGGGCGGGCGGGCGGCGACGGGGCGGGGCGGCGGCGGGGCGGCGACGACTGGGCGGGCGACGGGGCGGGCGACGACTGGGCGGGCGGGCGGCGGGGCGGCGACGACTGGGCGGGCGGGCGGCGGGGCGGCGACGACTGGGCGGGCGGGCGGCGGGGCGGCGACGACTGGACGGGCGGGCGGCGGGGCGGCTGGGCGGGCCGGCGGCCGGGCGGCGACGAGGCGGGCGGGGACGGGGCGGGCGGCTGGCGGCGATTGGGGAAGCCGGCGGCGGGCGGTGCGAGTGTCCTGGAGTCCTGAGCGATCGGGGCAGGGCGGTGCGAGCGTAATGGGACCAGAATAAGTCTCAATAAGCTCCTATTAGAGAGTCTTATTTCATAAGTCCCAATTAACCATAATAAGTCCCAATAAGTCCCTAGTGTTTGGTTTAGGTGGGACTTATAGGGACTTTTTTAAGTCCCAAAACCAATAAGTTCTTGGAAACAAACACCCTCTAAGTCTTTTTAGAGGTTTTATTAATAGACTACATACGGATGTATATAGACATATTTTAAAGTATACATTCAATTATTTTGTTTTATATGTAGACCCTTAATGAAATTGCTTAAAAGACTTATATTTAGAAACGGAGGGAGCACATATTTCATGATGAATACGTGATATCGATTTGGTATTGTATTGCTTACCTTTTTCCCCTATAAACTTGGTTAAACTTCAAAAAGTATGACTTGATCTATTTTGAGAAAATGAGGGAGTATTATCTATTACGTACCGGTCCTTGAACACGAGAGTGGCAGAAGTGTCGAAGAGGATGTCACCGGTAGAGTGGCGGGAGACGGTGAAGCGGAACGGATTGCTGTGGATGGAAAACTTCAGGTCCGAAGACACCCTAGAGATGGTGGCGCTGCTCGGCAAGGTGGCATTGTCCATGCCTAGCGATTGGAACAAAGCGTCCTTCGACACCGACGTTGAGCGCGGCATGATGTCTTCGGGGACCTCCCATCGTGTATGGTCGGCGTCGGTAATGCGCACGTGGAGCCGGTTATCTGTCTCCAGGCTGCACAATCATGTTAAAACTAAAACAGTGAGCTTACCGTATGCATCATTCTATGCAGAGGTCACATGTTTACCTTCTTTTTGATATAGAAACAACTACTTTGTATATATATACATAACCCCTACCAAACAGCGCAGCACATACGATCTCTGATTGCTATATACATAAACTCATGAACTAAACTCCTAGATCAGCATCAAGATCAAGCACACTTGCCTTGCAGTTAGGTCGAGCCTCTTGACATCAGGCCCGAACGTTGTTGTCCCGTTTACAAGTTTCAGACTGGCCGATAACAGGTTCCCCGACCCGACGACCGACTCAACGTCATAGCCCGCGCTGCAATGATGGAGGAGGCAGATGAGGAAGGTGAGGAGCGCGAGAAGATCACCAGATGACGAGACAATCGCCATCATATGATAGAATGAGTGTGCAAAAACACAAGTGAGTGTCAACAACTGTTGATCGATTGGCTTTATATAGAGTAGTAGCTAGTCATCCTCAATGTTTGGAAAGTTTTAAACATGTGCCTAAGATTACCTCTGGATAGGTAGTATTTCAAAGTTAAGACTTATCGCTTCGTCTATATGAGGAAGTATATTAAGGCTGATATGCTAAAGAAATGGTAAATAATGAAGATAATTAATGTTAAATTTTTAGTTCAATTACATTTTCCCTTCTATTTTGAAGTAATTGTGATGAGGACATGGCTACCTTGAATACGACCATTTTTTTTTTATATTTGCATATGTGTGAGGTAATTCCTATTAATAATTATATCATATTATATTTTGTTATTAGGGACAAAAAATACTACACCATTTTATTTCATGTGTAGAATTTTTGAAGGCGGATGCAAAAGAAATATGAAGATGAGAGGTATTGAAGCTTATATGAGCCAAACAAGTGCAAATATTCGTATACGTGCATGCATCGTGAAGGAGGAGCCGGCCTTGCTTGTCTCAATCATACATGTGTAAACCAGCACATGCTCCGATGCAAGAAGCCAACAACACGCAAGAGTCCAACACGAAGCAGCACTTGGCCATGCCAGAAGCCAACGACACAAGCCCACAAGAGTCCAACACGTTTTTGCTTACGTGCTGAATAGCACTTGGTCACCCGGATCGGCGTCCCACCGAGATGGCATCCGCTTTAGGCCTTGTTTGGTTCTAGGGGAACAAATCCCCTAGTGGAACAGAACTTCTAGGGGATTGGGTTGACCCCGTTCTGTCACCAGATCCCCCAGATCTCCGTCCATCCCACATCCCCTGTTTATATTCTCTTTGGTTTCTCTAATCTTAATCCCCCATTGAATCAAAAATCATACTCATATGTCTTGCGTTGTCCGCGTTGCTTCTAGTGGATTCGTTCCACGAGTGCCAGCAGATTCTTCTGCACCCCGTGGAATGAAGTGGATTGGGCCGGTATTTTCCACGCCTTGAACCAAGCCAAACAGTCAAAGTGTGATCCACGTGTAATATTTCCCGGCCTAAACAGCCCACGTGGATTGGGCCATGATCCCGGGTAAACCACGTGGTTTACAGCATAACCAAACGAAGCCTTAATAATAAGTTAGGATTTAAAAATGAGGTTTTATTGTATTGTCTAGCCATCGCTCAATTTGCATCTATGTGACGTGTACAACTATCGTCTTGTCAGATCCATAGTGGAACCCCATCATTATCGTGTGCTTAATTCATATCAGCAATTTAGATTACAATTCATCATTATTCGTGCCAGTTCTTCGGTTGCTTGCAGGAACTCGAACCTCGTGTTCAGCTTGATCGTGCCTACGACAGGGTCAGTAACAATTGAAGATTGATTTAACGATTGTTAAGGCGTATTGCCGGGCACGATAAAGTCGGATCGTCAAAGTCAAAATCCACCAAATCGATAGTTATCCCCATTCTCATCAAAAGATCGGGCACCGATTACATCAAATTGTCTTTCTACGTTTATAATAAGTAAAAAAAGGCAGTTTAGGTCCAATTTTAAAAGTTTGACTAACTCTAAAAAGATACAACATATCTGACCAAACTACCGACATAAAGATCCATCAGCAATATATATGTTCACATTGTATTTCTATAGTCCTGTAGATATTGACTCATGTAAGTATTATATATTTTCAATTGATGTTAGCTGTCTAATATTGGGTCTGTTTCCGCACACCTACTTCAAAAAACTTCAATTATTTTGATTTTTTATTAGTCCACCACTAATTGCGATTAAACTGTATTGGCCCGTTCCTCATCCAAATGCAAACCCGCCCAGTTCATCTATTTAGGTCTTATATAAAAAAACAAAAGTAATTCCAAATATGAGCGGGCCGAGACTCGACCGCTAGATGTGAGTTTTTGGGGTTTTAAATTTCAAAAAATGCAAATGAACTCCAAAAAACAAGAAATTTGGCACGGTGTCGTCATGAAAATCAATGTAGTGCGTGATAAAAAAATTGAGAAAGTTTTACAAAAGTTATTACGCACACTCATTTTTAAATCGAACCATCTAGAAAGCATACATGTCTTCAAGAGGGAACATGTATGTTTTGAAGGCGATGCGACCAATGCTTCATTTGTTGGCGAGCGCTCAAGGCGCTGCTGCTATTTTTGAAAATTCTAGTAAAACGTGTGTCCTGTTTCAAAATTTCGTACTGGCCAAATGCTTTTATGTTAGTGTCCCGTTATCCATTCTATCTGAACCAATTAGTTTAGCCAGTTCCCTACATTTTGCACTCAGCAAAATTTTCAATATAGTTGTTGAGTTCTGATGAAAAAGAACACGATAAAGAAAACATTGTTGAGCTTTGCCCACACGAGTCCCTTTTTGCTGAGTTTGAACTCGGCAAAGTCTTTGCCGTGTTGTTTCCAGACTTCGTTGATGAGTATTCTAGGAACTCGGCGAACTCCGCGACGCCAGTAGTGTACGAAGAAGTTGATTTTTGGGAAACAAAACAAATCATGGTCTTGTTCTGATTTTGTCAGCCACAAAATAAAAACTTAAGCATTACATCTGACCTCTGCTTAACTAAGATGCACACAACAATAATCAAATTCAAGTTCCAAAAAATCTAAAATGATGGAATAAAAGCAATCCAGAGGAGATTGTATAACGTCTAAGACATAGGAGGGGCAATCCGAAGATCATGCTACCATCCATGTCGTATAAAAATATTCCTCTCCATAGCCTCCAAGTGTGTACACACCTTCGTAAACAGGCCTCGAATCTTCACATGTTGTAGAGACGATCATAAACAGAGTGACTCCTGGTTCGTCTGTAAGTAACCTACAGTAGACATAACATATCAGCCACTATATTAAATAGGATGGGTGATAATGAGTCACATTATCTCAATACTTTCTTTGTTTGGAAGTAGTGGCCAACATCAATATTGACTTTAATCGCCATACTCCCTTTATAGTAGAAAACATGGCTTTGGTTCTGGCCAGATAAGAGAAATAGTCCCGGTCGTGCTACCAACCGGGATTAATGGGAGCAGCAGTCCTGGTTCAAGCGGTCAGGATGACGGCCGGGCCTCGGTAGGCATCATTACAGGTTCGGCTGGGACCTTTAGTCCCGGTTGATGTCTCTAACCTTGACTAAATATCATTCTTCAGTCCCGTTTCTAGACACCAACCAGGACTAAAAAGATTCACATATATATACGCCCAACCCGTGCGGCCTCCTCTATTATTTGGCCCTAGATGGTGGGAGGCGTGTGCTGTACTCTGTTTTTACTTTCTATGCACATGAGGTGTTTGATGAAATGCCCGACCACACTTAATAAGCATTTTCCTCTGTTCTTCCTCCAAGCTCGACCTCCATGCTCTATTTTCCCCAAGATTTGTCTAGGTTTGACGGTGCGCCAACTATCCAAGTGTTCTAAAAAGATTAGCAACTTCATGCTTTCATCTCTCACTGCTAGTATGAACTTTATCTATTTAGTTTTTCAGTAATAACATTTGATCACTATTGTACTTTGATTTTAATGTGCTGATGAACTTGTATTAATTCGGTCATTTCTCTATTCATGATGTTCTGTAATAGTTTTTGATATACTTATAATTATATAATGCACACAGATGAACCGGTAATGGATGTACGGTGACCGACGCACTTCCGAGTATATTATGGGCCTGCATAATTATATCGATGTGGCTGAGGCAAACAGTCAAAACGGTTTTACGTATTGTCCATGTGTTGTCTGTGGGAATACGAAGGATTACTCTTTCTCGAAAACCATTCACTTCCACCTGCTTAAGTCTAGTTTCATGCCCCACTATAATTGTTGGATCAAGCACGGAGAAAGAGGGGTTATGATGGAAGACAATGAAGAAGAAGAGGTTGATGACAACTATCCTATGTCCCCTGAATACCATGATACTGCAATGGGGAAGCTGAAGATCAAGAGGCACCAGATGTGCCTACTGATGATGATCTTCACCGTGTCATTGTTTATGCACAGAGAGAATGCGAAAGTGAAAGGGAAAAGTTGAAGTTCGATCGCATGTTATAGGATCACAAAAAAGGGTTGTACCCAAATTGCGAAGATGGCAACGCAAAGCTCGGTACCACACTGGAATTGCTGCAAGGGAAGGCACAAAATGATTTATCTCACAAGGGATTTGAGAAGCTACTGAAAATAATGAAGAAGAAGGTTCCAAAGGATAACAAATTGCCTGACAATACGTACGAAGCAAAGAAGGTTCTCTGCCATCTAGGATTAGAGGTGCAAAAGATACATGCATGCCCTAATGAATGCATCCTCTACCGCGGTGAGGAGTACGAGAATTTGAACGCATGCCCAATATGCGGTGCATTGCGATATAAGATCAGACGAGATGACCCTGGTGATGTTGAGGGCCAGCATCCCGGGAAGAGGGTTCCTGCCAAGGTGATGTGGTATGCTCCTATAATACTACGTTTGAAACATCTGTTCAGAAACAAAGAACATGCCAAGTTGTTGTGATGGCACAAACATGACCGTAAGAAAGATGTGATGTCGAGAGTACCTGTTGATGGGTCGCAGTGGAGAAAAATCAAGAGAAAGTGGCTGGAGTTTGCAGATGACGCAAGCAACTTATGGTTTTGGTTTAAGTGCAGATGACATTAATCCTTTTGGGGAGCAGAACATCAATCATCGCACATGGCCTGTGACTATATGTATCTATAACCTTCCTCCTTGGATGTGCATGAAGCGGAAGTTCATTATGATGTGAGTGCTCATGCAAGGCCCTAAGCAACCCGCCAACGACACCGACGTGTACCTAAGGACATTAGTTGAAGAACTTTTACAGCTGTGGGATAACAAAGGTGTACGTGTGTGGGATGAGCACAAACAGGAGGAATTTGACCTACAAGCGTTGCTGTTTGTAACCATAAATGATTGACCTGCTCTTAGTAACCTTTCAGGACAGATAGAAAATGGATACAATGCATGCACTCACTGTTTAGATGAGACTGAAAGTATATATTTGTATAAATGTAAGAACAATGAGTACCTGGGACATTGTCGAATGCTTCCGAGCAGGCATCCTTAAGAAAGAAAGAAAAGCATTTCAAAGGTGAGGAAGATCACCGGAAGAAGACTGTCCTCCGTACAGGTGATGCTATATTTGATAAGGTCAAGGATTTAAAAGGAATCTTTGGAAAGGGTCTCAGCAGACAATTTGTTCTGAATGACACTGACGGACACGCACCCATGTGGAAGAAGAAATCTATATTTTTGTACCTACCTTGTTGGACAGACCTAGAGCTCTGCTCTGGAATCGACGTCATGCACGTGACAAAGAATCTTTGCGTGAATCCTCTAGGCTTCTTGGGCATGTATGGGAAGACAAAATATAGATACACCGGAGGCACGGGAGGACCAGCAACGTAAGAACAAAAAAGACAGCATGCATCCAAAGCAGTATCAAGGTGCTGCCAGCTATGTTCTTACCAAAGTAGAGAAGGAAATATTTTTTGAATGCCTGCTCCTATCAAGGTCCCGTTTGGCTTCTCGTCGAATATAAAGGGAATAATAAATATGGTAGAGAAAAAAATTTCCAGAACCTAAAGTCTCATGACTGCTACGTGATTATGACGCAACTGCTTCCGGTTGCATTGAGGGGGGCTTCTACGAGAAAATGTCCGATTGACCATTGGGAAGCTATGTGCATTTCTAAATGTAATTTCTCAGAAGGTATTCGATCTAGAAATCCTACCAAGTTTACATAATGATTTGGTCCAATGTCTTGTCAGTTTGAAGTTGGTGTTCCCACCATCTTTTTTCAATATTATGACGCATATCCTAGTTCACGTAGTCAACGAGATTGCCATTTTGAGTCATGTATTTCTACACAATATGTTCCCCTTTGATAGGATCATGGGAGTCTTAAAGAAATATGTACGTAGCCGTGCTAGGCCAGAAGGAAGCATCTCCAAGGGCCATGAAACAGAGGAGGTCATTGAGTTTTGTGTTGACTTTATTTCTGACATTAAACCGATTGGTGTTCCTCAATCGCGACATGAGGGAACCAAACTCAATAATATGTATCTATAACCTTCCTCTTTGGATGTGCATGAAGCGGAAGTTCATTATGATGTGAGTGCTCATGCAAGGCCCTAAGCAACCCGCCAACGACACCGACGTGTACCTAAGGACATTAGTTGAAGAACTTTTACAGCTGTGGGATAAAAAAGGTGTACGTGTGTGGGATGAGCACAAACAGGAGGAATTTGACCTACAAGCGTTGCTGTTTGTAACCATGAATGATTGACCTGCTCTTAGTAACCTTTCAGGACAGATAAAAAATGGATACAATGCATGCACTCACTGTTTAGATGAGACTGAAAGTATATATTTGTATAAATGTAAGAACAATGAGTACCTGGGACATTGTCGAATGCTTCCGAGCAGGCATCCTTAAGAAAGAAAGAAAAGCATTTCAAAGGTGAGGAAGATCACCGGAAGAAGACTGTCCTCCGTACAGGTGATGCTATATTTGATAAGGTCAAGGATTTAAAAGGAATCTTTGGAAAGGGTCTCAGCAGACAATTTGTTCTGAATGACACTGACGGACACGCACCCATGTGGAAGAAGAAATCTATATTTTTGTACCTACCTTGTTGGACAGACCTAGAGCTCTGCTCTGGAATCGACGTCATGCACGTGACAAAGAATCTTTGCGTGAATCCTCTAGGCTTCTTGGGCATGTATGGGAAGACAAAATATAGATACACCGGAGGCACGGGAGGACCAGCAACGTAAGAACAAAAAAGACAGCATGCATCCAAAGCAGTATCAAGGTGCTGCCAGCTATGTTCTTACCAAAGTAGAGAAGGAAATATTTTTTGAATGCCTGCTCCTATCAAGGTCCCGTTTGGCTTCTCGTCGAATATAAAGGGAATAATAAATATGGTAGAGAAAAAAATTCCAGAACCTAAAGTCTCATGACTGCTACGTGATTATGACGCAACTGCTTCCGGTTGCATTGAGGGGGGCTTCTACGAGAAAATGTCCGATTGACCATTGGGAAGCTATGTGCATTTCTAAATGTAATTTCTCAGAAGGTATTCGATCTAGAAATCCTACCAAGTTTACAGAATGATTTGGTCCAATGTCTTGTCAGTTTGAAGTTGGTGTTCCCACCATCCTTTTTCAATATTATGACGCATATCCTAGTTCACGTAGTCAACGAGATTGCCATTTTGAGTCATGTATTTCTACACAATATGTTCCCCTTTGATAGGATCATGGGAGTCTTAAAGAAATATGTACGTAGCCGTGCTAGGCCAGAAGGAAGCATCTCCAAGGGCCATGAAACAGAGGAGGTCATTGAGTTTTGTGTTGACTTTATTTCTGACATTAAACCGATTGGTGTTCCTCAATCGCGACATAAGGGGAGACTAAGTGGAAAAGGCATGCTAGAACCAAACTCAATAATATGTAGGGGCAGACATTCTTGGACGCAAGCACACTATATAGTTCTACAATATTCTACCTTGATGGCCCAGTATATCTATGAACACAAGAATATTCTATGCTCCAGACACCCAGAGGAGTCTGACGACTGGATTACATGCGAACACATGGGGACTTTTGGCGGTTGGCTCCAAACACATCTTAGGAGTAATGATACGTCTCCAACGTATCTATAATTTTTGATGGTTCATTCTATTATCTTGTCAAACTTTGGATGTTTTGTATGTTTTTATATATTTTCTGGGACTAACTTATTAACTCGGTGCCAAGTGCCAGTTCCTATTTTTTCCGTGTTTTTGACCCTTTTTAGAGGAGGATTTTAAATGAAGTCCAAACGGAATAAAACTTCCGAAAAGATTTTTTCCGGAACAGAACATACGCATAAAGCTTGGGAACCAAGGCAGGGAGTCCGGGGGGAGGCCACAAGCCCCCATGGCGCGGCCAGGGGTGCCCACGCCTCCCAGGCTTGTGGGCTCCCTGGGCCTCCCCTGCCCTAGCTCCTTCGCCTATAAATTCCCATCTGGGGCACGTTCTGGTGCCCTGCCGGAGGGGAGATCCGGATACGGAGGGCTTCTTCATCAACACCATGACCTCTCCGATGATGCGTGAGTAGTTGACCATAGACCTACGGGTCCATAGCTAGTAGCTAGATGACTTCTTCTCTCTCTTGGATCTTCAATACAAAGTTCTCCATGATCTTCATGGAGATCTATCCGATGTAATCTTCTTTTGCGATGTGTTTGTCGAGATTCGATGAATTGTGGATTTATGATCAGATTATCTATGAATCTTATTTGAGCTTCTTCTGATCTCTCTTATGCATGATTTCATATCCTTGTAATTCTCTTCGAGTTGTGGGTTTTGTTTGGCCAACTTGATCTATGATTCTTGCAATGGGAGAAGTGCTTGGTTTTGGGTTCATACCGTGCGGTGACCTCACCCAGTGACAGAAGGGGTAGCGAGGCACGCATCGTGTTGTTGCCAACAAGGATAAAAAGATGGGGGTTTCATCATTGGTTTGAGTTTATCCCTCTACATCATGTCATCTTGCTTAAAGCGTTACTCTATTCATCATGAACTCAATACACTAGATGCATGCTGGATAGCGGCCGATGTGTGGAGTAATAGTAGTAGATGCAGAAAGTATCGGTCTACTTGTCTCAGACGTGATGCCTATATGTATGATCATTGCCTTAGATATCGTCATGACTTTGTGTGGTTCTATCAATTTCTCAATAGTAATTTATTCACCCACTGTAATATTTGTTATTTTGAGAGAAGCCTCTAGTGAACACTATGCCCCCCGGGTCTACTTCACACGATATTTTCAGCCTTACTCTTTTACTTCATTGCACTTTCCGCCTCCAGATCTCACTTTGCAATCAATCTTGAAGGGATTGACAACCCCTTTATAGCGTTGGGTGGAAGTTCTTTTGTGTTTGCGCAGGTACTCTAGACTTCACGAGATTCTCCTACTGGATTGATACCTTGGTTCTCAAACTGAGGGAAATACTTACTGCTCCTGTGCTACATCACCCTTTCCTCTTCAAGGGAAAAACCAACGCAAGCCAAGTCTCCGTCAACGTGCCAATTTCTAGCGCTCTTGTTTGAGAAGTAGCAAGTAACAACATTGTTGGAGATGACCTGTACTTGTTGGACAGGACACCATCTTCGACGCATTGACTTTCCAAGGGTACGAGATAAATGGGAACACATTTTACACCACCGCCCAAGATAAAAAGAGCATCAACCAAAGCAGTGGTGTCCGATTTGATGTAGACAGCAATAGGGCAAATTACACATATTATGGTTACATAGAGGAGATATGGGCACTTGACTATGGACGTGATTTTAAGGTCCCTTTTTTATGTGCAAATGGGTCAATTTGACAGGAGGCGGGGTACAGGTGGACCTGCAGTACGGAATGACAAGAGTGGATCTCAACAATCTTGGGTACACAAACGAATCATTCGTCCTACCAATGATGTGGCACAGGTTTTCTATGTGAAGGACACGTCTGCCAAACAGAGGAAAAGAAAAGATAAGGAAGCGAATACATCATACGATGAGCCAAAATGTCACATAGTTCTTTTAGGGAAAAGAACCATCGTGGTAGTGGAGGACAAGATAGACACGTCAGTAGATTATGAAAAGTTTCATGAAATTAGTCCTTTCAGAGTGAAGGCTGGCCCAATTGCAAGCATCTTGTTAAATGATGAAGACTATCTATGGTTACGGCGCAATAAGCAAGGGATAAACCGAAGGGAATCTTATCTAGGGTATTTTGGCATTTGAAACATGATTGTAGAATAATTATTTATTAAGTTATGAATTTTCAATTATTCCTGTCCTTTTAGTATTCGAGATAAGCCGCTTGAGGTTCGAAAGAGATTGTCCATTTTGTACATGAAGTGCATCCGGTTTTTTTCCGTAACCCTCTCAACTTTTTAGCACATGCTATGTGGGTGAAATGATGATACCATGCCAAATTTCAACCTTTTAAGAGTTCATTTGTAGTGCTTTTCAATTTCAGGGCTATTTAGCTCAAAAAAATCATTAAATGCATGAAAAATATCAAAGGAAGTCAGAAAGGGTTGAAAATTGATGATGTGACTTTGAATGATGCATATTCAACGCACAAAACGTTTGTACTTGAAATAAGCTTGAAATGAAATGCCATAGTAACACATGAATTTTGTTCGAAACCCTCATACTTCAAAAGAGATTGTCCAGTTTGTACACGAACTGCTTCCAGTTTTTGCCGTAACCCTCTCAACTTTTTAGCACATGCTATCTGTGTGAAATGATGATACTGTGCCAAAATTCAAACTTTTTAGAGTTCATTTATAGTGCTTTTCAATTTAAGGGTCATTTAGCTAAAATAAAAATAATTAAATGCATGAAAAATAGCAAATGAAGTTAGAATTGGTTAAAAATTGACGACGTGGCTTCGAATGGTGCATATTGTACGCACAAAAACTTTGTAGTTGAAATAAGCTTAAAAATGAAATGCCTTTGTAACAGATGAGTTTTCGTTTAAAACCCTCATACTTCGAAAGAGATTGACAAGTTTGTACACGAAGTGCATCCTATTTTTCCCGTCACCCTCTCAACTTTTTAGCACATGCTATGTGGATGAAATGATGATACGATGCCAAATTTTAACCTTTTCAAAGCTCATTTGTAGTGCTTTTTGAATTAATATGTGGGTGAAATGATGATTTCCGAAGAATGATTTTCACACCAACTATCGCCTTGTGTCATATTTTCAAAAACATATTGACAAATCATACAATCAATGCATAAATCAATAAAGAAAATAATAAGGTTATTAGGTTAACAAAAATATTTTATAATATTCTTCAATAGCAAAAGGAATCAACTAGACAGCTTTTATAAAAACTTTAGCTATGATCAAAATATCATTAACTTAAATTATATAAAATTTAACCAACTAAAATTTTCATAAAGTATTTTTTGTTAAAAACTTTAATAGCGAACAAAATTAAACGAAAACTAGGCATATATGCATCTATTTAAAAGAAAACTAAAATTAAAATATCCTAAAAAGGTCTAAAACAAAAAATTGGAAAAATGTATTTAGTCCCGGTTGGTGGTCTCAACCGGGACTAAGGGCCACCATTTAGTCCCGGTCGGAGCAACCAACAGGGACTAAAGGCCTGGGTTTCGTGCCCTTTGGGCTGGTGAAATTCACCTTTAGTCCCGGATGGTGGCCCGGACCGGGACTAAAGGCGGGCCTTTTGTCACGCCCAAGATGCGACCCTATCCTAAATTTGGCACGAATGCCTCGTCAGGGATAGAAGCGCATCTCGTCGTGTCGCAAGAATGGATATCGTTACAAGTACATGTACTGAAAAGAAGAGTTATATACAGAGTTGGCTTACACTCGCCACAAGCTACATCAGAGTCACATCAGTACATGACATTATCATCAAGAGTAAGAGCAGGATCCGACTACGGACGAAAACAAACGACAAAAGAAGAACGACGTCCATCCTTGCTATCCCAGGCTGCCGGCCTGGAACCCATCCTAGATCGATGAAGAAGAAGAAGAAGAAGAAGCAACTCCAAATGAACATTCAACGCGCTCGCGTCAAGTAACCTTTACCTGTACCTGCAACTCGTGTTGTAGTAATCTGTGAGCCACAGGGGACTCAGCAATCTCATTTCCAAAGGTATCAAGACTAGCAAAGCTTAATGGGTGAGGTATGGTTAAGTGGTGAGGTTGCAGCAGCGGCTAAGCATATATTTGGTGGCTAAACTTACGAGTACAAGAATAAGAGGGGGAAGATCTACGCATATCGGTCGTGGCTACTGATGATCAAATGAATGATCCTGAACACCTACCTACGTCGGACATAACCCCACCGTGTCCTCGATCGGAGAAGGAACTCACGAAAGAGACAGTCACGGTTACGCACACAGTTGGCATATTTTAATTAAGTTAACTTCAAGTTATCTTGAACCAGTGTTAAACAAAGCTTCCACGTTGCCACATAACCGCGGGCACGGCTTTCCGAAAAGGTTTAAGCCTGCAGGGGTGCTCCAACTAGTCCATCACAAATTACCACAAGCCGCATAGAAATCCTCAATCACGAAGCTCGCGATCTCGTCGAATTCCCTAGTGGAAAACCTCAACTCTGAGATTACTCAAAGCATCACCGGAATCCCGATGCACAAGATATCTCGTCAAAGGTAAAACTAATCCAGCAAGGCCGCCCGACGTGTCGACGATCCCGATAGGAGTCGCGTACCTCGTTCTCAGGACATGGCGGATAAGCGACGCGTACAAGTGCCAAACCTCGAGTTTCCTCGTGGTGGCCCCGCACAGTGCTCTGTTTTGGACCAACACTCATGAGGAGCACTGGCCCGGGGGTTGATTAAATTATCCTCGGGTCCCGGGAAGTCCCTATGCAATTTTATTAGGTGTTTAGGCAAATGTAGTACCAAAGTTGGACCTTGCCAGACCAGCTTTAATCTAAAACGAATTATCAAGGGGGTCCCCATAACAACCCCGATCATATTAGGAGCGCTCAATTATGGAACATAACAACGGTAGCCGGAAACTAAGGGGGCAAAGGTGGAACAAAACACCAGGCTAGAAAGGCCGAGCCTTCCACCTTTTACCAAGTATATAGGTCCATTAAATTAAATAGCATGTAAAAATGGTGATATAACAAGGAACCCATGTTGACACATGGAAGCAACTGCACCTGCAACTAGCAACGCTACACAGGGTTAAGCAAGCAGTAACATAGCCAGTCAGTGGTTTGCTAGGTCGAACAGGTTGAAGGTATTCATGGCATTGATGAGAGGCTGATATTTAACATGTGGTAGGCAACGAGACATAAACGATAGAAGCGATAAAACTAGCATGGCAATGATAGTAATGGTATCTGGGGAAATGGTCATCTTGCCTGAGATCCCGCTTGGAAGAAGAATGACTCCGTGAAGCAGACAAACCGATGTAGTCGAACGGGTCCTCACTTTCCGACACGCTTGCGGAACTCTAACGAGACGAAGGAAACCAGAAACAAGAATCAACACACGATATTCATCACACGATGCAAGACACACATGATGCATGAACGGTCTAATGCAAGGCATCACAAACACAACAATCAAACACTACACATTAAGTGAAGCTCAATATGCAACGAGTTGCATATTGACGAAACTCCACGTTTATTTATTTAGTTCTATCTCGATTAGATACACGGCAATATTAAATGTTGTTAAACATGGCAAGAGGTGAAGCGCAAGTAATCTACCTATCTAGGCATTTTAAATGAGGCCGGAAACAACTTATAGCATCTCCGAAATGACCCCACCCGGTAAATTCTAATTCTGTCCAGATTTGTCCTAATCACATTTTAAGTTTGTTAAACAACGAAAGAAAGTGGTTCACGTGAAACTACACGTTGTTCTAGCCCGTTTACATATATGGATCATCTCCAACGGAGCTACGGTTAAATAGCTATGACCTAAATCGTTTCTATTACGTCAACATGCAAACCGATGCAAACAGCAAGCTAACAGCCTTAAGCATGCATGAGAGTTGGAAATTGTTAATCTACATGAAATTCTAGCTAAGTTACATATCTAACTCGTCGAAATCCGACGCACGGAATAGAATCTACGGGCGTTTGAAAATACACCTATATCATATAACCTGAAATAGCTAAATTCCTAGCGTAGATAAAAAAAAGAACTCGACCAAATCTGAAGACACAGTGCAACAGGTCAGGCCCAAGCGTGACAGCATTAAAAGAGAGAAAAAAAATACAAAGGAAAACAACAATATGGGCCAACTAGGATTTGAACCCAAGACCCCTTGGAACCAGAGTTGCTACGCTAGCCAACTCTGCTAGCAATCTATTTTGCTATAGCAAATGATTCTAAGCAGAAGTAGAGCTCTTCGACAGGGTGCAGGTCAATAGACTGGGATGAAACAGAGTGGTGCTAGCCAGCTCGGCTGCTGGCGTGCTCGTGCTATTAGTGACATGGAAATCCTAGTAAGGCCGACAATTAGAACGCATCTGGGCAAAACGAAGCACAGTTCAGAACAGGGCGTCCTTACAGCAGACACACGAAACCGGCGGGGATACAGGCTACCATCGGTGCTTGGGCTTCGGCGCTGAAGGTACCAGCAAGGCGGAGGCTTGGGGATGGGCGTTGGGTCACGGATCCGTCCGCAGGGAGCCGATTCCACGCGACGGCGAGCTAGACTCGGGCCCAGGGGTTCCCATGGCTGTTGCTCCTGGTTCAGATTAGTTCAAAGAAAAATATAAGAGAGAGAGAGAGAGAGGGAATCAACATGAGGAGGAAGGAGAGCAGGAAGGAGAGGGGAACGGGAGAGGTTCTAGCCTGGAGCGGCTTCTGGCGGCGCGGGGTCACCGATTCCGACCTCCGGCCAGGGCACGAGGCGGCGGGGCTGCGGGGCTAATGCATGAATGTTCAGAACGACGCACATGAGGGAGCTCCGGGTGGGCTCGCTTGCTGCAGAAGGAGACGTTCTTGTGCGCTACATCGGTGCAGAGCAGCAGGCTCGCGCGGGCGGATGCGACCATACGCGCAGGGGAAGGGGAGCTCTTAGCGCAGCTGGTTCCCTGGAGAGAGAGGGATTAGGGAGAGAAGAAAGGAATAAAACAGAGGAAGGAGAAGACCGGGCATGGCATGGACCTGCGGCGCGGCTTCCATGGGCGTCGGATGCTACTGCTCCTGCTCCATGCTTGAGACGGCGCTGCAGCTGGATGAGCTCCTCGTACGCGGGGTTGGGAGTCGATTTCGAACCGACCGTGGCGAGCACGAAGGAGGCCGGGGGCGCTCAGACAGAGCTCGCCGGATGTGGGCGAAGGCGGGGGCTCCAGCATCGTGGCTCGAGCGAGGCTCGGGCGCATGGGTGCTGCCGGGCACGGGGCATGGCTCCGATGGCTGGCTGCATCTGGGGATCCCGAGGTAGAAGACAGCAGGGGCGGCGCTGATGCGAGATGGAGGGGATTGGCTCGGTGGGGAAATTGAGAGAGGAGGAGACCAAGTGGTGTGCGGCGGCGGCGGATGGGACAGGGGAATTTGTCCCTAAATTTTAGGGTTGGCACGGTTGATCTATATAAAAAAAATATAAACTAGCTCAGGACCCTTCGATTTAATTAGACGGTTGGAAATAGGCAGGTTAGGGAGTCCAGTGGACAAATCGACGACGATTTGCGGTAAAACGGGGTTGAACCGGATCCAACGGTCACGACCGCCCCGTTCAGGTTTCGGGAGGTTTTCGGGCTGGGCCGCGCGTAGGGTCGACGCACTGTGCAAAGGGGCTAGGCGAAGATGAGAGGGAAAACGGGCGACCCGGCAACGTATTTTAAAACACCGACAGACGTCCGACGTAAGACCGGAGACGGTGCCGCTACGGTCGACCGTTCGGGTACCAGACGGACTCCGATCGCGACGAAATTCGACAGGCGGCCTAGCTATATTAAAATAAGACGGCACATTAAATCTCAACCCGATCAGAGGAAGTTTTATGCACACTTTAAAAATAGGGTTACGACGGTGCCGCGGGCGCGTGCGAGTGCGGTCAGGCTCGAAACGAACAACGACGATAACCGGCAACTAACAACGGATGCAAGTTTTGAAAACTGGCGGCAATGGAGATGCCGATGCAATGCAGATGATGCGCATGATGCAATGATGATGCGGCAAATAAAATAAATCACACGACAAAAACGGAATAGAAGGGGAATCTTCTGGAACGTCGGCATCGGGCTGTCACAACTCTCCTACACTACAAGAGGATCTCGCCCCGAGATCCAAGAATGAAAGGGGGAGAGGGTGAGAAGGAACAGGAGGTAACAACTTAGTCGCTTCTTTGACAAACGAGTGAAACCAACGATCCTTGAAGGTTGCAAGGCGATGAGAAATGATATGAGAAGGAAGCAAGAATTCACGGAAAATTTCGGCAGCACTTCGATAGGAAAATGGGACAAAAAATTCGATAAGATGGAAGAAATAGACAATATTCATAACAAACAACTAAATAGAGTAAGGGAACACCATGATCTTGGTAGAACAACATAATAGACCCAAAAGAGCAATATCACAATGCCTCCGGAACAATAGAATAGGAACTAGCTCATAAGGAAGAAGAGAATGAAGAAAGAATGACAACTACTAACTCCGATGAACTTAGCAAGCATCCTTGCAAGAAGAATTGAACGAAGTTGTTGGAAAAACAACAACGAAAAGAACAAGATAGTAGTGGGCTTATGGAAACCTTTTCAAACTAATGAAGTGACAACCAACCACTAACAGAAACAAGGACTGATTGGGAGAAACAAGATATGAACAATTTCTTACACCAAGAGAATACATTGAGAACTTGGATTAATGACAAGCACCATGATAGCAACAATCCATAGGAAAAGCTTTAGGTGAAATCCAAACCAAGATAGCTCAATGAAGAAATCATGGGTTGAAATATCTCATGATCATAGAATTGGTGGGTTTAATTATCTCATTCTTGAGATAAAATCTCTTCGAGACTCCTACACTAACAAGAATGCTATAATACCACCTCAAAGGATAAAGGAAGAACAATTGCACATAGAAACGCAAGAGAAAGGATACTTGAGGTTCTCCAACAAGAATCTTGAAGAACACTTGAGAATGAATTGAAACCTTGATGAATCACCATGAAGGACCTCCGTATACAAATAAATGATGCAAAGATATGAAGAATGAAAGAATAAGATTATGACCTTGCCAAAATTAAGATGAAGCCTCACAAAGAGATACTAAAAGAACTTGGAACTCCGGAAAAGAAAGATAGGCACTTGAGAAAAGAATTGATATCATGAGCCACTCCGGAAGAAGAATTCAGATTATTATTAACAAGAATAAGAATTATGTTATGCTCATCCTTCATCAAGTTAAATTGATGACAAGCAACGGATTTAGCATACCACTTATTCTTCTTGAAAGACTCTTGGAGAGACAGAGAGGAAAAACACCACTTGAAGCATAATTGAAGGAAGCACCGGTAAGAATTGACAATTGAATGGGGATACCAAGAATTAATGGAGATACATGAGAATGAAGAGATCATGATCCACCTGAAAGAAAACTTGAACAAAGCACCGGAAAAATTGAGAGACGAACGAAGAGGCAACAATTAAGAAGATTTGAGGATGAAAGCTGAAAGCTGAGAACGAAGAATCTTCTAAAATGATGGCTTCGGAGGATCGAGAATGAAAACAACTCAGAAAAACACCGGATAGCAAGAAAGAGATTACTCATGATTGACAACAATGAGAGGATAACACGAAGCTGAGAATGATGACGAGAAACAACACCAAGAACTACTAAGACACTCCGGAATAATGAAGAATGAAAGGTTGAACCAATATGAGAATTAATTCAAATAGGCCTTGGAGAAGGGATATGACTGATGAAATTCATACTTACATCATAGTTGAAAGGAATTAAAGATCTCCGGAAAGATTAAAAAAAGAGCCAGGAAAGATCCTGGGAAAGAACCTGTGGGTTATGGGCCCACTCAAAGAAACCATCGATGAAAAGATTTCTTAGAACGATAGATATTGCACCGGTATGAAGAGAACTAGATGAGGTTAGCACCCCGAAATAATTAAAGAATTGAGAACAAGAATTCTGAGATAACTTCAACGCTCCGGATAGAATAGAGAGAAATAACAACAAGAAAATAGACTGATAAAAATTTCCAACATAGGAAATAATTACAAGGATGAAAATGATATGATGAACACAGACGACTGAATTAAATTCACCGGTAAGGATGACAAGAATGAATAAAGATCAACACGAATCTCCTGAGAATCTTCACAACGAATCACCGGGTAAGAGAGAAAGGAACAGACAGCGGAAGCACCAAGAAATGAAATGCACTTGGATGAAATCCAATCATCGAAGAAAAAGGGCGGGAGGTCGGTGAAAAACAAAGACAACTTGGGACGGATGAGATGAACTCCGGAATAAAATGAGAGAACGATCTTGCAAAATTACAGAGGATAGAATTCACTAGAGGAGAAGCACACTCGTTGAATGGAATTAACATGACGACTCCGGTTGACAAGAATTAATAAGACAAATGATTAAGCAAAAGGATTATCACTCTCATAGAAATATGAGAACACTGCTTAGAAAAGATCTGAAGTCACCGCTTGACATCGAAGCAACTTGAATTACCACATTCAACAAAACAAAGGGTGCGGCTTATGAAGCAAGCCAGAACAAACTCATGAGAAAGATTTCGTCCGATATTTTCGTGGACAGGATCGCATGGGCACGATTTTACAGTAGCCATCAAGTGCAAGGCAGTGCACCCGACATACGAAGCGTCCCCGAGTCGTAGCAAGCTACAAGGACTCTTTAAGACACAACGTGTACCGCTGTAAGTCGACCGTGAACAAACGAATCCACTGGATGTCGAACCCCAACCTAACATCATGCATTTGTTGGAAGATTGTCCTATAAGCAACTACTTGAATTCCCACCTATGAATTCCCGAAATATCTGGTCATGCAATCTGGTACACGGATACAAGGAGTAATATCACACAACTCCTATACTAACCCGTCACCTGTATCACATCCGTCAACACACAACCAGAATCTCGGACCTTCATCTACAACAGACCCTCGTGATCACAACGATACAAAGTATGGCAGTACTCCCCGAACAATCTGCACCAGTACTGGGGACATCGGGGTTATCTCGCCACTACTAGTATTGAAGCAATTACGAACATCCTTCGTTCTGAGATACTAAGAAATCTGAATGATAACGATGTGCTCAAGAATCCCCTGGAGCTCAACTCCCCGGAAGAAAATCAAGTCAGACAGGAGGCACCAAGACAGAACTCCGTCACATCGGCATCATATAGATTCCAAAAATATCCGCGTGATCCTAAATTTTTTTTGAGTGGGAAGAGGAGTAGAGTAAATTCTTACGTCAAGATTCCTCACCAGAGCATAGAAGAGGAGAAAAAAGAATCCTACTCTCCGATATATAACTAGACTCAAAGTATTTTTTACTAGACTCGACTCGGCCAAGTTCGATCAATCAAGGGGGCTCCTAGGTCGGTACTGCTCTGATATTAACTTGTCACGCCCAAGATGCGACCCTATCCTTAATTTGGCACGAAGGCCTCGTCAGGGATAGAAGCGCATCTCGTCGTGTCGCAAGAATGGATATCGTTACAAGTACATGTACTGAAAAGAAGAGTTATATACAGAGTTGGCTTACACTCGCCACAAGCTACATGAGAGTCACATCAGTACATTACATTATCATCAAGAGTAAGAGCAGGGTCCGACTACGGACGAAAACAAATGACAAAAGAAGAACGACGTCCATCCTTGCTATCCCAGGCTGTCGGTCTGGAACCCATCCTAGATCGATGAAGAAGAAGAAGAAGAAGAAGAAGCAACTCCAAATGAACAATCAACGCGCTCGCGTCAAGTAACCTTTACCTGTACCTGCAACTGGTGTTGTAGTAATCTGTGAGCCACAGGGGACTCAGCAATCTCATTTCCAAAGGTATCAAGACTAGCAAAGCTTAATGGGTGAGGTATGGTTAAGTGGTGAGGTTGCAGCAGCGGCTAAGCATATATTTGGTGGCTAAACTTACGAGTACAAGAATAAGAGGGGGAAGATCTACGCATATCGGTCGTGGCTACTGATGATCAAATGAATGATCCTGAACACCTACCTACGTCGGACATAACCCCACCGTGTCCTCGATCGGAGAAGGAACACACGAAAGAGACAGTCACGGTTACGCACACAATTGGCATATTTTAATTAAGTTAACTTCAAGTTATCTTGAACCAGTGTTAAACAAAGCTTCCACGTTGCCACATAACCGCGTGCACGGCTTTCCGAAAAGGTTTAACCCTGCAGGGGTGCTCCAACTAGTCCATCACAAATTACCACAAGCCGCATAGAAATCCTCAATCACGAAGCTCGCGATCTCGTCCAATTCCCTATTGGAAAACCTCAACTCTGAGATTACTCAAAGCATCACCAGAATCCCGATGCACAAGATATCTCGTCAAAGGTAAAACTAATCTAGCAAGGCCGCCCGACGTGTCGACGATCCCGATAGGAGTCGCGTACCTCGTTCTCAGGACACGACGGATAAGCGACGCGTACAAGTGCCAAACCTCGAGTTTCCTCGCGGTGGCCCCGCACAGTGCTCTGTTTTGGACCAACACTCATGAGGAGCACTGGCCCGGGGGTTGATTAAATTATCCTCGGGTCCCGGGAAGTCCCTATGCAATTTTATTAGGTGTTTAGGAAAATGTAGTACCAAAGTTGGGCCTTGCCAAACCAGCTTTAATCTAAAACGAATTATCAAGGGGGTCCCCATAACAACCCCGATCATGTTAGGAGCGCTCAATTATGGAACATAACACCGGTAGCCGGAAACTAAGGGGGCAAAGGTGGAACAAAACACCAGGCTAGAAAGGCCGAGCCTTCCACCTTTTACCAAGTATATAGGTCCATTAAATTAAATAGCATGTAAATATGGTGATATAACAAGGAACCCATGTTGACACATGGAAGCAACTGCACCTGCAACTAGCAACGCTACACAGGGTTAAGCAAGCAGTAACATAGACAATCAGTGGTTTGCTAGGTCGAACAGGTTGAAGGTATTCATGGCATTGATGAGAGGTTGATATTTAACATGTGGTAGGAAACGAGACATAAACGATAGAAGCGATAAAACTAGCATGGCAATGATAGTAATGGTATCTGGGGAAATGATCATCTTGCCTGAGATCCCGCTTGGAAGAAGAATGACTCCGTGAAGCAGACAAACCGACATAGTCGAACGGGTCCTCACTTTCCGACACGCTTGCGGAACTCTAACGAGACGAAGGAAACCGGAAACAAGAATCAACACACGATATTCACCACACGATGCAAGACACACATGATGCATGAACGGTCTAATGCAAGGCATGACAAACACAACAATCAAACACTACACATTAAGTAAAGGTCAATATGCAACGAGTTGCATATTGACGAACCTCCACGTTTATTTATTTAGTTCTATCTCGATTAGATACACGGCAATATTAAATGTTGTTAAACATGGAAAGAGGTGAAGCGCAAGTAATCTACCTATCTAGGCATTTTAAATGAGGCCGGAAACAACTTATAGCATCTCCGAAATGACCCCACCCGTTAAATTCTAATTCTGTCCAGATTTGTCCTAATCACATTTTAAGTTTGTTAAACAACGAAAGAAAGTGGTTCACGTGAAACTACACGTTGTTCTAGCCCGTTTACATATATGGATCATCTCCAACGGAGCTACGGTTAAATAGCTATGACCTAAATCGTTTCTATTACGTCAACATGCAAACCGATGCAAACAGCAAGCTAACAGCCTTAAGCATGCATGAGAGTTGGAAATTGTTAATCTACATGAAATTCTAACTAAGTTACATATCTAACTCGTCGAAATCCGACGCACGGAATAGAATCTACGGACGTTTGAAAATACACCTATATCCTATAACCTGAAATAGCTAAATTCCTAGCGTAGATAAAAAAAGAACTGGACCAAATCTGAAGACACAGTGCAACAGGTCAGGCCCAAGCGTGACAGCATTAAAAGAGAGAAAAAAAATACAAAGTAAAACAAGAAATCTATTTTGCTATAGCAAATGATTCTAAGCAGAAGTAGAGCTCTTCAACAGGGTGCAGGTCAATAGATACAGGGAAAAAATAATTGGCAAATGTAGTATTCGAACGGGTCCTCACTTTCCGACACGCTTGCGGAACTCTAACGAGACGAAGGAAACCGGAAACAAGAATCAACACACGATATTCACCACACGATGCAAGACACACATGATGCATGAACGGTCTAATGCAAGGCATGACAAACACAACAATCAAACACTACACATTAAGTAAAGGTCAATATGCAACGAGTTGCATATTGACGAACCTCCACGTTTATTTATTTAGTTCTATCTCGATTAGATACACGGCAATATTAAATGTTGTTAAACATGGAAAGAGGTGAAGCGCAAGTAATCTACCTATCTAGGCATTTTAAATGAGGCCGGAAACAACTTATAGCATCTCCGAAATGACCCCACCCGTTAAATTCTAATTCTGTCCAGATTTGTCCTAATCACATTTTAAGTTTGTTAAACAACGAAAGAAAGTGGTTCACGTGAAACTACACGTTGTTCTAGCCCGTTTACATATATGGATCATCTCCAACGGAGCTACGGTTAAATAGCTATGACCTAAATCGTTTCTATTACGTCAACATGCAAACCGATGCAAACAGCAAGCTAACAGCCTTAAGCATGCATGAGAGTTGGAAATTGTTAATCTACATGAAATTCTAACTAAGTTACATATCTAACTCGTCGAAATCCGACGCACGGAATAGAATCTACGGACGTTTGAAAATACACCTATATCCTATAACCTGAAATAGCTAAATTCCTAGCGTAGATAAAAAAAGAACTGGACCAAATCTGAAGACACAGTGCAACAGGTCAGGCCCAAGCGTGACAGCATTAAAAGAGAGAAAAAAAAATACAAAGTAAAACAAGAAATCTATTTTGCTATAGCAAATGATTCTAAGCAGAAGTAGAGCTCTTCAACAGGGTGCAGGTCAATAGATACAGGGAAAAAATAATTGGCAAATGTAGTATTCGAACGGGTCCTCACTTTCCGACACGCTTGCGGAACTCTAACGAGACGAAGGAAACCAGAAACAAGAATCAACACACGATATTCACCACACGATGCAAGACACACATGATGCATGAACGGTCTTATGCAAGGCATGACAAACACAACAATCAAACACTACACATTAAGTAAAGGTCAATATGCAACGAGTTGCATATTGACGAACCTCCACGTTTATTTATTTAGTTCTATCTCGATTAGATACACGGCAATATTAAATGTTGTTAAACATGGAAAGAGGTGAAGCGCAAGTAATCTACCTATCTAGGCATTTTAAATGAGGCCGGAAACAACTTATAGCATCTCCGAAATGACCCCACCCGTTAAATTCTAATTCTGTCCAGATTTGTCCTAATCACATTTTAAGTTTGTTAAACAACGAAAGAAAGTGGTTCACGTGAAACTACACGTTGTTCTAGCCCGTTTACATATATGGATCATCTCCAACGGAGCTACGGTTAAATAGCTATGACCTAAATCGTTTCTATTACGTCAACATGCAAACCGATGCAAACAGCAAGCTAACAGCCTTAAGCATGCATGAGAGTTGGAAATTGTTAATCTACATGAAATTCTAACTAAGTTACATATCTAACTCGTCGAAATCCGACGCACGGAATAGAATCTACGGACGTTTGAAAATACACCTATATCCTATAACCTGAAATAGCTAAATTCCTAGCGTAGATAAAAAAAGAACTGGACCAAATCTGAAGACACAGTGCAACAGGTCAGGCCCAAGCGTGACAGCATTAAAAGAGTGAAAAAAAATACAAAGGAAAACAAGAAATCTATTTTGCTATAGCAAATGATTCTAAGCAGAAGTAGAGCTCTTCAACAGGGTGCAGGTCAATAGATACAGGGAAAAAATATGAAAATACACCTATATCCTATAACCTGAAATAGCTAAATTCCTAGCGTAGATAAAAAAAAGAACTGGACCAAATCTGAAGACACAGTGCAACAGGTCAGGCCCAAGCGTGACAACATTAAAAGAGTGAAAAAAATACAAAGGAAAACAAGAAATCTATTTTGCTATAGCAAATGATTCTAAGCAGAAGTAGAGCTCTTCAACAGGGTGCAGGTCAATAGATACAGGGAAAAAATAATTGGCAAATGTAGTATTCGAACCCCAGACCTCTGGGATGAAACAGAGTGGTGCTAGCCAGCTCGGCTGCTGGCGTGCTCGTGCTATTAGTGACATGGAAATCCTAGTAAGGCCGACAATTAGAACGCATCTGGGCAAAACAAAGCACAGTTCAGAACAGGGCGTCCTTACAGCAGACACACGAAACCGGCGGGGATACAGGCTACCATCGGTGCTTGGGCTTCGGCGCTGAAGGTACCAGCAAGGCGGAGGCTTGGGGATGGGCGTTGGGTCACGGATCCGTCCGCAGGGAGCCGATTCCACGCGACGCGAGCTAGACTCGGGCCCAGGGGTTCCCATGGCTGCTGCTCCTGGTTCAGACAAGTTCAGAGAAAAATATAAGAGAGAGAGAGAGGGAATCAACATGAGGAGGAAGGAGAGCAGGAAGGAGAGGGGAACGGGAGAGGTTCTGGCCTGGAGCGGCTTCTGGCGGCGCGGGGTCACCGATTCCGACCTCCGGCCAGGGCACGAGGCGGCGGGGCTGCGGGGCTCATGCATGAATGTTCAGAACGACGCACATGAGGGAGCTCGGGGTGGGCTCGCTTGCTGCAGAAGGAGACGTTCCTGCGCGCTACATCGGTGCAGAGCAGCGGGCTCGCGCGGGCGGACGCGACCATACGCGCAGGGGAAGGGGGAGCTCTTAGCGCAGCTGGTTCCCTGGAGAGAGAGGGATTAGGGAGAGAAGAAAGGAATAAAACAGAGGAAGGAGAAGACCGGGCATGGCATGGACCTGCGGCGCGGCTTCCATGGGCGTCGGATGCTACTGCTCCTGTTCCATGCTTGAGACGGTGCTGCAGCTGGATGAGCTCCTCGTAAGCGGGGTTGGGGGTCGATTTCGAACCGACCATGGCGAGCACGAAGGAGGCCGGGGGCGCTTAGACAGAGCTCGCCGGATGTGGGCGAAGGCGGGGGCTCCAGCATCGTGGCTCGAGCGAGGCTCGGGCGCATGGGTGCTGCCGGGCACGGGGCATGGCTCCGATGGCTGGCTGCATCTGGGGATCCCGAGGTAGAAGACAGCAGGTGGCGGCGCTGATGCGAGATGGAGGGGATTGGCTCGGTGGGGAAATTGAGAGAGGAGGAGACCAAGTGGTGTGCGGCGGCGGCGGATGGGACAGGGGAATTTGTCCCTAAATTTTAGGGTTGGCACGGTTGATCTATAAAAAAAAAATATAAACTAGCTCAGGACCCTTCGATTTAATTAGACGGTCGGAAATAGGCAGGTTAGGGAGTCGAGTGGACAAGTCGATGACGATTTGCGGTAAAACGGGGTTGAACCGGATCCAACGGTCACGACCGCCCGGTTCGGGTTTCGGGAGGTTTTCGGACTGGGCCGCGCGTAGGGTCGACACACCGTGCAGAGGGGCTAGGCGAAGATGAGAGGAAAATCGGGCGACCCGGCAACGTATTTTAAAACACCGACAGACGTCCGACGTAAAACCGGAGACGGTGCCGCTACGGTCGATCGTTCGGGTACCAGACGGACTCCGACCGCGACGAAATTCGACAGGCGGCCTAGCTATATTAAAATAAGACCGCACGTTAAATCTCAACCCGATCAGAGGAAGTTTTATGCACACTTTAAAAACAGGGTTAAGACTGTGCCGCGGGCGCGTGCCAGTGCGGTCAGGCTCGGAACGAACAACGACGATAACCGGCAACTAACAACGGATGCAAGTTTTGAAAACTGGGGGCAACGGAGATGCTGATGCAATGCAGATGATGCGCATGATGCAATGATGATGCGGCAAATAAAATAAATCACACGACGAAAACGGAATAGAAGGGGAATCTTCTGGAACGTCGGCATCGGGCTGTCACACCTTTAGTACCCATCGGAGCCACCAACCAGGACGAAAGGGTGGGGTATATAACCACCCACGGCCCTCCCCCACCAATCTTCATCCACTCTCGTGCGAGGCGAACCCATGCAGGACACCGCCAGGCTGCCGGAGGACATCGCCGCCGTCTCCACTCCTTCCCCCGACCCCGACGCCGTCGTCGCCGCTCCTCTCATCTCCGACCCCGACGCCGCCATCGTCGCTCCTCTCGTCTCTCACCTCGACGCTACTGTCGCCGCTCCTTCTCCCGACCCACTCCATCGACCCTGATGCCGGCCACCGGCCACCTCCATCTACTCCGCCACCTCCTCCCACGGTGAGCCTCCGCCTCCCCCCTCTCTATTCGCCCCCTCGCCGTGCGCGGCGGTTCCTCCTAGATATCAGTGAACTATGTTTTTGCTTAGAGAATTTTAATGTGATGTCATGTTCATGTGTTGTCATTTATTTTAACTCTAAATGTTTATCAAATATTAATATTTGGTGAAGCCATAATGTAAGATCCAAATTTTATTTGGAGGATGTTCATAATATGTCATTTCCACTCTGGATATCAGCTTATTGTTTACTCAGTGAGATGCCATGATGTGAATATTCAAAAATGAACTTTCTATTGGATAACATGTTTGCTGGTAATTTTGGATTACATCATATTTGATGTATGATGATAATGTTGGCTATTAACATAGCAAATACGTTTGTTGCTCATTCGGTGATTCAAAGTTTCTTGAGTCAAACAAGAAGTTTTTATTAGAGATTTCATTTATGAAATCGAGTGCAAATTAGTGAAAAAAATTCAATGCAAACCATAAACTCCGGAAAAATCAGTGAACAAATTAAATTCAGTAGAAGTGCTGCTGTAGAAGTGTTGACGCTTGTAATGTCTTCGAAATTGATTCATAAGTTTGTAATGTTGTAATTTGATTAATTGAGTTGTGAGAAAATGATGCATATATTCCATGAGTAAATGTCAAGATCCAAGATACTTGCATGCACGCCTTCTTGGCTGTAGTTTCTTTTCCTTTCTTTAGTTTGTTTCGATTGTAAATAAAGAGAGCATAATTCTAATAAAAGAATAGGTAGTTATGTGACTGAATCGAAGAATAGGCAGTTAGGCTATAGTTTCTTTCCCTTCCTTTCTTTGTTCCGATTGTAAATAGAAAGAGCATATTTTTTTTGATTAAATACTCATATGTCAATCTTAGAATCATTGAGCATTAAGAAAAAAAATTGCCGTCGATTTTTAATCTTATATAGTCATGAACACAGGAAATGACGTGGTCTGACGACGATAAGATTCCTGCGTGCCACTTGTGCTGGGATGTCAGGGGTATATGCGACCGTTATCCTCACCTAGACAACAGTGCGTCCTTCACTGTCAAGCTGACAGATGACTTTGAGATTATTATGGTATGTAAAGGCGGTATGAATTTTTTGTTAGTGAAGTATGACATTTTTTTTTGCTTTAGTTAAACTTTAATTTTCTTTTGTACAATTCGACTAGTGCGTTCCCTACCATGCAAGATTCGCTGTTTTGGACAAGTTTCATTTCAAAGAGAAGGATAGTACAGAGCCTAAGATAGCTCACCTAAGAACGGAGCATTTCACTTTTGTTGTCAAGGTCAAAAATAAAGAAGATCACACATATTGTTGTTGTTCTAATTGGAGAGCATTTTGCAAGGCGTATGGGTTGAACGAGGACATGAACATTACCTTCGATCTTGGTAATGATGATGTTCGTGATAATAATATAGAAATTTGGGTGCATTCGGAGGATGACTTGATTCCATTTCTACGTGCAGGCGCGTTTGTCAACAGATTTGTTAGGTAATTTATATTGATTATTGAAAAGTATCTGGTACTCATCCCGACTAAATTTCTTTATTTTGAATTGCTAGCTTATTTCTGTGCTACAAAAACTACACGACAGGTTACCTACTACAGTTATGCCTCCGAGCTTACTTGGTTGGAGAAAAATCATCTCATCTCATTCATGATGATGCCTATCATGCTAAAAATTACATGACTGGCAATGTTTATCATGGATATGTGCCACTAGTGGACCGGTTGAGCCCTTATAACATCACTTCAGACAACTTTGTAAGAATTTGGTAAATACAGGATATCTCAGAGTGCAAAAACTCTTAAAAACAAAGGATGGAGAAATGCAATACAAGCATCCACGATATCATTTGGAGAGGAATACTTGCGCATCCCACAAGTTGAAGATAGGTTGATTTGTGTTCTTCAATGGGGAGATGTCGGAGTTCGCCTTTATTATGCTTTTTACCTAAGAGAGAGTAGTAGTTAATGTTTCAACCTTGTGATAACTTGGTCACTTGCTAGTATGATAACAACCAGAATGATGAGGAGTTTACCTTTTTATGCTATTTTACCTAGAATGATGAAGAGCTTTTGAACTAGTATGATTACAACTACAATGATGAGGAGTTGATTAAGATGATGTACAAATTAGACGAATTGTTGGATGTTGAATGATGATGTACAAATTAGATGGATGCAATAGAGCAAGTTGAATTAGAGGAAAACAATTGCAACATCGTATTTTCCTCCAATTTAACAAGGTCTATTACATCCATCTAATTTGTACTGATGTTCGATGTTGTTCTTCCATAACTTATACTGATGTTGTATATTCATATGTGTCACCACGTGAAAATACAATATAAATATAAAAAAAGTGAAACACAAAATGTAACACGACCTTTTAGTCCCGGTCGGTGTCACCAACCGGGACTAAAGACACCGACCGGGACTAAAGATCCTCCTGCCCGGGCGCCTCAAAACGGCCACGTGGACCCCCTTTATTCCCGGTTTGCAGCACGACCGGGACTAAAAGGTGGGCCCTCTAGTATAGAAGGCTTAGTCCCGGCTGCACAACCGGGACTAAAGGTCCTGTGAAACCGGGACTTGAAAAAAATCAAGAGCCTATATTTTAAGGAAAAAAAATCACAAGATTGCTAAATTTTGGAGACTTAACCAAGTCGTAGGTGATGCCATATTCATGGGACCTTCGTGGTGATCCGTGTAAAATTTCAATTCTCAGTTCTTTTTCTTATTTTTATGTGTTCTATAACTTGACCGAGACTTGTTTAGATTCGAGTCGACTGAGATATAACCGCACCCAACAAATCACCATGCGAATTAAGACCTCGACTTTTTTAGGAAAGAAGACAAACCAAGATGTTTGGCAATTTTGCCCCACAAAAAAGAAAAGTCTTAGCAGATTTGTGAACCTTCAAAAAAATGACGGCTATTGGGCCTTCATGTGTGCTATGCACGTTCAAAAGTGTCCTAGTAGTCATGAGTAAGTAAAATAACACACAATTGGCTCCAAAAAAACAAGGCGAAGGAGCAATTTGGGATCAAGATGGATCTTGTGATGATAAAAATATAGGGATTTGCTTCTCTCAGATGATTGGAAGATGATAGATGAACGACCAAGGACAGTAAATAATGTTACAACCCACAAACGATAACAAACTACAAATTTCTCAAAATTTTATTAAGAATTTGAGATATATAAAAAACAGTTACGCATAAACGGTCTCAATGTTAATTAATGGGACATGACGAGCTTGATCTCGAACTTGTCTCCGATTGCCAGCGCCATTCCACTGACGCTGAACACTCCACTGGTCCGGGACATGGTGCGGGCTGCCTTGAGCTCAACGTTGTTTACATAGATGGTGAAGCTCTTTGGTGGCGACTGCAGCCCCATGATGACCACCTTGTCGATGACCTTGGCCCGACTCGGCGTGTATGAGTTTTGCCCCACATGTGAACTCACCATGTTGTAGCTGTATGATTCTATCGACAATTAAGCTGTGACGATGAGACATGCTCTACGTACCAATATGTGTATTGGAGTTAGCCGGACGACACGTTTCTCCCACACCTCCCGCACCATATCATGAAAGCCATCACGAAGCAGCCGACTCTAAGCCTAACTCTCTCTATTAGGCCTTAATGTATGCTCATGCAAGTTCGAAAATGTCCTAGTAACAGAAGCAACAGTGGTTACACAATTCTGCTGGTTACCTTTGCTAAAAATCAATCGACTCAGATTTCGCGAAGTCTCAATCGATGCTATAATCCATTGATTTTGCATTGAGGTTTGGATAGATAAATTATTTTTTCAGTTTTTTTTTCTTCTTACATACTATAGTACTTGACTGAGACCTCACGAAGTCTCAGTCGACTGAGACCTAGACACATCCTATCTAGTAAACCAAAATGCTTGATTTAAAACACCAGTTGGCCTTGACATCAACGTTTGGTCTACCGTCGCTCTCGGCATCCTATGAAAGTTGTGGGACTCTAAAAACGCTCGTGTTTTTCATAACGAGTTTCACTCCCCTCTCTACCCTTCGTAACATTGTTTCAGACTTTACTCTTTGGGTCTTTAGATTTAAAGACCCCATCAGTAGGGAGGCGGACGTGTCTCTATGATGTAACTCGCCTTTTTTGGCATTTGGGTAATATATTCAGGTGGGGATCCTCTCCTCCGTGATTGTTAAAAAAAATGTTCTATAACTTGATCGAGACTTGTTTAAATCCGAGTCGACTGAGATATAACCGTACCCAACAAATCACCATGCGAATTAAGACCTCGACTTAAAATATTCAGGTGGGGATCCTCTCCCCCGTGATTGTTAAAAAAAATGTCCCAGTAACTGAGCGTCTTATGGGTTCCTTAAATACCTGGATGTGCTTCCATGAAATGAGAGTGGAAGCTGCTGGCGGGACGAATTAATGTTAGAACTGGCACATGTGATACTAGAAATCTTCAACTTTTGTTTTTATTCAGATCAAAAAATATACACAGATGGTCTCAATGTTAATTAATGGGACATGACGAGCTTGATCTCGAACTTGTCTCCGATTGCCAGCGCCATTCCACTGACGCTGAACACTCCACTGGTCCGGGACATGGTGTGGGCTGCCTTGAGCTCAACGTTGTTTACATAGATGGTGAAGCTCTTTGGTGGCGACTGCAGCCCCATGATGACCACCTTGTCGATGACCTGCGCCCGAGTCGGCGCGTATGAGTTTCGCACCACATGTGAACTCACCTTGGTTGTGATGGTGCCCTTGCTCTCTTCCCTGTCGCAGCTGAATCTCACGAGGGTCCAATTGCCTCCCACGCCGCCCATCTCCGGCGAGTCGCCGTCATCCAAGAAGAGTTCCCCGCTGGCCGTCCCGTTCTCCGCGAGCGCCACAAGGAGGTGGAGATCACCCTGGCGTGCGGCGGACGTGGTGAGGCCCGCTTGCTGCAGTAGTAGGATGTTGCCGCCGGCCAGGTACGCGTTTGCCAAGTCCGCTGGCGCCGGGAGGGTGACGCGCTTGCCGGCCTTCATGGTGAGGGCGACGGACTGGTTGTAAAGATTGAACCACCGGCCGGCGGGGAAATAGGCGTCGACGGTTTTGGCGCCGGGCTCTAGCACTGGAGAGACAAGCACGGCGCGGCCGAGCATGAACTGCCTGTCCACGCCGTAGGTGTTGTTGTCGTGCGGGTAGGAGAAGAAGAGCGGGCGCACGATGGGCGCACCCGTCGTGTGCGCCTCGTACATGAGCGTGTAGATGTAGGGGAGCAGCCGGTAGCGCATCTCCAACGCCTTCTTCGCCGACCGTGCCGTCGACTCCCACACATAGAGCTCTCGCCGTAGGGTTGTCTTCTCCGCATGGGCCCTGGCGAACGGGTAGAATGCGCCGAGCTGAATCCAGCGGCTGCAGAGCTCCTGGGTGGTGTTGCCGTTGAAGCCGCAGATGTCGGCGCCCATCATGGGGATGCCTAAGAGTCCAAAGTTGAGGATGGTGTTGATGGAGCGCGCAAGCTCGTCCCACCTCGCGTCGTTGTTGCCTGTCCAGTGCGCGGCGTAACGGCCGGAACCGACAAAGGTAGAGCGGGTGAGCACGAAGGGGCGGCGTTTGGTGTCCCTGAGCAGCCCGGCGTGCGTGGCCTGCGTCTGGAGGAGGCCGAAGAGATTGTGCGCGTCGTACTCGGTCACGTTGTTGTAGTGCACCGTAGAGGCCGGCACTGTCCTGTAGTTGATGGGAAGGTGAAAGCCGGAGTTGTTGATGCGGTAGGGCGGGTCGTCCAACGCATTGAGAGGCTGCCAGTCCTTGAAGTTGGACGGCTCTTTGATGTCGCACCAGAGCCCGTCGACAGGGATGGTCCGCCGAAACTCAGAGATCTTTCGTGCCCAGTACTCGGTGCTGCGCGGGTTCATGAAGTCCAGGAAGTAGACCTCGCCTGGCCACGCCTCGCCTACCAGGTTGGCGCCGTTCCGCTTGAGGAACAAGTCCTCGTGAGGTGCTGCTTGCCGTTTGATAGCCGGGTGTACGGTGACCACGTATTTCTGGCCATTGTTGTGGAGCCGGTCGACGAACGGCCGGAGCTGCTTGGATGGGTAGTTCACCGGATCCAGCGTGAAGTCCTGGTAATTGTCCATGTAGTCGATGTCCGACCAGATCGCGTCCAATGGGATCTTGGCCTTGGCGTAGCCGGCGACCACGCCAACCAGATCAGCCACGTTCTTGTAGCCATACCTGGACTGGTGGAACCCTACAACAAGTGCAAGATCCAGTGAGCGTAGCACAAGAGAGCAATGGATATATATATATATATATATATATATATAGAAGGAAGGTACGTACCGAATGACCAGTAGGGCATGGGGGCAGGGCGGCCGATGAGCTGTGTGTACTGGTCGACGACGGCGAGGGGGGATGGGCCGGCGAAGAAGTAGAAGTCTAGCACACCGCCGATCACCTTGTAGGTGACGTGGGATCCGCCGTACAGTATGTCCATCCCATTGCTGTTTAGGAGGAGCACGCCATGCGCGGCACCGCCGGAGCGCACGTCCATGTAGAACGGGTGCGAGCCGTAGAGGTTGAGGTCCAGTTGGTCGGACCACGTCACGTCCTCGTTCCACAGTGTGAAACTGTCATTGTGTTTGTAGCCGGAACGTCTGTTTCTTCTGCTCGCCAAGCCCATACAGGGATGCTCGGTCAGCCGGCAGCGCCGATGTCACCTCCAAGTACCTGCATTCCAATTTCACGTCCATCGATCACTTGATTTACATTGATGTACTTGAGGATCAACCAAGCTACACCAGGTAACATTGCAACGGCACACACTTGTAACTTACCGGTCCTTGAAGACAAGGTTGGCAGAAGTGTCAAAGAGGATGTCATGCGTCGAGCGACGGGAGACGGTGAAGCGGAACGGGCTGGTGTGGATGGTGAAGTTCAGGTCCGAAGACGGGCTGGACATGGTGTTGTGGCTCGGCATGGAGGCACTGCCCGGTGAGTCGAGCAAGACGCCCTTTGGCTCTGGCCCTGGCGCCGCCGGGCGTGGGATGGCGTCTTGGGGAACCTCCCATCGCTGATGGTCAGCATCGGTGATGCGCACGCGTAGCCGGCTATCTGTCTCAAGACTGCAGCCATGACACCGAATCAGATCTGTACCGAGCAAGAACCAACTTATCTACTCCCTCCGTTCCTAAATATAAGTCTTTTAAAAGATTTCACTAGGGGCCTACATACGGAACAAAATGAGTGAATCTACACTCTAAAATATGTCTATATACATCCGTATGTAGTCTATTATTGAAACCTCTAGAAAGACTTATATTTAGAAACGGAGGGAGTAGCTAGCTAGTTGGTTGAAATGAAAGATCAAACACACTTGCCTTGCCGTTAGGCTGAGACTCTTCACATCCGGCCCAAATTCCGTCGTCCCGCCGGCGAGCTTTAGCTGGGCCGACATCTGCTTCCCCGACGTATCGGTTGACTCGACGTCATAGCCGGCGCTGCAATCATGGACGAGGAGGCAGATGAGGATGGTGAGGAGCACGAAATGATCAGTGGATGCCAAGCCAATCGCCATGAGTGGATGATGCGTGCAACACAAGTGATGTCCAGCATCTACTGCACGCTCGGGCTTATATAGGCTAGTAATCATCTGAAATGTTTGGAAAAAAATTAATGCCTCCTAGGATTACCTCTAGATAGATAGGCCATACGAGGCAGTACTTCAAAGCTTTCAAAATGAAGATTTATCGCTTCATCCAAGTGAAGAAGAAATTAATTTTGACTTGCTAAAGAAGGAAAATAATTAATGCAAACAAATGTGAACTCCAAATACATGGAGTATATCTGGATGAAGAAGAAATTAATTATGACTTGCTAAAGAAGGAAAATAATTAATGCAAACAAATGTGAACTCGGAATACATGTATAGTACATCTGGATGAAGAAGAAATTAATTGTGACTTGCTAAAGAAGGAAAATAATTAATGCAAACAAATGTAAATTCCGAATACATGCACTGCATCTCTTTTGAATAAACTGCCATTCTAACCATGTACTAAGTTAAACTTGGTATATGCTAATTTTGTACAAGTTTGACCCACTTAATCGAAATAATATTTAATATCTGAAAAACCAAATTTCTCACGTAATACTCATCATAAAACCCATCATAATATATATGGAATGACTATTCGTTATCCTGGGTGAGCAATATTATTCTTCACTCCCCTCTTTTTTAACATCAATGCACCGTAATTTTACATTTCGTAAATTTTGTCTTATTTACTACGTAAAAAGAGACCATAAAAAAGTATATACTCACCATAGAAAATATTTTTCGTTATATAATATTACAAACGTAATAACATAGTGTGAAATATACATAAAACGTAAGTTTTTGTCTTATGAATTTTCTTTTGCTTCTTATACCAAATTTTACGTAGTGAATACATATGAATATAACTAATTGTATCCCATATGTAATTTATTAATGAGACGGTCGTAAGATTACCTCGGTTAAAAAATAACTTATTTTGCATCCTCCTGGTTGATAAATAATTACGATGAAAAATTACTTATTCTTATAAATGATATATATTACGGTCAATTTACAAATAAATTACATTTCAAATACAAATATTTACATTTATATTGAATCACTATGTAAAATTTGACAAAAAAAAAATATAGGTCACAACAACATAAAAAATTGAATTTAATGTATTTTTTAAACTATTTTTGTATGTTCGTAATTTTACGTGACATAAAATATTTTTACGTTGATTATATTTCTTTATGGTCTCTTTTTACGTATAAATAAGACAAAATTTACGTAATGTAAAATTACGGTGCATACATGTTAAAATAGAGGGGGTGAAGAATAACTATTTCTTATCCAGGATGACAAATAGCGATATATATATATATATATATATGACACATTTTATCTACCACCGGTGGTAGTTACCACCATTTGTGTTTTCTATGTTGTATGTAGTATCTATCAAATCAGAGAGTATGTACGCGTAGTATGTAGTATATAATAATATTTAGCTAGGTAGTATATATACATTTTTTTATAGTATGTGTCATATTTTGTGTATGCTTTTTTACATATAAATATATACGTATTTCACAAATATAATAAAAACTATGAATCAACTTGTAATTTTTTTCATGCAACTCACTTTGAAAAATCTTATATATAGTATATGAACATAATAAAAATGATAAATAAGTATATATACTCACGCGTGGTAGTATATGAAACATATGGGGTAATTATTCCTGGGTGGTAGGATGTATTTTTCCTACACAAAATATGACATATATATATATATGACAAATTTTATTTACAAGCAGTGGTAGTTACCATCATTTTCTTTAGCCCGTGTCCCTTTTTCCCTCCATCAAATAATGGAATCAAGTCAACAAGTTATTGGATACTTTTAACAGGTGATGCAATTTAGTAGGCAGAAACTAATTCAGTTTATATAATAAAATAATCCGGCAAGCCGTTCATAGGCTGTTGCAACTACCTCCTTAATCTAGGGTCCTTAATCTAGGGTCCGTACAACAATATAAGCATCTGAACATGATACTGTTTTTTATGGGCACCTTAGTTTTTGTTGGAAATAACTTCTTTTGGATTCTTCCATTATTGTGTGAAATATATTCCTTTTTTAGAACCACATAGAGTATAGTCTTGCATACCTGTAGTATGGAGTATTGACATGTAAATATTGTAGTATGGAGTATTGACATGTAATTTCATTAGAGCATCTCTAACAGCTGTCCTAAATTGGGCAGCCTCTTTTCAATTATAGGGCAGGCAAAATTGAGATATAGGGCAGCAAAACAGCAGCTGTTTTACCAGCAGCCCAAGATAGGGCAGCACCCGCCCCAGCAGCTGCCCAAGATAGCCCGGCGACGGCTCAATGTCTTCCGGGGAGGGGAGTGGAGGTTTCCCGCAGCCTGCAGTGGCCTTCTTCTTCGTCGTCCCCGCGCTCGCCTCGCCGGCTGCAGGCCTCTTCGTCGTCTGCCTCCCCGCGCCCGTGCCGGCCTTCCTCCCTCGTTTCGATGGCGCCGGTGGCTTCACGCCCAGTATCTGGCTAGGATCTGTCGCGCCAATCGGCTGCGGCGGCACGAATCCAGGCCTCGACGGTGGCGGCATCGCGGCGGAAGTGGTGGCTCGGCGGGGAGCGGCGATTGGCCGTCCGACGGACCGGGGATCGTCGGGGGGGGTGCGGATTGGCCTTCCATGGCGGTACGGTGGTCGTCGGCGCGCGGCGGCGGCGGGAATTCGGCGAGGCGGGCGGGGCGGGAGCGGGCAACGGAACGTTCCGGGTGGCGGTTGGGCTGCGCGCGCGTGGGGAATGGAATTTGGGGCAGCCACACAGGTGTTGCAAATATACAACAGTTGGGCCAAATTTAGGGCAGTGATGTAAAATTTTTAGGGCAGTTGATGAAGATAGGGCAGCTGTTGAAGCACGTTTTTGGCCGTTTTGTGCCCTATATGACAGTTTTTATGCAACACTGCCCTATTGAGGGCGGCTGTTAGAGATGCTATTAGTATGTAGTACACACCGCTAACGTAAAATTTGATTATTGGAGTATGGAGTATCAACAACAAGCTGGAGGATAGAGTATTATAATAGTTTAATACTCGTACGTGAACGTACAAAATATGTGTCAAAAAAAGTAATACTTCGCATGTAATATATAGTTCGCTTTGGAAGTATGGTGTATACTACATACTATTATACTGCTACATTATGGAGTATATTTAAAAAGGTGAATGAAGTATGGAGTACGTCCAAATAACGAGTATATTGTCCAAAATAAGGAGTATCTTCGCACACAAAATGTACATATGCTCGAAGATAGGAGGAGTATCTCCGGAATAAATATATACTGATCAAATTAATGTACAAGAGTATGGATGTGTTTGTTATATTCTTTTTTACTTACAAATACAAGATTGCAAAATGAAAAATTCACCAAGATATGAAATCTTCAAGCAATTGCATGTGCTAGCTAGAACTTGACTTAGCTGGAAATAATATGGGGATACAGGTTCAACACGTAGTGATGATGCATGTCCACACATGTATGTATACTGATCTGTAACATGAGTGCTGGATTGGAATTCACGATAGTGCTGAACCACCAGTAGAAAACAGGGCTTTCATCCCAGCTCGATTTACACATTAGTTCCGGTTCCATTACGAAACGGGACTAATGTTAGCATTAGTCCTGGTTCGAGCGACAAGGGCGTCGGTCGGGCATTAGTCTCGATTCAAATGGGACCATTAGTCCCGGTTCGTGAGGACTAAAGTGTTTGGAGGCTTTAGTCCCGGTTCAAGACACTAAAGGACTCGAACCGGGACTAACACTACAAGAAATATGCTCATACATGACGTTTCTTAAGACGTCGTTGATGAATTCGTCATAAATCTATGACGATTTCATCTCGGATCGTCGTAAACCATTTCAAGGGATCAAATCTACATATAAACTACGACGATGTGAGTCAAAAACGTCGTAACCGCATAAGATGAGATCGTCATAACTTTTATGACGATTATAAAAATGTCGTAACATGTATATTAAAAGCTTTTCACACCAAACCATTTGGTCAATTGTATATTAAATATGGACTAGTATTTTAGAAAATTGATGGAGTCCAATTTTGCAACAAATATTTGGTAGATTCTTCACAAAAACCAAATTTTGCCACTCGAAAAATGATTGAAAATAGCTAGAAAGATCAGAAATTCATATAAATTGGTCCTCATCCGTAAAATATGGTCTAACTCTAGTGAAAATTTATGTGATTCCCTTTTGTAGAATATTTTTGATAGATGCTTCACAAAATTTCTCTATTTTTATTACTTAAAACTATTTTAAATCACTGATTTTCCGAACCAATCAGAATCCTTTCCACGGATCGATGACATGGCACCCATCCATTCATCCACCCATCTCTCCATCTCACATCCATCTATACCTGGCCAAACGGGCCGGCCCGGCACGGCACGGCCCGGCCCGCCGTAATCGTGCCAAGCATGGCACGGCCCGCATGGGCCCGATTAATATACGGGTCGTGTCGTGCCGACCCGCGTGCTGGCCTCCCAGGCCAAGCACGACACGTTGCCTAATCGGGCCAGCCCGCGGCACGTTAGGCCCGAAAAAAAATCATCTCTCCCTCATTTTTCCAGCGCGACCCCTTCTATTCCCACGCGACACGCTCGCTTTTCCCGCGCGACCCCCTCCCTTTCCTGCGCGCGGCGCGCCTCCCTCTCTTTTCCCGCGCGCGTCCCACCCAGCCGCCCATGCGGCCCTGCCCCGCTAACGGCTGACCAGATATGTCGCTGACCGCGCCCCCAGATGGCCAGATCTATCAGCCCAAGACGTGCCCCCCGTCGGCCCGCCTCGCTCCCTCCTAAACGTGTCGTGCCGTGCCGACACGCTGGCTGGGGGTGGCGGCCCGGGCACGGTCCAGGGCATGCTCGTGCCGGGCCTGGGCACGATTAGTCCGTGCCGGGCCGGGCCTGAGTCGTGCCTGGCACGCGGGCAGCCGGGCCGGCCCGCCAGGCACGGCCCGTTTGGCCAGGTTTGCATCCATCCATCTAACTAACATGAAAAAAACTGAAAAAAATAACCCCACCCGCAGCCTAAACCCTAGCTTAGATCCCCCTCCCCCCGTCCCACCCTCGTCCCCATCTCCTGGCCGCCGTCGCCTCCAACTTCCTCCCACGCCACCACCATAGAAGCAACAGACTGGTGATCCACCCCACCGCCACCTCAAGGCCCGCCATGCCACAAACTCCACGTCCCCCCGACGCAGCCTCAACCGCCGGATGTGGCTGCTCCCCGGCCCAACCGACGGAGGCGGCGAACGGGATGTTCTACTCGCACCAGCTCCTCGCGCGGAAGGCGCCGCTCGGCTAGATATGGTGCGTCCCCTTCCCTCCCTTCCCCTCCCCTCCCTCCTCGCCGGCGTCCGCCACTCGGTCGCGGCCGCCGGCCACGGATTGCGCCTGTCCCGCGTATTCCTGCCTGGTCCGGGGCGTCTCGGGACGCGCCCCCGTTTGATCCGCTCCCGATGCGGATCCTCGTCGCCCTCGATCCCTTATGACGCTCCCATGTTCCTCTGACCTGTCCCCTCCGTAGGATCGCCGCCACGTTCAAGGCCAAGATCAACCGGAGGCGGCTCGACAAGCTCGACATGATCAAGATCTGGTGAGCTCCCCGCCCGATCCGACCGGTTTCGCTCTGCTTTGAGCTCGCGGTAGCCCGTTCTTGTGCGATTCTAATTTGCGTGTGCTGGCATGTGTCTGACGCTGCAGCGAGGAGATCCTGAACCCGTCGGTGCCCACGACGCTCAGGCCCTCCGGGATCCTCATGGGTGAACCGCCCCTCGGGGATTATTATCTCGCTGCTTTCCTCGCTGGATTTGCTCTCCCCTCATATTCGAGTATGTATGTGACGCGCTTTTGTTGCCTTTGCCTTTGTGTCTGGGTGGCGTCCGTAATGAGCAGGTGGCATGGTGATCGTGTACAAGAAGAAGGTGAAGCTTCTCTACGGTCAGTCCATCCCTTACCCTCCCCTCGCTGCTTGCTACACTTTCTTCTCTTGTTGTCAAAATTTTTGTTCAGATTCTCATCGTTCCCAAATTTGTGGCCTCGCAGATGATGTGTCCCGTCTTCTGGTAAACCTCGAGCTCAAGGTGTGTTCTGCATTCTACTGATTGGTGTGTTCTGATCGCTGCTTGCTTGCTACCAATTGGTGTGTTCTGCATTCTAGTGTATTCAGTTTACGATGACATGTGATTATTTCAGATGTTTCTACAAGTTTCTGAATGTGTTTGTGTGGTGATGATGGAGAGTTGGTGTCCATTTTTCTGTGGAAATGGAATTTTCTTTCTATGTTTATATACCGTGTGGTGTTAGTCTGATGGTTTAGATTAGAGGCTGTTGCAAGGTGCCAAAGTAGCCTTATGAACAACTTAACTTTATGTGTTTATGAAATTTCTTAAGATGCCTAATAACACTGTCACTCTGTCAGCTTGCTTGGTAACTTTCTTTCTGTGTTTCTAGCGATCCTATATTACTAAGTACTAGAATGCTCAGATTAGTTTGTAGGAAGATATGATCGCTCTCAGTAGCAAAATCAACGTTTCTGGGAGTCCCTGATCATCAAGTGCCTTGTTTGGCTGAATGCTCTGTGGTCTGTGGATTTGGCTAAGTACTAGAATGTTTATGATTAGAAATATATTATTCGTATTTTTTATATTATACAATGCAGCTGTATTTTAACACGGTTGTAACCATGGGTAGTCTTTCCAGGTGATCTTCTTGTTAGATTAAGTTTCTCTTAGTTCGGTGCCTCCAACTGGACATCGCCATCGTCAAGGCCACCAACCATGTGGAGCGTCCTGCAAAGGAGAAGTACATCAGAGGTAATAGCAAACTCATGTTCCTACATGGAGGAGCAAGAAGAGCATGATCTTTCTTCTGTCGAAAACGCCATGGTTCTCAGCATGTGCTTCATCTTCTCAGATATCTTCATGCATCTTAATTCCGGGAGGCCTCGGGCGGACGTGGCCTACTGCATCCGCGCCCTCGCCAGACGCCTCTCCAAGACGCGCAACTGGCGGTATTGTTGGGGAACGTCGCATGGGAAACAAAAAAAATTTCCTACGCGCACGAAGACCTATCATGGTGATGTCCATCTACGAGAGGGGATGAGTGATCTACGTACCCTTGTAGACCGTACAGCAGAAGCGTTAGAGAACGCGGTTGATGTAGTGGAACGTCCTCACGTCCCTCGATCCGCCCCGCGAACAAT
The DNA here is from genome assembly GCF_904849725.1 of Hordeum vulgare subsp. vulgare. Classification (NCBI taxonomy): domain Eukaryota; kingdom Viridiplantae; phylum Streptophyta; class Magnoliopsida; order Poales; family Poaceae; genus Hordeum; species Hordeum vulgare. The sequence continues at coordinate 650,520,670 of NC_058519.1, forward strand.
CCCGCGATGAGTCCCACGATCTAGTACCGAATGAACGGCACCTCCGCGCTCAGCACACGTACAGCTCGACGATGATCTCGGCCTTCTTGATCCAGCAAGAGATACGGAGAGGTAGAAGAGTTCTCCGGCAGAGTGACGGCGCTCCGGAGGTTGGTGATGACCTTGTCTCAGCAGGGCTCCGCCCGAGCTCCGCAGAAACGCGATCTAGAGGAAAAACCGTGGAGGTATGTGGTCGGGCTGCCGTGGAAAAATCGTCTCAAATCAGCCCTAAAACCTCCGTATATATATGTGGGAGGGAGGGGGCCTTGCCTTGGGGCTCAAGGAGCCCCAAGGGGGTCGGCCGAGTCCAAGGGGGAGGACTCTCCCCCCCCCCCAAACCGAGTTGGACTAGGTATGGTGGGAGGGAGTCCCCCTTCCTTCCCACCTCCTCCTTTTTTTTTCTTTCTCTCTTGATTTTCTTCTCCTTGGTGCATAGGGCACTTGTGGGCTGTCCCACCAGCCCACTAAGGTCTGGTGTGTCTCCCCCAAAGCCTATGGGCTTCCCCGGGGTGGGTTGCCCCCCCGGTGAACTCCCGGAACCCATTCGTCATTCCCGGTACATTCCCGGTAACTCCGGAAACCTTCCGGTAATCAAATGAGGTCATCCTATATATCAATCTTCGTTTCCGGACCATTCCAGAAACCCTCGTGACGTCCGTGATCTCATCCGGGACTCCGAACAACATTCGGTTACCAACCATATAACTCAAATACGCATAAAACAACGTCGAACCTTAAGTGTGCAGACCCTGCGGGTTCGAGAACTATGTAGACATGACCCGAGAGACTCCTCGGTCAATATCCAATAGCGGGACCTGGATGCCCATATTGGATCCTACATATTCTACGAAGATCTTATCGTTTGAACCTCAGTGCCAAGGATTCATATAATCCCGTATGTCATTCCCTTTGTCCTTCGGTATGTTACTTGCCCGAGATTCGATCGTCAGTATCCGCATACCTATTTCAATCTCGTTTACCAGCAAGTCTCTTTACTCGTTCCGTAATAAAAGATCCCGCAACTTACATTAAGTTACATTGCTTGCAGGGCTTGTGTGTGATGTTGTATTACCGAGTGGGCCCCGAGATACCTCTCCGTCACACGAAGTGACAAATCCCAGTCTTGATTCATACTAACTCAACGAACACCTTCGGAGATACCTGTAGAGCATCTTTATAGTCACCCAGTTACGTTGCGACGTTTGATACACACAAAGCATTCCTCCGGTGTCCGTGAGTTATATGATCTCATGGTCATAGGAACAAATACTTGACACGCAGAAAACAGTAGCAACAAAATGACACGATCAACATGCTACGTCTATTAGTTTGGGTCTAGTCCATCACATGATTCTCCAAATGATGTGATCCCGTTATCAAGTGACAACACTTGCCTATGGCCAGGAAACCTTGACCATCTTTGATCAACGAGCTAGTCAACTAGAGGCTTACTAGGGACAGTGTTTTGTCTATGTATCCACACAAGTATTGTGTTTCCAATCAATACAATTATAGCATGGATAATAAATGATTATCATGAACTAAGAAATATAATAATAACTAATTTATTATTGCCTCTAGGGCATATTTCCAACAGTCTCCTACTTGCACTAGAGTCAATAATCTAGTTCACATCACCATGTGATTCCAACGAATCCAACACCCATATAGTTATGGGGTCTGATCACGTCTTGCTCGTGAGAGAGGTTTTAGTCAACGGTTCTGAAACTTTCAGATCCGTGCGTTCTTTACAAATCTTTATGTCATCTTATAGATGCTGCTACTGCGTGCTATTCGGAAATGCTCCAAATATCTACTCTACTGTACGAATCCGTTTCACTATTCATAGTTATTCGGATTAGTGTCAAAGCTTGCATTGACGTAACCCTTTACGACAAACTCTTTAACCACCTCCATAATCGAGAAAAATTCCTTAGTCCATTAGTTACTAAGGATAAATTTCGACCGCTGCTAGTGATTCAATCATGGATCACTTTCTGTACCTCTCAACATACTTTGAGTCAAGACACACATCAGGTGCGGTACACGGCATGGCATACTTTAGATTCTACGGCTAAGGCATAGAAGACGACCTTCGTCTATTCTCTTTATTCTGCCGTGGTCGGGTTTTGAGTCTTACTCAAATTCACACCTCACAACGCAACCAAGAACTCCTTCTTTGCTGATCTATTTTGAACTCTTTCAAAAACTTGTCAAGGCATGCATCTTGTTGAAACTTCTATTAAGCGCTTTCGATCTATCTCCATAGATCTTTGATGCTCAACGTTCAAGTAGCGTAATCCAGGTACTCCTTTGAAAACTTCTTTCAAACAACCTTGTATGCTTTACAGAAATTCTACATTACTTCCGATCCACAATATATCAACCACATATACCTATCAGAAATTCTATAGTGCTCCCACTCACCTCTTTGGAAATACAAGTTTCTCATAAACCTTGTACAAACCCAAAATCTTTGATCATCTCATCAAAGTGTATATTCCAACTCCGAGATGCTTGCACCAGTCCATTGAAGGATCACTGGAGCTTGCATACTTGCTAGTATCTTTAGGATCGACAAAACCTTCTGGTTGTATCACATACAATGTTTGCTCAAGGAAACCGTCGAGAAAACAATGTTTTGACATCCTACGTGCAATATTTCATAAATAATGCATCAACAACTAACATAATTCTAACAGACCTTTAGCATCTCTACGAGTGAGAAAGTCTCATCATAGTCAACTGTTTGATTTTGTCGAAAACATCTTTGCGACAAGTCGAGCTTTTCTTAATGGTGACTTATCAGCATCATCGTCTGTCTTCTTTTAAAGATCCATTTTTACTCAATAGTCCTATGACCATCAAGTAGTTCTACCAAAGTCTACACTTTGTTTTCACACATGGATCCTCTCTCGGATTTCATGGCTTCCAGCCATTTGTCGGAATCTGGGCCCACCATCGCTTTCTCCATAACTCGTAGGTTCACTGTTGCTTAATAACATGACCTCCAAGACAGGGTTACCGTACTACTCTGCAGCAGTACGCGACCTTGTCGACCTACGAGGTTTGTAGTAACTTGATTCGAAGCTCAATGATCATCATCATCAGTTTCCACTTCAATTGGTGTAGGCGCCACATGAACAACTTCATGCGCCCTGCTACACACTGGTTGAAGTGATGGTTCAATAACCTCATCCAGTTCTACTACCCTCCCACTCAATTCTTTCGAGAGAAACCTTTCCTCGAGAAAGGATCCGTTTCTAGAAACAAACACTTTGCTTTCGGATCTGAGATAGGAGATGTACCCAACTGTTTTGGATATCCTATGAAGATGCATTTATCCGCTTTGGGTTCGAGCTTATCAGACTGAAACTTTTTTCACATAAGTGTCAAAACCCCAAACTTTCAAGAAACGACAGTTTAGATTTCTCTAAACCTCAATCTATACTGTGTCATCTCAACTTTAATACGCGGTGCCCTATTTAAAGTGAGTGCGGTTGTCTCTAATGCATAACCCATAAACGATAGTGGTAATTCGATAAGAGACATCATAGTATGCACCATACCAAATAGTGCGTGGCTATGACGTTCAGACACATCATCACACTATGATGTTTCAGGTGGCATGAACTGCGAAACAATTTCCACATTTTCTTAACTGCGTACCAAAACTCGTAACTCAGATATTCATTTCTATGATCATATCGTAGACAATTTATCTTCTTGTTACGACGAACTTCACTCTGAAACGGATTTGAACTTTTCAACATTTCAGACTTGTGATTCATTAAGTAAATATTCCTGTATCTACTCAAATCGTCGGTGAAGTAAGAACATAATGATATCCACTGCGTGCCTTAGACCCATTGGACTGCATACATCAAAATGTATCACTTCCAACAAGTTACTATCTTATTTCATCTCAATGAAAATAAGGCCTTGCTCATGTGGTATGATTTGCATGTCACTAGTGATTCGAAATCAGGTGAGTGCAAAGATCCATCAGCATGGAGCCTCTTCATGCAATTTATACTAACATGACTCAAGCGGCAGTGCCACAAGCAAGTGGTACTATCATCATCAACTCGTATCTTTTGGCACCAATATCATGAACATGTGTAACACTACGATCGAGATTCAATAAACCATTGAAGGTGATTATTCAAGAAAATAGAGTAACCATTATTCTCTTTAAATGAATAATCGTATTGCAATAAACACGATCCAATCATGTTCATGCTTAACGCAAGCACCAAATAACAATTATTTAGGTTTAACACCAATCCCGATGGTAGAGGGAGCGTGCGATGTTTGATCATATCAACCTTGGAAACACTTCCAACACGTATCGTCACCTCGCCTTTAGCTAGTCTCCGTTTATGCTGTAGCTTACATTTCGTGTTACTAATCACTTAGCAACCGAACCGGTATCCAATACCCTCATGCTACTAGGAGTACTAGTAAAGTACACATCAACATCATGTATATCAAATACACTTCTTTCGACTTTTGCCAGCCTTCTTATCTACCAAGTATCTAGAGTTGCTCCGCCTCAGTGATTGTTCCCCTCATTACAGAAGCACTTAGTCTCGGGTTTGGGTTTAATCTTGGGTCTCTTCATTAGTGCAGCAACTGTTTTTCTGTTTCACGAAGTATCCCTTCTAGCCCTTGCCTTTCTTGAAACTTAGTGGTTTTACAAACCATCAACTATTGATGCTCCTTCTTGATTTCTACTTTCGCAGTGTCAAACATCGCGAATCGCTCAAGGATCATTGTATGTATCCTTGATATGTTATAGTTCATCACGAAGCTCTCACAGCTTGGTGGCAGTGACTTTGGAGAACTATCACTATCTCATCTGGAAGATTAACTCCTACTTGATTCAAGCGATTGTCGTACTCAGACAATCTGAGCACATGCTCAACGATTGAGCCTTTCTCCTTTACTTTGTGGACAAAGAATCTTGTCGGAGGTCTCGTACCTCTTAACAAGGGCACAAGCATGAAATCACAATTTCATCTCTTTAGAACATCACTTATGTTCCGTGACGTTTTACAACGTTTTCGGCGCCTTGCTTCTAAGCCATTAAGTATTTTTGTACTGAACTATCGTGTAGTCATCAGAAACGTGTATGTCGGATGTTCACAGCATCCACAGACGACGCTCGAGGTGCAGCACACCGAGTGGTGCATTAAGGACATAAGCCTTCTGTGCAGCAACGAGGACAATCCTCGGTTTTACAGACTCAGTCTGCAAAGTTTGCTACTATCAACTTTCAACTAAATTTTCTCTAGGAACATAAAAAAAACAGTAGAGCTATAGCGCAAGCTACATCGTAATTCGCAAAGACCCTTAGACTATGTTCATGACAATTAGTTCAATTAATCATATTACTTAAGAACTCCCACTCAAAAAGTACATCTCTATAGTCATTTGAGTGGTACATGATCCAAATCCACTATCTCAAGTCCGATCATCACGTGAGTCGAGAATAGTTTCAGTGATAAGCATCTCTATGCTAATCATATCAACTATACGATTCATGCTCGACCTTTCGGTCTCATGTGTTCCGAGGCCATGTCTGCACATGCTAGGCTCGTCAAGCTTAACCCGAGTGTTCCGCGTGCGCAACTGTTTTGCACCCGTTGTATGTGAACGTTGAGTCTATCACACCCGATCATCACGTGGTGTCTCGAAACGACGAACTGTAGCAACGGTGCACAGTCGGGGAGAACACAATTTCGTCTTGAAATTTTAGTGAGAGATCACCTCATAATGCTACCGTCGTTCTAAGCAAAATAAGGTGCATAAAAGGATTAACATCACATGCAATTCATAAGTGACATGATATGGCCATCATCACGTGCTTCTTGATCTCCATCACCAAAGCACCGGCACGATCTTCTTGTCACCGGCGCCACACCATGATCATCCATCAACGTGTTGCCATCGGGGTTGTCGTGCTACTCATGCTATTACTACCAAAGCTACATCCTAGCAAAATAGTAAACGCATCTGCAAGCACAAACGTTAGTATAAAGACAACCCTATGGCTCGTGCCGGTTGCCGTACCATCTACGTGCAAGTCGATATTTCTATTACAACATGATCATCTCATACATCCAATATATCACATCACATCGTTGGCCATATCACATCACAAGCATACCCTGCAAAAACAAGTTAGACGTCCTCTAATTTTGTTGTTGCATGTTTTACGTGGTGACCAAGGGCATCTAGTAGGATCGCATCTTACTTACGCAAACACCACAACGGAGATATATGAGTTGCTATTTAACCTCATCCAAGGACCTCCTCGGTCAAATCCGATTCAATTAAAGTTGGAGAAACCGTCACTTGCCAGTCATCTTTGAGCAAAGGGGGTTACTCATAACGATGAAACCAGTCTCTCGTAAGCGTACGAGTAATGTCGGTCCAAGCCGCTTCAATCCAACAATACCGCGGAATCAAGAAAAGACTAAGGAGGGCAGCAAAACGCACATCACCGCCCACAAAAACTTTTGTGTTCTACTCGAGAAGACATCTACGCATGAACCTAGCTCATGATGCCACTGTTGGGGAACGTCGCATGGGAAACAAAAAAAAATTCCTACGCGCACGAAGACCTATCATGGTGATGTCCATCTACGAGAGGGAATGAGTGATCTACGTACCCTTGTAGACCGTACAGCAGAAGCGTTAGAGAACGCGGTTGATGTAGTGGAACGTCCTCACGTCCCTCGATCCGCCCCGCGAACAATCCCGCGATCAGTCCCACGATCTAGTACCGAACGGACGGCACCTCCGCGTTCAGCACACGTACAGCTCGACGATGATCTCGGCCTTCTTGATCCAGCAAGAGAGACGGAGAGGTAGAAGAGTTCTCCGGCAGTGTGACGGCGCTCCGGAGGTTGGTGATGACCTTGTCTCAGCAGGGCTCCGCCCGAGCTCCGCAGAAACGCGATCTAGAGGAAAAACCGTGGAGGTATGTGGTCGGGCTGCCGTGGAAAAATCGTCTCAAATCATCCCTAAAACCTCCGTATATATAGGTGGGAGGGAGGGGGCCTTGCCTTGGGGCTCAAGGAGCCCCAAGGGGGTCGGCCGAGTCCAAGGGGGAGGACTCTCCCCCCTCAAACCGAGTTGGACTAGGTTTGGTGGGAGGGAGTCCCCCTTCCTTCCCACCTCCTCCTTTTTTTTTCTTTCTCTCTTGATTTTCTTCTCCTTGGCGCATAGGGCACTTGTGGGCTGTCCCACCAGCCCACTAAGGGCTGGTGTGTCTCCCCCAAAGCCTATGGGCTTCCCCGGGGTGGGTTGCCCCCCCGGTGAACTCCCGGAATCCATTCGTCATTCCCGGTACATTCCCGGTAACTCCGAAAACCTTCCGGTAATCAAATGAGGTCATCCTATATATCAATCTTTGTTTCCGGACCATTCCGGGAACCCTCGTGACGTCCGTGATCTCATCCGGGACTCTGAACAACATTCGGTTACCAACCATATAACTCAAATACGCATAAAACAACGTCGAACCTTAAGTGTGCAGACCCTGCGGGTTCGAGAACTATGTAGACATGACCCGAGAGACTCCTCGTTCAATATCCAATAGCGGGACCTGGATGCCCATATTGGATCCTACATATTCTACGAAGATCTTATCGTTTGAACCTCAGTGCCAAGGATTCATATAATCCCGTATGTCATTCCCTTTGTCCTTCGGTATGTTACTTGCCCGAGATTCGATCGTCAGTATCCGCATACCTATTTCAATCTCGTTTACTGGCAAGTCTCTTTACTCGTTCCGTAATACAAGATCCCGCAACTTACATTAAGTTACATTGCTTGCAAGGCTTGTGTGTGATGTTGTATTACCGAGTGGGCCCCGAGATACCTCTCCGTCACACGAAGTGACAAATCCCAGTCTTGATTCATACTAACTCAACGAACACCTTCGGAGATACCTGTAGAGCATCTTTATAGTCACCCAGTTACGTTGCGACGTTTGATACACACAAAGCATTCCTCCGATGTCCGTGAGTTATATGATCTCATGGTCATAGGAACAAATACTTGACACGCAGAAAACAGTAGCAAAAAAATGACACGATCAACATGCTATGTCTATTAGTTTGGATCTAGTCCATCACATGATTCTCCAAATGATGTGATCCCGTTATCAAGTGACAACACTTGCCTATGGCCAGGAAACCTTGACCATCTTTGATCAACGAGCTAGTCAACTAGAGGCTTACTAGGGACAGTGTTTTGTCTATGTATCCACACAAGTATTGTGTTTCCAATCAATACAATTATAGCATGGATAATAAACGATTATCATGAACTAAGAAATATAATAATAAAAAATTTATTATTGCCTCTAGGGCATATTTCCAACAGGTATGTCTCATCATCATAAATTTCCTCATGTTCATTGTATATAAGATTGAGTCTGAGTAGATGGATCATGGATGGAACCTGTCCTGTTTGTGCAGTTCTGCACCATGTTGTTTTACCCAAAAATTCAGACTGTTGGTTCTGTCCTGTTGCTACTGTCTGGGTGATGTTCAGTAACTAAGGTGGAATGGTGCTTATGATTGACAAACTTCCGTTTCTGATTCGTTAGGTTTCGCTCAAGACGCTAATTGTGATTCACCGTGCCCTTCGCGAGGTCGACCCTTCTTTCCGTGACGAGCTCATCAGTTACAGAAGATCTAGCGGCTAGATGCTACACATGTCCTATTTCAAAGATGACTCCAGCCCTGATGGTACTAGCTAGTTGCTGCTAACCCCCAAATAAATCAACCATTTTTTATACCCGTCCCTTCGGCCGGTGTCCTCTACTCTGCTACTCTGCATCCTGTACGCGATTTCGATTCTGTCTATCTATATAAAACCGTTAGATGCTAGTATTGTTTGTGCATTGCCGTATATCTAGCCTTGATCTACCTGATTGTTAGGACTATGGAGTATCCTGCTATGGGCTGCACTTTGCTGCACAGATCAACCTCTACCATTTCTACACTACAATGACAGAGCTTTGTTTTGTTGTAAAACTTCTGCTGGTGTACATGCTTTTGTAGCACAAAAAATAAGTCATCTTTCTTGGTGTGCTTGATTCTAATTATGCTTGTTCAGTGGTGTATATTCAGATGTATTATTTAACATAGCAAAATTGCTGCGGCCAACGATTCTAATTTATACTCTTTCCCAAAATAATAGAAAGAATATATAGTCTGCACAGCTATGCTTGTTCTATCTAATCAACATTGTAAAATTCTATTAGTAGCATGCATGATGCAATTATAAACTGAACTATCACCTATCCCGCATCATATAAGTGTGAATCATACAAAAATAAAACCCATTTCGGATGCATTATCCACAAGTCCACTCAGATCTTTACGTTTGTGCTTACCTACCTCTCTGTAATAACCTATCATGCTCTCAGTTATCACATCTATCTTGTGTCAAGAGTTTCTCACATGCATGCAGCTTTTTTAATACACAGTGAGACACATTTCAATGCTTGATCATTAAAAAAAAACAAGCATGCGGCTACTTCATTGACGCAGGTGATATTATACTTACTAGACCAATGATACATTCCTTTCTCCTGAGGAATACATGCTTGCTTGTATGTGTTATTTACTATTTATCGAGCATATGAAATTGAACTTAAGGTCATGACTGAGTCACTGTTGTAAGTAGATTTTTTTTGTCCTGCATTGCTGGTTTTATCAATCTCTTCTTTTGCAACAAGCAGTCTACATAGTAGTATATTACTGTCTTTGATATGATTGACACAGTAAAGTAAAATGCAGTTCAACAATTTCTAAACTGCCTCTTCCTTCGAGTAGGATCATATTTTTTTAAACTTACGCTACAGTTTCACGTGAGATGATATTTTGTTCTTTGAAAGGCGTTTTACAATTTAGCATTGCCATCTAGTTCCTGCGCCTCAATAATACATTACTTTGTTTGGATGCAGGTATACTAGAGCCCATAAAAGCTGGTATCAGGGATGCAAAACTAGGAGTGGGGAAGCAAGAGCAGGATGACTTCTTCACAGCGAGTGCTAATTTCTGTATTTTCTTTTGAGCTTCTTCTGGGTTGATGCTTCAGGTGTGAAAACTGGTATCTGATTGTCAACTGTGAATCAGATGAGTTATTGTGTTATGTAAACCTGGGAGATGTATTATGTGATGTTATATGATGGATGATTTTAATTCGAAATGGAGTTTTCTTGATTTGAATATGAAATAGTGCTGCATTTAATATTGGACAAATAATTGGTTGAAAATGCCTAATAAATAGAAATAAAATCAAGTTCTGGAAAAAAAAGTTGCTGAATTCAAAAATGAAAAAGGTCAAAGCTGAAACTGGACAAAATGTATTTGGGCACTAAAAGATCAGGGCCCCAAAAAAAAATTCAAAAAAGAAAAACTAAAAGTGGCTATAAATGGGCTAAGGTTCAAAAATAAGCCCAATAAGAAAAAGCCCAAAAAAATAAAATCAGCCCATGTGATCAATTGAAATGGGTTGGGCTGATTTCAACCATGACGTTTTGATTTCGTCGTAATTTTGCCACGTAGGACTGGGTTAGATTGCCAACAACGATTTAGGATCGTCGTAAAGGTTACGACAATCCAGGAACCGTCGTAAAGGTTACGACGATTTTGATCAAAACGTCGCTACTGTTCATTTCTGACGCTCCGTTTTCGACGCTTGGTTTTTCATCGTGAGATCGTTGTAAACTAAAAACCGTGGCGATGTAGCGACGAAAATATAGCATCTTGTATTAGCATATTTCTTGTAGTGTAAAGGGGTTCAGAATTTTTGTTTTTTTTTGTTTTTTGTTTGTAGTTTCTGTTTTAAATTGCTTATATCTTTTCGGATATTTGATGTTTTTTGAGTGATTCTTTTTGCATTAGATTCAAAAATTTGTCTAGTTTCTGTTTGTACCATTAGTTTTCAAATTTGAATGGTTTAAATTTGAATTTGTTCAAATTTGCTTCAAACCCAGATTGTGAATAATTTGAGTTTACAAATAGAATTTAATTTAATTATTTTTGCTCCCAGTCATGTGTTAGATTGTTGTCATAGTTAGATTTATTTGGTTATTTTTAGAATAATTTAAAATAGGATTTTAACTAAAACAATACTGTTTTGCTTATATAGTTGTTTTAGTCATTTAATTGTTGTTTTTTATTATTATTAGTTAGTTCTTTCTGTAGATTTTAACATGTTGTAGTATGGTGCATATTAAATGCACAAAAAGTCTGGAGTTGAAATAATTTAAAAAAATGCCTTTGTAGCAGATGGGTTTCGTGTTAAACCTTGATACTTAGAAAGAGATGGTCCAGTTTGTACACGAAGTGCATCCAGTTTTTGCCGTAACCCTCTCAACTTTTTAGCACAAGCTATGTGGGTGAAATGATGATATCATGTCAAGTTTCAACATTTTTAGAGTTCATTATAGTGCTTTTCAATTTCAAGGTCATTTAGTTCAAAAAAAATCATTAAATACATGCAAAATAGCAAATGAAGTTAGAAAGGGTTAACTCTGCTTGGTTAACCTTAGTTGTGACTTTGGCAGGGACGGTGCTAGCAGATGTAGTCGACGTGTATGATTGGATTCTTGGCTAAAAGGGGATTCTGAAATTTTCAAACTCTACCCCCCATGGATCGTGTTTTTTAGTTTTGTAGAAAATAAACGAAAATGATAAAATCTTCAAAAAATAAAATCCTTTGAGATGTAGTTAGGTTTTAGTGTCTAGTTGGTACAGAAATTTCGAGATATGAATTTTGATCGTTTTTGCAAAAAAAAGGAAAATGTATAAAACGGCCATAACTTTTGCATACGTTGTAAAAAAAAGTTTAATATATAAAAAAAACTAGAGAAAAATTGGGACTCGATTTCACCGGGGCTTGCCCGGTGAAGTGTTCTCAGATGCTCAAAATTCCAAATGTAAAAAAAGTAATTTCAAAAAGAAGTTTTTTCCCAGAAAAATAAGAAAAAAAATAGTTTTATTTAAAAATATTAGGTTGTTTTCTATGAAATTCACTATTATTATTACTTTTTTTTTATTTTAATAATTGTTTGGAATTCAAAAAATTAAATCATGTGACATGACATCAAGACCTAAGGTTGTTTAGGATTGATAGCTTACTATTGTTGGGAAAACAACAAGTGCAGACTTGGCAACTAGGGACGATAGAACCTGAAAGTTAAGCGTGCTCGGGCTGAAGCAGTGAGAGGATGGTTGACCGATCGAAAGTTAGACGATTTAGAATAAGTGCTCCACGGTGAAGTAGTGAGGATGGGTGATTAGAGATTAGCCTTTGTCCCGGTTGGTAACACGAACCGGGACTAAAGGTCCTCCCTCCACACTCGTCCAAACAGCTCCACGTGGGCCGAACCGGGGCTAGCGTTAGTCCCGGTTGTTTAGTCTCGCTTCATGAACCGGGACTAATGACCCAACCGAACTGGGGTTATAGGCCCTTTTTCTACATGTGAACGTAGTGATAGTTTGGAAACGTTCCAGAACATGAGGACGATGCAGCAATGGTGATCTCTTCAACGACAGACAGATGTGTCATCGGCGGGGCGTGCAACTCGATGGCGGTTGTGTCGTCGCCGGCGACTACTCCACGACGGTGGCACCGTGACGCTGTTCATAAGATCTTGGAACTTGAAATTTTATGCATGGTTTGGCATCGCCCATGCCTCGTGATCAAAGAATTCATTTAGATAAAAAAATCAGTGCCCATTGCTGTTGATCAAAGAATTCAATAATATAAAAAATCAATCAGGAACAATTTGAAAGATTTTGTCCGCCAGATGAATACCTTATATATATATGTGTGTGTGTGTGTGTGTAAACTCTATTCGTCATACAGTAGGCAGAATAGTTTATTCTTCACCCGAGGTAATCTTACGATCAATTTACAAATAAATTGCATTTAAAATACAAATAGTTAAATTTATATTGAATAACTATGTAAAATTTGACAAAAGAAAAAACAAAAATATAGGTCACAACAACATAAAAAATTGAATTTAATGTATATTTTTTGCACTATTTCTGTATGTTCGTAATTTTACGTGACATAAAATATTTTTACGTTGAATTTTTTACGGTCTCTTTTTACGTATAAATAAGACAAAATTTACGGAATGTAAAATTACGATGCATTGATATTAAAATAGAGGTGGTCAAGAATAACTGTTACGCACCCAGGGTGATGAATAGCGTGACCCTATAGAAACTCTATTCGTCACCCATGGTTATGACAAATTTTATCTACCACCGGTGGTAGTTACCACCATTTGCGTTTTCTATGTTGTATGTAGTATCTATCAAATCGGAGAGTATGTGCGCGTAGAATGTAGTATATAATAATGTTTAGTAAGTATATATACTATTTTTTTGGTAGTATGTCATATTTTGTGTATGCTTTTTTACATACAGATATATACATATTTCACAAATATAATAAAAACTATGGGTCAACTTGTAATCTTTTCATGTAACTCACTTTGAAAAATCTTATATATAGTATATGAACATAATAAAAATGATAAATTAGTATTGCCTTTATATTGTATATATATATAGCGAGGAGGGAATCACTTTGAAAAATCTTATATATAATATATGCCATCTCTTCCTTTATGACGTTCCTGGTCCTCCCGTGCTTCCGGTGTATCTTTTGACTTCCCATACAAGACCAGGAAGCCTAGAATATTCACGCAGAGATTCTTCGTCAGGTGCATCACGTCGATTGCCGAGCGGACCTCATGGACTTCCCAGTAGGGTAGCTCCCAAAATATAGATTTCTTCTTCCACATGGGTACGCGCTTATCAGGGCCGTTAGGAACAGGTTGGCTGCCAGGACCCTTTCCAAAGATTACTTTTAAATCTTTGACCATATCAAATACTTCAGCACCAGTACGGATGATAGGCTTCCCCCGGGGTTCTGCCTTGCCATTGAAATGCTTGCCTTTTTTCTTTAAGGGATGCTTGGGCGGAAGAAAATGACGATTGTACGGGTACACATTCTTCCTACATTTGTCCAGATATATACTTTCTGTCTGATCCAAACAGTGCGTGCATGCATTGTATCCCTTGTTTGACTGTCCTGAAATGTTACTAAGAGCAGGCCAATCATTGATGGTTACGAAAAGAAACGCTCGAAGGTCAAATTCCTCTTGTTTGTGCTCGTCCCACACACGTACACCTGGTTCGGCCCACAGCTGTAAAAGTTCATCAACTAATGGCCTTAGATACACATCAATATCGTTGTCGGGTTGCTTTGGACCTTGGATAAGCACTGGCATCATAATGAACTTCCGCTTCATGCACAACCAAGGAGGAAGGTTGTAGATACATAGAGTAACGGGCCAGGTGCTGTGACTGCAACTCTGCTCTCCAAAAGGATTCATGCCATCTGTACTCAGACCTAACGATAAGTTTCTTGCGTCAGCTGCAAATCTCGGGAACTGTCTCTCGATTTTTCTCCACTGCCGACTATCAGCGGTGTACCTCAACTTATCGTCTTTGATACGATCTTCCATGTGCCATCGCAACAACTTCGCATGATCTTTATTTCTGAACAGACGTTTCAACCGTGGTATTATAGGAGCATACCACATCACCTTGGCAGGAACCCTCTTCCTGGGTGGCTCGCCCTCAATATCACCAGGGTCATCTTTTCTGATCTTATACCGCAATGCAGTGCATACCGGGCATTTATCCATATTCTCGTACTTCTCACCGCGGTAGAGGATGCAGTCATTAGGGCAGGCATGTATCTTCTGCACGTCTAATCCTAGAGGGCAGACAAGCTTCTTTGCTTCATACGTGCTAGCGGGCAATTCGTTCTTTCTTGGAAGCATGTTCTTCATCAGTACCAGCAACTTTTCGAATGACGAGTCAGTCACACCGGTCTCTGCCTTCCACTTCAGCAATTCCAGTGTGCTACCCAGCTTCTTCTGGCCATCTTCACAAGTTGGGTACAACAATTTCTTGTGGCCCTGTAACATTTGCTCGAACTGCAACCTCTCCTTTTCTGTGTCGCAACCTCGCCGTGCATCAGAAATGACCCAACCAAGATCATCAGCGGGCTCATCTGGTTCCTGTTCTTCATCCTCATCTTGTTCTTCATTGTCTTCCATTGCGGTATCAACATACTCAGGGAACATAGATCGGTATTTTTCATCATCGTTCTCTTCTTCTTCATCATCGTCTTCCATCATAACCCCTCTTTCTCCGTGCTTGGTCCAAACATTATAGCCCGACATAAAACCGGACCGAAGCAGGTGGCTCTGAATGACTCTTGAGGAAGTGTAATCCTTGTCATTCCGACATTCAACACATGGACAAAACATATAGCCACCACCATGCTTGTTCGCATCGGCTGCATCTCGAAAAGAATGCACGCCTTCTCTGTAAGCGGCTGTGCATCGATCACGGTACATCCATGGATGGCTCATCTGTGTTATACGACAGTATATCAAATACAATCACAATCCTAAAAATTAGTACCGCACAGTCTAAACGAGGAAATATAGTTGCTAACCTTTTAGAATAAGTAGAAATAAAGAGGAAGAGGTTTATGTTGGGGAACGTCGCATGGGAAACAAAAAATTTCTTACGCGCACGAAGACCTATCATGGTGATGTCCATCTACGAGAGGGGATGAGTGATCTACGTACCCTTGTAGACCGTACAGCAGAAGCGTTAGAGAACGCGGTTGATGTAGTGGAACGTCCTCACGTCCCTCGATCCGCCCCGCGAACAATCCCGCGATTAGTCCCACGATCTAGTACCGAACGGACGGCACCTCCGCGTTCAGCACACGTACAGCTCGACGATGATCTCGGCCTTCTTGATCCGGCAAGAGAGACGGAGAGGTAGAAGAGTTCTCCGGCAGCGTGACGGTGCTCCGGAGGTTGGTGATGACCTTGTCTCAGCAGGGCTCCGCCCGAGCTCCGCAGAAACGCGATCTAGAGGAAAAACCGTGGAGGTATGTGGTCGGGCTGCCGTGGAAAAGTCGTCTCAAATCAGCCCTAAAACCTCCGTATATATAGGTGGGAGGAAGGGGGCCTTGCCTTGGGGGGGTCGGACGAGTCCAAGGGGGAGGACTCTCCCCCCCCCAAACCGAGTTGGACTAGGTTTGGTGGGAGGGAGTCCCCCTTCCTTCCCACCTCCTCCTTTTTTTTTCTTTCTCTCTTGATTTTCTTCTCCTTGGCGCATAGGGCACTTGTGGGCTGTCCCACCAGCCCACTAAGGGCTGGTGTGTCTCCCCCAAGGCCTATGTGCTTCCCCGGGGTAGGTTGCCCCCCCCGGGTGAACTCCCGGAACCCATTCGTCATTCCCGGTACATTCCCGGTAACTCCGAAAACCTTCCGGTAATCAAATGAGGTCATCCTATATATCAATCTTCGTTTCCGGACCATTCCGGAAACCCTCATGACGTCCGTGATCTCATCCGGGACTCCGAACAACATTCGGTAACCAACCATATAACTCAAATACGCATAAAACAACGTCGAACCTTAAGTGTGCAGACCCTGCGGGTTCGAGAACTATGTAGACATGACCCGAGAGACTCCTCGGTCAATATCCAATAGCGGGACCTATATGCCCATATTGGATCCTACATATTCTACGAAGATCTTATCATTTGAACCTCAGTGCCAAGGATTCGTATAATCCCGTATGTCATTCCCTTTGTCCTTCGGTATGTTACTTGCCCGAGATTCGATCGTCAGTATCCGCATACCTATTTCAATCTCGTTTACCGGCAAGTCTCTTTACTCGTTCCGTAATACAAGATCCCGCAACTTACACTAAGTTACATTGCTTGCAAGGCTTGTGTGTGATGTTGTATTACCGAGTGGGCCCCGAGATACCTCTCCGTCACACGGAGTGACAAATCCCAGTCTTGATCCATACTAACTCAACTAACACCTTCGGAGATACCTGTAGAGCATCTTTATAGTCACCCAGTTACGTTGCGACGTTTGATACACACAAAGCATTCCTCCGGTGTCAGTGAGTTATATGATCTCACGGTCATAGGAATAAATACTTGACACGCACAAAACAGTAGCAACAAAATGACACGATCAACATGCTACGTCTATTAGTTTGGGTCTAGTCCATCACGTGATTCTCCCAATGACGTGATCCAGTTATCAAGCAACAACACCTTGTTCATAATCAGAAGACACTGACTATCATCGATCAACTGGCTAGCCAACTAGAGGCATGCTAGGGACGGTGTTTTGTCTATGTATCCACACATGTAAATGAGTCTTCATTCAATACAATTATAGCATGGATAATAAACTATTATCTTGATACAGGAATTATAATAATAACTATATTTATTATTGCCTCTAGGGCATAATTCCAACAGTCTCCCACTTGCACTAGAGTCAATAATCTAGCCCTCACATCACCATGTGAATTACATTGTAATAAATCTAACACCCATACAGTTCTGGTGTCGATCATGTTTTGGCCGTGGAAGAGGTTTAGTCAGCGGGTCTGCTACATTCAGATCCGTGTGCACTTTGCATATATTTACGTCCTCTTCCTCGACGTAGTCGCGGATGAGGTTGAAGCGTCGTTTGATGTGTCTGGTCTTCTTGTGAAATCGTGGTTCCTTTGCTAAGGCAATGGCACCAGTGTTGTCACAGAACAAGGTTATTGGATTCAGTGCGCTTGGCACCACTCCAAGATCCGCCATGAACTGCTTCATCCAGACACCCTCCTTAGCCGCCTCCGAGGCAGCCAGGTACTCCGCTTCACATGTAGAATCTGCTACGACGCTTTGCTTGGAACTGCACCAGCTTACTACACCCCCATTAAGAATAAATACGTATCCGGTTTGCGACTTAGAGTCGTCCGGATCTGTGTCAAAGCTTGCATCGACGTAACCTTTTATGGCGAGCTCTTCGTCACCTCCATACACGAGAAACATCTTCTTAGTCCTTTTCAGGTACTTCAGGATATTCTTGACCGTTGTCCAATGATCCACTCCTGGATTACTCTGGAACCTACCTGCCATACTTATGGCCAGGCTAACATCCGGTCTAGTGCACAGCATCGCATACATGATAGAACCTATGGCTTAAGCATAGGGGACGGAGCGCATATGCTCTCTATCTTCATTAGTTGCTGGGCACCGAGTCTTACTCAATCTTGTACCTTGTAAAACTGGCAAGAACCCTTTCTTGGACTGTTCCATTTTGAACCTTTTCAAAACTTTATCAAGGTATGTGCTTTGTGAAAGTCCTATCACGCGTTTTGATCTATCCCTATAGATCTTAATGCCTAGAATGTAAGCAGCTTCTCCTAGGTACTTCATAGAGAAACTTTTATTCAAGTAACCTTTTATGCTCTCCAAAAGCTCTACGTTGTTTCCAATCAGTAATATGTCATCCACATATAATATTAGAAACACCATAGAGCTCCCACTCACTTTCTTGTAAATACAAGATTCTCCAACCACTTGTATAAACCCAAATGCTTTGATCACCTCATCAAAGTGTTTGTTCCAACTCCGAGATGCTTGCACCAGTCCATAAAT
Source organism: Hordeum vulgare subsp. vulgare (assembly GCF_904849725.1). Taxonomy (NCBI): domain Eukaryota; kingdom Viridiplantae; phylum Streptophyta; class Magnoliopsida; order Poales; family Poaceae; genus Hordeum; species Hordeum vulgare. Next base: position 650,539,312 of record NC_058519.1, read on the forward strand.
GGATCGCTGGAGCTTGCACACCTTGTTAGCATTCTTAGGATCGACAAAACCTTCGGGTTGCATCATATACAACTCTTCCTTAAGGAAACCGTTAAGGAACGCCGTTTTGACATCCATCTGCCAGATTTCATAATCAAAAAATGCAGCTATTGCTAACATGATTCTGACGGACTTAAGCATCGCTACGGGTGAGAAAGTCTCATCGTAGTCAACTCCTGGAACTTGTGAAAAACCCTTTGCCACAAGTCGAGCTTTATAAACGGTCACATTACCGCCAGCGTCCGTCTTCTTCTTAAAGATCCATTTGTTCTGAATAGCCTTGCGGCCCTCAGGTAGTATCTCCAAAGTCCACACTTTGTTCTCATACATGGATCCTATCTCGGACTTCATGGCTTCTAGCCATTTGTTGGAATCTGGGCCCACCATTGCTTCTTCATAATTTGCAGGTTCATTGTTGTCTAACAACATGATTGATAAGACGGGATTACCGTACCACACTGGGGCAGCGCGTGATCTCGTCGACCTGCGTGGTTCAACAGAAACTTGAACTGGAGTTTCATGATCATCATCATTAACTTCCTCCTAAACCGGCGTCGCAACGACAGAGGTTTCCCCTTGCCCTGCGCCACCATCCAGAGGGATGAGAGGTTCGACAACCTCGTCAAGTTCTATCTTCCTCCCACTCAATTCTCTCGAGAGAAACTCCTTCTCGAGAAAAGCTCCGTTTTTAGCAACAAACACTTTGCCCTCGGATTTGAGATAGAAGGTGTACCCAACTGTCTCTTTTGGGTAACCTATGAAGACGCACTTTTCTGCTTTGGGTTCCAGCTTTTCAGGCTGAAGCTTTTTGACATAAGCATCACATCCCCAAACTTTAAGAAACGACAACTTTGGCCTTTTGCCATACCACAGTTCGTATGGTGTTGTCTCAACGGATTTTGATGGTGCCCTATTTAAAGTGAATGCAACTGTTTCTAATGCATAACCCCAAAATGCTAACGGCAAATCAGTAAGAGACATCATAGATCGCACCATCTCTAACAAAGTACGATTACGACGTTCGGACACACCATTACGCTGTGGTGTTCCAGGCGGTCTCAACTGTGAAACAATTCCACATTTTCTTAAGTGATCACCAAACTCGAAACTCAGATATTCACCCCCACGATCAGACCGTAGGAACTTGATCTTCTTGTTACGATGATTTTCCACTTCACTCTGAAATTGCTTGAACTTTTCAAATGTTTCAGACTTGTGCTTCATCAAGTAGACATAACCATACCTACTCAAATCGTCAGTGAAGGTGAGAAAATAACGATATCCGCCGCGTGCCTCCACGCTCATTGGACCACACACATCGGTATGTATGATTTCCAATAAGTTACTTGCACGCTCCATTGTTCCGGAGAACGGAGTCTTAGTCATCTTGCCCATGAGGCATGGTTCGCACGTGTCAAGTGAATCAAAGTCAAGTGACTCCAAAAGTCCATCAGCATGGAGTTTCTTCATGCGCTTTACACCAATATGACCCAACCGGCAGTGCCACAAAAATATGGCGCTATCATTGTTTACTCTAACTCTTTGGTCTCAATGTTATGTATATGCGTATCGCTATCAAGATTCAATATGAACAATCCTCTCACATTCGGTGCATGACCATAAAAGATGTTACTCATAGAAATAGAACAACCATTATTCTCTGACTTAAAAGAGTAACCGTCTCGCAATAAACAAGATCCAGATATAATGTTCATGCTCAACGCAGGCACTAAGTAACAATGATTTAAGTTCATCACTAATCCCGACGGTAGCTGAAGTGACACTGTGCCGACGGCGATTGCATCAACCTTGGAACCATTTCCTACGCACATCGTCACTTCATCTTTCGCCAGCCTTCGTCTATTTCGCAGTTCCTGTTTCGAGTTGCAAATATGAGCAACAGAACCGGTATCGAATACCCAGGCACTACTACGAGAGCCGGTTAAGTACACATCAATAACATGTATATCAAATATACCTGATTTTTCTTTGCCTGCCTTCTTATCTGCCAGATACTTGGGGCAATTGCGCTTCCAGTGACCCATACCCTTGCAATAGTAGCACTCCGTTTCAGGCTTAGGTCCAGCCTCGGGTTTCTTCGGCAGATTGGCAACAGGCTTGCCGCTCTTCTTCGAATTGCCCTTCTTGCCTTTGCCGTTTCTCTTGAAACTAGTGGTCTTATTCACCATCAACACTTGATGCTCTTTATGGAGTTCAGACTCTGCGACTTTCAACATCGCAAACAACTCGCCGGGAGACTTGTTCATCCCTTGCATGTTGTAGTTCAACACAAAGCCTTTGTAGCTTGGCGACAGTGATTGAAGGATTCTGTCAGTGATAGCTTCTTGCGGGAGTTCAATCCCCAGCTCAGCTAGACGGTTTGAGTACCCAGACATTTTGAGCACATGTTCACTGACAGACGAGTTTTCCTCCATCTTGCAAGCATAGAATTTATCGGAGGTCTCATACCTCTCGATCCGAGCGTTCTTCTGAAAGATAAACTCCAACTCCTGGAACATCTCAAATGCTCCATGACGCTCAAAGCGATGTTGAAGTCCTGGTTCTAAGCCATACAAGACTGCACATTGAACTATTGAGTAGTCCTCCTTACGTGCTAACCAAGCGTTCTTAACATCCTGATCAGCCGTAGCGGGTGGTTCATCTCCTAGCGCAGCATTAAGGACATAATCCTTCTTCCCAGCTTGTAAGATTAGCTTAAGATTACGAGCCCAGTCTACAAAGTTGCTTCCATCATCTTTCAACTTAGCTTTCTCTAGGAAAGTATTAAAATTCAGGATGACTGTCGCGTGAGCCATGATCTACAACACAAATATATTCAAAGTGGACTTAGACTATGTTCAAGATAATTAGAGTTCAACTTAATCAAATTATATGCTAAACTCCCACTCAAAAAGTACATCTCTCTAGTCATTTGAGTGGTTCATGATCCACTTACACTATCCCAAGTCCGATCATCACGTGAGTTGAGTATAGTTTCAGTGGTAAGCATCCCTATGCTAATCATATCAACTATATGATTCATGATCGACCTTTCGGTCTCATGTGTTCCGAGGCCATGTCTGCACATGCTAGGCTCGTCAAGCTTAACCCGAGTGTTCCGCGTGCGCAACTGTTTTGCACCCGTTGTATGTGAACGTTGAGTCTATCACACCCGATCATCACGTGGTGTCTCGAAACAACGAACTGTAGCAACGGTGCACAGTTGGGGAGAACACAATTTCGTCTTGAAATTTTAGTGAGAGATCACCTCATAATGCTACCGTCGTTCTAAGCAAAATAAGGTGCATAAAAGGATTAACATCACATGCAATTCATAAGTGACATGATATGGCCATCATCACGTGCTTCTTGATCTCAATCACCAAAGCACCGACACGATCTTCTTGTCACCGGCGCCACACCATGATCATCCATCAACGTGTTGCCATCGGGGTTGTCGTGCTACTCATGCTATTACTACCAAAGTTACATCCTCACAAAATAGTAAACGCATCTGCAAGCACAAACGTTAGTATAAAGACAACCCTATGGCTCCTGCCGGTTGCCGTACCATCGACGTGCAAGTCGATATTTCTATTACAACATGATCATCTCATACATCCAATATATCTCATCACATCGTTGGCCATATCACATCACAAGCATACCCTGCAAAAACAAGTTAGACGTTCTCTAATTTTCTTGTTGCATGTTTTACGTGGTGACCAAGGGCATCTAGTAGGTTCGCATCTTACTTACGCAAACACCACAACGGAGATATATGAGTTGCTATTTAACCTCATCCAAGGACCTCCTCGGTCAAATCCGATTCAACTAAAGTTGGAGAAACCATCACTTGCCAGTCATCTTTGAGCAAAGGGGGTTACTCGTAACGATGAAACCAGTCTCTCGTAAGCGTACGAGTAATGTCGGTCCAAGCCGCTTCAATCCAACAATACCGCGGAATCAAGAAAAGACTAAGGAGGGCAGCAAAACGCACATCACCGCCCACAAAAACTTTTGTGTTCTACTCGAGAAGACATCTACGCATGAACCTAGCTCATGATGCCACTGTTGGGGAACGTCGCATGGGAAACAAAAAATTTCTTACGCGCACGAAGACCTATCATGGTGATGTCCATCTACGAGAGGGGATGAGTGATCTACGTACCCTTGTAGAACGTACAGCAGAAGCGTTAGAGGACGCGGTTGATGTAGTGGAACATCCTCACGTCCCTCGATCCGCCCCGCGAACAATCCCGCGATCAGTCCCACGATCTAGTACCGAACGGACGACACCTCCGCGTTCAGCACACGTACAGCTCGACGATGATCTCGGCTTTCTTGATCCAGCAAGAGAGACGGAGAGGTAGAAGAGTTCTCCGGCAGCGTGACGGCGCTCCGGAGGTTGGTGATGACCTTGTCTCAGCAGGGCTCCGCCCGAGCTCCGCAGAAACGCGATCTAGAGGAAAAACCGTGGAGGTATGTGGTCGGGCTGCCGTGGAAAAGTCGTCTCAAATCAGCCCTAAAACCTCCGTATATATAGGTGGGAGGGACGGGGCCTTGCCTTGGGGCTCAAGGAGCCCCAAGGGGGTCGGCCGAGTCCAAGGGGGAGGACTCTCCCCCCAAACCGAGTTGGACTAGGTTTGGTGGGAGGGAGTCCCCCTTCCTTCCCACCTCCTCCTTTTTTTTCTTTCTCTCTTGATTTTCTTCTCCTTGGCGCATAGGGCACTTGTGGGCTGTCCCACCAGCCCACTAAGGGCTGGTGTGTCTCCCCCAAGGCCTATGGGCTTCCCCGGGGTGGGTTGCCCCCCCGGTGAACTCCCGGAACCCATTCGTCATTCCCGGTACATTCCCGGTAACTCCGAAAACCTTCCGGTAATCAAATGAGGTCATCCTATATATCAATCTTCGTTTCCGGACCATTCCGGAAACCCTCGTGACGTCCGTGATCTCATTCGGGACTCCGAACAACATTCGGTAACCAACCATATAACTCAAATACGCATAAAACAACGTCGAACCTTAAGTGTGCAGACCCTGCGGGTTCGAGAACTATGTAGACATGACCCGAGAGACTCCTCGGTCAATATCCAATAGCGGGACCTGGATGCCCATATTGGATCCTACATATTCTACAAAGATCTTATCGTTTGAACCTCAGTGCCAAGGATTCGTATAATCCCGTATGTCATTCCCTTTGTCCTTCGGTATGTTACTTGCCCGAGATTCGATCGTCAGTATCCGCATACCTATTTCAAACTCGTTTACCGGCAAGTCTCTTTACTCGTTCCGTAATACAAGATCCCGCAACTTACACTAAGTTACATTGCTTGCAAGGCTTGTGTGTGATGTTGTATTACCGAGTGGGCCCCGACATACCTCTCCGTCACACAGAGTGACAAATCCCAGTCTTGATCCATACTAACTCAACTAACACCTTCGGTGATACCTGTAGAACATCTTTATAGTCACCCAGTTACGTTGCGACATTTGATACACACAAAGCATTCCTCCGGTGTCAGTGAGTTATATGATCTCACGTTCATAGGAATAAATACTTGACATGCAGAAAACAGTAGCAAAAAAATGACACGATCAACATGCTACGTCTATTAGTTTGGGTCTAGTCCATCACGTGATTCTCCCAATGACGTGATCCAGTTATCAAGCAACAACACCTTGTTCATAATCAGAAGACACTGACTATCATCGATCAACTGGCTAGCCAACTAGAGGCATGCTAGGGACGGTGTTTTGTCTATGTATCCACACATGTAAATGAGTCTTCATTCAATACAATTATAGCATGGATAATAAACTATTATCTTGATACAGGAATTATAATAATAACTATATTTATTATTGCCTCTAGGGCATAATTCCAACAGTTTAAGCGTGGCTCAGGCATCTCATATCGTAGTTGTGTTCGGTGAACTGAAGCGGCATCGCTCTAACACACATTTCAACAAACACCTCTAGTGCATAAAAAAAAGTGGAGAGCTAGCACACACCCACAATCCTCCATCCAAGAAAAATGCAAGGAAGAGGGGAGAGGGGGGCTGTGCTATATATAGGCAGAGGACTTTAGTCCTGGTTTGAGACACAAACCGGGACTAAAGGTGGCGCACATGTGGGCTGCCCACCGCGTAGCCCTTTAGTCCCGGTTTGGGACACGAACCGGGACTAAAGGCTCCTTACGGGCTGGGACTAAAGCCTCGAGGGAGGCATTGCGATTTGGGGCGACGTGGCCGGGCCTTTAGTCCCGGCCCAGAGGCAGGCCGGGACTAAAGGGTCCCGGGCAAAGGCCCGTTTTCTACTAGTGATACTCACGCGTGGTAGTATATGAAACATGTGGGGTAACTATTCCTGGATGGTAGGATGTATTTTTCCTACACAAAATATGACATATATATATGACAAATTTTATCTACAAGCAGTGGTAGTTACCACCATTTTTTGGCCTCCACGTGTCCCTTTTTTCCTCCCTCAAATAATGGAATCAAGTCAACAGGTTATTGAATACTTTTAACAGGTGATGCAATTTAGTAGGCAGAAACTAATTCAGTTTATATAATAAAATAATCGGGCAATCCGTTCATAGGTTGTCGCAACTACCTCCTTAATCTAGGATCCGTACAACAATATAAGCATGTGAATATGATACTATTTTTTATGGGCACCTTAGTTTTTTCACTGCAATTAGTGCTCCCATCCATCACCATATTTTATGGTTTTATTCTTTCCTTTGGACATACCCAATTCAAATTCATGTTCCTTATCATCCACAAAGTACAACACATTTCCATATGAATTGTTGAAGTTATCCTTTATGTTGCATGGAACACACTATGCATCAGTTAATAAACAACAATAAAGTTAGTAAAATAGTTAAACAAATGATCAGAATTCAATAAAAATTCCAGTTAAAGAGCGTTACCACTGAATTTTGAAATCCCTTTCTCAAAAATACCCCGAACTGCACTGCTGTTTCAAGACTGTCAGACATGAATTTTGGCAGACCTTGCATGTCTTACGCCTCAAGCTCCCTAATAATAAGCCTAAGCATTTGTCAAATGTAGCTTCACATTTTCATTTCAAAGACAGACTTGCTTCACATTTTCATTTAACAAAAATACTACCTTCATATTTTCATTTCAAAAACAGAGGACATTTCCACAAAACATCTCATCTCTCAAAATGGAAGCTTCACATATTCATTTCAAAACTCACCTTGTATATGCAAAATTTAACATTTGTTTCCCTATCTAAAAAACAAAGCACATCTAAAAAGTTATGGCCGGAGCAGTCGCAACAACGGCGAGCATGGCCGAATTAGTGGCAGCAGGAGGCTTGGGAAAGGGGGAAGCTCACTCGGGGCGCGGGGATGGAGCTGTGGAGGCCGACGACGACGAGGAGGGGGCTCGGGGACACGCGGCGACGGGGAGGAGGGCGCGCGAGGAGGTCTGGTGTCGGTGAGGGTCAACGGGCTCAGGGACGGCAGGGCGTCGGCGAGGGGCGACGGGGCGGTCGAGCATCGTGGCGGCGTCGAGGTGGTCGTCGGTGCCGTCACGCGAGAGAAGGAAAAGAAACTCGCGATGGGGGATTTGGAAACTTTGCAAAGTCCCGCTTATAAAGGCCCCTCCTTTAGTCCCGGTTGAGGCCACCAACCGGGACTGAAGACCTCTGCTTCCCGCACTTTGGGCTTCTGAAAATGACCTTTAGTCCCGGTTGCAGCCACCAATCGGGACCAATGGTCATTTTCAGTAGCCCAAAAGGCGGGAAGGAGAGGCCTTTAGTCCCGGTTGGTGGCCTCAACAGGGACTATAAGTGGGACTATAGTCCCGGTTTAGGCCACCAACCGTGACTAAAGTCCTCTGGCTGGCATGGCGTCGGGCGGGTGGATGTTTAGTCCCACCTCGCTAGCTGAGAGCCGACGAGAGTGCTTGATACGTATCCAACGTATCTATAATTTTTTATGGTTTCATGCTATTATCTTGTCAAACTTTGGATGTTTTGTATGCCTTTTATATATTTTTTGGGACTAACTTATTAACTCAGTGCCAAGTGCCAGTTCCTGTTTTTTCCATGTTTTTGACCCCTTTCAGAGGAGGATTTTGAACGGAGTCCAAACGGAATGAAACTGCCAATTTTTTTTTCGGAACAGAAAAAGATCGGAGAGCCGGAGAATCAGGGCAGAGGACAACCAGGGACCCCACAAGCCCTCACGACGCGGCGAGGGGGGCCGCGGCCACCAGGCTTGTGGGCTCCCTAAGGCCCCTTTGCCCTAGGTTTTGCGCCTATATATTCCCTAAAAATCCCAAAAAAATCAGGAGATCATAGAAAGTACTTGTCCGCCGCCGCAAGCTTCTGTCTCCGCAAGGTCCCATCTGGGGCACGTTCTGGTGCCTTGTCGGAGGGGGGATTCGGATACGGAGGGCTTCTTCATTAACACCATGACCTCTCCGATGATGCGTGAGTAGTTTACCATAGACCTACGGGTCCATAGCTAGTAACTAGATGGCTTCTTCTCTCTCTTGGATCTTCAATACAAAGTTCTCAATGATCTTCATGGAGATCTATCCGATGTAATCTTCTTCTGCGGTGTGTTTGTCGAGACCCGATGAATTGTGGATTTATGATCAAATTATCTATGAATCTTATTTGAGTTCCTTCTTATCTCTCTTATGCATGATTTCATATCCTTGTAATTCTCTTTGAGTTGTGGGTTTTGTCTGGCCAACTAGATCTATGATTCTTGCAATAGGAGAAGTGCTTTGTTTTGGGTTCATATCGTGCGGTGACCTCACCCAGTGACAGAAGGGGTAGCGAGGCACGCATCGTGTTGTTGCCATCAAGGGTAAAAAGATGGGGTTTTCATCATTGGTTTGAGATTATCCCTCTACATCATGTCATCTTGCTTAAGGCGTTACTCTGTTCGTCATGAACTCAATACACTAGATGCATGCTGGAGAGCGGTCGATGTGTGGAGTAATAGTAGTAGATGCAGAAAGTATCGGTCTACTTGTCTCGAACGTGATGCCTATATGTATGATCATTGCCTTAGATATCGTCATGACTTTGCGCGATTCTATCAATTGCTCGACAGTAATTTGTTCACCCACCGTAATCCTTGCTATTTTGAGAGAAGCCTCTAGTCAACACTATGGCCCCCGGGTCTACTCCACGCCATATTTTCAGCCTTACACTTTTTACTTCGTTGCACATTCCGCCTTCAGATCTCACTTTGTAAACAATCTTGAAGGGATTGACAACCCCTTTAAAAGTGCAGGGTGCAAGCTCTTTTGTGTTTGCGCAGGTACTCTGGACTTGACGAGATTCTCCTACTGGATTGATACCTTGGTTCTCAAACTGAGGGAAATACTTACTACTCCTGTGCTGCATCACCCTTTCCTCTTCAAGGGAAAAAACCAATGCAAGCAAGTCTCCGTCAACGTGTCAATTTCTCGTGCTGTTGTTTGAGAAGTAGCAGTGGTTTATAAGCGCGGCTGCGTCAACCCTCTCGAGCTTCTCGCTAATGCATGCCTACAGGCCTAAGCGCACTCTCTCTTCCTGTGGGCCTACTGGGCCTTCTGCAGGCCTGCATCCAGGCCCAACTAGCGTGTAGGGTTTCTAGTCGTATGCACGCCATGGTGGCCTAGTAGGCGTGTAGGGTTTTTACATTAATACTTTTTAGTTCATTCTTTTTAACAACTAAATACTTTGATCATTTTAGTTAATACTTTTTTGGTTCCTTTTAGTTATTTATTTTTAACAAATCAATAGTTTGATAAGTTTAGTTAATATTATTTTGATTCTTTTTATTTTATTTTATTTATATTAGTTTATTCTTTCAGCTAAATGACCTTGAAATCAAAAATCACTACAAATGCACTCTGAAAAGGTTGAAAGTTGGCATGGTATCATCATTTCACCCAGATGGCATGTGCTAAACAATTGAGAGGGTTACGGCAAAAACTGAATGCACTTCGTGTACAAAATCGACAATCTCTTTCGAAATATCACGGTATGGGACGAAAACTTATGTGTTACAAATGGATTTCATTTTTTAACTTATTTCAACTCCAGATTTATTGTGCATTCAACATGCACCATTCAAAACCACATCATCAATTTCCAACCCTTTTTGACTTCATTTGGTATTTTTCGTGCATTTACTCATTTTTTGTGCTAAATGACCTTGACATTGAAAAGCACTACAAATGAACTCTGAAAAGGTTGAAAGTTGGCATGGTGTCATCATTTCACTGTTGGAAATATGCCCTAGAGGCAATAATAATTAGTTATTATTATGTTTCTTTGTTCATGATAATCGTTTATTATCCATGCTATAATTGTATTGATTGGAAACACAATACTTGTGTGGATACATAGACAAAACACTGTCCCTAGTAAGCCTCTAGTTGACTAGCTCGTTGATCAAAGATGGTCAAGGTTTCCTGGCCATAGGCAAGTGTTGCTACTTGATAATGGGATCACATCATTAGGAGAATCATGTGATGGACTAGACCCAAACTAATAAACGTAGCATGTTGATCGTGTCATTTTGTTGCTACTGTTTTCTGCGTGTCAAGTATTTGTTCCTATGACCATCAGATCATATAACTCACTGACACCGGAGGAATGCTTTGTGTGTATCAAACGTCGCAACGTAACTGGGTGACTATAAAGATGCTCTACAGGTATCTCCGAAGGTGTTCGTTGAGTTAGTATGGATCAAGACTGGGATTTGTCACTCTGTATGACGGAGAGGTATCTCAGGGCCCACTCGGTAATACAACATCACACACAAACCTTGCAAGCAATGTGGCTTACTGTAAGTTGCAGGATCTTGTATTACGGAACGAGTAAAGAGACTTGCCGGTATACGAGATTGAAATAGGTATGCGGATACTGACGATCGAATCTCGGGCAAGTAACATACCGAAGGACAAAAGGAATGACATACGGGATTATATGAATCCTTGGCACTGAGGTTCAAACGATAAGATCTTCGTAGAATATGTAGGATCCAATATGGGCATCCAGGTCCCGCTATTGGATATTGACCGAGGAGTCTCTCGGGTCATGTCTACATAGTTCTCGAACCCGCAGGGTCTGCACACTTAAGGTTTTGACGTTGTTTTATGCGTATTTGAGTTATATGGTTGGTTACCGAATGTTGATCGGTGTCCCAAATGAGATCACGGACATCACGAGGGTTTCCGGAATGGTCCGGAAACGAATATTGATACATAGGATGACCTCATTTGGTTACCGAAAGGTTTTCGTGCATTACCGGAAAAGTTTCGGGCTCATCGACAGTGTACTGGGAGTGCCGGGAGGGGTGCCGGGGACCATCAGGAGGGGTGTCATGCCCCAAGGGGTCCCATGGGCTATAGGAAGAGATAAACCAGCCCCTAGTGGGCTGGAATAAGTTCCCACTAAGGCCCATAAGGTTTGAGAAGGAAAAAACACAAGGTGGAAAGAGTTTCCAAGTGGGAAGGTGGAATCCTACTCCAAGTAGGATTGGAGTAGGACTCCTCCACCTCCAATTTCGGCCAACCTTTAGGTTTTGAGGCTGCCTCCTCCCCTCCCTCCCTCCTATATATAGTGCGGTTTTAGGGCTTATTTGAGACAACTTTTGCCACGGCAGTCCGGCCACATACCTCCACGGTTTTACCTCTAGATCGCGTTTCTGCGGAGCTCGGGCGGAGCCCTGCTGAGATTAGATCACCACCAACCTCCGGAGCGCCGTCACGCTGCCGGAGAACTCATCTACCTCTCCGTCTCTCTTGCTGGATCAAGAAGGCCGAGATCATCATCGAGCTGTACGTGTGCTGAACGTGGAGGTGCCGTCCGTTCAGCACTAGATCGGAGGGGATCGTGGGACGGATCGCGGGACGGTTCGTGGGACGGTTCGCGGGGCGGATCGAGGGACGTGAGGACGTTCCAATACATCAACCGCGTTCACTAATGCTTCTGCTGTGCGATCTACAAGGGTACGTAGATCGGAAATCCCCTCTCGTAGATGAACATCACCATGATAGGTCTTCGTGCGCGTAGGAAAAATTTTGTTTCCCATGCGACGTTCCCCAACAGTGGCATCATGAGCTAGGTTCATGCGTAGATGTCTTCTCGAGTAGAACACAAAAGTTTTTGTGGGTGGTGATGTGCGTTTTGCTGCCCTCCTTAGTCTTTTCTTGATTCCGCAGTATTGTTGGATTGAAGCGGCTTGGACCGACATTACTCGTACGCTTACGAGAGACTGGTTTCATCGTTACGAGTAACCCCCTTTGCTCAAAGATGACTGGCAAGTGTCGGTTTCTCCAACTTTAGTTGAATCGGATTTGACCGAGGAGGTCCTTGTATAAGGTTAAATAGCAATTCATATATCTCCGTTGTGGTGTTTGCGTAAGTAAGATGTGATCCTACTAGATACCCATGGTCACCACGTAAAACATGCAACAACAAAATTAGAGGACGTCTAACTTGTTTTTGCATGGTATGCTTGTGATGTGATATGGCCAACGATGTGATGTGATATATTGGATGTATGAGATGATCATGTTGTAATAGATAATATCGACTTGCACGTCGATGGTACGGCAACCGGCAGGAGGGTTGTCTTTAAACTAACGTTTGTGCTTGCAGATGCGTTTACTATTTTGCTAGGATGTAGCTTTAGTAGTAATAGCATGAGTAGCACGACAACCCGATGGCGACACGTTGATGGAGATCATGGTGTGGCGCCGGTGACAAGAAGATCGTGCCGGTGCTTTGGTGATGGAGATCAAGGAGCACATGATGATGGCCATATCATGTCACTTATGAATTGCATGTGATGTTAATCCTTTTATGCACCTTATTTTTCTTAGAATGACGGTAGCATTATGAGGTGATCTCTCACTAAAATTTCAAGACGAAATTGTGTTCTCCCGACTGTGCACCGTTGCTACAGTTCGTCGTTTCGAGACACCACGTGATGATCGGGTGTGATAGACTCAACGTTCACATACAACGGGTGCAAAACAGTTGCACACGCGGAACACTCGGGTTAAGCTTGACGAGCCTAGCATGTGCAGACATGGCCTCGGAACACATGAGACCGAAAGGTCGAGCATGAATCGTATAGTTGATATGATTAGCATAGAGATGCTTACCACTGAAACTATTCTCGACTCACGTGATGATCGGACTTGAGATAGTGGATTTGGATCATGTACCACTCAAATGACTAGAGAGATGTACTTTTTGAGTGGGAGTTCTTAAGTAATATGATTAATTGAACTAATTGTCATGAACATAGTCTAATGGTCTTTGCGAATTACGATGTAGCTTGCGCTATAGCTCTACTGTTTTTATATGTTCCTAGAGAAAATTTAGTTGAAAGTTGATAGTAGCAAACTTTGCAGAGGATTGTCCTCGTTGCTGCACAGAAGGCTTATGTCCTTAATGCACCACTCGATGTGCTGCACCTCGAGCGTCGTCTGTGGATGCTGTGAGCATCCGACATACACGTTTCTGATGACTACACGATAGTTCAGTGCAAAATACTTAATGGCTTAGAAGCAAGGCGCCGAAGACATTTTGAAACGTCACGGAACATAAGTGATGTTCTAAAGAGATGAAATTGTGATTTCATGCTTGTGCCCTTGTTAAGAGGTACGAGACCTCCGACAAGATTCTTTGTCCACAAAATTAAAGGAGAAAAGTTCAATCGTTGAGCATGTGCTCAGATTGTCTGAGTACGACAATCGCTTGAATCAAGTGGGAGTTAATCTTCCAGATGAGATAGTGATGGTTCTCCAAAGTCACTGCCACCAAGCTGTGAGAGCTTCGTGATGAACTATAACATACCAAGGATAGATACAATGATCCTTGAGCGATTCGCGATGTTTGACACTGCGAAAGTAGAAATCAAGAAGGAGCATCAATAGTTGATGGTTAGTAAAACCACTAAGTTTCAAGAAAGGCAAGGGCTAGAAGGGATACTTCGTGAAACGGCAAAACAGTTGCTGCACTAATGAAGAGACCCAAGATTAAACCCAAACCCGAGACTAAGTGCTTCTGTAATGAGGGGAACAGACACTGAGGCGGAGCAACTCTAGATACTTGGTAGATAAGAAGGCTGGCAAAAGTCGAAAGAAGTATATTTGATATACATGATGTTGATGTGTACTTTACTAGTACTCCTAGTAGCACGAGGGTATTAGATACCGGTTCGGTTGCTAAGTGATTAGTGACACGAAAAGAAAGCTACGGCATAAACGGAGAGTAGCTAAAGGCGAGGTGACGATACATGTTGGAAGTGTTTCCAAGGTTGATATGATCAAACGTCGCACACTCCATCTACCATCGGGATTGGTGTTAAACCTAAATAATTGTTATTTCGTACTTGCGTTAAGCATGAACATGATTGGATCGTGTTTATTGCAATACGATTATTCATTTAAAGAGAATAATGGTTACTCTATTTGCTTGAATAAATCACCTTCAATGGTTTATTGAATCTCGACCGTAGTGTTACACATGTTCATAATATTGGTGCCAAAAGATACGAGGTAATGATCATAGTACCACTTACTTGTGGCACTACCGCTTGAGTCATGTTGGTATAAATTGCATGAAGAGGCTCCATGCTGATGGATCTTTATACTCACTTGATTTTGAATCACTAGTGACATGCGAATCATACCACATGAGCAATGCCTTGTTTTCATTGAGATGAAACAAGATAGTAACTTGTTGGAAGTGATACATTTTGATGTATGCAGTCCAATGGGTGCTGAGGCACGCAGTGGATATCATTATGTTCTTACTTCAATGACGATTTGAGTAGATACAAGAGTATTTACTTAATGAATCACAAGTCTGAAATATTGAAAAGTTCAATTCTGTTTCAGGAGTGAAGTTAGTCGTAACAAGAGGATAAACTGTCTACGATGTGATCACAGAAATGAATATCTGAGTTACGAGTTTTGGTACGCAGTTAAGACAATGTGGAAATTGTTTCGCAGTTCATGCCACGTGGAACATCATAGTGTGATGATGTGTCTGAACGTCATAGCCACGCACTATTTGGTATGGTGCATGCTATGATGTCTCTTATCGAATTACCACTATCGTTTATGGGTTATGCATTAGAGACAACCGCATTCACTTTAAATAGGGCACTGCGTATTTCCGTTGAGATGACACAGTATAGACTGAGGTTTAGAGAAATCTAAACTGTCGTTTCTTGAAAGTTTGGGGCTTCGACACTTGTGTGAAAAAGTTTCAGTCGAATAAGCTCAAACCCAAAGCAGATAAATGCATCTTCATAGGATATCCAAAACAGTTGGGTACATCTCCTATCTCAGATCCGAAAGCAAAGTGTTTGTTTCTAGAAACGGATCCCTTCTCGAGGAAAGGTTTCTCTCGAAAGAATTGAGTGGGAGGGTGGTAGAACTTGATAAGGTTATTGAACCATCACTTCAACCAGTGTGTAGCAGGCCGCAGGAAGTCGTTCCCGTGGCGCCTACACCAATTGAAGTGAAAGATGATGATGGTGATCATCGAGCATCGAATCAAGTTACTACAAATCTCGTAGGTTGACAAGGTCGCGTACTACTGCAGAGTGGTACGGTAACCCTGTCTTGGAGGTCATGTTGTTGAGCAACAATGAACCTACGAGTTATGGAGAAAGCAATGGTGGGCCCGGATTCCGACAAATGGCTGGAGGCCATGAAATCCGAGAGAGGATCCATGTATGAAAACAAAGTGTAGACTTTGGAAGAACTACTTGATGGTCATAGGACTATTGAGTAAATATGGATCTTTAAAAGGAAGATAGACGATGATGGTGATAAGTCACTATTAAGAAAAGCTCGACTTGTCGCAAAGATGTTTCCGACAAGATCAAACAGTTGACTATGATGAGACTTTCTCACTCGTAGCGATGCTAAAAAGTCTGTTAGTAGTTGCTGCATTATTTATGAAAATATTGCACATAGGATGTCAAAACATTGTTTCCTCGACGGTTTCCTTGAGCAAACATTGTATGTGATGCAACCAGGAGGTTTTGTCGATCCTAAAGATACTAGCAAGTATGCAAGCTCCAGCGATCCTTCAATGGACTGGTGCAAGCATCTCGGAGTTGGAATATACACTTTGATGAGATGATCAAAGATTTTGGGTTTGTACAAGGTTTATGAGAAACTTGTATTTCCAAAGAAGTGAGTGGGAGCACTATAGAATTTCTGATAAGTATATGTGGTTGACATATTGTGGATCAGAAGTAATGTAGAATTTCTGTAAAGCATACAAGGTTGTTTGAAAGGAGTTTTCAAAGGAATACCTGGATTGCGCTACTTGAACGTTGAGCATCAAAGATCTATGGAGATAGATCAAAAGCGCTTGATAGAAGTTTCAACAAGATGCATGCCTTGACAATTTTTTGAAGGAGTTCAAAATAGATCAGCAAAGAAGGAGTTCTTGGTTGCGTTGTAAGGTGTGAATTTGAGTAAGACTCAAGACCCGACCCCGGCAAAATAAAGAGAATAGATGAAGGTCGTCTTCTATGCCTTAGACGTAGACTCTAAAGTATGCCATGCTGAGTACCGCACCTGATGTGTGCCTTGCAGCAAGTCTGTTAATAGGTACACAGAGTGATCCAGGATTGAATCACTGATCAGCGGTCAAAGTTATCCTTAGTAACTAAATAGACTAAGGAATTTTTCTCGATTATGGAGGTGGTTAAAGTGTTCGTCGTAAAGGGTTACGTCGATGCAAGCTTTGACACTAATCCGAATAACTATGAGTAGTGAAACGGATTCTTATAGTAGAGTAGATATTTGGAGCATTTCCGAATAGCACGTAGTAGCAGCATCTATAAGATGACATAAAGATTTGTAAAGAACGCACGGATCTGAAAGTTTCAGAACCGTTGACTAAAACCTCTCTCACGAGCAAGACGTGATCAGACCCCAGAACTATATGGGTGTTGGATTCGTTGAAATCACATGGTGATGTGAACTAGATTATTGACTCTAGTGCAAGTGGGAGACTGTTGGAAATATGCCCTAGAGGAAATAATAATTAGTTATTATTATATTTCTTTGTTCATGATAATCGTTTATTATCCATGCTATAATTGTATTGATTGGAAAGACAATACTTGTGTGGATACATAGACAAAACACTGTCCCTAGTAAGCCTCTAGTTGACTAGCTCGTTGATCAAAGATGGTCAAGGTTTCCTGGCCATAGGCAAGTGTTGTTACTTGATAACGGGATCACATCATTAGGAGAATCATGTGATGGACTAGACCCAAACTAATAGACGTAGCATGTTGATCGTGTCATTTTGTTGCTACTGTTTTCTGCGTGTCAAGTATTTGTTCCTATGACCATGAGATCATATAACTCACTAACACCGGAGGAATGCTTTGTGTGTATCAAACGTCGCAACGTAACTGGGTGACTATAAAGATGCTCTACAGGTATCTCCGAAGGTGTTCGTTGAGTTAGTATGGATCAAGACTGGGATTTGTCACTCCGTATGATGGAGAGGTATCTCAGGGCCCACTCGGTAATACAACATCACACACAAGCCTTGCAAGCAATGTGACTTAGTGTAAGTTGCGGGATCTTGTATTACGGAACGAGTAAAGAGACTTGCCGGTATACGAGATTGAAATAGGTATGCGGATACTGACGATCGAATCACGGGCAAGTAACATACCGAAGGACAAAAGGAATGACATACGGGATTATATGAATCCTTGGCAGTGAGGTTCAAACGATAAGATCTTCGTAGAATATGTAGGATCCAATATGGGCATCCAGGTCCCGCTATTGGATATTGACCGAGGAGTCTCTCGGGTCATGTCTACATAGTTCTCGAACCCGCAGGGTCTGCACACTTAAGGTTCGACGTTGTTTTATGCGTATTTGAGTTATATGGTTGGTTACCGAATGTTGATCGGAGTCCCGGATGAGATCACGGACGTCACGAGGGTTTCTGGAATGGTCCGGAAACGAATATTGATATATAGGATGACCTCATTTGGTTACCGGAAGGTTTTCGTGCATTACCGGAAAAGTTTCGGGCTCATCGGTAGTGTACTGGGAGTGCCGGGAGGTGTGCCGGGGACCATCAGGAGGGGTGTCATGCCCCAAGGGGTCTCATGGGCTATGGGAAGAGATAAACCAGCCCCTAGTGGGCTGTAATAAGTTCCCACTAAGGCCCATAAGGTTTGAGAAGGAAAAAACACAAGGTGGAAAGAGTTTCCAAGTGGGAAGGTGGAATCCTACTCCAAGTAGGATTGGAGTAGGACTCCTGCACCTCCAATTTCGGTCAAACCTTAGGTTTTGAGGCTGCCTCCTCCCCTCCCTCCCTCCTATATATAGTGCGGCTTTAGGGCTGATTTGAGACAACTTTTGCCACGGCAGTCCGACCACATACCTCCACGGTTTTACCTCTAGATCGCGTTTCTGCGGAGCTCGGGCGGACCCTGCTGAGATTAGATCACCACCAACCTCCGGAGCGCCGTCACACTGCCGGAGAACTCATCTACCTCTCCGTCTCTCTTGCTGGATCAAGAAGGCCGAGATCATCGTCGAGCTGTACGTGTGCTGAACGCGGAGGTGCCGTCCGTTCGGCACTAGATCGAAGCGGATCGTGGGACGGATCGCGGGACGGTTCGTGGGACGGTTCGGGTGGCTGATCGAGGGACGTGAGGACGTTCCACTACATCAACCGTGTTCACTAACGTTTCTGCTGTGCAATCTACAAGGGTACGTAGATCGGAAATCCTCTCTCGTAGATGAACATCACCATGATAGGTCTTCGTGCGCGTAGGAAAATTTTTGTTTCCCATGCGATGTTCCCCAACATTCACCCACATAGCATGTGTTAAAAAGTTGAGAGGGTTACGACAAAAACTGCATGCACTTCGTGTACAAAATGGACAATCTCTTTCAAAGTATCACGGTTTCGTACGAAAACTCATCTATTACAAATAGATTTCATTTTGTAAACTAATTTTAACTCCATCTTTTTGTGCGTTCAACATTCACCATTCAAAGCGACATCATCAATTTTCAACCCTTTTTGACTTCATTTGGTATTTTTCGTGCATTTACTGAACTTTTGAGCTAATTGACCCAGAAATTGAAAAACACTACAAATAAACTCTCAAAAGGTTGGAAGTTGGCATGGTATCATCATTTCACCCACATAGAATGTGTTAAAAAGTTGGGAGGGTTACGGTAAAAACTGGATGTAATCCGTGTACAAAATTGACAATCTCTTTCGAAGTATGAGGGTTTCGCACGAAAACTCATCTTTTACAAAAGGGATTTCATTTTTTTAACTTATTTCGACTCTAGACTTTTTGTGCGTTCAACATTCACCATTCAAAGCCACATCATCAAATTTCAAACCTTTTTGACTTCATTTGGTATTTTTCGTGCATTTACTCATTTTTGGAGCTAAATGACCCTGAAATTGAAAAACACTACAAATGAACTCTCAAAAGCTTGAAAGTTGGCATGGTATCATCATTTCACCCACATAGCATGTGTTCAGAAGTTTAGAGGGTTATGACAAAAAATGATTGCACTTCGTGTACAAAATCGACAATCTCTTTCAAAGTATCACGGTATCAGACGAAAACTTTTGTGTTACAAAGGGGTTTCATTTTTTAACTTATTCGACTCCAGACTTTTTGTGTGTTCAATATTCACCATTCAAAGCCACATCATCAATTTTCAACCCTTTTTGACTTCATTTGGTATTTTTCATGAATTTGCTCATTTTTTGAACTAAATGACCCTGAAATTGAAAAGCACTACAAATGAACTCTTAAAAGGATGAAAGTTGGCATGGTATCATCATTTCACCCACATAGCATATGTTAAAAAGTTGAGAGGATTACAACAAAAACTGGATGCACTTCGTGTACAAAATGGACAATATCATTCAAAGTATAAGGGTTTCACACGAAAATTCATATTTTACAAAAGGGATTTCATTTTTTTAACGTATTTCAAATCCAGACTTTTTGTGCGTTCAACATGCACCATTCAAAGTCACGTCATCAATTTTCAACACTTTTTGACTTCATTTGGTATTTTTCATGCATTTACTCATTTTTTGATCTAAATGACCCTGAAATTGAAAAGCACCACAAATGAACTCTAAAAAGGTTTAAAGTTGACATGGTATCATCATTTCACCCACATAGCATGTGTTAAAAAGTTGAGAGGGTTACAGCAAAAACTGGATGCACTTCGTGTACAAAATGGCCAATCTCTTACGAAGTATGTGGGTTTCGCACAAAAACTCATCTAATATAAAGGGATTTCATTTTTTTAACTTACTTCAACTCCAGACTTTTTTTGCGTTCAACATTCACCATTCAAAGCCACATCATCAATTTTCAACCCGTTTTGACTTCATTAGGTATTTTTGATGCAGTTACTCATTTTTTTGAGCTAAATTACCGTGAAATTAAAAAACACTACAAATGAACTGTGGAAAGGTTGAAAGTTGGCATGGTATCATCATTTCACCCACATACTATGTCCTAAAAAGTTGAGAGGGTTACGACAAAAACTGGATGCACTTCGTGTACTAATGAAGTCATGCTATTTCGGTGGTTTTAGTTATTTTTTTTTGATTTTCTAGTTCATTCAATTTAACAAATAAATACTTTGATAATTTCACTTAATATTATTTTGATTCTTTTTAGTTCATTCTTTTTAGTTAATGTTTTAGTTGATTCTTTTTAGTTCATTATTTTAGTTAATATTTTAGTTGATTCTTTTTAGTTCATTCTTTTGAACAAATAAATACTTTGATAATTTTGGTTAATATTATATTTAACTAAAGTGATATTGTAAGTCAAAGCCATCATCAGAATAGTTGTGGAGAGAAAGTGTTCACTTTTTCTTCGCATGTGTCCCTTGCTTATTGCGCCGTAACCATGGACAATCTTCATCACATACATCCCAATGCTTCAGAAAGCTTGCTCTCGTCATACTCAATATTCTTACACACAAACACTACTTAAGCGAGGACATAATAGAAATAATAGTTCGGATATCCATTACAGAAATTACTACATAATTGAAGATACCAATCCTCCTCTTACGGATTGCAAACCTACTCATTTGAATCCCCAAGCACTACATAATAGAGATAAAAGTGTTCGCCATTGCAGACACTACTCGTCGTCCATATAAGGACACCCCAAGCAGGAGATACTAGTGGTACGAGGTGACACTGCCCATAATTGCTGATTCGAATCATGTGGTACAACTCGTATGCAACGTACCCATCTATCGTTGCATACACAATGTTGATAGGGTCAAGTGGGGTCTTCTCCCCAAGTTTGTTCCCTGACTTGGGGAATTTTGTCTTCATATCAGTGTACTCCTCGTCGATCAGGGCGACTGCCATATGAGCCATTGAAGTCTTGTGATGCTCAAGCCTGAACCTGCCCTAAGATCAATGTCGCATTCAGCTGGTATCTCAATACTCCAAGTGCGCCTCATCTTGATCTTGTCATTCGTTATATCAACGCTAGCAAAATATATGCCGCTGCGAAGGAACTCCATGAGTTTTGGACAGTGCTTGTCACTGCTGCAACAACAAAATGGAAGGAATGTGTTAAATACTATATTTTAGAACAAGTATAACAGAATCATAACAAGTATAATTCGGCACAAGTATAATAAGAATCATAACAAGTATAATAAGAATCATGGCAAGTTTCCTATTTCCTATGCATTTCCTATCCTATGAATCAAAAGAAGCCCCTAAACTATGACATCTTAGCACGATGGCCAATATGTACAAGGAAAATTCTTATGCATTTTTCCTGTCCTATTCTTGTGCTCCTAATTCCTATTCCTATGCAATTTTCCTAATTCTCCTATTCCTATGCAACTTTCCTATGAAAATCAAAGAAAATCCACATTCCTATATGAATCAAAGAAAAATCCCTAATTTTCCAATGCATTTTTCCTATGAATCAAGGAAACTATGACATGTTCTCGACATTACCAATCCTCCTATTACTATGCAATTTTCCTACCCTATGAATCAAAGAAAAGCCCCAATTAAAACTATGTCAGGTTTCGTAGTACCTTGCCCACTGAAAGACCATGACACGTTGCTTGAAACAAAGTTGGAGAACGGCAACATCGCGACCATCGGCCGGGTACTCGAGATCGAGGCCCATGAACTTGTGTTTCTCCTCTTGAAGCCATTCCTCGAACATGGAAAGAAAAACCTTCACTTTGGCGTTGTCGTTCGTCTCGACGACATCGAGATTGGTCGTGCCATGTACAAGCACATTCCCGTAGCGAGTGATTGGATTCATGGTGGAGGATGGGGAAGAAGAGAGGAGAGGGAAACGAACAGATCCAAATGGAAGCGCTCGTCTCGTTTACTGAAGGGTCGTGGTTAGTGTAGCATTTGATCTCGCATGAAACAACTTCCTAGGTGCGGGAATCGAACGGTTTGGACCTTTAGTCCCGATTTGAGACACGAGCCGAGACTAAAAGGGCTCATGCGAGGCGAACGGTTGCCGATGTCTACGCACGCTTCTATTCTTGTAGACTATGTTGGGCCTCCAAGCGCAGAGGTTTGTAGGACAGCAGCAATTTCCCTCAAGTGGGTGACATAAGGTTTATCAAACTCAGGGAAGTAGAGGTTCAAGATGGTCTTTCTCAAGCAACCTTCCAATTAAGATACAAGAAGTCTCTTGTGTCCCCAACACACCTAATACAATTGTCAGTTGTATATGTGCACTAGTTCGGCGAAGAGATGTTAAAAGGCAAGTGATATGGATGGTAAAACAAGGTATTGTAAATCTGAAATAAAAATGGCATCAAGGTAGCAAGTGACAAATGTGAGCATAAACGGTGTAACAATAGTGAGAAACAAGGCCGAGGCTTCCTACTTTCACTAGTGGCAACTCCCAACAACATAAACATAGTCTAATCACATGATATTTCCACTAAAACATGCAATGGAGACGTACTCGGAGGTCATTCCTTTGTGATCAAGAGAGGGCGAGAATTATGTAGGGCTACAAAAGCACACGTCAGAGTTCGTAGTTCTCATTTATGGATTTCCCAATGTCACCGCGACCATCCAAAGAGAGTACCACACTCAAGGATAGTCAAAGACAAGCACCAAGAGACTCCCAATCTTCAATCAATTCACAAAAGAGGAAATCACTCATGAAAATATTCTTCTAATCCATGTCCAATAGAGTTGTCACCATGGTCTCGGGGATTATACCAGATAAGATCAAGTGAGTACATCAATCAAATACATAGAAGAAGGGGAAACATCACGGGATCACCCTAGATTAACATAGCCTACGATCACAATCAAGATCACATCATGGGAGAGAAAATTAACCACATAGCTACTGTAGAAGACCTTAGCCCCGAGGAGGAACTACTCCTGCTTCATAGAGGGAGGAAGCAACGTCGATGGAGATGAATCCGGGGGCACTTCCCCATCCCGGCAAGGTGCCGACACAAGATTCTGATCCCTCGAAACTTGTTGGCGATGGCGGCGGAGATCAGAATTGCTTCTGGAGAAAAGGGTTCCGGAATCAGGGTTTCCTCCACGGCGGTAAAAATAGGGACAAGGTAGGGCACCATAGGAGGTGGGACCCACCCAAGCGACTTGGTGGCGCGGCCAGGAGGGAGCTCGCATGGGGAGGCCGCCTGGTTGAGGCCTGGCTCCCCTCTCGCCCACCTTGGTGCTTCGTGAAGGTTCCGATATGCTGATTTTATATATTTTCTCAGGATTTTTGGGGCTTTGTAAATTGGGGTAAAAGTCCCTGCAGAAAAAAGACATCAGCAGACAGAAACTGGCACTGGATGCACTGAGTTAGTAGGTTAGTCCAAATATGTGTAAAAATGTATAAAAGTCTAGAAAAACATATAACAATGCCAGCCAAAAGATCATGAAACAAACATAAATTATAGATACGTTTGGGACGTATCAACATCCCCAAGCTTAATTCATGCTCGTCCTCGAGTAGGTAAATGATAACACAAATAATTTCTGTGGTGACATGCTAACACACATATAAGAACTTCAAAGTAAAGCAAGTAATATATGCAATTCAAGTCAAGACAATAACAAGCAATAGTCTATATTTAGTATTGAAATTAGCAAAGTAAGAACATAAAGGTGCAAGAGCTCTCGCTGTCCGTGACTCGAATGTCTCCAAATGGTGTTTGCGTGCAAGAAGTGGGAGATGGGTTTAGAGCATAAAAAATATATTTCAATTGAGAACTCAATCTACTAAAACTTCACACTTGGTCTCATTCGGAATCTTATTTTGACTCATCCCCAGAGCACTAGTCAGGCACAAGTCAAAATGATCCTCTCCCTTTCGACTTTGAGCACTCATGCAATGGATAAGCGCAAGCAAGATATGTTGGCACTTAGGATAACAAAGAGAATAATGATGGGGAAGGAAGACAAAAAAAAGTGTGAAAGGCTCACATCAATGAGGACAACCATAGGCGAGAGAAAGCCAAATGATAGATATGATGTGAGGAGTAGGGATTGCCATGCAACAGATGCACATATGAGCTAAGGTAAGCTTTCCAATGGAACTAGTGGGGGTGCATCCAACTTGCTTGCTCATGAAGACCTAGAGCTCATTTGAGGAGGCTCATCATTGGAATATACAAGCCAAGTTCTATAGTGTAAGGGTCCCCACATAGTTATGCATGAATGATAATCTCTATGGAGTACAAATATAACAATGGAGTACGAGTGTGGATCTTTCAAAAAGGAATAGTAGTTTTGTCCCCTTCTCTCTTTTTATTTCTCTTTTTTTGGTGGTCTCTTTGGATATTTCTATTTATCTCTCATTTGTCTTCTTTGGGATCTTTTCATGTGTCCTCTTTTGGGATCTTTTAATTTGTCCTCTTTGGGACCTACGCAGGCTTCTATTGTTGTAGACTATGTTGGGCCTCCAAGCGTAGAGGTTTGTAGGACAGCAGCAATTTCCCACAAGTGGATGACCTAAGGTTTATCGAACTCAGGGAAGTAGAGGTTGAAGATGGTCTCTTCCAAGCAACCCTGCAATTAAGATACAAGAAGTCTCTTGTGTCCCCAACACACCTAATGCAATTATCAGTTGTATAGGTGCACTAGTTCGGCGAAGAGATGTTAAAAGGCAAGTGATATGGATGGTAAAACAATGTATTGTAAATATGAATTAAAAATGGCAGCAAGGTAGCAAGTGACAAAAGTGAGCATAAATGGTGTAACAATGGTGAGAAACAAGGCCGAGGCTTCATACTTTCACAAGTGGCAACTCCCAACAACATTAACATAGTCTAATCACATGATATTTCCACTAAAACATGCAATGGAGACGTACTCGGAGGTCATTCCTTTGTGATCAAGAGAGGACGAGAATTATGTAGGGCTACAAAAGCACACCTCAAAGTTCGTAGTTCTCATCTATGGATTTCCCAATGTCACCGCGGCCATCCAAAGAGAGTACTACAATCACCACAACATATCTCAAGGATAGTCAAAGACAAGCAACAAGAGACTCTCAATCTTCAATCAATTCACAAAAGAGGAAATCACTCATGAAAATATTCTTCTAATCCATGTCCAATAGACCGCTGTCACCTTGGTCTCGGGGATTATACCAGATAAGATCAAGTGAGTACATCAATCCAATACATAGAAGAAGGGGGAAAATCATGGGATCACCCTATATTAACATAGCCGATGATCACAATCAAGATGACATCATGTGAGAGAGAATTAATAACATAGATATTGTAGAAGACCTCAGCCCCGAGGAGGAACTACTCCCGCTTAACGGAGGGAGGAAGCAACATCGATGGAGATGAATCCGGTGGCACTTCCCCGTCCCGACAGGGTGCCGGCACAGGAATTCTGGTCCCCCAAAACTTGTTTTATGATTGCAGCGGAGATCGAAATTGCTTCGGGAGGAAAGGGTTTTGGAATCAGGTTTCCTCCACGGGGATAAAAATAGGGCCAAGGTAGGGCACCAGAGGAGGTGGGACCCACCCAGGCGGCCTAATGGCGCGACCAGGAGGGAGCCCGCGCAGGGAGGCCGCCTGGGTGAGGCTGGCTCCCCTTTGGCCCACCTTGGTGCTTCTTGAAGCTTCCGATACGCTGATTTTTATATATTTTTCTCGGGATTTTTGGGGCTCTGTAAATTGGGGTAAAAGTGCGTGAAAAAAAAACGACATCAGCAGACAGAAACTGGCACTGGGTGCACTGAGTTAGTAGGTTAGTCCAAATATGTGTAAAAAGGTATAAAAGTGTAGCAAAACATATAACAATGTCACCCAAAAGATCAAGGAACAAACAGAAATTATAGATACGTTTGGGACGTATCAGTTGCCACAACCCCATTAGTCCCGGTTCGTGGCTCAAACCGGCACTAGAGTCCCATCTGAACCGGGAATGATGGTTGTCGATGCCCGGCAGGCGCCCTGCCTTCACGAACCGGGACTAATTCTCCCATTGGTCCCGGTTCATAACAGAACCGGGATTAAAACCTTTTCATCGGCTGGACCAAAGCCCTGTTTTCTACTAGTGACTGCATTTGTTTTGAATAAACTGCCATTCTAACTGTGTACTAAGTTAAACTTGGTATATGCTAATTTTGTACAAGTTTGACCCACTTAATCGAAATAATATTTAATATCTAAAAAACCAAATTTCTCACGTAATACTCATCATTAAATACCCATCATAATATATATAGAATGACTATTCGTCGTCCTGGATGAGGAATAATTATTCTTCACGCCACCTTATTTTAACATCAATGCGCCGTAATTTTACATTTCATAAATTTGGTCTTCTTAAGTACGTAAAAAGAGACCGTAAAAAAGTATATAGTCACCATAGAAAATATTTTACGTTATATAATATTAAAAACGTAATAAGATAGTGTTAAATATACATAAAAAGTAATTTTTGTCTTATGACATATTTTTGCTTCTTATACCAAATTTTATATAGTGAATCAATATGAATACAATTAATTGTATCCCATATGTAATTTCTTAATGAGACGGTCGTAAGATTACGTCGGTTAAAAAATAACTTATTCTTCATCCTGGGTGATAAATAATTACGATTACATAGCTTGCGTGAGAACTAGTTTAGGCTCGCTAAGCTTTTAACGGTTTAAGAGTTATCAAAAAATATTAAATAAATAATGTAGCATCTCTTACATGTAACAAGACGATCCAACGGAGAGATTTTGAAAATATGCATTTATGTGTCCTCGGTAAAAAAACAAGCATTGCAGCTTGTGCTGACATAAAATATATACTAACCTGCTTGTTCTTTTTGTCTCGGACACATAAAGTTATATTATAGGTGTGATGTTTCAGTATTATTTTTAGAACTTTTAGGATCTTCCACACCATCGAAGACCTTAACTCGTTATGTGGCAAGCTATGATAGAAAATCCTACTCCTATATATGTATGTATATAATATGATATATAATTCCCTATGATTACATTGTGTAAAATGACACGCATAAATGATTATTTTTGACATTATCTGAAACATACACATACATATATATAAACATGTATAAATACGCATAAATGATTTATAATATGATATATATATATATATTATAAACATACACACACACGCACACACACACACACACACACACACACACACATATATATATATATATATATATATATATTCCCTATGAATTATAATATGATTTATAAAATGATAAATATATATATATATATATATATATATATATATATATATATATATATATATATATAAACAGACATGCATAAATGATATACAATATGACATATATATATACACACACATGTATATATATACATACATACATACATATATATAAACTCTAATCATCACCCAGGGTGTAGAATTGTTTATTCTTCACCCGAGATAATCTTACGATCAATTTGTAATAAATTACATTTGGAATATGAATAATTATATTTATACTGAATTACTACGTAAAATTTGACATAAGAAAACAAAAATATAGGTCATAAGACCAGAAACAATAAAATTTATTATATATTTTACACTATTTTTGTAAGTTCGTAATTTTACTCGACATAAAATATTTTTACGTTGATTATATATTTTTTAACGGACTCATTTTACGTTTGAATAAGAAAGAAAATATGAAATGCAAAATTACGATGCATCGATGTTAAAACAGAGGGGGGTGAAGAATAACTAATCCTGACCCAGGGTGACGAATAGCGTGACCCAATATATATACATATATATACATATGTATACATAAATACAAATATATATAAACTCTATTCATCATCCACGGTGCAGAATAGTTTGTTTTTTACCCGAAGTAATCTTACTATCAATTTACAAAAAAATACATTTGAAATACAAATACTTACATTTATATTGAAGTACAACATAAAATTTGACAAAAGAAAAACAAAAACATAGGTCACAAGATCAGAAAAAATTGAATTTCTTGTATTTTTTGCACTATTTTTGTATGTTCGTAATTTTACGTGACATAAAATATTTTTACGTTGATTATATATTTTACGGTCTCTTTCTACGTATAAAATAAGACAAAATTTATGTAACGTAAAATTACAGTACATTGATATTAAAAATAAAGGGGGTAAAGAATAATTATTCCTTATATGTGTGTGTGTATGATAAATTTTATCTACAAGCAGTGATAGTTATCACCACCTTCTTTGGCCTCCACGTGCCCCTCACCCCTCTCCTCCTTCAAACATGGCATCAAGTCAACCAGGTAAACAGATATTGTTAACGTGTGCCCATGCAATTTAATAGATAGAAATTAATTCATTTTTTGTGATTAAATAATACGGGAAGACAGTGACATGCTATTGCAACAACCTTCTTGATTCGCGGGTGCATACAACGATACTTTAAATGGATAAGCATGTGAACATGATTGCTGATTATTCTTGATAGGCATTATAGATGGTAAATGCTAACTTAAAATTGGCGAATGAAGTATAAGCATTTGATTATTGGAGTTTGGAGTATTAACACCAAGCTGGAGTATGGAGTATTAAAACTCTTTACGTGAACATACAAAATAAATGTTCCAAAATATTAGTATTTCATATGTAATATATAGTTCATTTTAGAATTATATAATGGTGCATACTACATACTACTATAGTATGGAGTATATTCTCAAACTTTCACATGGAGTATGTGTATGTGCATATATAATTGTTTTTCACATAGAGTATGGTGTATATCTTTATCAAGTGGATATAGTTTTTTTAGTACATAGTACTCCCTCCGTAAACTAATATAAAAGCGTTTGAATCACTAGTTTAGTGATCTAAACACTCTTATATTAGTTTAGACAGGGAGTATGTTGTATCTTGTATGAAATGTCAAATAAAATTTTTGTAGGTCTTTAGAGCATCTCCAATAGATGGTCCAAATATAAAAGTAACTAACTTTTGGACCGTCTCAGGCCAAAACCGCAGCTCCAACAAACGGTCCATATGTAAAAAAATTGGACCGCGGCCTCCTCGTGATGTAAAATACAACACTTCGTGGTGCAAATTTACATCACGAGATGCATCTGGTCCAAAACGAGCCGCCGCCCGCGAACGCCTAATCGCCACTTCATTTCCTTTCCCGTCCGCCCGCTCACGACCTCCCGCCCGTCCGTCGCCGCCCCGCCGCCAACCCGCCGCACGCCGCCCGCATCAGATCCGGGCACGCCCCGCCCCCGCCGCTGTTTCCACGCCGCCCCGCCGCTGTTTCCATGCCGCCCCACCGCCCGCCCGCCGCGGATCCAAACGCGGCCACAGCGCACACCGCCGCCCCGTGCGTCGCCGCCCCGTCCGCCCCGCCCCGTCCGTCCGCCGCAACTCCGCCCGGCCCCGGCCCGCCCGCCGTAGCTCTGACCCGCCCCGTGCGTCCCCGCCCAGCCCGCCCCGCAGCGTCCGCCGCCCCTTAGCTCCGCCCCGCCCGGCTCCGTCCGCCACCGCCCCACAGCTCCGCCCCGCCCGTCTCCATCCGCCACCGCCCCACAGCTCCGCCCCGCCCGGCTCCGTCCGCCACCGCTCCGGCTGCACACCGTCGCCGCTCTCACCGCGCTCCGATGGCGCCGAAGAAGACGCCGAAGGGCAAGTCGGGCTTCTTCGACGTGAGGCAGAAGCCCTCCGGTAACTGGGGAGTGGAGTTCTCCGATGTCGGGAGGCGTTGGTGGATCGACACGTACCCCTGCGCCCACGAGGCTGCGCGTGCCTACGACGTGGCGGTGTGGCATGCCGAGAGGCCTCGGGAGCACCTTAACTTCCCAGAGATCGAGAGTCGGGTGGAAGCGGAGATGCTTGTGCCGCAAGGCATCAAGATGAAGGAGATCACGACGAAGAAGAAGACGACGAAGAAGCCATTGGTTGTCGTCAATGCCGGCGAGACCGACGAGGAGGTGATGGCGAGGTTTGCTAGGGAGCATCCGGATTACGTCCAGGCCGAGCTGGAGCACTACTGGAAGTGTGAGGCGGAGCAGAAGAAGAAGGAGGACGAGGCCGGTCCCTCGATGGTGATCCCCATCGAGTCCTCTTCTGAGGAGGACTGAGCAGACTTCTCGGTGGAGGAGGAGGTGGAGGGGTGCGATGACCCGGAGAAGGAGGAGTTCTGGGAGCAGTTCCGCAGCTCCGACGATGAGGAGTAGTTTATCTAGTAGTTTGAAGTAGTAGCTGAAGTTCATGTATGAAACTATGTTGAATTTGATGTTTGAACTATGTTGAATGGACTAGTAGTTTGTCGTTTTAAGAAATTTTACATCTTCATTTTGGACCATCTATTGGAGTTGCTCTTTTGGACCATCAATTTGGAACATCTGTTGGAGCTGAGCTTTTTTCGGAGCTCCAAAACACACTTTTTGGCGGTCCAAATTTTACATCCTCGGTTTTGGACCACCAAATTTTGGACCATCTATTGAAGATGCTTTTAGTGTTGAGGTCCGTACATCAACAAGCTACATCCATGTCCAATTTAATCAGAATCGTTGCATCCATGTCCAATTTAATCAGAATCGTTGCAATGATCACGTACACCATAATTCTTTGTAGCTGCCATATAGGTACCATGTTGTGACATCCATAAAAAAGGACGCACGCATGTCTCCCTCCCTCCCTCCCAACCCTAGCCACCTCCCCTCCCCCTCCCTTCCTCGCCGCCGCCTGAGGCAGCCGCCGGGGAAGCCGGGGTGCCAAAGATGGTGGAGGCGGGGCCTAGGCTGCCCTGCCTCTCCGTGGGGAGCCCCGGATCTGGAGCGGCGGCTCCATTGGCGAGGCACGGCAGGCTAGTAGCCGTGCGGGTGGTGGATCTGGCATCTCTGTCGTGCGGGCGACAGGACCCGGTGCTCGTTGGCGTCCACCGGCGACTTTTGCGGTGGCCGGTGCGCGCGATCTAGCGCCTCCCCTCCTCCCTTGTTCGGCGTGTGGGCCAGCCTGGTCGGGACGCAATTCCTTGGGTCGCCGGTTTTGTACAGGAGGCGCTGGTGGTGGTGGGGATCTTGTTCGGACGAAATAACTGGTCGGCCATGGCCGGCCGCGTCGACGACGACAGCTGAGGGCGCCGTTCCCCTCCTTGGAGGCGTCGGTATGGACTGATCCCCTCACTTCCCCTTCCCCTAGGTCTCCCGGGCGAAAGCCTTAACTTTGTTTGGCGGCGGCGGCGTTCACGGCGTCGTTCCCTTCTTGAAGGCGCCGCTTTGGGAACCTTGGGGCTGAGTGGTGCTTGTGGGTGGTGGGCGATGGCGGTGGTGCGGCCCTATCCTAGCATGGATCTCCGTCCGTTGCTTGGAGATGGACTCGCGTAGGCGGAGGTCGTCGTTTGGCGTCATGGTGGCGTCGATAGCGGAAGCACCTGCCAAGGCTGGTAGCTCAATCTGATCTGAAGATGGATCAGCGAAAGTTGGCGGCGATGACACATGTGAGTGCGTCGGACCGGTTTGTGCCCCGGACCCGGTATGTGGCTCGGTCAGGGTCTCCGGCTTTAGATGTTAGGCTTAGGTGAGAGGTCTGGGTATTTGGCCCAGCTTGCACCCCTTCATCATATGAATAGGAGTAGCGGCAGATGTTGTCAGGATGACGGATTCACGCATATTGTTGTACTGTTTTGTAAGGTCCTCGTGAATAATCAATAAAATGGCCGCATGCATCTCCAAGATGCAGAGGCCGGGGGCCATCCTCTTTTTCTAAAAAAAAGTATCAAATTGTAGGTTGTAGTATAGAGTATATGTGTATATGTGTATATGCACAAGGGGTACGTATGGAGCATACATATAGTAGAAGTACATTGCACATGATTTACAACAGAGTATGTACATAGACATCTAGCTGATGCATCCGATTAGATCAATATGAAATAGATGCCATGCACATACATGATGTACTCCCTCCGTTTCTAAATATAAGTCTTTTAAGAAATTTCACTAAATGTCTATATACAGAACAAAATGAGTGAATATACACTCTATAATATGTTTATATACATCCATATGTAATCCACTATTGAAACTTCTAGAAAGACTTATATTTAGGAACGAAGAAAGTAGACATGATGGCATGCATGCATCATCGAAATATCTTAATGGGAGGCTAACATAACCTTCGCTGTTGTACAACATTAGCGGCGCGCTGGCTGAGTCATGCGCCGTATATCGTAGTTGATGTCACAATGCTGAACTTGCACACATGTGGCCACCGTCGTCGTTGCCGTCGCAACTAAGCACGACTGCAACTGCAGGTTGGCAAACACTCACATACACGAACAACATTAATCCATGCATGCGTGTGGAAGACAGGACCTAACAAAAACAAATACTCCCTTCGCTCTAAAATAAATGGACTCACCTTTGTATTGAAGTAAATACAAATTTAAGTTAATTTTAAGTCACTTATTTTAAAACGAAGGAAATACAAATTACTGTGGTGTGAGTGTGATTGCTTTTTGATCTAATTTCATACGTGAAACATGTTACAGTTGACAGGGATGAAGCACCACATGGCCGGAGGCCAGCACAGCAGAACAACAGAGCCATGTCCCGTCTGATGATTCAAGAAAAGCAAAATAGGAAATCAACCAACACCACACGTACATGCGTGTAATTTAACAGAACCATGATTGCGTACCTTTTTCTATTGCCGTTCTGTTGTACTCTTTCTGTTTCAAAATAATTGACGCAAATTTTATATTAAGTTATTATAAATTTTATACTAAAGCAACGATATTTATTTTGGGACAGAGAGAATAGATCAGTTGAACGTCGGGATTTAGTTGCAGAGAGATGAGATTATTTAGATGACATGCATCCTCGAGATCCTATCTCAAATATATAGAGACAATCAAAATGATAGGCCGAGGCAAGAAAATTGGGAGCCCAACAAACTAATTAAGTGGGTGCAAGTAAATCCACCTTGCCTCCATCCATGACCAGTTAAGATGAGATCGGAGCTTGATGCAATCGAATGGCAGCGGAGGCAGTGGCAACTAAGAAAAACCTTATAGGTAGGAGTCTAGTATTAACGCTGTAAAATAGCCAGCGCTGCTGCTACGTAGCAGTAGCGCTGGAAATATTAAGCACTACTGTTAATGGTCTTAGGAGTAGCGCTGGAACTATTTGCAGCGCTACTGCTAAAACGGGCCCAACGAGGCCACCGACAGTGGCTGTAGTGGCAGCGCGCGTTGTGAAAAGTGCTACTGCTAAGTGCCATAACAGTAGCACTCCTCTGGAACCAGCATTGCTGCTATTGCACCCACTTAGCAGTAGTGTTGGCTTGACAAAAAACGCTACTGCTACACGTGGCTTTGGACAGATTTTCACCCACACACAACCCCTCTCCCCCTTCCTCCCGCCTTTGCCCTCTCCCCTCATTTCTCCTCTCCTCTCTCTGAGTTACTTCTCCATCATTGTTGCCTTTCTTCTCTTCCTTCTACATATCTTCTCTCCCCATTAATGCCCCCTCTACCCTAATTAATTCTCCTCCATAAATATGGCCTTCTCACTCTAGCTACCTTCCACACTTATTTGGTTCTCCCTTCTTCCATACATATAGATCTAGCTAGCTAGGTCATTTCTCTCCCTCTTCCCTAGTTAGCTAGAGTCATCTCTCCTCACAACAACTAGATCTAGCTATTTATTTAGCCGTGCACTATCATTCTCGGGATATATATAGGTGATTAAAAAGTTGTCCATTTCAATAATGGGAATATGTGTGTTTGCGATATGAAGGGACTTGTGTGAGTGACATGACCCGTGAGTTGCTTATGTTTTGCCGAAATGTCGATTTATTCCCCTCTTGACGAATTTCGAGCAAACTCAATATGTCCTATTTTTAGGCAAGGTCATGCCAAATTTTTATATGCATGCATTTTGTTTATGACTCTTTTGCTTGTTATACCTTACCGTCATGAAGGTGAGTGGTAGGAAGGTGGAGCGATACTTGCAATCAGCGGTGATGGACATGTATGCAAATAAACGGACTCGGATTAGATGTTCGTGTAGAAAATGCAAAGAGGGAGTAATTTTGGAGCCTTTTGATGGTGGCAGTTTGAAGGCCCACTGGCTGATCAATGGTTTCATGGATGGATATACTCTTTGGATAAGTGAAGATGATGATGAAGACGTCCACATGGAAAGGAATAACGACATGGGTCTAGACGAAGAGATGACTGATCGACACGAAGACGATGGTGTCGGACACGGCGGCGGTGAAGAGTCTGAACATGGCGGCGGGGAAGAGTCTGGACACGGTGGCGGGGAAGAGTCCAAACATGGCGTCGGAGAAGATTCTGGACACGGCGAAGAAGCAGAGTCCGTACATGGCGGAGAAGAGGGGATGGACACGCCACAGACTTTGATGCTACTAAGTTCAGTCGTGTAGGACCCTCATGTTCGAAACCTCCTTCGCAAGAGTACGAATAGCGACAGAGTTGCTTCTAGAGAGGAGGCCAAGCTGGCGCAACTTGAAGTAGACTTGAAGACTCCATTATATGACGGTTGCGATCCCAAGGTTACCCGCTTGAGTTTCACTCTTGAACTTCTAAAGACGAAGGCCAAAAACAAATGGACAAACAAAAGCCTCGAAGATCATTTGAAGTATCTACATAATAAAGTTCTTCCCACGGGGAACCTGTGTCCTACTAGTGTATGAGGCAAAGAAAATCGTTTGCCCTCTTGATCTGCCACACATTAGATACCACGCATGCACCAACGATTGCATCATTTATCGGGGTGAGCACGCGAAAAAAACTAGGTGTTGAGTGTGCAATGCTTCTCGATACAAGAAGGCACAAAAGAAAGCTCCTCAGAAAGTTGTATGGTACTTTCTGATCACTCCCCGTCTGCAACGGTATTTCGTAGATCCTAAGGAAGCAAAGCTCATGCGCTAGCATGCGGAGAGGAAGAAGCTCGATGATGCAGACGATCCGAAGCTGGGACACCTCATAGATGCTAGCTAGTGGAGAGCATTCAACGTAGAATATCGTTTTTTCGGAGAAGAAGCAAGGAACAACGTGCTTGGTGCGTGTACCCATGGCATGAATCCGTTTGAAAACCAGAGCACCAACCACAGCACATGGCCCATCTTCGTATGGATGTACAACCTCCTCCGATGGAAGTGCATGAAGACAAAGTACATACACATGAGCATGCTGATTCAAGGGCCAAAACAACCGGGAAATAATATTAACCTATATATGGGGCTTCTGAAAAAGGAGCTAGACACATTATGGAAATCGCCGGTCAAGACATGGGACGCGATCATAAGAGATTTTTTCTATATGAGAGTTGCGCTGATGACGATGGTGCACGACTATCTTGGTTACGGGCACACCTCATGTCAGGTGTGCCACGGATACTGCGGATGCACCAGGTGCATGGATGATACAACGTCTCAGCAGCTTACGTCAACCAAAGATGCCAGGTATGGGAAAATCATGTACATGGGGCATCGTAGATGGCTCGAAAAGGATGGCCCATGGAGAAAACATGGAGATATATTCAATGGTTTGGTTGAGCATCAAGGACCTCCATGTAAGAGGAGCGACGCCGAAATCAAAGAGTTGTTGAATAACTGGCAACAGTGCCCCGCGCCGGGAAAGATGGAAAAGGCGTCGAAGCCGCTGCTGAAGGTATGGAAAACGAGGTATGTTTTCGCGGACTTGGAATATTGGCCCAATCACGACACGCCTCATTGCCTTGATCAAATGCATATCACGAAGAATGACCTCGAGAGCTTGCTTGGCACACTGATGAACATGTCGGTGAAGACCAAGGATGGCCCGAAGGCAAGGAAACACTTGGAGGATTTGGAGATCAGGGGGATCTCCACATGCCCCGTAAAAAGTCGACGGAGGGTCGGAGACGAAGACGGCGGCGGGACCAAGGGGAAGAAAAATCAACAAGAAGGAGGAGAATTGTTGCCCCCCTTCTTGCTTCACCTTAAGTCCAAAGGAGATCGATCAATGAATCAAGTCCCTTACGGGAATCAAAGTCAGTTTCGGTTACTGTGGGAAGATAAGCAAATTTCTAGACACCAAGAAGAAAAGGTTCACGGGGATGAAGTATCATGACTGTCACGTGATGATGATGCAGATACTCTCAGTTGCCATTAGAGAGATAGTTAACAAGCAGGTCTGTGAGACTCTTACTGGCCTGTGCAACTTCTTCGACGTTATTTCTCGAAAGTCCATCAGTATGAAGCAGCTCCGAAGGCTACAGGAAGAGATCGTTGTCATACTATGAAGCTTGAGATGTACTTCCCGCCCGCGTTCTTTGTCGTCATGGTGCATCTGTGTGTCCACATCGTGGACGACATCATCGACCTCGGTCCGACATTCCTTCATGGCATGATGTCGTTTGAGAGGATGAATGGGGTCATCAAAGGATTCATTCGTAACATGTCCCGTCCCGAGGGGAGCATCGTCCAAGGGTATCTAACCCAAGAGTGCATCTCCTTTTGGGATAATTATATGGGAAAAAAAGACCCTGTTGTTGGTTTGCCCATCAACAAGCACCATGGGAGGCTCGGAGGAGAAGGTCACAACAATGTTCGGAGGGAATTGCACGTGGACTACTCGGATCGACGGGACGACTTTGACAGGCTAACTTAGAGTGCTACAACACCTAGATGTGGAAGATGTTTATGTGATACTGCACAAAGAAATCATCACCAAGAAGTACCGTGATCAGGGGATGCGCAAGACGGATGATGAAGTTACTATAGAGCACAAAGCCACTTTCTTGTGTTGGTTCAAAGAGCAGGTTCTTGCTAATCCCCCCGAAGAGGGCAGTGCGGATGGGTTTCTCATACACGTCTTAGCACAGGGCCCCGCACCCAAACTCGTGTCCTATGAGGCATACGATATCAATGGATACACGTTCTACACGGAGGCCAAAGACATGGACAGTGATTACCAGAACTCAGGGGTGATGATTGAATGTGTAACTGACTCCAACGACACAACTGAAACATTCTATGGAAGGGTCGAAGAGATCTGAGAGCTTAACTATGCTAGAAAGCACAATGCAACAATGTTCCGTGTTAGGTGGGCTAAGGCCGTCGTAAGAGAAAACAAGTATTTCACTACCATGTCTATACCCGACGCAAAGAGCGCTACCGTGAACGTTAACGTCATCGCCAAAACTGATCCATGGATACATGCTATGCACATGACACAATGCTTTTTCACAACCGACCCGACCAATCCCAGTCGTGTAGTCGTGAGGAGAGGCAAAAGGAACATCGTCGGAATGGAAGGAGTCGCCAACGAGGAAGCATACGACCAATACGGCAACCCGATGAAGGAAGATGACGATGACGATGAAACATACGTGAAAAGAAGAATCAAGACTACATTACCTAAGAAAGATCGTACTCCATG
Source organism: Hordeum vulgare subsp. vulgare (assembly GCF_904849725.1). Lineage (NCBI taxonomy): Eukaryota > Viridiplantae > Streptophyta > Magnoliopsida > Poales > Poaceae > Hordeum > Hordeum vulgare. The sequence continues at coordinate 650,577,327 of NC_058519.1, forward strand.
GTGCCTGATGTCCCACAAGCGTATGGGATCGCAACAGTTTTCGAGGGTAGAGTATTCAACCCAAATTTATTGATTCGCTCACAAGGGAAGCTAAAGGATATTCTCAAGTATTAGCAGCTGAGTTGTCAATTCAACCACACCTGAAAGATTAGTGTCTGCAAGCAAAGTATCAGTAACAAGGTAGTACGATAGCAACGACACCAAAAAAAGCTTTGGCAATCCCCGGCAACGGCGCTAGAAAAAGCCTTGTTGACGGGACGTTGGTGCCAACAAAATCTTGCAACAAGTAACAGTGGAGTGACAGCAGCAAAGTGGCCCAATCCCTCTTGTAGCAAGGGACAAGCCTAGACAAAGTAACATAGCGAGAACCAGTAGTAAAAGACGCGTAGGCAGTGGATCGGTGATGGATGAGTGTGAAGGATGTGATTCATCATGTAACAGCTATAACACGTAGAGATATGTGGCTAGCTCTCGTTCATCAATCTAATGTAGGCATGTATTCCGTATGTAGTCATACGTGCTTAGGGAAAAGAACTTGCATGACATCTATTGTCCATCCCTCCCTTGGCAGCGGGGTCCTAATGGAAACTACGGGATATTAAGGTTCTCCTTTTAATAAAGAACCGGACCAACACATTAACACACGGTGAATACATGAACTCCTCATACTATGGTCATCTCCGGGAGTGGTTCCGGCTATTGTCACTCCGGGGTTGCCGGGTCATAACGCATAGTAGGTGAGTACAACTTGCAAGATAGGATCTAGAAAACGCATATATTGGCGACAACATAATAGGTTCAGATCTGAAATCATGGCAATCGGGCCCTAGTGACAAGCATTAAGCATAGCCAAGTAGTAGCAACATCAATCTAGAACATAGTGGATACTAGGAATCAATCCCCGTCAAAAACTAACTCGATTACATGATAGATCTCATCCAAATCATCACCGTCCAGCAAGCCTACGATGAGATTACTCACGAACGATGAAGAGCATCATGGAATTGTCGATGGAGAAAGGTTGATGATGACGATGGCGACGATTTCCCCTCTCCGGAGCCCGAAACGGACTCCAAATGAAGAACAGGATGTGGTGGCACCTCCGTATCGCAAAACGCGATGAAACCTTCTCTCTAATTTTTTTTCCAGGCGAAACGGAAGATATAGGACTGAGATTGGGGGCTGTGGTGCCACGTGGGCCTCACAAGCCTGCATTGCGCGACCTAGGGGGTGGCCGCACCGTGTGGGCTTGTGGCCCACTGGCACACCCCCTCACGTGGATCTTTGTGCAGGTATTTTTCTTTTATTCCAGAAAAAATCTCCGTAAATTTTCAGGACGTTCAGAGAACTTTCATTTCTGCACAAAAACAACACCATGGCAATTTTGCTGAAAACAGCGTCAGTCCGGGTTAGTTCCATTCAAATCATGCAAATTAGAGTCCAAAACAAGGGCAAAAGAGTTCGGAAAAGTAGATACGACGGAGAGTATCAACTCCCCAAGCTTAAAGCCTTGCTTGTCCTCAAGCAACTCAGTTGACAAACTAAGAGAGACAAAAGAAAAACTTTGACGAACTCTGTATGATCTTGTTGTTGCAACTATGTCTAACTCACAACCAGAATTTCAGCAACATCACAATCAAACCACATAAGCAAATGACATCTAGATCTCACGGTAAACTCATATCAATGGCATAATCAACTAGCGAGCAAATAATAACAAGCCTCAAATGTCAACACTTCAATGAAAACAACATGAAGCAGTACGAATAGATGGTATCTCGCTAGCTCTTTCTGAGACTGCAAAACATAAATGCAGAGCACCTTAAAAGACCAAGGGCTGACTAAACATTGTAATTCAAGGCAATGAAGATCCAGTCATAGTCACACTCAACACAGTCAAAAGCAAGCATAAAAATGACAGAGGTGATCTCTAATTGGTGCTTTTATAAGAGGAGGATGTCTCAACAGGAACATAAGTAGACAGGTGATATGTCTCAAACGTATCTATAATTTTTGATGGTTTCATGATGTTATCTTGTCATCTTTGGATGTTTTATGTACCTTTTATATCTTTTTTGGGACTAACTTATTAATTCAGTGCTAGTGCCTGTTTTTTCTGTGTTTTTGGCTCTTTTTAGATCTGATTTTGGAACGGAGTCCAAATGGAATAAAATTCCCAAAATGATTTTTTCCCGAACGGAAGAAGATCAGGGGGCTTGTGGGCCAAGCCAGGAGGGCTACAGGGAGCCCACAAGCCTCCACTCCGCCACCAGGGGGAGGCGGCGGTGGGCAGGCTTGTGGCCTCCCTCACGCCCCCTTGACCTAGATCTTGCGCCTATATATTCCCTAAAAATCAGAAAAAAATCAAGGGATCCACGAAAATATTTTTCCGCCTCCGCAAGCTTCCGTTTCCGCGAGATCTCATCTGGAGACCCTTCCCGGTGCACTGCCGGAGGGGACTTTGGAGTTGGAGGGCTTCTTCATCATCATCATCGCCCCTCCAATGACTCGTGAGTAGTTCACTTCAGACCTACGGGTCCATAGCTAGTAGCTAGATGGCTTCTTCTCTCTCTTGGATCTTCAATACAAAGTTCTCCATGATCTTCATGGAGATCTATCCGATGTAATCTTCTTTGGCGGTGTGTTTGTCGAGATCCGATGAATTGTGGATTTGTGATCCGATTATCTATGATATATATTTGAGTCTTTGCTGATTTCTTATATGCATGATTTGATAGCCTTGTAAGTCTCTCCGAGTCTTGGGTTTTTTCTGGCCAACTAGATCTATGATTCTTGCAATGGGAGAAGTGCTTGGTTTTGGGTTCTTACCGTGTGGTGACCTTTCCCAGTGACAGTAGGGGCAGCAAGGCACACATCGTGTAGTTGCCATCAAGGGTAACAAGGTCGGCTCTGTCGTAGATATGAGATTGTCCATCTACATCATGTCATCTTGCTTAAGGTGTTACTCTGTTCTTTTGGACTTAATACACTAGATGCATGCTGGATAGCGGTCGACGTGTGGAGTAATAGTAGTAGATGCAGAAAGTATCGGTCTACTTGTTTTGGACGTGATGCCTATAGATATAATCATTGCCATAGATGACGTCACGACTTTGCGCGGTTCTATCAATTGCTCGACAGTAATTTGTTCACCCACCGTCTACTTGCTTTCATGAGAGAAGCCACTAGTAAACACTACGGCCCCCAGGTCTATTCACACCTATCATTTCCACTTTTGCTTTTACTTTGCTTTGTTACTTTGTTACTTTCAGTTCTCACTTGGCGAACAATCTATAAGGGATAGAGAACCCCTTCATAGCATTGGGAGCAAGCTTTTTGTGTTTGTGCAGGCTCTTGTGATACTCCTTCACTGGATCGATACCTTGGTTCTCAAAGTTTGGGAAATACTAACCACCGTTGCGCTACATCATCCTTTCTGCTTCGAGGGGACACCAACACAAGGCTCCAAGGCCACGGGGGAAATCCTTTGCATATTTGCCTAGGAAGTCCCTTAAGGCGTAGCCGTAGCAGAAGGATTCCTGGTGCCGTCAACACACCTATTTCTGGCGCCGTTGGAAGGTCTTTTGTTGCAGTAACAACAGGCCCTTCGCAGAGGGAAGCATTGATTTGAAGAGGTACCAGAGCTCAAGCTTTGAAAACAGAGATAATAATTTTGGATGGCATGCTTTCATTGTCAATGCAATGACTAAGAGTTCTAAATATCTTCCACGCTACTCATGCTATAGGTGGTTCCCAAACAGAAAAGTAAAGTTTTGACTCCCCCACCACCAATCAATCACACTCCACGGCCAGCCGAATCCTCGGGTACCGTCCATACCAACATCAATTATGGGGTAGTTTTGTTTGCAATTATCTTTTTGATTTGAGCATGGAACTAGGAATTCCAATTACTGGCCCCTTTCTCGTGAATGATAGTGAATAAACACATATCGAGGATAACACGCCTAGCATGGAAGATACCAATAGCCCCCTGTCACCACATGAGCGGTTCGGGCATGCAAAACAGATTATTTCTTGAAGATTTAGAGAGTGGCACATGCAAATTTACTTGGAACGGCAGGTCGATACCGCACATAGGTAGGTATGGTGGACTCATATGGAACAACTTTGGGTTGATGGAAGTGGATGCACAAGTAGTATTCCCGCTTAGTACAAGTGAAGGCTAGCAAAAGACTGGGAAGCGACCAACTAGAGAGCGACAACAGTAATCAAAATGCATTGAGAGTAACTAACATTAAATGCAAGCATGAGTAGGACATAAATCACCTTGAACATGAACATCATAGAGGCTATGTTGATTTTGTTTCAACTATATGCGTGAACATGCGCCAAGTCAAGCCACTTGAAACATTCAAAGGAGGATACCATCCTATCATACTACATCATAGTCATCTCAACATTCATGTGGGCAACCAAGACAGGCCATTATAAGCTCCTAGCTAAGTAAGCATGGCATAAGCAACTATGATCTCTAAGTTGTCATTGCAAACATGTTTCTCTCACAACAAAGCTGAATCAGGCATGATGAGCTAGTCATATTTACAAAAACAAAATAGATCGAGTTCATACCAGCTTTTCCAGGCTCAATCACTTCATCATATATCGTCATTATTGCCTTTCACTTGCACGACCGAACGATGTGCACAATAATAAGCGTGCTCGTGCATTGGACTACGCTGGAATCTGCAGGCAAACACAAAGGAGAAGACAAAGTAATATGGCTCTTTGAAAGCTAAACAGGAACTCATGCAAGAACCACTAAACATTGTAACCAATATCTTCTACCTTGACCCAAAGAAAAAGAAAACTATCTACACGGGAAAGCCCCCAACAAGAAAAAGAAGAAAAGAAAATCTTTTTGGGTTTTCTCAAACTAGACAGACACACGAAAAGAAAACGAGAAAAATAAAATAAATTAGCATGGATAATACAGTGGCAAAGTGTGAACACCGGCTAACAAAGTGAAAGCATAAGCAAGAATGTAAAGTCGGTGAGAACACGTACTCCCCCAAGCTTAGGCTTTTATCCTAACTTGATCTACTCCCAAGGATGGTCCTGGCGAAACCCAAAATCATAATCGGGGTTATACGGGAGCGCTGCAGCCACTGCCTGAATAGCTGCCTCACGGAGACAAGCAGTCGTCGACTCCCTCTCATACTCCTCTGCCTCTCCTCTGGTTATGTAGTATCGATGTTTCACCTGAAAGTCAAAGAGAGCAGGAGCGGGAAGGGTAATATGGAAAACACGCTACCGGTTAAATATCAATCGGTATAGGAGGGATTCATCATCCCTCTCAAGGAACTGGTAGCGTGTCATAGCGACGCGATCAAGGAAAGTTGTATGGAGCCAGGGATCTCCTGCGCGGATGGGTACTGCTGCTGGCTACGCCTATAGGGATTTCCTTGGCAAATATGCAAAGGATTCCCCTGCGGCCTTGGAGCCTTGCGTTGGTGTTCCCTTGAAGAGCAAAGGGTGATGTAGCACACCGGCGGTAAGTATTTCCCTCAGTTGAGAACCAAGGTATCAATCCAGTAGGAGGATCGCGTCAAGTCATAAGTACCTGCACAAACACAAAGAGCTTGCACCCAACGCTATGAAGGGGTTGTCAATCCCTTATAGATTGTTTGCAAAGTGAGAACTGAAAGCAAAAAAGTAAACAAAGCAAAGTAAAAGTAAAAGATGAGATGATAGTTGTGAATAGACCCCGGGGCCGTAGTGTTCACTAGTGGCTTCTCTCGTGAAAGCAAGTAGACGGTGGGTGAACGAATTACTGTCGAGCAATTGATAGAACCACGCAAAGTCATGACGTTATCTATGGCAATGATCATATCTATAGGCATCACGTCCAAAACAAGTAGACCGATACTTTCTGCATCTACTACTATCACTCCACATGTCGACCGCTATCCAGCATGCATCTAGTGTATTGAGTTTATAAGAACAGAGTAACGCCTTAAGCAAGATGACATGATGTAGATGGACAATCTCAAATTTATGATGAAAACCCATCCTTATACCCTTGATGGCAACAACACAATGCGTGCCTTGCTGCCCCTTTTGTCACTTGGAAAGGTCACCGCACGGTATGAACCCAAAACCAAGCACTTCTCCCATTGCAAGAATCATAGATCTAGTTGGCCAAACAAAACCCAAGACTCGGAGAGACTTACAAGGATATCAAATCATGCATATAAGAAATCAACAAAGACTCAAATATAATTCTTAGATAATCTGATCACAAATCCACAATTCATCGGATCTCGACAAACACACCGCCAAAGAGGATTACATCGGATAGATCTCCATGAAGATCATGGAGAACTTTGTACTGAAGATCCAAGAGAGAGAAGAAGCCATCTAGCTACTAACTACGGACCCGTAGGTCTGAAGTAGACTACTCACGAGTCATTGGAGAGGCAATATGTAGATGTAGAAGCCCTCCAGCTCCAAAGTCCCCTCCGGCAGGGCACCGGGAAGGGTCTCCACATGAGATCTCGCGGAAACGGTAGCTTGCGGCGGCGGAAAAGTGGTTTCGTGGACGCCCTGATTTTTTCTGGGATTTTAGGGAATATATAGGCCAAAGAGCTAGGGCAGGGGAGCGCCAGGGAGGCCACAAGCCTGGTGGCCGCCCCCTGGCCGCGGCAACAGGGCTTGTGGGCTCCGTGTGGGCCTCCTGCCTTGGCCCTCAAGTCCCCCGATCTTCATCTGTTCTGGAAAAATTTATTTCGGGGATTTTATTCCGTTTGCACTCCGTTCCAATCAGATCTGAAAAGAGTCAAAAACATAGGAAAAACAGGAACTCGCACTTGGCACTGAATTAATAAGTTGGTCCCAAAAAAGATATAAAAGGTATATAAAACATCCAAAGTTGACAAGATAACAACATGGAACCATCAAAAATTATAGATACGTTTGAGACGTATCAAGCATCCCCAAGCTTAACTCCTGCTCGTCCTCGAGTAGGGAAGTGATAAAGAATGATTTTTTGATGCTTTCATGCTACCTAGCATAGATGTCCTTTGTAACTCCTCTTATGTGACATGAATGTTCAGATCCGTTAGATTCAAAACAATAGTTTGCTATTGACATGGAGACAATAATACTTCAAGCAAACTAGCAAGGTAATCATGAACTTTCAAAATAACAAGGCCAAAAGAAAGTTATCCCTACAAAATCATATAGTCTGGCTATGCTCTATCATCCTTGCACAACGAATTTAAATCATGCACAACCTCGGTATTGGCCAAGTAATTGTTTTCACACCTTTACTTTCTCAAACTTTTCAACTCTCACGCAATACATGAGCGTGAGCCATGGTTTTAGCACTATAAGTGGAATGGAGTATGGTGGAGGTTGCAAGGTAAACAAGGAGGAGATGGTCACATCGACTAGGCATATCAATGTGCTATGGAGATGCTCATCAATAGATATCAATGTGAATGAGTAGGGATTGCCATACAAATGATGCACTAGAGCTAAGAGTATGTGAAAGCTCTTAAAGAAAACTAGTGGGTTTGCATCCAACTTGCTTGCTCACAAAGACCTAAGGCAATTTTGAGGAAGCCCATCATTGGAATATACAAGCCAAGTTATATAATGAAAATTTCCCACTAGCTATATGGTGGTGACAAAATGAGAGACTCTCAATCATGAAGATCATGGTGCTTAATATGAAGCACAAGTGTGGAAAGGAGATAGTAGCATTGTCCCTTCTCTCTTTTTCTCTCATTTTTTTGGTGGGCTCTTTGGCCTCTTTTTTATTTTATTTTTAATTTTTTTTGTGGGCATCTTTGGCCTCTTTTATTTTCTCACATGGGACAATGCTCCATCAATCATGATCATCACACTTACAACTCAAAACTTAGAGCAAAAGATGACTCTATATGGAATGCCTTCGGTAGTGTACCGTCACAATGATCTATCATGGCATAGACATCAATGGAAACATCATGCTAGCTATCTTATGATCATGCAATGGCAATGTAGAAGCTGTGGCACATGTCATGGTGGTAGTTGCATGGCAATATATCTCGGAATGGCTTTGAAAAAGCCATAGTAGGTAGGTATGGTGGCTGTTTTGAGGGAGGCTAATGGTGGGTTTTATGGACCGGCGAAAGTTGCACGACACTAAAGAAGATAGTGATGGTGGAAGGTGAAAGTGCATCTAAATCATGGACTCAACATTAGTCATGAAGAAATCATATACTTGTTGCAAAAGTTTTAGTAGCAATCTAAACAAAGCATTCAACGCATACTCCTAGCGGAAGGGTTGGTAGGTATAAACCACCGCGCGATCCCGACCGCTACACAAAGGATGACAACCAATAAACTAATCATGCTCAGACTTCATAACATAGCGGTTCACCATACGTGCATGCTACAGGAATCACTAACTTCAACTCAAGTATTTCTAGATCCACAACACCTTACTAGTATAACTTCAATATTACCACAACCACAACTCAAAACTAATTGAGATGAATCAAACTTCTCTAACTACTCAATGCACATGAAGGTGGAAGTTTTCATATCCCTTTGGGTAACTACCCCTTTTGAGACTACTTTCATAGAATAGATCAACTACCAGGCCACGCACAGCCGTGCTCCAAAAGATAGAAGTGAAACACATAGAGCAAAATCAACTAGCTCAAAAGATATAAGTGAAACACATGTGAGCTGAATTGCCTAAGCCAAGGATATAAGTGAAGCTCGACAAAATCACGATGAGTGCATGTCTCTCTCTCTAGGTGTGCAGCAAGGAAGATTGTGACACAACAAAAAGAAAAGACTCCTACGATACAGGACGCTCCAAGCAAAACACATAACATGTGGTGAATAAAAATATAGCCCCAAGTAACGTTACCGATGGATTGAAGACGAAAAAGGGGATGTCTCCCAGGGGCATCCCCAAGCTTAGGATTTTTCGACATCCTTGAAGCAACTTGGGGTGCCTTGGCCATCCCCAAGCTTGAGCTCTTGCCACTCTTTATCTCTTTGTCCATAAGAACTTCACCCAAAACTTGAAAACTTCACAACACGAAACTTAAACAGAAACTCGTGATATCATTAGTATAAGAAAGCAAACCACCACTTCCTTAGGTACTGTAGCAAACTTAAATTCTACTTATGTTGATGTTGGGTTACTGTATTTTCAATCTTCCATGTCTAATACCCCCCGATACTATCCATAGTTTCATCAAAATAAGCAACCAACTCAACAAAAACAGAATCTGTTAATAGCAGACTAGTCTGTAGCAATCTGTATACTTCGTATACTTCTGGTACCTAACAAATTCTGACAAATTACGAAAATATGAAGAATTTGCGTAGCAAACAGAAGAAAAAAGAATCAACTCAAAATCTCTCACAGAAAAAAAACGAAAATTCTTTTCGTGAGCAAAAAGTTTCTGTCTTTTCCAGCATGATCAAACGATCATCCCCAAGACTAATCATAACGGTTTTACTTGGCACAAACGCAAAAGAAACACAAAAAACACAATCATAACAGAATTATGAAAGTGTGTAAAACACAAAATAGAAAGAAAAAGGATAGATTTGTTGGGTTGCCTCCCAACAAGCGCTATTGTTTAACGCCCTTAGCTAGGCATAAGGTGATGGAATCACGTATAGTCATCTTTGGTGCTCAAACCATAAGTAGCCCTCATCATAGATTCATAAGGAAATCTTATTTTCTTTCTAGGAAAATGCTCCATGCCCTTCTTTAGAGGAAATTGAAATCTAATACACTACAAGAAATATGCCCATACATGACGTTTTTTAAGACGTCGTTGATCAATTCGTCATAAATCTATGACGATTTCATCCGAGATCATCGTAAACCGTTTGAGGGGATCAAATCTACATATAAATTATGACGATGTGAGTCAAAAACGTCGTAACCGCATGAGATGAGATCGTCATAACTTTTACGACAATTATAAAAATGTCGTAACATGTTTCAACTATGTTGACATGTCACTCGTGGGACCATTCTATGTCACGCGCCAAACCCGCCTAGTTTGTGAAGCAACCTACTATTATATCATTTTAAAAAAATTCGAAAAATTCTCATAAATACTTTGGATCATATATTCCTCAAATATGTGAAAACCCTTCCTTCCATAGTTCAAAAATAATTTATTCATTTTCCTATTTTGTTCAGAATAGCACTTTGTGAAGGAAGTGCTATTTCTATTTATTTGATTACCCTCATATTTTGGTCAATTATACATTAAATGTGGCCTACTTTTTATAAAATGATTTGGTCTAATTTTGCATCAAATATATGATACGTTCTTCACAAAAATACTCAGTTTGGGCACTGAAAAAAATGAAAAATTTAATTTCCGTGCAAGGAAAATGAGAACTCCATTTAGCAACATTGTTTGCCATTCCAAGATGCACACTTATGCAAAATGTGAGATCATTTATACAAACTTTGCCATGAATTTTGACATAACATTGACTATTTGCCTTATAAGAGAAAAAACTAAATAAAACTCAATTCTAATTGGTGGGATCACTTGTGGCTTGGATCGGTGACATGGCAAACATCAGTCCATCCATCCATCCATCCACTTGTGATCCATCCCACCGCACCAAACCCCTCTCTCTCTCACACACCTAAACCGCACCAACCCCTCCTGACCTTTCTATCTCTGTATCTCGCAGGAACCCTAGAGCTTTACTCCTCCCTTAACGCCGCCACCACTCCCGTGCACGATCCCGACAATCTTCGTCGTGAATCGATGGCTTCTGTCCGGTGAGATGCGGCGCGTGCGTCCTCCAGCGGCTCACGAGCTCTCTCTCGCTCTAACCCACCCAACCCAAGTCACCTCGTCTCTCCGCACGAACTCCTCTCCCTTGCCGCCGCCCGCACCACCGCCACCCACACCACCCGGTTCGGGTGAGCTCCATCCGCACGCAGCACACCGGCGAGATCCCTTTGGTCCGCGCCTCCCTTACCTCCGTGCAGATCCGCGGCTCCCCCTTTTGTTCGTCGGGATCCACCACGGAAGGCCACGGTGAGGTCATAGGTGCCCGGATACAGCACCGTTAAGCCTCTCCCCTCCATCGCCCACCATCTCCTCCTCGGCTCACCTCATGTTCTCTTCCTTCTTTGTAGGTCATCATTGGCGTACCGGAAACGACGACAGGAGGGGCACACCTCTGTGGGACGGGACGCCGCCATGGATATGGAGTCCCATTTCCCCCACCATGCAGCGGCCCCATGGAGCCTCTGAGCGCCCCAAACCCTAGCGGAGAGAGAGGATTTGCTCCTAGTACAGCATGCCACGAAAGGTTCTTTTTCTGTTCTGTATTTTTGTTGTTGTTTCTCTTCCCGATCTGAACATGTTGAAGGCCCTTTTATCACCATCATTTATTCGTCTCCCCTTCCTATGTTATGTGTAGGTTGCTCTGATGAGGAGAAGGTTCTGCTACAGGACGTCCTCCACCCCTCCCCTGCATCCACCTCCTACTCCACACATGGTGAGCTCCAACCTATCTTTCTACCCCTTCCAAACCTGATCTGAAGTGGACATCAATTGCGATTGTTATGGACACAACATAACAACAAGTATTGCTGCAGTTTTTGTGTGAAATTTGATTGTCATTCTTCTTTCTTGATGCTTACTTTAGAAAAAGAAAATCATGGATATATAGAAGATGGAAACAGTGAGCTTCCGTTCAAGTTAATAATTCTAAAAATCATTTGGCTCATAAATTCTTAATGTCTTCTTTGGGGATCCGATCCGGTCTGGTCTCTTTGCTTGTTCCGATTCTGCTAGTTTGTTTCTTTGTTTGTTTATACTTCGTCTCCGTCTCCCTCGTTTCTCACGCACCCTCACAGAATTCAGTCCCCAACTCTGATTCCATTCTTCTTCTTCTTCTTCTTCGCCCCAGACGATTCCTTCCGTTTTGCTGCCTTCGATCAACAGTTCGTGCTCTGCTCGCTCGTTTCCTCTGATGCTATGTTAGATAGATAGATTAGATCGGATGCCATCTCTTTTTTCTGCTTGCTTCACATCCATCTCTTTCGCACGCCATGCATGGGACGGACAGCGATGCACGAGTTTTTGGCAGTTTACCAGCTCTGAAGAACCCTTCCATTTCCTCTGCTTTGCAGATCAGAACCAAGGATGGCCGGCGGCGGCACCAGCATCAGGAAGTATGTGGGCGCCCTCAAGGACTCCACCAGACTCCACCACCGTCAGCATCGCCAAAGTGAACAGCGACTACAAGGTACCAAGCACTAGAAATCACCATCTCTATCCCTCGCTCTTGCATCATTCATCCAAAATTTTAATTCTAGAGATTGTTTAAAAAAATTGTAATGTTATCGCTCTTTGCAACAGCAACTGGACATCGCCATCTTCAAGGCCACCAACCATGTGGAGCGGCCTGCAAAGGAGAAGTACATCAGAGGTAATAGCAAACTCATGTTCCTACATGGAGGAGCAAGAAGAGCATGATATTTCTTTCGTCGAAAACGCCACGGTTCTCACCATGTGCTTCATCTTCTCAGAAATCTTCATGCATCTTAATTCCGGGAGGGCTCGGGCGGACGTGGCCTACTGCATCCGCGCCCTCGCCAGACGCCTCTCCAAGACGCGCAACTGGGCGGTATGTCTCACCATCATAAATTTCCTCATATTCATGGTATATAAGATTGAGTCCGAGTAGATGGATCATGGATGGAACTGTCCTGTTTATGCAGTTCTGCACCGTGTCGTTTTACCCGAAAATTCAGACTGTTGGTTCTGTCATGTTGCTACTGTCTGGGTGATGTTGAGTAACTAAGGTGGAATGGTGCTTATGATTGACAAACTTTCGTTTCTGATTCGTTAGGTTGCGCTCAAGACGCTAATTGTGATACACCGTGCCCTTCGCGAGGTTGACCCTTCTTTCTGTGACGAGCTCATCAGTTACGGAAGATCTAGCAGCCAGATGCTACACATGTCCTATTTCAAAGATGACTCCAGCCCTGATGGTACTAGCTAGTTGCTGCTAACCCCCAAATAAATCAACCATTTTTTTATACCCGTCCCTCCGGCCGGTGTCCTCTGCTCTGCTGCTCTGCATCATGTACGCGATTTCGATTCTGTCTATCTATATAAAACCGTTAGATGCTAGTATTGTTTGTGCATTGCCGTATATCTGGCCTTGATCTACCTGATTGTTAGGACTATGGAGTATCCTGCTGTGGGTCTCTGCACTTTGCTGCACATATCAACCTCTACCATTTCTGCACTACAATGACAGAGCTTTGTTTTGTTGTAAAACTCCTGCTGGTGTACATGCTTTTGTAGCACAAAAAATAAGTCATCTTTCTTGGTGTGCTTGATTCTAATTATGCTTGTTCAGTGCTGTATATTCAGATGTATTATTTAACACAGCAAAATTGCTGCGGCCAACGATTCTAATTTATACTCTCTCCCAAAATAATAGAAAGAATGTATAGTCTGCACAGCTATGCTTGTTCTATCTAATCAACATTGTAAAATTCTATTAGTAGCATGCATGATGCAATTATAAACTGAACTATCACCTATATTGCATCATACAAGTGTGAATCATACAAAAAGAAAACCCATTTTGGATGCATTATCCACAAGTCCACTCAGATCTTTACGTTTGTGCTTACCTACCTCTCTGTAATAACCTATCATGCTCTCAGTTATCACACTTATCTTGTGTCAAGAGTTTCTCACATGCATGCAACTTTTGTAATACACAATGAGACACATTTCAATGCTTGATCATTAAAAAAAACATGCATGCGGCTACTTCATTGTCGCAGGTGATATTATACTTACTAGACCAATGATACATTCCCTTCTCCTGAGGAATACATGCTTGCTTGTATGTGTTATTTACTATTTATTGAGCATATCAAATTGAACTTAAGGTCATGCTTGAGTCACTGTTGTAAGTAGATTTTTTTTGTCCTGCATTGTTGGTTTTGTTGATTCTACATTTATCCTTTTCGTGCATGGAAAATTTCATGTCAACTAAATTCCTAAAGGCATGGTGACATTTTTGAAAAGGCATGATGACATGCTTGAATTTAGTGTAGTTCGATAATTCTAGGAGTTTTTATTGGTTGATCTAGTAGGATCAGATTATCCTATGAATTTAAAATCTAATTTACCTATTGTACTGAAGCACAAGGGCGATAATTTCAGTAATCAATATGTGAGCTTTATATTCTGCATTAATGTATAGAAGTATGTGGTATTATGCAACTTAGTGTAGTTCGGTATTTCGCCACGACATTTTGTTAACTCTCTGATTTGTCTTTCTATTATCTTGGATCATGTGTATGTATCCCTTTGTTAGAGTCACAAACTATTTCTGCCTCATATTTTGTTTAAACTTATGCTACAGTTTCACCTAAGATGATATTTTGTTCTTTGAAAGACGTTTTACAATTTAGCATTGCCATCTAGTTCCTGCGCCTCAATAATACATTACTTTGTTTGAATGCAGGTATACTAGAGCCCATAAAAGCTGGTATAAGGGATGCAAAACTAGGAGTGGGGAAGCAAGAGCAGGATGACTTCTTCACAGCGAGTGCTAATTTCTGTATTTTCTTTTGAGATTCTTCTGGGTTGATGCTTTAGCTGTGAAAACCGGTATTTGATTGTCAACTGTGAATGAGATAAGTTATTGTGTTATGTAAACCTGGGAGATGTATTATGTGATGTTATATGATGGATGATTTTAATTCGACTTGGAGTTTTCTTGATTTGAATATGAAATAGTGCTGCATTTAATATTGGACAAATAATTGGTTGAAAATGCCCAATAAATAGAAATGAAACCAAGTTCTGGAAAAAAAAGTTGCTGAATTCAAAAATGAAAAAAGGCCAAAACTGAAACTGGACCAAATGTATTTGGGCACTAAAAGGTCAGGGCCCAAAAAAAATTCGAAAAAGAAAATATAAAAGTGGCTATAAATGGGCTAAGGTCCAAAAAGAAGCCCAATAAGAAAAAGGCCCAAAAAATAAAATCAGCCCATGTGATCAATTGAAATTGGTTGGGCTGATTTCAACCATGATGTTTTGATTTCGTCGTAATTTTGCCACGTAGGACTGCCACGTAGGACTGGGTTAGATTGCCAATGACGATTTAGGATCGTCGTAAAGGTTACAACAATCCAGGAATCGTCGTAAAGGTTACGACGATTTTGATCAAAACATCGCTGCTGTTCATTTGTGACGCTCCGTTTTTGACACTTGGTTTTTCGTCGTGAGATCGTCGTAAACTAAAAACCATGACGATGTAGCGACGAAAATATAGCGTCGTGTATTAGCATTTTCCTTGTAGTGATATTCCCTTCCTTCATATCGATGATAGCGCCAATAGTCCTTAGGAAAGGTCTACCAAGAATAATGGGACATGAAGGATTGCAATCTATGTCAAGTACAATGAAATCCACGGGTACATAGTTCTCATTTGCAACAATAAGAACATCCTTGATCCTTCCCATGGGTTTCTTGACAGTAGAATCCGCAAGATGCAAATTAAGAGAACACTCTTCAATCTCATGAAAACCAAGAATATCACATAAAGACTTTGGAATCGCGGAAACACTAGCACCCAAATCACGCAAAGCATTGCATTCATAGTTTTTTATTTTGATTTTGATAGTAGGTTCCCACTCATCATGATGTTTTCTAGGTATAGAGACTTCTAATTCGAGTTTCTCTTCAAGAGATTTCGTCATAGCATCTACGATATGTGCGGTAAAGGCTTTGCTTTCGCTATAAGCATGTGGAGAGTTTGCAATGGATTGCATCAAGGAAATGCATTCAAACAAGGAGCAACTATCATAATTGAATTCCTTGAAATCCAAAGTGGGAGTTTCATTAGTACCCAATATTTTGATTTCTTCTACTCCACTCTCCACACCTTTATCATCAAGACAGGTGGACTCCGAATCATTGGGGCGTTTTTCAACCAAAGTGGATTCATATCCAGCCCCTTCATCAATAGGTTTGACACGCGAAAACAAATATTCAAGAGGAGTCATACCAAGCACTTTTAGATCTTCGTGATTTGCATCACTAGAACGCACCCTTTTAAACCATTCATGCTTAGCGCGAATTTGGGCGGTTCTTTCTTTGCTCTCATTCATGGAGACACGCATAGCTTTTAAAGTTTCATCCAAGTTAACCTTGGGAGGAGCACATCTAACTTTCAAAGCATCAATATCACACGACATCATATCAACGCTCTTAGCCAAATCGTCTATTTTGAGTAGTTTTTTCCTCTATGGACGCATTGAAAATCTTTTGAGGGTTGATGAACTCTTTGATATTACTCTCTAAATCAGAAGGTAATTTGTTATGATTTCCATAAGTATTGTTGTAGGAATTGCCATAGTTGTTAGAGGAGTTACTAGGAAAAGGCCTAGGAACATAGTTTCCTCTAAAAGCATTGTTGTTGCCAAAATTGTTCCTACCAAAAAAATTAACGTCCAAACTAGCGTTGCTACTCTCAATCAAGGAAGATAGTGGCATGTCATTAGGATCTAAAGGAGCATTTCTACTAGCAACCAAATTCATCAACTCGTCCATCTTAGCACTAAGCGAGTTAATTTCTTCTATAGTGTGTACCTTTTTGCTAGCAGGTGACCTTTTAGTGTGCCACTGAGAGTAGTTGGTCATGATATTGTCTAGGAGTTTTGTAGCTTCTCCTAACGTGATTTCCATGAACGTTCCACCTGAGGCGGAGTCCAAGATTTTGTGAGAAGCAAAATTCAAACCAGCGTAAAAGATATGTGTAATCATCCATAAACTCAAACCATGAGCGGGACAATTTCTAATCATTAACTTCATCCACTCCCAAGATTGTGCAACGTGTTCATGATCAAGTTGCTTGAAATTCATGATATCGTTACGGAGAGAGATAATCTTAGCCGGTGGAAAATACTTGGATATGTAAGCATCTTTGCACTTATTCCAAGAATCGATACTATTTTTAGGCAAAGAAGAAAACCAAGTTTTTGCACGATCTCGCAAAGAGAACGGAAAAAGCTTCAATTTAAAAACATCATTATCCACATCTTTCTTCTTTTGCATATTGTAAAGTTCAATGAAAGTATTAAGATGGGATGCGACATCTTCACTAGGAAGGCCAGAAAATTGCTCTTTCATAACAAGATTCAGCAAGGGAGCGTTGATTTCATATGATTCCGCACTAGTGGCGGGAGCAATCGGAGTACTAATAAAATCGTTATTATTAGTATTCGAGAAGTCGCAAAGTTTGGTGTTCTCAGCCATGATGAGTTCAACAAACAAACAAGAACACAAGCGAGCAAGAAAACTGGCAAAGGAAAACGGCAAAAGGCAAAAGAAAAAGGCAAAGGAGAAAGGCAAATGAAAACGGCAAATGTGAAGTGGGGGAGAGGAAAACGAAAGGCAACTGGCAAAAAAGGTAAATGCAAGAGATGTGTTTGTGACACCTACTTGGATAGATCTTGACTTGATCTCCCCGGCAACGGCACGAGAAATCGGCGTGTTGACGGGAGATTATTCTTGTCTTGATACTCCTCGGCAAGCGATCCTCCTCGGCAACGGCGCGAGAAATCCTTCTGCTGTTGGCTACGCCTATAGGGATTTCCTTGGCAAATATGCAAAGGATTCCCCCGCGGCCTTGGAGCCTTGCGTTGGTGTTCCCTTGAAGAGGAAAGGGTGATGTAGCACAGCGGCGGTAAGTATTTCCCTCAGTTGAGAACCAAGGTATCAATCCAGTAGGAGGATCGCGTCAAGTCACAAGTACCTGCACAAACACAAAGAGCTTGCACCCAACGCTATGAAGGGGTTGTCAATCCCTTATAGATTGTGTCCAAAGTTAGAACTAAAAGCAAAAGGTAAACAAAGCAAAGTAAAAGTAAAAGCTGAGATGATAGTTGTGAATAGACCCGGGGGCCGTAGTGTTCACTAGTGGCTTCTCTCGTGAAAGCAAGTAGACGGTGGGTGAAAGAATTACTGTTGAGCAATTGATAGAACCGCGCAAAGTCATGACGTTATCTATGGCAATGATCATATCTATAGGCATCACGTCCAAAACAAGTAGACCGATACTTTCTGCATCTACTACTATTACTCCACACGTCAACCGCTATCCAGCATGCATCTAGTGTATTGAGTTCATAAGAACAGAGTAACGCCTTAAGCAAGATGACATGATGTAGATGGACAATCTCAAATTTATGATGAAATCCCATCTTCTTACCCTTGATGGCAACAACATGATGCGTGTCCTGCTGCCCCTTCTGTCACTGGGAAAGGTCACCGCACGGTATGAACCCAAAACCAAGCACTTCTCCCATTGCAAGAATCATAGATCTAGTTGGCCAAACAAAACCCAAGACTTGGAGAGACTTACAAGGATATCAAATCATGCATATAAGAAATCAACAAAGACTCAAATATAATTCATAGATAATCTGATCACAAATCCACAATTCATCGGATCTCGACAAACACACCACCAAAGAGGATTACATCGGATAGATCTCCATGAAGATCATGGAGAACTTTGTATTGAAGATCCAAGAGAGAGAAGAAGCCATCTAGCTACTAACTACGGACCCATAGGTGTGAGGTAGACTACTCACGAGTCATTAGAGAGGCAATGATGTTGATGTAGAAGCCCTCCAGCTCCAAAGTCCCCTCCGACAGGGCACCGGGAAGGGTCTCCAGATGAGATCTCGCAGAAACGGAAGCTTGTGGCGGCGGAAAAGTGGTTTCGTGGACGCCCTGATTTTTTCTGGGATTTTAGGGAATATATAGGCCAAAGAGCTAGGGCAGGGGAGCGCCAGGGAGGCCACAAGCCTGGTGGCCGCGGGCCCCCTGGCCGCGGCGACATGGCTTGTGGACTCCCTGTGGGCCTCCTGCCTTGGCCCTCAAGTCCCCCGATCTTCTTCTGTTCTGAAAAAATTTATTTCGGGGATTTTATTCCGTTTGGACTCCGTTCCAAAATCAGATCTGAAAAGAGTCAAAAACACAGAAAAACAAGAACTGGCACTTGGCACTGAATTAATAAGTTAGTCCCAAAAAGATATAAAAGGTATATAAAACATCCAAAGTTGACAAGATAACAACATGAAACCATCAAAAATTATAGATACGTTTGAGACGTATCAGGTACTCCAAGAAAATTTGCTATGCAAGTGGCATAGATGGCACCAAAGAAATCCCCCTCAATAGCATTCTTATTCAGCGTCCTTGCTATAATAGCTCCCATGTTGAAGCTTTTGTCACCTGTCACTGCGCTCTTAAGGATACTAAGGTCGGGTGCGCATAGGTGACAATGCTCAATCTTGCCATTATAGCATCTACCTATGAAGAGGGCAAAGTAATGCAAGGAAGGAAAATGAATACTCCCCATGGTAGCTTGCGTAATGTCTCTAGTTTGTCCAACCATAATACCAGCGCAAAAATCTCTAACCGAAGATTTAGGAGGATCATTGAGGTTATCCCAAATAGGTATTTTGCAAATTCTACTCAAATCCTCTAAATCCATGGTATACGATTTATCATAGAGATCAAACAGTACCGATGGCTCATGGCCAGCTGAGAATTTGAACCTACGACCAAAAGAGGTAGTGAGAGCAACATACTGTTCACATTTATCACAGATGAATTCTTCGAGTCCGACGTTGCGAACAAATGCATCAAACTCATCTTTGAAGCCTGCCTCAATCATAAATTCATCAGAAGGCCATTCACATGGTTGGACCTGCGTGTCCCTAGGTTGGTAAGGATCAGGCTCCTAATCGCCAGACGAGAAACTCTCTTGCTTGAGGAACCACCATGAAAGTTTCTCCTGAACATCTTCCTTTTTGTGAAATTTTTAGTGACCCAAAGGAAAGGTGAACAAGGTTCAACTAAACTTGTAGCAACTACTCAACCAAGTGCCTAGAGACCATATTACGCATCAAAACTACTTGGGACCAGCTAGAATCAGCATGCAAAGCTCAAGAACATGGTCACCAAGGCAGCAAAAATACGCGGAGTATAAGGCACTAGAGCAAAAACTAATTGGACCAATGGAGGAGTCACTTACCAAGGAGTAATTTCCCCAAAACAGTTCGGAGAACGGTGATTTGAGCAAAGAGATCGAAAATCCCAGCAAGAGGAGCAAGAACACGGGTTTGATCTACGAAACGATTTTTTTTGGAGGTAGGAGAACTGGATGAGAGCAAGAATGAGTGGAGGGGGTGCCTGTGGGCCCTACAAGCCTGGGTGGCGCGGCCACGGGGGTGCCCGCGCCCCTAGGGCTTGTGGCCCACTGGTGTGGCCCCCAGACAGACTCTTTGTCCCAGTACTTTTCAAATTTTCCAGAAAAAATCATACTAGATTTTCAAAGCGTTCGGAGAACTTTTATTTTCGGGGTACTTTTCTACCGGATGCTAAGACAGGAAACAGGGAAAACTAAACTAAACCTATCATTTTTCTTCTAAGCAATCGAAAGTGAAATCTTGGAACAAAGGTTTGTGACTCCTTGATTCATCCATCTCATGGTCATCGAAAGAAATCCATCAATGGGGTTGATCAAATCCCCTCGACATAACTTTCCCGAATCGCAAAAAAGAACAGAGAATTTTCGAATAGTCACTAGGTCACCTCAATGGGGATGTGTATCTCCCCAGCAAGCAAATCATACTTCATCTTGACACGAGGAATAAGCATTCAAAGATCTCGACAAGAATCGATGAAGTTTTTTCGATAGCATTGATGCAATGTACTCGATATTGTTTCTTCGGAAAGTGCACCATATGCTCATTACCGTTGACATGGAAAGTGACATTGCCTTTGTTGCAATCTATAACAGCCCCTGCAGTGTTTAAAAAGGGTCTTCCGAGGATGACAGCCATGGCATCGTCCTCGGGAATATCCAAGATAACAAAGTCTGTTAAGATAGTGGTGTTAGCAACCACAACAGGCACATCCTCGCAAATGCCGATAGGGAAAGCAGTTGATTTGTCGGCCATTTGCGGAGAGATTTCAGTGGGTGTCAACTTGCCCAGTTCAAGTCTACGATAAAGAGAGAGAGTCATAACACTAACACCGGCTCCAAGGTCGCATAACGCAGTTCTAACGTAGTTGCCTTTAATGGAGCAAGGTATAGTGGGCACACCGGGATCACCTAGTTTCTTAGGAGTTCCACCCTTGAAAGTGTAATTGAAAAGCATGGCGGAGATCTCCAGATCAGGTATCCTCCTCTTATTAGTCAAAATATCTTTCATGTACTTAGCATACGGAGATATCTTGAGCATATCCGTGAAACGCATCTGCAGAAAGACGGGTCTGATCATTTCAACGAAGCGCTCAAAATCCTCATCATCCTTTTTCTTGGATGGTTTGGGAGGAAAGAGCATAGGTTTCTGAACCCACGGTTCCCATTCTTTACCATGCTTCCTAGCAGTGAAGTCATTCTTATCGTATCTTCTATTCTTAGGTTGTGGGTTATCAATATCAACACTAGGTTCAATCTCCACATCCTTTTCATTGCTAGGCTGAGCATCTTCATGAACATCACTATTGATATTATCATTAGGCTCATGTTCATCACCAGATTGTGTTTCCGCATCAGAGACAGAGGCATCGTTTGGACTCTCAGGTGTAGCAGCAACAGGGTTGCTAGCGTGCAGGTTCCTATCATCTTTCTTCTTCTTTCTAGGATGACTAGGTGCATCAGTGCTAACTCCTTGAGAATCTTGTTCAACTCTCTTCGGATGACCCTCAGGATACACAGGTTCCTGGGTCATTCTACCGCCTCTAGTCATGACTCTGACGGAATTGTCATTCAACTCGTTGAGCAAGTCATTCTGAGCTTTAAGTACTTGTTCTACCTGAGTAGTAACCATAGAGGCATGTTTACTCAGAAGTTTAAGATCGTTGACATTTCTGTCCACACAAGCACTTAAATGACTAAGCATACGAGCATTCTTTTCCAATTGTCTGCTAACATAATCATTGAAACTTTGTTGTTTGGCAACAAAGTTATCAAATTCATCCATGCATAGGCTAGTAGGTTTATCAAAAGGAATATCACTCTCATCAAACCTACACAGAGAATTTACTTCTACTACTTGTATCGGGTTATCGAGACCATGGATCTCTTCGATAGGTGGTAGATTTTTGACATCTTCAGATCTAATGCCTTTCTCTCGCATAGATTTCCTGGCTTCTTGCATATCTTCGGGACTGAGGAATAGAATACCTCTTTTCTTCGGAGTTGGCTTAGGAGGTGGTTCGGGAATAGTCCAAGCAATCTCATTGCACAAGATCTTATTCAATAGAATCTTAGCTTGTTCTACGGTTCGTTCCCTAAAAACACAACCAGCACAACTATCTAGATGGTCTTTGGAAGCATCGGTAAGTCCATTATAGAAGATATCAAGTATTTCGTTCTTCTCAAGAGGGTGATCACGCAAAGCATTCAGTAGCTGGATAAGCCTCCCCCAAGCTTGTGGGAGACTCTCTTCTTTAGCTTGAGAAAAGTTGTATATTTCCTGCAAGGCAGCTTGCTTCTTATGGGCAGGGAAATATTTTTCAGAGAAGTAGTAGACCATATCCTGGGGGCTATGCACACAACCAGGAGCAAGAGAAGTGAACCAGGTCTTAGCATCATCCTTTAGCGAGAAATGAAACAACTTGAGCATATAGTAGTGGCGGATCTTTTCCTCACTAGTGAATTGGGTGGCTATATCGTGCAGTTTGGTAAGATGGGCTACAACCGTCTCAGACTCATAACCGTGAAATGTATCAGATTCGACCAGAGTGATTAACTCACGTTCGACAGAGAATTCGTAATCCTTATCGGTCACAAAGATAGGCGAAGTGGCAAACTTCGGGTCGTATTTCATCCTAGCGTTCAGAGATTTTTCTTTCCACTTGCGCAGAAGTTTCTCAACATCATAGCTATCCTTACACGCAAGAAAATCCTCAGTTATCTCTCCCTCCATAACATAGCACGTATCAGGCATAACAGGCATAGTATCAAGCATGGCATCATCAGGCATAGTATCAAGCATATCATCATCGGGCATAGTATCTAGCATAGCATCATCACGCATAGTATCAAGCATAGCATCATCAGGCATAGTATCAAGCATAGCATCATAAGCAGCAGAAGTAGCATCATCAAGCACAGGCAACATATCAAGATTTCTAGCAGGAGGTGATGTCGCAAACTTACTCAAAACTGAAGGTGAATCAAGTGCAGAGCTAGATGGCAGTTCCTTACCTCTCCTCGTAGTGGAAGGTAGGATTTTAGTTCTTGGATCTTTCGGATTCCTCATAGTGATCAGCAGACGTCAATCCCAAGTGACTCAAAGAATATAGCTGTGCTTCCCCGGCAATGGCACCAGAAAAAGCCTTGATGTCCCACAAGCGTATGGGATCACAGCAGTATTCGAGGGTAGAGTATTCAATCCAAATTTATTGATTCGCTCACAAGGGGAAGCTAAAGGATATTCTCAAGTATTAGTAGCTGAGTTGTCAATTCAACCACACCTGAAAGATTAGTGTCTGCAAGCAAAGTATCAGTAGCAAGGTAGTACGATAGCAACGGCACCTGAAAAAGCTTTGGCAATCCCCGGCAACGGCGCTAGAAAAAGCCTTGTTGACGGGAAATTAGCGCAAACAAAATCTTGCACAAGTAACAGCGGAGTGACACCAGCAAAATGGCCCAATCCCTCTTGTAGCAAGGGACAAGCCTAGGCAAAGTAACGTAGCGAGAACCAGTAGTAAAAGACTCGTAGGCAGTGGATCCGTGATGGATGAGTGTGACGGATGTGATTCATCGTGTAACAACTATAACACGGAGAGATATGTGGCTAGCTCCCGTTCATCAATCTAATGTAGGCATGTATTCCGTATGTAGTCATACGTGCTTAGGGAAAAGAACTTGCATGACATCTATTGTCCATTCCTCCCATGGCAGTGGGGTCCTAATGGAAACTACGGGATATTAAGGTTCTCCTTTTAATAAAGAACCGGACCAACGCATTAACACGCGGTGAATACATGAACTCCTCATACTATGGTCATCTCCGAGAGTGGTTCCATCTATTGTCACTCCGGGGTTGCCGGGTCATAACGCATAGTAGGTGACTACAACTTGCAAGATAGGATCTAAAACACGCATATATTGGCGACAACATAATAGGTTCAGATCTGAAATCATGGCACTCGGGACCTAGTGACAAACATTAAGCATAGCCAAGTAGTAGCAACATCAATCTAGAACATAGTGGATACTAGGGATCAATCCCCGTCAAAAACTAACTCGATTACATGATAGATCTCATCCAACTCATCACCGTCCAGCAAGCCTACGATGAGATTACTCATGAACGATGAAGAGCATCATGGAATTGTCAATGGAGAAAGGTTGATGATGACGATGGCGACGATTTCCCCTCTCCGGAGCCCGAAACGGACTCCGGATCTGCCCTCCAGATGAAGAACAGGATGTGGCGGCACCTCCGTATCGCAAAACGCGATGAAACCTTCTCTCTAATTTTTTCGAGGCGAAACGGAAGATATAGGACTCAGATTGGGGGTGGTGGTGCCACGTGGGCCCCACAAGCCTGCACGAAGCGGCCTAGGGGGTGGTCGCGCCTTGTGGGCTTGTGGCCCAGTGGCACACCCCCTCACGTGGATCTTTGCGCAGGTATTTTTCTTTTATTCCAGAAAAAATCTCCGTAAATTTTCAGGACGTTCCGAGAACTTTCATTTCCGCACAAAAACAACACCATGGCAATTCTGCTGAAAACAACGTCAGTCCAGGTTAGTTCCATTCAAGTCATGCAAATTAGAGTCCAAAACAAGGGCAAAAGAGTTCAGAAAAGTAGATACGATAGAGACGTATCAGTGCCGGAAAAGAACAATCAATACAACGAACAAGAAAGAAAAGAAGCTCAATGTGAAACGTCTTCGATGAAGCTGAGAAACAATCATTTATATATATATGTATGTATTTTGTGTATGAAAGAACACATGGTTTCGGTAATATTCACGCAGTGTGTCCACGAGGGAGACATTCTCGTCGTCGACTGCGTGCGAGGCCGTCGGGATAAAAACAAAAAGGAGAAAGCAATACAAAAGAAAAACAGAAGTAAAAAGAGAAAGGAAAGGAAAATAATAAACAGAAAAAATAATAAAGGAAAATAATAAAAAGAAAAAGAAAAATAATAAATAGAAAAAATTTACTACTACGTTTGCTAAAGGAATATAATAAAGGAAAAATCCAGCACTACTTCTACGTTTACTAACCGGCCAAAAAATTTCCTCTCCCTCCCACTGCTGCCTCCAACTCCCTCCTGCAGTCGCCACCGCCGCCGCCGCCCCCTCGTGCAGTCGCCGCCGGACACCGTCACCCCCTCCTGCAGTCGCCGCCGCCGCGTCCTGACGCCGACGCCCCTCTCTCCCGCTCCAAGTAACCCTGCCCCTCTTCCTACATTGCTGCTATAGAAGATGAGGAGAAGAAGAGGAGGAGGAGAGGAAGAAGAGGAGGAGAGGAAGAAGAGAAGGAGAGGAAGAAGAGGAGGAGGAGAAGATGGGGGAGAGGAAGAAGAGGAGGAAAGGAAGGACAGGAAGAAAAGAAGAAGAAGAAGAAGAAGAAGAAGGAGAAGAAGAAGAGGAAGAAAAGGAAGAAGAGGAGGAGGAAGGCCAGGGAATAATGTTTTTTAAAATTTTGTTTTAGATTAATTTTTTTTTGTTAGAATTATTAAGGTTATGAATATTTAGAATTACATTTTAGGTTAATTATGTTTTAGAATTATTAGAGGAAGAGGAGGAGAGGAAGGAGAGGAGCAGGGGAAGAGGAGAATAAAAGAAGAGGAGGATGAGAAGAAAAGAAGAGGAGGACGAGAGGAAGAAGAGAGGAGGAGAAGAAGAAGAGGAGGGGAGGGGATTTCTATTTTTTTATTTAATTGCTATTGTTAATAGGTAATCCAATGTGCTCTATTTCTGCTAAGTTTGTGGCAAGTTTTGTCAGAATGTCCGAGTGGCCTATGTTTTGTTGGAATGTTGATTCATTTACGTTCTGTCAAATTTCAGGCCCTCCATATGTCCACTTTTTAGCAAAGGTCATGACGAAAATTTCCGTGAATTTCGGCATAACTAGTGCTAGAAACTACGACATATGGAGTGCCTAGGAATTGCCGGAAAGGGGAATGAATCAACATTCTCACCAAATATAGGTCCCTTTTTATTATTCATGTTATTCAGCCTAGAATGAAACTATCATACTTAAATACTCATAGGAAATTAATATGTCTAGCCACGACGAAGCCGGGGGTTCTGGTCGTGCCGGAGATGACTATTCCAATTACCTGGACCAATGCATGTTGGGGAGTCATGGTGGCAGTGAGACCAACCCCGACACCGAATCTTGCACCAGCACCAACACCGCCCCAAGACCGACAATGATGCTGACTTAGTCGGTGAAGGATCGAAGCCGAAGAGGGCAATAAAACCAAATGAGCTCGGGACCGGACAAATTATGGTCACGGCGATGCACCCCACGAAATTAGAGCCAACGGATCCACAAAAAGCGTGCAAGTGTTACGGCAATCAACTTGGATGCATCCTGAGGGAAACCGCCAACATCAATGATGAAAAGTTAAAGAACATACCACATATGGAGCACACGCTCCTAACGAAGTTGCACAACATGTTAATGTTCCCCGGGCGGACTGAAAGTGAACTTCCATGGGATGACGAACCCATGACAAAGATAAACAACAAGGCAATGGTGATGTTCATCAACGCCTTGTCCACCTGGAAAGTATGGGTGAAAAAGCCATTCTGAAGAATGAACCGTGGTCCAAGATTCATGCATACAGACCGTCAATAACCGAAGAGGACTTTGAAAAATTCAAAGAGACTTGCGCTACAGAAGAAGCCCAGCAAAAGTCAGAGAAAATGAAGGAGCTCCAAGCCAGGAACACGCCTGCCCACCGCCTCGGAAGCCGTGGTTACGAGGGGAAGAGGAGCATATGGGCCAAGGAGGACGCCGAACGTGAAAGTCACAGAATCCAGGACCCCTTGGCGGAGTTCACCGACCCGCGGGAGCGTGACTGGATCACGGCCCGGCACTAGTGGGACACCGTCAATAAGGTCTTTTACACGGACCCGAACACGAGGGAGTTCATGAGACTACTGGTAATTGTTCTTTTACCTCCTTATATTAATTAGCTTCGAATCAATTCGACAACAAGTTTTGTCACATTTATAAACCATCCACGTTCCTTTTGCAGAAAGAGCAACACCAAAAGGCAGCCAAAAGTGACGATTCATCTCAGTCGTCGCTGACGCCCAAGTGGGACAACCCGTTCAACCGGGCCCTGAACATACTTAAAAATGTCGCGGTGGACAAGCATCCGTCTTATGGACGTGTGCACGGCGTCGGAGATGGAGCCTCATGGATGAAGTGCTACCATGAGAAGCCAGAGGAAAGAAAGAAAGTCAATGCAGTTGTGGCAGCTTCCTCGGGCCAATTGGTGCCGGCAATTTTTGAGTTTGTAAGGAGGAATCCAGAAAAAGGGCCAGAGGACTTTCCACTTCTCAGCTTTGTCGGGAGCAATTCGGCGAACATCGCACCACCAGCACCTGCTCACACAACCACAAATGCTCCCGTACCTGGTCTCGCTCTGGTTCATAGCAGCCCGTCCTCCGTCTCTAGCGTACTCGGGGGGCTTCGTCTTTGGCTGAGCTCGACGCCATCACGGTAATTACGAGTCATACACTCTTCACCAGCATAGTTATATAGTCTTCTGTTTCATCTGCCTTTCGAATGTCTAACGTCATAGTCATGTCTTCGCAGGCCGACAAAACCCCGTGCACCCTACTATACGATATTAACGGACAGAAGGTGAACACGGAAAAGGCAACGATCATCAAGCCGAAGGACCGCATGCTCCAGAACCGACAGATGCCCCATGGCGTCTTCAAAGTTTGTGTGGCCAGTGTCAAAGCGGGCTTCGAGGATTTGCCTCTTCCGGCACCATCCGGTGATGACGAGACCCCTTAACTGATTGGCGCATGCAAGAGCTGGTTCTTGCCTTGGCCGAAGACTCACCTTCGTGTTGAGGCGCCTGGTAGCGCACCAACGACAACTCCTGAACAAGGTATGAACACCACCCCCACCTACCCAGTTACCTACACATGGCGTGGGGGAGATAGCGGACAACGCGACAAGGGAGAGCCTCCATTAGTGCGAGATGACGTCGCCCCCGTCGAAGAAGCAAATGCTGACGATGTCATGGAGGAGGATGACGATGACGACCCTAACTAGTATATCAATACGGGCGGTGTCGATGCTCGGCACTATGACTTAGGCTATGGGCGTGCAGATGACTTGATGATGCCTGATTTGCCGGAGCTAGAACATCCGACGGATGATTGAAAAAAGTCTCTCTTCATGCGATCCTCGCAGGAGATGCATCCAGATGCCGCCTCTACCCAGCAACAACAACACAGGGGCCGTTCACTGATAATTAGCCCGACGACGCTGCGGGGTGGTTAGGGAAGGTATGGCAGGATCACTATCGCCACTCGCCAAGAAGCCAAGGAGGAGATCGGACAAGAAAGGTTGTAAAGGCACCAGAGCTGCTTCAAGCAGCCAGTCGAAGCGCCGGGAGGTAGGCTAGATACTTGTCGTAGGTGCAGAGTGTTTCCATGTCGCCTGCCACCCGATCCTACCTCTGAAATGGGTAGAGAGCATAATGAACAATGATCTAAGGAGACTTCATGATGATGTGCTGGCCACAGAGATGAGACTTGTCAGCTCGGAAAAACCAGGATACCCGATTTACCCGGTTCAGGTTCCGGGTGCGAGTGGATACGTCGACACATGGCCCACGGAGAAGTTCATCGTGTGATTTGACTACATCTACGACATGTTCCACATGACCAAGCTAAATTTTCAGATAATTTGCCTGTATGCGTTGCATCTCAACTACATCCTCACGCACGAGAACATAGAATATATGTGCGTCGCGAACCCGTACTATATGCACGAGAGCTTCTTGGCACACTGCAAAGAGCACCGGGACTCTACGAGCAAGTAAATCAGTGACTTCATGATCGCTAATAAGGACAAGGAAATGATTCTCCTGCCTTATCATCCCTCATAAGTTATCTGTGTATATCCTTTCGTACGTTTTGATCATTCCTTTGCAAGCATGGAGTGTAATTTTAGGTGTGCTTATTTTGCGCAGTGGGGGCGTCCTCATCTGTCTGTACCCACGATACTCCTATGCTCTGTACTTGGACTCGTCGGTGAACATCAAGAAGAAGGATTACACGCGCATAAAGAGTGGTCTCGATAGTGCCATATTCACCCACACCCTTGCTGGTGGATATATCCAGTTGAAAAAATACAGGAATAAAGCGCCGGCTTACGGCCATAAGACCAACTTCTGGTGCATCCAACAACCAAACGGTAGTACGGCTGATGGATTCAACCTCATGCATCACATGATCGAGTTCATAAGGGTTAGAAAACGCCTTTGCATGTCATCTAATTCCGGCGATGCCGAGATTCTCAACTGGGCCACAAGCATAGGAAGCACACTGGATCATCGAATTCGAGCTGAGTTTTATCAATCCAGTGTGAACTTGCCAAGGTGATCATGAAGCAGGTCGTCGAACAAGAAAGGATGTTCTACCATGGGCTAATGAGGCGGGAGACTGTCTGAGAGGTGCTACGGGCTCAGGATCTGGACCTGAATCCTTTCAAGAAGTTCGGGTCCTTCATCCCTGACTATGAAGATTGGAGCTTCGACATGGAATAGTGATTGATGATGATAATGTGTGTGTTTAGTTATAATTAATACTACTAGTCTTTATATGAACTACCGTGCATCACTCTAGTTAATTAGTTTGTGTATGAGGAACTTTGTTATTTATATTTACTGCTTGTATTCTGCTAACTATGCCTCTTTGTGTTTCTCAAGTACATTATGTTTCATATTATATACCGTTGAATTAATCAACTTACGATGCAGGTACATAGATTGGATATGGCGAATGACTGCTACGCCGTATTCATTGGGAGGGTTCCATGAATGTACGACCACTGGCCAGACGCTCAGACCCAGGTGGACAGGTACCCGGGCGCTAGGCGCCACAGAGTGTTCGACAGCAGCCGAAGTGGAAAAGAGTTACTTGAGGTGGATGCCACGGCAAGAGACGGAGCGAAACCGGTGCGTTAAGAAGTACTACATAGTCGCGCTCTTGCTCATGCTGATCGTTTTTCTCTTCCACATGATGGTTTACATAGGGATGATGAAACTTGTGGGTTTGTCATGACTTGTGTGTATCGCTATTTTCGAGATTTGATGATATTTGTGTTGGATAATGATGATGATGATGATGGTATAAATGGTGAGACTAATTTATGTGTATGATGTGATGACAATAATACATGTTTATTATGATATGATGAAACCACTATATAGATCAAGCACAAATACGTAGGGGGGGGGGGCACATAAATACACCATTTTTATTTTCACCCCATAAAGCAACCAACCGTGTAGTTCCTGGTTTCACGTATGGATATAACTACCACACGTCCAACATATATCTAGCTTTCAGATCTGGCCGCGAGCTGCAGTAGATTTTATGGAGCTCACCATAGGAGAACAAGAGATCCAATATTCATGTGAATCACATTTTGTTGCATGTTGTAAGGTATTCATCTGGCGGACAAAATCTTTCAAATTGTTCCTGATTGATTTTTTTATCTTATTGAATTCTTTGATCAACAGCAATGGGCACTGATTTTTTTATCTAAATGAATAATTTGATCAGGAGGCATGGGCGATGCCAAACCATGCATAAAATTTCAAGTTCCAAGATCTTATGAACAGCGTCACGGTGCCACCGTCGTGGAGTCGTCGCCGGCGACGACACAACCGCCATCGAGTTGCGCGCCCCGCCGATGACACAGCCGTCTGTCGTTGAAGAGATCACCATTGCTGCATCGTCCTCATGTTCTGGAACGTTTCCAAACTATCACTACGTTCACATGTAGAAAAAGGGTCTATAACCCCAGTTCGGTTGGGTCATTAGTCCCGGTTCATGAAGCGAGACTAAACAACCGGGACTAATGCTAGCCCCGGTTCGGCCCACATGGAGCTGTTTGGACGAGTGTGGAGGGACGACCTTTAGTCCCGGTTCGTGTTACCAACCGGGACTAAAGGCTAATCTCTAATCACCCATCCTCACTGCTTCACCGTGGAGTACTTATTCTAAATCGTCTAACTTTTCGACCGGTCAACTATCCTCTCACTGCTTCAGTCCGAGCACGCTTAACTTTATGGTTCTATCGTCCCTAGTTGCCAAGTGTGCACTTGTTGTTTTCCCAACAATAGTAAGCTATCAATCCTAAACAACCTTAGGTCTTGATGTCATGTCACATGATTTAATTTTTTGAATTCCAAACAATTATTAAAAAAAGTAATAATAATAGTGAATTTCATAGAAAACAACCTAATCTTTTTAAATAAAATTATTTTTTTTCTTATTTTTCTAGGAAAAAACTTCTTTTTGAAATAACTTTTTTTACATTTGGAATTTTGAGCATCTGAGAAAACTTCACCGTGCAAGCCCCGGTGAAATCGAGTCCCAATTTTTCTCTAGTTTTTTTGATATATTAAACTTTTTTACAACGTATGCAAAAGTTATGGCCGTTTTATACATTTTCCTTTTTTTGCAAAACGGTCAAAATTCATATCTCGGAATTTCTGTACCAACTAGACACTAAAACCTAACTACATCTCAAAGGATTTTATTTTTTGAAGATTTTATCATTTTTGTTTATTTTCTACAAAACTAAAAAAGACGATCCATGGGGGGTAGAGTTTGAAAATTTCAGAATCCCCTTTTAGCCAAGAGTCCAATCATACACGTCGACTACATCTGCTAGCACCATCCCTGCCAAAGTCACAACTAAGGTTAACCAAGCAGAGTTAACCCTTTCTAACTTCATTTGTTATTTTGCATGTATTTAATGATTTATTTGAACTAAATGACCTTGAAATTGAAAAGCACTATAATGAACTCTAAAAACGTTGAAACTTAACATGGTATCATCATTTCAACCACATAGCTTGTGCTAAAAAGTTGAGAGGGTTACGGCAAAAACTGGATGCACTTCGTGTACAAACTGGACCATCTCTTTCGAAGTATCAAGGTTTCACATGAAACCCATCTACTACAAAGGCATTTTTTAAAATTATTTCAACTCCAGACTTATTGTGCATTTAATATGCACCATACTACAAGATGTTAAAATCTACAGAAAGAGCTAACTAATAATAATAAAAAACAACAATTAAATGACTAAAACAACTATATAACCAAAACAGTATTGTTTTAATTAAAATCCTATTTTAAATTATTCTAAAAATAACCAAATAAATCTAACTATGACAACAATCTAACACATGATTGGGAGCAAAAATAATTAAATTAAAATCTATTTATAAACTCAAATTAGTCACAATCTGGGTTTGAAGAAAATTTGAACAAATTCAAATTTAAACCATTCAAATTTGAAAACTAATGGCACAAACAGAAACTAGACAAATTTTTGAATCTAATGCAAAAATAATCACTCAAAAAATATCAAATATCCTAAAAGATATAAGCAATTTAAAACAGAAACTACAAACGAAAAACAAAAAAACAAAAATTCTGAACCCCTTTAGTCCCGTTTCGAGTCCTTTAGTGTCTCGAACCGGGACTAAAGCCTCCAAACACTTTAGTCCTCACGAACCGGGACTAATGGTCCCATTTGAACCGAGACTAATGCCCGACCGACGCCCTTGCCGCTTGAACCAGGACCAATGCTAACATTAGTCCCGGTTCGTAATGGAACCGGAACTAATGTGTAAATCGAGCTGGGATGAAAGCCCTGTTTTCTACCGGTGGTTCAACACTATTATGAATTCCAATCCAGCTCTCATGTTACACACCAGTATACATACATGTGTGGACATGCATCATCACTACGTGTTGAACCTGTATCCCCATATTATTTCCAGCTAAGTCAAGTTCTAGCTAGCACATGCAATTGCTTGAAGGTTTCATATCTTGGTGAATTTTTCATTTTGCAATCTTGTATTTGTACGTAAAAAAGAATATAACAAACACATCCATACTCTTGTACATTAATTTGATCAGTATATATTTATTCCGGAGATACTCCTCCTATCTTTGAGTATATGTACATTTTGTGTGCGAAGATACTCCTTATTTTGGACAATATACTGGTTATTTGGACGTACTCCATACTTCATTCACCTTTTTAAATATACTCCATAATGTAGCAGTATAATATTATGTAGTATACACCATACTTCCAAAGCGAACTATATATTACATGTGAAGTACTACTTTTTTTTACACATATTTTGTACGTTCACGTACGAGTATTAAACTATTATAATACTCTATCCTCCAGCTTGTTGTTGATACTCCATACTCCAATAATCAAATTTTACGTTAGCGGTGTGTACTACATACTAATAGCATCTCTAACCGCCGCCCTAAATAGGGCAGTGTTGCATACAAACTGTCATATAGGGCATAAAACAGCCAAAAACGTGCTTCAACAGCTGTCCTATCTTCATCAACTGCCCTAAAAAATTTACATCACTGCCCTAAATTTGGCCCAACTGTTGTATATTTGCAACACCTGTGTGGCTGCCCCAAATTCCATTCCCCACGCGCTCGCAGGCCAACCGCCACTCGAAACGTTCCGTTGCCCGCTCGCGCCCCGCCCGCCTCGCCGAATTCCCGCCGCCGCCGCGCGCCAGCGACCATCGTACCGCCATGGAAGGCCAATCCGCACCCCACCCCCCCCCACCCCCCCGATGATCCCCGGTCCATCGGATGGCCAATCGCCGCTCCCCGCCGAGCCACCACCTCCGCCGCGATGCCGCCACCGTCGAGGCCTGAATTCGTGCCGCCGCGGCCAATTGGCGCGGCAGATCCTAGCCAAATCCTGGCCGTGAAACCGCCGGCGCCGTCGAAACGAGGGAGGAAGGCCGACACGGGCGCGAGGAGGCAGACCACGAAGAGGCCGGCAGCCGGCGAGGCGAGCGCGGGGACTGCGAAGAAGAAGGCCACTGCAGGCCGCGGGAAACCTCCACTCCCCTCCCCGGAAGACATTCAGCCGTCGCCGGGCTATCTTGGGCAGCTGCTGGGGCGGGTGCTGCCCTATCTTGGGCTCCTGGTAAAACAGCTGTTGTTTTGCTGCCCTATATCTCGATTTTGCCTGCCCTATAATTGAAAAGAGGCTGCCCTATTTAGGGCAGCTATTAGAGATGCTCTAATGAAATTACATGTCAATACTCCATACTACAAAATTTACATGTCAATACTGTTGGGTTGCGTAGCATAAATTCAAAATTTTCCTACGCATATTCAGATCTTCCTACGGAGAGACCAGCAACGAGAGAGGGGTGAGTGCATCTTCATACCTTTGAAGATCGCTAAGCAAAAGCGTTGCTAGAACGCGGTTGATGAAGTCGTACTCGCAGCGATTCCGATCTAGTGCCGAACTATGGCACCTCCGCGTTCAACACACGTGTAGCCCGGTGACGTCTCCCGCACCTTGATCCAGCAAGGAGGAGGGAGAGGTCGGGGAGGAACTCCAGCAGCACGACGGCGTGGTGTCGATGGAGAGACGAGGTCTCCCGACAGGGCTTCGCCAAGCACCGGCACAGAGGAGGAGGAAGAAGGGCAGGGCTGCGCCGTGGGAGAGGGAGAAGTCTGTCTCCCAAGGGTCAAAACCCCTCTCTATTTATAGTAGGAAGGGGAGGGGGTGCACCACCCCTAGGGTTCCCCATAGGTGGTGCGGCAGCCACCAGATGGGAAAGGGGGTGGCGGCTAGGGTGGGAGGGGGTGGCGCACCACCTGGTGGGCCTAAGGCCCACCTGTGCCTAGGGTTTGCCCCCCCTTCCCTCTCCCCTACGCATTGGGCTTAGTGGGGAGGCGCACCAGCCCACCTAGGGGCTGGTTTCCTCCCCCATTTGGCCCACCTTACCTCCCGGGGTCGTTGCCCCCCTTCGGTGGATCCCCGGGGCCACCTCCGGTGGTCCCGGTACGTTACCGGTGATGCCTGAAACACTTCCGGTGTCCGAAACCATGCGTCCTATATATCAATCTTTACCTCCGGACCATTCCGGAGCTCCTCGTGACGTCCGGGATCTCATCTGGGACTCCGAACAACTTTTGGTAACCTCATATAACAATTCCCTATAACCCTAGCGTCACCGAACCTTAAGTGTGTAGACCTTAAGGGTTCGGGAGACAGCCAGACATGACCGAGACACCTCTCTGGCCAATAACCATCAGCGGGGTCTGGATACCCATGGTGGCTCCCACTTGCTCCACGATGATATCATCGGGTGAACCACGATGTCAAGGATTCAATCAATCCCGTATACAATTCCCTTTGTCTGTCGATATAGAACTTGCCCGAGATTCGATCGTCGGTATACCAATACCTTGTTCAATCTCGTTACCGGTAAGTCTCTTTACTCGTTCCGTAGCACGTCATCGTGTGACTAACTCCTTAGTCACATTGAGCTCATGATGATGTTCTATCGAGTGGGCCCAGAGATACCTCTCCGTCACACGGAGTGACAAATCCCGATCTCGATTCGTACCAACCCAACAGACACTTTCGGAGGTACCCGTAGTGCACCTTTATAGTCACCCAGTTACTTTGTGACATTTGATACACCCAAAGCACTCCTACGGTATCCGGGAGTTGCACAATCTCACGGTCTAAGGAAAATATACTTGACATTAGAAAAGCTTTAGCATACAAACAATACGATCTAGTGCTATGCTTAGGATTGGGTCTTGTCCATCACATCATTCTCCCAATGATGTGATCCCGTTATCAATGACATCTAATGCCCATGATCAGGAAACCATGATCATCTATTGACTAACGAGCTAGCCAACTAGAGGCTTGCTAGGGACACTTTGTGATCTATTTATTCACACATGTATTACTGTTTCCTGTTAATACAATTATAGCATGAACAATAGACCATTATCATGAACAAGGAAATATGATAATAACCATTTTATTATTGCCTCTAGGGAATATTTCCAACAGTCTCCCACTTGCATTAGAGTCAATAATCTAGTTACATTGTGATGTATCGAACACCCATAGCATTATGGTGTTGATCATGTTTTGCTCGTGGAAGAGGTTTAGTCAACGGGTCTGCAATATTCAGATCCGTGTGTACTTTACAAATATCTATCACTCCATTCCGGTGAAACCTGGGCTCCTTGGCTATGGCAATGTCCCCAGTGTTATCACAGAAGAGTGTCATTGGACCCGATGTGCTTGGAACCACCCCAAGGTCGGTGATGAGCTCCTTCATCCAAATTCCTTCATGAGCCGCTTCTGAAGCAGCAATGTACTCCGCTTCACATGTAGATGCTGCCACGACTTCTTGCTTGTTGCTGCACCAGCTCATTGCCCCACCATTCAACACATATATGTACCCGGTCTGTGACTTAGAGTCATCCGGATCTGTGTCGAAGCTAGCGTCGACGTAACCCTTTACGACGAGCTCTTCGTCACCTTCATAAACAAGAAACATTTCCTTAGTCCTTTTCAGGTACTTAAGGATATTCTTGACCGCTGTCCAGTGTTCCATACCGAGATCACTTTGGTACCTCCCTACCAAGCTTATGGCAAGGTTTATATCAGGTCTGGTACACAGCATGGCATACATTAGAGAGCCCATGGCTGATGCATAGGGGACAGAACTCATCTTCTCTCTATCTGCTGCCGTGGTCGGCGACTGAGTCTTACTCAATCTCATACCTTGCAAAACTGGCAAGAACCCTTTCTTTGAGTTTTCCATATTGAACTTCTTCAATATCTTGTCAAGGTATGTACTTTGCGAAAGACCTATGAGGCGTCTTGATCTATCTCTATAGATCTTGATGCCTAATATGTATGCAGCTTCTCCAAGGTCCTTCATTGAAAAACTTTTGTTCAAATAGGCCTTTATGCTCTCCAACATCTCTATATTATTCCCCATCAATAATATGTCATCCACATACAGTATGAGGAAAGCTATAGAGCTCCCACTCACTTTCTTGTACAGACAGGCTTCTCCGTAAACCTGTATGAACCCAAACGCTTTTATCACCTCATTAAAGCGAATGTTCCAACTCCGAGATGCTTGCACCAGCCCATAGATGGAGCGCTGGAGCTTGCACACTTTGTTAGCACCCTTAGGGTCGACAAAACCTTCCGGTTGCATCATATACAACTCTTCCTTGAGGTTCCCGTTAAGGAACGCTGTTTTGACGTCCATTTGCCAAATTTCATAATCATAAAAGGCGGCAATTGCTAACATGATTCGGACTGATTTCAGCTTCGCTACGGGAGAGAAAGTCTCTTCGTAGTCAACTCCTTGAATTTGTCGAAAACCCTTTGCGACAAGTCGAGCTTTATAAATGGTTACATTACCATTTGCATTAGTCTTCTTCTTGAAGATCCATTTATTTTCTATGGCTCGCCGATCATCGGGCAAGTCCACCAAAGTCCATACTTTGTTCTCATACATGGATCCTATCTCAGATTTCATAGCTTCAAGCTATTTGTTGGAATCCGGGCCCGCCATCGCTTCTTCATAGTTCGAAGGTTCACCGTTGTCTAACAACATGATTTCCATCACAGGGTTGCTGTATCACTCTGGTGCGGAGCGTGCCCTTGTGGACCTTCACGGTTCAGTAGTAACTTGATCCGAAGCTTCATGATCATCATCATTAACTTCCTCTTTAGTTGGTGTAGGCGCCATAGGAACAACTTCCCGCGTTGTGCTACTATCCTGTTCGAGAGGGGGTGTAATTACCTCATCAAGTTCTACCTTCCTCCCACTTACTTCTTTCGAGAGAAACTCTTTCTCTAGAAAGGATCCGTTCTTGGCAACAAAGGTTTTACCTTCGGATCTAAGATAGAAGGTATACCCAATAGTTTCCTTAGGGTATCCTATGAATACGCATTTCTCCGCTTTGGGTTCGAGCTTTTCTGGTTGAAGTTTCTTCACATAAGCATCGCAGCCCCAAACTTTAAGAAACGACAACTTAGGTTTCTTGCCAAACCATAGTTCATACGGTGTCGTCTCAACGGATTTAGACGGTGCCCTATTTAAAGTGAATGCTCCAGTTTCTAATGCGTATCCCCAAAATGATAGCGGTAAGTTGGTAAGAGACATCATAGATCGTACCATATCTAATAAGGTGCGATTACGACGTTCAGACACTCCGTTGCGTTGCGGTGTGCCAGGCGGCGTCAGTTGTGAAACGATTCCACACTTCCTTAGGTGTGTGCCAAACTCGTGACTCAAATATTCTCCTCCACGATCAGATCGTAGACACTTGATTTTTCTGTCACGTTGATTCTCGACCTCACTCTGAAATTCCTTGAACTTTTCAAATGTCTCAGATTTGTGTTTCATCAAGTAGATATACCCATACCTACTCAAATCATCGGTGAGAGTGAGAACATAACGATAGCCGCCGCGAGCTTCAACGTTCATTGGACCACACACATCAGTATGTATTATTTCCAATAAGTCGGTTTCTCTCTCCATTATTCCTGAGAATGGAGTCTTAGTCATCTTGCCCATGAGGCACGGTTCGCATGTGCCAAATGATTCAAAATCAAGAGACTCTAATAGTCCATCAGTATGGAGCTTCTTCATGCGCTTAACACCGATATGACCAAGGCGGCAGTGCCACAAGTATGTGGGACTATCATTATCAACTTTACATCTTTTGGTACTCACACTATGAATATGTGTAACATCACGATCGAGATTCATCAAGAATAAACCATTCACCGGCGGAGCATGACCATAAAACATATCACTCATATAAATAGAACAACCATTATTCTCTGACTTAAATGAGTAGCCGTCTCGCATTAAGCAAGACCCTGATACAATGTTCATGCTTAAAGCTGGTACTAAATAACAATTATTAAGGTTTAAAACTAATCCCGACGGTAGATGTAGAGGTAGCGTGCCGACGGCGATCACATCGACCTTTGAACCATTCCCGACGAGCATCGTCACCTCGTCCTTGGCCAGTCTCCGCTTATTCCGCAGTTCCTTCTTTGAGTTGCAAATGTGAGCAACAGCACCGGTATCAAATACCCAGGAGCTACTACGAGCGCTGGTAAGGTACACATCTATAACATGTACATCACATATACCTTTAACGTTGTCGGCCTTCTTGTCTGCTAAGTATTTGGGGCAGTCTTAGGCTTGGGTCCATTCTTTTTCTTCTTCCCAGCATCTGGCTTACCGGGCGCGGCAACAGCTTTGCCGTCTTTCTTGAAGTTCTTCTTACCCTTGCCTTTCTTGAAACCAGTGGTCTTGTTGACCATCAACACTTGATGCTCTTTCTTGATTTCTACTTCTGCAGACTTGAGCATCGAGTACAACTAGGGAATGTTCTTTTCCATCCCTTGCATGTTGTAGTTAAGCACAAAGCCTTTGTAGCTTGGTGGGAGAGACTAGAGGATTCTGTCAATTATAGCATCATCCGGAAGTTCGACTCCAAGTGAAGTCAGACGACCGTGTAACCCAGACATTTTGAGTATGTGCTCACTGACAGAACTGTTCTCCTCCATCTTACAGCTAAAGAACTTGTCGGAGACTTCATATCTCTCGACACAGGCATGAGCTTGAAAAACTAGCTTCAGCTCCTGGAACATCTCATATGCTCCGTGTTGCTCAAAACGCCTTTGGAGCCCCGTTTCTAAACTGTATAACATGCC
Organism: Hordeum vulgare subsp. vulgare; assembly: GCF_904849725.1. Taxonomy (NCBI): domain Eukaryota; kingdom Viridiplantae; phylum Streptophyta; class Magnoliopsida; order Poales; family Poaceae; genus Hordeum; species Hordeum vulgare. The sequence continues at coordinate 650,617,215 of NC_058519.1, forward strand.
ACACCTAACCAGAGAGTAGTCATCACTCCGCGTTTGCCAGACGTTCAGAATGTCCTGGGCTGCTGCGGGAGCGGGAGGGTCACCTAGCGGCGCATCAAGGACATAAGCCTTTTTAGCTGCTTCAAGGATGAGCTTCAAGTTGCAAACCCAGTCCGCATAGTTGCTACCATCATCTTTCAGCTTGTTTTTCTCTAGGAATGCGTTGAAATTGAGGTTGACGTTGGCCATCTACAATATTTATAAAGACAACTTTTAGACTAAGTTGATGACAATTAAGTTCATTTAATCAAATTAAGTATGAACTCCTGTTGGAAATATGCCCTAAAGGCAATAATAAATTAGTTATTATTATATTTCTTTGTTCATGATAATCGTTTATTATCCATGCTATAATTGTATTGATTGGAAACACAGTGCATGTGTCGATACATAGACAAATCACTGTCCCTAGTAAGCCTCTAGTTGACTAGCTCGTTGATCAAAGATGGTCAAGGTTTCCTGACCATAGGCAAGTGTTGTCACTTGATAACGGGATCACATCATTAGGAGAATCATGTGATGGACTATACCCAAACTAATAGACGTAGCATGTTGATCGTTTCATTTTGTTGCTACTGTTTTCTGCGTGTCAAGTATTTGTTCCTATGACCATGAGATCATATAACTCACTGACACCGGAGGAATGCTTTGTGTGTATTAAACGTCGCAACGTAACTGGGTGACTATAAAGATGCTCTACAGGTATCTCCGAAGGTGTTCGTTGAGTTAGTATGGATCGAGACTAGGATTTGTCACTCCGTGTGACGGAGAGGTATCTCGGGGCCCACTCGGTAATACAACATCACACACAAGCCTTGCAAGCAATGTGACTTAGTGTAAGTTGCGGGATCTTGTATTACGGAACGAGTAAAGAGACTTGCCGGTAAACGAGATTGAAATAGGTATGCAGATACTGACGATCGAATCTCGGGCAAGTAACATACCGAAGGACAAAGGGAATGACATACGGGATTATATGAATCCTTGGCACTGAGGTTCAAACGATAAGATCTTCGTAGAATATGTGGGATCCAATATGGGCATCCAGGTCCTGCTATTGGATATTGACCGAGGAGTCACTCGGGTCATGTCTACATAGTTCTCGAACCCGCAGCGTCTGCACACTTAAGGTTCGACGTTGTTTTATGCGTATTTGAGTTATATGGTTGGTTACCGAATGTTGTTCGGAGTCCCGGATGAGATCACGGACGTCACGAGGGTTTCCGGAACGGTCCGGAAACGAAGATTGATATATAGGATGACCTCATTTGATTACCGGAAGGTTTTCGGAGTTACCGGGAATGTACCGGGAATGACGAATGGGTTCCGGGTGTTCACCGGGGGGGCAACCCACCCCGGGGAAGCCCATAGGCCTTGGGGGTGGCACACCAGCCCTAAGTGGGCTGGTGGGACAGCCCAAGAAGGCCCTATGCGCCATAGGAAGAAAATCAAAGAGAAAAAAAGAGGAGGTGGGAAAAAGGGGAAGGACTCCTCCTTACAAACCTAGTTGGATTCGGTTTGGAAGGGGAGGACTCCCCCCCTTGGCTCGGCCGACCCCCTTGAGGGTCCTTGGACCCCAAGGCAAGGCTCCCCCTCTTCCCCCTATATATACGGAGGTTTGAGGGCTGATTTGAGACAACTTTGCCACGGCAGCCCGACCACATATCTCCACGGTTTTACCTCTAGATCGCGTTTCTGCGGAGCTCGGGCGGGGCCCTGCTGAGATTAGATCACCACCAACCTCCGGAGCGCCGTCACGCTGCCGGAGAACTAATCTACCTCTCCGTCTCTCTTGCTGGATCAAGAAGGCCGAGATCATCGTCGAGCTGTACGTGTGCTGAACGCGGAGGTGTCGTCCGTTCGGCACTAGATCGTGGGACTGATCGCGGGACGGTTCGCGGGGCGGATCGCGGGACGTGAGGACATTCCACTACATCAACCGCGTTCACTAACGCTTCTGTTGTGCGATCTACAAGGGTACGTAGATCGAATATCCCCTCTCGTAGATGGACATCACCATGATAGGTCTTCGTGCGCGTAGGAAATTTTTTGTTTCCCATGCGACGTTCCCCAACAACTCCCACTTAAATCGACATCCCTCTAGTCATCTAAGTGATACATGATCCATGTTGACTAACCCGTGTCCGATCATCACGTGAGACGGACAAGTCACCATGGTGACAAACTTCATGCCGATCGTATTCAACCATACGACTCATGTTCGACCTTTCGGTCTCTTGTATTCGAGGTCATGTATGTACATGCTAAGCTCGTCGAGTCAACCTAGGTGTTTCGCGTGTGTAAATCTGGCTTACACCCGTTGTATGCGAACGTTAGAATCTATCACACCCGATCATCACGTGGTGCTTCGAGACAATGAACCTTCGCAACGGTGCACACTTAGGGGAATACGTTCTCGAAATTTTAAGAGGGATCATCTTATTATGCTACCGTCGTTCTAAGCAATAAGATGTAAAACATGATAAACATCACAATGCAATCATATAGTGACATGATATGGCCATTATCATCTTTGCTCTTTCGATCTCCATATTCAGGCATCGCATGATCATTATCGTCACCGGCGTGACACCATGATCTCCATCATCGTGTCTCCGTGAAGTCGTCACGCCAACTACTACTATCACTACTACTATAGCTAACCGTTAGCAATGAAGTAGAAGTAGTAAGCACATGGCGTTGCATCTCATACAATAAATTAAGACAACTCCTATGGCTCCTGCCGGTTGTCATACTCATCGACATGCAAGTCGTGAAACCTATTACAATAACATGATCATCTCATACATCATACATGCAACATCACAACTTTGGCCATATCACATCACATGTCAAACCCTGCAAAAACAAGTTAGACGTCCTCTAATTGTTGTTGCAAGTTTTACGTGGCTGATTTGGGTTTCTAGCAAGAACGCCTTCTTACCTACGTGACAGCCACAACGATGATATGCCAAAGCTATTTACCCTTCATAAGGACCCTTTTCATCAAATTCAATCCGACTAGAGTAGGAGAGACAGACACCCGCTAGCCACCTTTATGCACGGTGTGCATGTCTCTCGGTGGAACCAGTCTCACGTAAGCGTACGTGTAAAGTCGGTCCGGGCCGCTTCATCCCACAATACCGCCGGAAAAGAATAAGACTAGTAGCGGCAAGCAAATTGACAAATCATCGCCCACAACTTTTGTGTTCTACTCGTGCATAGAATCTACGCATAGAAAACCTGGCTCGGATGCCACTGTTGGGTTACGTAGCATAAATTCAAAATTTTCCTACGCATATTCAGATCTTCCTATGGAGAGACCTGCAACGAGAGAGGGGTGAGTGCATCTTCATACCTTTGAAGATCACTAAGCGGAAGCGTTGCTAGAACGCGGTTGATGGAGTCGTACTCGCAGCGATTCCGATCTAGTGCCGAACGGCACCTCCACGTTCAACACACGTGCAGCCCGGTGACGTGTCCCGCACCTTGATCCAGCAAGGAGGAGGTAGAGGTTGGGCGGGGAAGAACTCCAGCAGCACGACGGCGTGGTGTCGATGGAGAGACGAGGTCTCCCGGCAGGGCTTCGCCAAGCATCGGCAGAGAGAAGGAGGAAGAAGGGCAAGGCTGCGCCGTGGGAGAGGGAGAAGTCTGTCTCCCAAGGGCCAAAACCCCTCTCTATTTATAGGAGGAGGGGGAGGGGGTGCGCCACCCCTAGGGTTCCCCCCTAGGTGGTGCGGCAGCCACCAGATGGGAAAGGGGGCGGCGGCTAGTGTCGTGGTTTTGTCACGGCATATGTCCTCGTGAAAGGACTTAGTACTGGAGCCATCGCACCTTGGTGGCGACTCAAAGGGGTTGAGCGGGAGAGACACGGCGATTTACCCAGGTTCGGCCCCTCCTGAGGAGGTAAAGACCTACGTCCTGCTTTGAGTTGTATTGTTGTGGTTTCGATTACAAGGAGGACGTAACTCGCCAAACCTAGCACTCGATGATTTCTAACCTACCCTCTTCTTCCCTGGGACTCGCCTTTTATATACAGGTCGAACCCCTAGGGTTTTACAAGGATACTTTCCTTCCTACAAATCATGACCTCTGCGGTCTCTAAGTCGCCATCCTTTAAAGCTTGGAGACCTTCCGGAAATTATAAACCGCCATACAACCTTTGGTCTCGCCAGGCCAAGGCCCAAACCACGCTTAGGTGAATCGCCTGATTTGCTGACCCGGCCCAACTGGGGCGGTTATTAACACGTAATATCCCCAACATTAGGCCCCAGATTGACTTGAACTCTTTTCACGCCAATATTTCCGCTCAGTTAAAGGCGATTCATTCTTCATCCTTTTCTATATGTCAGAAACTTTAACCCGCCATCCGGCGCTGAAAATCTTTAAATCGCCAAACCATTTCTCGCCGGCCTCTTCTTATCCCTTGAATTCCGGGAAGACTGACATAATCCCAACGGATCCTTTGGTGTCGTTATCCCAAAATTTTCGGAGCGCAATTATAGCGAATCTTTTTATCCTCCGGCGGTTCCCGCTCACGGCGCCTCGATTCCAGCGCCCGCCCTGTTAAATAGGTGGGGGGGACAGGACTGGCGCTTCCCACCTACCAGTCTTGTCAATCTCCTCCCCATTATCACAGCGAGGAAACCACTCCTCCTTCCGAGGGCTCCGCCACCGACCGCAGTTCATGTCGTCGCCGGAAAGCTTCGGCGTCGCGCATAGATCTTCGCCGACGTCAAGCCTCGTACCACGGCCGATCTGCTTGCCGCCATCGACCACCGCGTCGCCGTCGACTACCTCCCTGTCCGCCAAGCATTTCATCGCCGCCGAAGATCTCTGCGCTCACCAAGACTCCCGTGCTACTCCAATAGCCTCTGACGCCGTCGATCACTTTCCGACCGAAATCAGCAGGTTAGGTCACCGCTCACTTAAGAAGAGATCCCATCCCTGTTCGAAGTTTTAACATTGCCATGTTCTTGATGCCTCTCGTGAATATCTGCTACCTCTCCTTGACTGATTAATGCAAACGTTGATGAGATAGCCAATGTTTTTAATACATTCATTTATCCGCCCTTGACTTGCATGTTTTTAGAACAATATTTCGTCAAACGAACGATATCACCTTATCCTGGTAGTAAACTGCTGCATCCAGTCATTTTTCTCATGTTTTTTCGACTGTCCAGTAGATCCATAGTTTACCTGCTCATTGCGTAAAGCTGTTTTTAGTATTCACACTTCACCGTTTCGAGCAAATGTCTCCGACACCTTTAGAACATAACTCTTGTGAATAGCCAAACTTCGTAAGTCGCCATAGTAACCCAACCCGAATCTTTATATGGCGGGTCAAGCTTTTCCCTTAGTCCATGAAGAAATTACTTGGCGAATCAAATGAACTTATTTCACCCTTTACGGTAGATATTCAAGGCGTGTAAATTCACCCATACTTTACTCCTTTGTAGCATGGGCGCTGTTTTCAAAAGTGAATGGCTCCCTACCAAAGTCGATGACTCCATACTAGCAGATTATGTGAAAACGGGCAACTTGGACCCTCAAAATGTTATCGGCTGGCGTACCGGGTTCGGAGAAGATCTCCCTAACCCCAAAGAAGGGGAGATAGTCGTTTTCGTTGAACACCTTGAGCGAGGTTTTAAGCCGCCCGGATCAAAGTTTCTTAGAGAAGCCATGGCTTTCATGAACGTCCGCCTCCAGGATCTGGGACCTAACTCGATAAGTAACCTATGCCAGTTCCAAGTGTTCTGTGAAGCTTATCTGCGGATGGAACCCTCGGTTCCCTTATTCTGGTACTTTTTCCACCTAAATCGCCAGATGGAATTTCACAATGGTCCCAGCCTGGAACTTGGCGGTGTAAATGTTTAGCGCCGTAGAGATAGCCCGTTTCCCTCACTCGCCATGCCAAGCCATCCCAAAGGCTGGGGCGAGTCTTGGTTCTACTGTCAAGAGACATCACCCACAGGAGAAAACAAGCTTCTGGGCTATAGGAAAGACCGCCTTCCAACAAACTTCAAACTTCCGGACAAGCTCACCGAAGAGGATGAATCAGATTTTATCCCAGTATTGTCCGAGTTAAGATCTTTGATGAACAATGGCCTTACTGGGGTCGACTTGATTCGCTGCTGGGTCGAATGGCGGATCCTTCCTCTGAGTCGCCGGGACGGGCTTATGTGCGAATTTGATGGCACCTTAGATCATCCTCAATATTATTTCCATACGGCTTTAACGGAAAAGGATATTGTCACTATCATCAAGAAATTGACCGGCGAGCCTGCGGGAAAATGTGGCCAAATCGGCCTCCAACCCTTCTGCAAAATTAATCCGGCGCCCAAGGTAAGCGATTTTAACCCGCCTTTTGTCTCGATTTCCTATGTTTCATTCAAGTTGTGGCCTTTTATAATATATACCATTCTAGAAAGGTGATAAATTTTGGTCCAAGAAACCCAAAAGGCCAGCCATGAAGCAAGCTAAGCCGCCCTCAAAGAAAACCAAGGGCAAGGGCAAAGCTGCTGTGACTGAGCCATCCGAAGCCGATGAATCTCAAGTCGGCGACGCACCTTCGGAGGTAAAAACCTATCCTTTTTTTACTCGCCATCCGCTATTGTTAACTTTGTATTTATGCCTCTGCCTCTCTTGAATAGAATGAAGGCAACGAAAGCCAGGAAGATTCTGTAGAGGTAATTTCTGTTTCCTCCGATTCATCTCCTTCTCCACCTAAGCCGGCCAAGCGAATTTGTGGGAAAGTTCCCTTCTCAGATCCAAATGATTGTTTGGACCCCAATTTTCTATTGAAGAAAGCACAACATGCCTCAAATCGGGAGACCCGAAGTCACTCTGGTGATCTGGTGTCCGGCTTACCAGCAAAGAACAAGAGGAAACCAAACGAGGTACCCATGAACGATACTTCCTCATGTTTCTTTGGATCGCATCCGTAATCCGCCTATATCTTTGACATATAGTTCTTGCAGAATTCTCCTCCTACATCTGGCGATTCAGTAATGTCGACACTTCCGCCAATGTTTCGAGTCCCTGGGTAATTCCTTTGACAATTTTACTTTGAATCTGAGGATAATGAATTACCAGTTTTTAATGCACCATTCCCCTTTTTAGGGCGCAAGCGAAGAAGAGGAAGACCAGCGGGTCAACTCCTGTCATGATTTCAGAGCCCATCAAAGAGTCAGCGCCAATCCAAGGTGACCCGGATCAAGGCGAGCCTGAGGATCAAATGGATCTTCCTGACTCGCCCAAGGACACAACGGATGCCCCTAAGCCGCCAAGTCCATTAACGACAGCAGAAGACCCGGATGCTGTGGTTATCACTGGCACCAGCTTCTCTAAACCGGCCACAACGGTTTTATCAAAACATGCACCATCATCCTCTCAAAACATCCCTGAATTTGGACTTTCCAAGGCTAAGCTTTCTGAATATGAACATCTGGACTTCCAAGAACTCTGCTCTGGTTTTGCGAGTCGCCTGGAGGCGAGTTATGAGATGGAGAAAAGCCTGCTCCCGATGCTGAAGAATAAACATGAGGTAAGCTTTGTTATACATTATATTACTCCCATTAACCCCCAAGGGCCGGGTCATCAGCAAAAAGATGAGCCGGGTCTTGATAGATTAGAAAAAACTTTCGACCAGTAACCCCCAAGGGCCGGGTCATCAGTAAAAAGATGAGCCGGGTCTTGATGAATTTAGAAAAAACTTTCGACCAGTAACCCCCAAGGGCCGGGTCATCAGTAAAAAGATGAGTCGGGTCTTTATGAATTTAGAAAAAACTTTCGACCAGTAACCCCCAAGGGCCAGGTCACCAGTAAAAAGGTGAGTCGGGTCTTGATTTTGTATAATTTTTCAGATAAAATTATACATTAGCCCCCAAGTGTCAGGGATATTGCTTGCAATAGTTCTGAGACTTGCCCCTTTATCATGTACTTTCAACAGGAAACTCTTACTCAGACTGAATCGACGCTTGGCGATTTAAAGAAAAACTTATCTAATTAGCAAGATGCCCGAGCTAAGTCGGAGGAGAAGCATCAATTGATCCTGGCTGAGATGGAAAAACTCAAAGCCGATTTAAAAAGGGCTCAGGCTGACCAAGATGCTGCAACAACAAGAGCAGAGAAGGCTGAAGCCAGGCTAGCTATTGTACAACAAGAACTGTCCGGCTTGAAGCGTCACATCTCAAACATGGCGCAAGGTGTCTTTGGTAAAATACTCAAACTTTTGACTTCTCTCTTTTTTTACCAATAATTCTTATTGTGAGTCGCTAATTATCATGAACCTTTGCACAGGTCCGAGAGCCACCAACCTTCAGGATGATTGCGTGCTAATGTTGAAGGCGATTTACACGCTGACAGAGCAGTTGTATACCGGCAGTGTATTAACCGTTAAAGCTCTGATGGGTGCCAAGGATCCTATAACTTCCATAAAAAAGATGCTTGGCTGCCTATCTACACTTCCCCCTCAGATTGGCGAATTGACTCGGTCAGCCGCCTGGAAGGGGGTACTGAGTACCTTAAGTCGCTGCTTGGCGTATGCTCCAGAGATCAACCCAGAAGAGGTGGCGGCAGGCTTTCCTCAACTCAAAGATGACGGGTCAGAATTCGTCGAAGAGGACTATCAGCGTGTCGTCAAGGACTCCCGGCTGGCGGTGACTCAACTTGCTGCAAGTCTAGACTTATCAAAGTATCAGGCTGCTTATGACAACAAGAACAAGAAGGTCAACCCGCCAATCTTTATGACGACCAGCTTAATTCCACGGCGACCCAAGAACCCTTTTGATTTGGACGCAGACCTTGCATCAATTCTGACCGATGAAGATGACTTCGCGGCTCTGGCCAAGTGCAACTGGGTACTGGGCGACTTGCAAATTGAGGTCGGCCAAAGCTCGCAGCAAAATGATCCAAGGGCGCCAGCAGAATAAACTTCATCGAGTTGGCCTGGGAACCATGTAATAGGTCTTTTTTATGAGTCGGTATTGTTTTTGTGATACTTTCGAAAGAATCTTTATACCGCCCTTAAGGCGATTTGAAATATTGGATCCGTCGTTTGAAAATCCTTTATAATACTTAATCCGCCATGGATGAAGTGATTTTGATTATCAACCTGTTTTAAGCTTGAAAAAACATATGTGAAACTAGACAACAGATATTTTCAAGATAAATCAGGAAAAAAGGTTTGGAAAACCTCGCGGCAATGCCATGAATAAAAATAGCAATTTCGACGGCTCATAAGGTCGCCACAGGATGGGCCGAGTCAGAAAGCTCAAGCACACACCCTAAGATGGTTTCGTCGGCTCATAAGGTCGCAACAGGATGGGGCGAGTCAGAAAGCTCAAGCACACACCCTAAGATGGTTTCATCAGCTCATAAGGTCGCGACAGGATGGGGCGAGTCAGAAAGCTCAGGCCCGCACCCTAAGATGGTTTCGTCGGCTCATAAGGTCGCGACAGGATGGGGCGAGTCAGAAAGCTCAGGCCCGCACCCTAAGATGGTTTCGTCGGCTCATAAGGTCGCGACAGGATGGGGCGAGTCAGAAAGCTCAGGCCCGCACCCTAAGATGGTTTCGTCGGCTCATAAGGTCGCGACAGGATGGGGCGAGTCAGAAAGCTCGGGCCCGCACCTCAGATGGTTTCGTCGGCTCATAAGGTCGCGACAGGATGGGGCGAGTCAGAAAGCTCAGGCCCGCACCCTAAGATGGTTTCGTCGGCTCATAAGGTCGCGACAGGATGGGGCGAGTCAGAAAGCTCAGGCCCGCACCCTAAGATGGTTTCGTCGGCTCATAAGGTCGCGATAGGATGGGGCGAGTCAGAAAGCTCGGGCCCGCACCCTAAGATGGTTTCGTCGGCTCATAAGGTCGCGACAGGATGGGGCGAGTCAGAAAGCTCAGGCCCGCACCCTAAGATGGTTTCGTCGGCTCATATGGTCGCGACAGGATGAGGCGAGTCACAAAGCTCGGGCCCGCACCCTAAGATGATAATTCTGTCGGCTCATAAGGTCGCAACAGGATGACAAATTGATTTTTAATGAAGAAGCCCCCAAGTCGGGAAGAATTTTAATTTTATTACTTCATGATGAAACTGAAAAACTTACAAAATGCAGAGCTTAAGAGCTCAAGTGTAATAAGGCCGCAAGTGGGCAATCTTCCAAGGGCGAGTTGACTCAACCACCGTGGTTGGTCGGTTAGGCCGAAGATCCACCAGATAATAAGAGCCATTGCGAAGATTCTTGCTGACGAAAAAAGGTCCTTCCCATGGTGGTGACAACTTATGCATGCCAGCACGATCCTGTATTAACCGAAGAACTAAGTCGCCTTCCTGAAAGGTCCGGCTTTTAACCCGGCGGTTGTGATAACGCTGTAGATCCTGTTGATAGATGGCCGAACGGGCCGCAGCCAGGTCACGTGCTTCTTCTAAAGCGTCCAAGGAATCTTGACGCGCCAGCTCATTGTCTTGCTCCACATACGCGGCGACTCTAGGCGAATCATGCCTTATGTCAGTAGGAAGAACGGCTTCTGCTCCGTAGACCAAAAAGAAAGGGGTAAAACCCGTGGACCGGTTCGGGGTGGTCCGGATACTCCACAGCACCGAAGGCAATTCTTCAACCCAACATCCTGGGGTTTTCTCCAGGGGAGCCATGAGTCGGGGCTTAATTCCTCGTAAGACCTCCTGATTAGCCCGTTCCGCCTGCCCATTAGATTGTGGGTGAGAAACCGCAGAAACATCAAGCCGGATATGCTCTCGACGGCAAAACTCCTGCATCGCCCCTTGGGACAGGTTAGTACCATTATCAGTAATGATACTATGTGGATATCCAAACCGGAAGATCAACTTCTTCAAGAATTTGACCGCCGTCTCCGCATCGCAATTTCCAATAGGTTCCGCCTCAACCCACTTGGTGAACTTATCGACCGCCACCAGCAAATGGGTTTTCTTATTGGAAGACATCTTGAAGGGGCCGACCATGTCTAACCCCCAGACCGCAAAAGGCCAAGTGATGGGAATCATTCTTAATTCCTGAGCCGGCACATGAGCATGTCGTCCATAACACTGGCATCCTTCGCACCGACGAACTATATCCTCTGCATCTGCATGAGCCGTCAGCTAGAAGAAACCATGACGGAAAGCTTTTGACACCAGAGAGCGTGACCCGGCATGATGCCCACAATCTCCGGAATGAATGTCATTTAAGATTATGCATCCTTCTTCGGAGGAAACGCATCGTTGAAAAACTCCAGAGGCGCTTCGTTCATATAACTTGCCATTGATGATCACCATGGATTTGCTGCGCTGAACGATTTGACGGGCGGAAACTTCGTCTGGTGGTAACTCGCCCCAGGCAAGATATGCCAGATAGGTAAGAACCCAATCTGGCGTGGCGTGGAGAGCCGCCACGAGCTGAGACTCAGGATCCGGTATTGCCAACTCCTCCTCTGATGGTAAGATCACAGATGGTTTCTGCAAAATGTCCAGAAAAACATTGGGAGGAACTGGCTTTCGCTCGGAACCAAGTCGTGAGAGGGCGTCAGCCGCCTCGTTGAGGCGCCGATCAATGTGGTCCACTTGATAACCATGAAAATGACCCACCACGTAGGCACAGCTCTTCTGTAAGCCACCATCATGGGGTCCCGAGAATCCCAGGTACCCGAAACTTGCTGCGCCACCAAATTAGAGTCGCCAAAACACCTGACTCGCGTTAGATTCATCTCTTTGGCGAGTCGTAAACCATGAAGCAAAGCTTCGTATTCTGCAGCATTGTTAGTGCATGGAAACATGAGTCGGAGAACATAACAGAATTTATCTCCTTGAGGAGATACCAGTACCACACCAGCCCCCGAGCCTTCCAGCTGTCTAGATCCATCAAAATAAATAGTCCAGTAAGTGAGATCAGGCCTGTCTTCTGGAGCCTGCAACTCCTTCCAGTCATTGACGAAATCAACTAAAGCCTGAGACTTGATGGCGGTGCGAGGGGTGTACTGCACGTGATGCGGCCCAAGTTCAATTGCCCACTTGGCAATTCGTCCTGTTGCCTCCCGATTCTGGATGATGTCCCCAAGGGGAGCACAGCTAACCGCTATGATAGGGTGTTCTTGGAAATAATGCTTAAGTTTCCGACTCGCCATAAACACCCCATACACTAACTTCTGCCAGTGTGGGTAACGTTGCTTGGAAAGGGTTAGCACCTCGCTAATAAAATACACCGGGCATTGCACTGGGTACTCCTTCCCTTCCTCCTTTCTTTCAACAACCACTGCCACACTTACTTCTTTGGAATTTGCCGCAATATACAGAAGCATGGGCTCCTTTTCAGCCGGGGCGGCCAGGACCGGCGGGTTAACCAATTGCCATTTCAAAGCTTCGAGTGCCTCATCTGCCTCGTTTGTCCAAATGAACCGGTCAGATTTCTTTAGTAACTGATAAAGAGGAATCGCCTTTTCACCCAGGCGACTTACAAAGCGACTCAGAGCCGCAATGCGACCCGCCAGTCGTTGAACTTCATTAACATTTGCCGGTTTTCCAAGGGATGTAACTGCTTCGATTTTGTCCGGGTTAGCTTCAATGCCACGCTCTGACACCAGGAAGCCCAACAATTTCCCTGCAGGAACACCAAAAACACACTTGGTGGGATTCAGCTTCATCTGATATACTCGCAAATTATCGAAAGTTTCTTTGAGATCCTCCAGCAGCGTCTCCCCCTGGCGGGTTTTGATCACAATATCATCGACATAGGCGTGGACGTTGCGACCGATTTGGCTGCGAAGGCAATTCTGGATGCAGCGCTGATAAGTCGCCCCCGCACTCTTGAGTCCAAAAGGCATGGACACATAACAAAAGGCCCCAAAGGGGGTTATAAAAGTTGTTTTCTCTTGATCCTCCATGGCCATCTTGATCTGGTGATATCCTGAGTAGGCGTCCAAAAAGCACAATCGTTCGCATCCCGCCACCGAGTCAATGATCTGGTCGATGCGGGGAAGAGCGAAGGGATCTTTTGGACAAGCCCTGTTGAGGTCCGTGTAATCAATGCACATACGAAAGGTACCGTTCTTCTTGAGCACCAGAACCGGGTTAGCCAACCATTTGGGGTGAAAAACTTCCACGATGAATCCGGCGGCTAAGAGACGGGCGACTTCTTCCCCGATCGCTTTGCGTCGTTCCTCGTTAAACCTGCGAAGATACTGCTGAATAGGTTTTGCCTTTGGGTCAACATTAAGATGGTGCTCAGCGAATTCTCTCGGCACACCAGGCATGTCAGAGGGTTTCCATGCGAAGATGTCCCGATTCTCACGGATGAATTCGATGAGCGCGCTTTCCTATTTGGGGTCCAGACCCGTCCCGATAGTGAACTGCTTGGATGAGTCGCCAGGAACGAAACCGATTGTCTTAGTGTCATCCGTTGGCTTGAACTTGAGGGGTGACTCAGCATCTGTCGTTGGCTTCTTCAGGGGTGACATGTCTGCCGGGTCAACATTGGCCTGATGATGTTTGAGCTCCTCCGCAGCGCAGGCGACTTCCGCATAAGCCGTGTCCCCTTCTTCACATTCCTTTGCAATCCTTCTATCCCCTTCGACCATGATGGGTCCCTTGGGACCGGGCATCTTGAGCTTAAGGTAAACATAGCATGGGCGAGCCATGAAGCGGGCGTAAGCCGGCCGCCCAAATAACGCATGGTATGGGCTTTTCAATTTGATCACCTCGAAGATCAGTGACTCGGACCTATAATTTTGCGCCGTTCCAAACGCTACTGTGAGTCTGACTCGGCCTATGGGGTAAGCCGACTTGCCTGGGACAATTCCGTGGAAAACCGTGGTTGAAGGCATCAGGTCCTTTTCCAATAGGTTCATCCTTTGGAAAGTGTCAAGTATAAGATATTAATGCTGCTGCCACCATCCATTAGCACTTTGGACAGGGTGTAGCCCCCAACTTGGGGAGCCACGACCAACGCTAAATCATCCGGATTGTCAACTCTTGGCGGGTGATCCTCCCTACTCCACGATATGGTTTGTTCAGACCAGTGGAGGTACCTGGGAAGGGCCGGCTCAGACACACTGTAAGCCCAGTGACTCACCTTCTTATCACGTCTGCAAGCGTTGGTGGTGAAAACGTGATATTGCCCATTGCTTAACTGTTTGGGATTGCTGCGGAAACCTCCGTTGTCATCCTGACCCTGCGGATCCCCCTGTGGGGGCAGCTGCTGAAAGGCTCCTGGAGGGTTATACCGCCGCTGGTGATGTACCAGATATTGGCCGCTGCTTGGCTGCAGGCCTCCCTGAGGCCCCTGTTCGGGAAAACCGCCGAAGGGGTTCTGTCGTTGGTTGGGTGCGGCGAACTGCTCCTGGCGTTAGTCCGGGTCATCGCTTTGGCTTTTCTTGATCGCCTCTGCCCGAAACTCCCGCATCACGAAGCAGTTCTCCCAGGAGTGAGTCGCCGGACCGTCCGCTGTGGCATGGTGCGGGCAAGGGCCTTTGAGTAGTTCTTCATAGTTACGCGACCTTTTCCCGCTAAAGCCCCTGTTTTTCTTCTAGCGTTGGTTGCCAGTGTTGGCATTGGTGTTGGTGACTAAATCTGAGGGCTCCTCTTGCGGTCTTCGCTTGCCATTGGCTCCTTGATTGTGGCGATTACGTCCCTGGAACCGGGTATGATTTTTGGATGACTCGCCCTTCTTGGGCGAATTGGCCTTACCGTCCTCGCCAGGATCTTTGGTGTCACCCGCTTCAGCGTATCTAGTGAGGGTGTCCATCAGTTCTCCCATGTCTTGGACCTTTCGCTTGAGTCGCCCTAATTTTTGCATCAAGGGTTCATAGTGGCAATTCTGCTCGAGGATTAACACAGCCTGAGCCGCTGTAATACCGTCTGACGAATGGATAATTTCCGCAACCCGCCGTGACCAATGGTGGGCCGACTCATCAGGGCGCTGAACACAATGCTGCAGATCGACAATCGTCATCGGACGTTTACAAGTTCCTCGGAAGTTCTTGATGAATCGCTCTTTCAACTCGGCCCAGGTCTGGATGGAGTTGGGGGTACGTTTTTCAACCAAGTACATGTTGACCCCTCGAGCATCATCGTGAAGTACCTAGCGCAAACTGCCTCGTTTACGTCGAGCATGTCCATGGCGATTTCATAACTCTCGACCGACGATGCTGGCTCAAGGTCCGTGGTGTAGTTAGGCACCTTTCTTGGTCCCTTAAAATCTTTGGCCATCTTTTCGTTACGAAGGGCGGGGGCCAAGCATGGCACCCCTACTCGCCCACCGCTCCCGACGAGAGGGGCCGGGGCGACTTGGGTGTTCGGGAGATCCCGGCCCGGCGGGTTCTGATGATCAGGCGGGTTGTCCTGAGGGATGGGTCGTGGCCCCCTGTTCACGGCGGGCTGGTCCTCTGGCCGACTCCTGGTGTAACTCGCCTGGGGGGTGGAATGCAGCCTATCTAGGCTATGTGAGAATTGGGCGTTTTGAACCACCACCGTCTTCAACATCTCGATGGTGTTCCTTGCCTCTATCTCGGCAGGGGTGTTGCCGTGGATCGAAAGAGACTCCAAATGGCGAGTTGCAGCGAGGACGTTGTCCACCGGGTTGGAAAAGTGGCCTTGAGGCGTCCGAAATCGGGGGATGCGATCCTCAGCCGTATGGACCGGCGGGTTAGGCGGTTGACCCGGCCCTCCCCCTGGGGCGGCTCCCGCCCCGGGGGTTCGTGGAGTGTCGAACAGGCGAGTCGGGTTGAGATCATGGGGCAGGCGACCTTGGTGTCTCCGTTGATGGACGGCGTCGGAGATGCGCTGGTGTCTTTCGAGCCGCCAGTTGTCAGTATTTAAGCGCATCCTTTCGGCCGCAATTTGAGCCTGCCGAGTCTCGATCCTGGCGGACTCCACCTCGGCATCTCGATGAGCCTTTGCCACTGCCTCTCTGAGTTTTGCCAGCTCTACGTTTATTCCCTCCTGGTTTTCTGGTGTGAGGGGAGTCGCCATCAGCCTTGTGATCTCCGCCGCTAATTCCACCAGGACAACGGCCGGGCTTCTGGACGTCTCGCCGGTCCCATCGCCTCCGGTAGGGTTTTGTGAAGGCTGAGTCGCCCCTGCCATATAAATGGCGATCTGGCGGCGGGTTCAGTCAAAGACTTCGGGGTCCATGGCTAATGACAAGCCCCCAAGACAATCCCCATGTAGAGACCGGATTGAATCTAAGTTGCCCATGGATGATTCTTCATCAGAGTTGACCGGCGTGGTTTCCTGGGTCGCCGAACACTCTGGCTCCTCTGATCCCTGTGTGAACCCAACAAAAACCGGGCGAGTCAGATTCGGCGTCACCACTGGGCGAACGTACCTGGCCGGCTCGACGATGTCGGTGGAGATGTCCGGCTCAGGCACGGATGATCCGATCATGCCGATGAAGACGTTGATCTTGCCGAAGGGGACCCTGTAACCAGACTCGATCGAGTCTGCTTCGGGCCCCCATTGCTGGTTGTCGATGTAGATCTTCCCGCGGCGGCTCCGGGTCATGAGCCCCGTCGCGTAACTCCCAAACCCTGGTAGGGCTCCCTTTGAGAACTCAACTCCACCGTGCGTAGGCCCCACGGTGGGCGCCAACTGTCGTGGTTTTGTCACGGCAGCTGTACTCGTGAAAGGACTTAGTACTGGAGCCATTGCACCTTGGTGGCGACTCAAAGGGGTTGAGCGGGAGAGACACGGCGATTTACCCAGGTTCGGCCCCTCCTGAGGAGGTAAAGACCTACGTCCTGCTTTGAGTTATATTGATGTGGTTTCGATTACAAGGAGGACGTAACTCGCCAAACCTAGCACTCGATGATTTCTAACCTACCCTCTTCTTCCCTGGGACTCGCCTTTATATACAGGTCGAACCCCTAGGGTTTTACAAGGATACTTTCCTTCCTACAAATCGTGACCTCTGCGGTCTCTAAGTCGCCATCCTTTAAAGCTTGGAAACCTTCCGGAAATTATAAACCGCCATACAACCTTTGGTCTTGCCAGGCCAAGGCCCAAACCACGCTTAGGTGAATCGCCTGATTTGCTGACCCGGCCTAACTGGGCGGGTTATTAACAGGTAATATCCCCAACAGCTAGGGTGGGAGGGGGTGGCGCACCACCTGGTGGGCCTAAGGCCCACGTGTGCCTAGGGTTTGCCCCCCCTTCCCTCTCCCCTGCGCATTGGGCTGAGTGGGGAGGCGCACCAGCCCACCTAGGGGTTGGTTCCCTCCCCCACTTGGCCCACCTTACCTCCCGGGGTCGTTGCCCCCCTTCGGTGGACCCCCGGGGCCACCTCTGGTGGTCCTGGTGGTCCCGATACGTTACCGGTGATGCCCGAAACACTTCCGGTGTCCGAAACCATCCGTCCTATATATCAATCTTTACCTCCGGACCATTCCGGAGCTCCTCGTGACGTCCGGGATCTCATCCGGGACTCCGAACAACTTTCGGTAACCTCATATAACAATTCTCTATAACCCTAGCATCACCGAATCTTAAGTGTGTAGACCCTACGGGTTCGGGAGACAGGCAGACATGACCGAGACACCTCTCTGGACAATAACCATCAGCGGGGTCTGGATACCCATGGTGGCTCCCAATTGCTCCACGATGATCTCATCGGATGAACCACGATGTCAAGGATTCAATCAATCCCGTATACAATTCCCTTTGTATGTCGGTATAGAACTTGCCCGAGATTCGATCGTCGGCATACCAATACCTTGTTCAACCTCGTTACCGGTAAGTCTCTTTACTCGTTCTGTAGCACGTCATCGTGTGACTAACTCCTTAGTCACATTGAGCTCATGATGATGTTCTACCGAGTGGGCCCAGAGATACCTCTCCGTCACACGGAGTGACAAATCCCGATCTCGATTCGTACCAACCCAACAGACACTTTCGGAGGTACCCGTAGTGCACCTTTATAGTCACCCAGTTACGTTATGACGTTTGATACACCCAAAGCACTCATACGGTATCCGGGAGTTCCACAATCTCACGGTCGAAGGAAAAGATACTTGACATTAGAAAAGCTTTAGCATATGAACAATACGATCTATTGCTATGCTTAGGATTGGGTCTTGTCCATCACATCATTCTCTCAATGATGTGATCCCGTTATCAATGACATCTAATGCCCATGATCAGGAAACCATGATCATCTATTGACTAACGAGCAAGCCAACTAGAGGCTTGCTAGGGACACTTTGTGATCTATGTATTCACACATGTATTACTGTTTCCTGTTAATACAATTATAGCATGAACAATAGACGATTATCATGAACAAGGAAATATGATAATAACCATTTTATTATTGCCTCTAGGGCATATTTCCAACAAATACTCCATACTACAGGTATGCAAGACTATACTCTATGTGGTTCTAAAAAAGGAATATATTTCACACAATAATGGAAGAATCCAAAAGAAGTTATTTCCAACAAAAACTAAGGTGCCCATAAAAAACAGTATCATGTTCACATGCTTATATTGTTGTACGGACCCTAGATTAAGGAGGTAGTTGCAACAGCCTATGAACGGCTTGCCGGATTATTTTATTATATAAACTGAATTAGTTTCTGCCTACTAAATTGCATCACCTGTTAAAAGTATCCAATAACTTGTTGACTCGATTCCATTATTTGATGGAGGGAAAAAGGGACACGTGAAAGCCAAAGAAAACGATGGTAACTACCACTGCTTTTAAATATATTTTGTGTAGGAAAAATATATCCTACCATCCAGGAATAGTTACCCCATATGTTTCATATACTACCACGCGTGAGTATATATACTAATTTATCATTTTTATTATGTTCATATACTATATATAAGATTTTTCAAAGTGAGTTGCATGAAAAATTACAAGTTGATTCATAGATTTTATTATATTTGTGAAATACGTATATATTTATATGTAAAAAAAGCATACACAAAATATGACACATACTACAAAAAAATTGTATATATACTACCTAAATATTATTATATACTACATACTACGCGTACATACTCTCCGATTTGATAGATACTACATACAACATAGAAAACGCAAATGGTGGTAACTACCACCGGTGGTAGATAAAATGTGTCATATATATATATATATATATATATATATATATATATATATATATATATATATATATATATATATATATATATATATATATATATCGCTATTCGTCATCCTGGGTAAGAAATAGTTATTCTTCACCCCCTCTATTTTAACATGTATGCACCGTAATTTTACATTACATAAATTTTGTCTTATTTATACGTAAAAAGAGACCATAAAAAAATATAATCAACATAAAAATATTTTATGTCACGTAAAATTACGAACATACAAAAATAGTTTAAAAAATACATTAAATTCAATTTTTTATGTTGTTGTGACCTATATTTTTGTTTTTTTTGTCAAATTTTACATAGTGATTCAATATAAATGTAAATATTTGTATTTGAAATGTAATTTATTTGTAAATTGACCGTAATATATATCATTTATAAGAATAAGTAATTTTTCATCGTAATTATTTATCAACCAGGAGGATGCAGAATAAGTTATTTTTTAACCGAGGTAATCTTACGACCGTCTCATTAATAAATTACATATGGGATACAATTAGTTATATTCATATGTATTCACTACGTAAAATTTGGTATAAGAAGCAAAAGAAAATTCATAAGACAAAAACTTACGTTTTATGTATATTTCACACTATGTTATTACGTTTGTAATATTATATAACGAAAAATATTTTCTATGGTGAGTATATACTTTTTTATGGTCTCTTTTTACGTAGTAAATAAGACAAAATTTACGAAATGTAAAATTACGGTGCATTGATGTTAAAAAAGAGGAGAGTGAAGAATAATATTGCTCACCCAGGATAACGAATAGTCATTCCATATATATTATGATGGGTTTTATGATGAGTATTACGTGAGAAATTTGGTTTTTCAGATATTAAATATTATTTCGATTAAGTGGGTCAAACTTGTACAAAATTAGCATATACCAAGTTTAACTTAGTACATGGTTAGAATGGCAGTTTATTCAAAAGAGATGCAGTGCATGTATTCGGAATTTACATTTGTTTGCATTAATTATTTTCCTTCTTTAGCAAGTCACAATTAATTTCTTCTTCATCCAGATGTACTATACATGTATTCCGAGTTCACATTTGTTTGCATTAATTATTTTCCTTCTTTAGCAAGTCATAATTAATTTCTTCTTCATCCAGATATACTCCATGTATTTGGAGTTCACATTTGTTTGCATTAATTATTTTCCTTCTTTAGCAAGTCAAAATTAATTTCTTCTTCACTTGGATGAAGCGATAAATCTTCATTTTGAAAGCTTTGAAGTACTGCCTCGTATGGCCTATCTATCTAGAGGTAATCCTAGGAGGCATTAATTTTTTTCCAAACATTTCAGATGATTACTAGCCTATATAAGCCCGAGCGTGCAGTAGATGCTGGACATCACTTGTGTTGCACGCATCATCCACTCATGGCGATTGGCTTGGCATCCACTGATCATTTCGTGCTCCTCACCATCCTCATCTGCCTCCTCGTCCATGATTGCAGCGCCGGCTATGACGTCGAGTCAACCGATACGTCGGGGAAGCAGATGTCGGCCCAGCTAAAGCTCGCCGGCGGGACGACGGAATTTGGGCCGGATGTGAAGAGTCTCAGCCTAACGGCAAGGCAAGTGTGTTTGATCTTTCATTTCAACCAACTAGCTAGCTACTCCCTCCGTTTCTAAATATAAGTCTTTCTAGAGGTTTCAATAATAGACTACATACGGATGTATATAGACATATTTTAGAGTGTAGATTCACTCATTTTGTTCCGTATGTAGGCCCCTAGTGAAATCTTTTAAAAGACTTATATTTAGGAACGGAGGGAGTAGATAAGTTGGTTCTTGCTCGGTACAGATCTGATTCGGTGTCATGGCTGCAGTCTTGAGACAGATAGCCGGCTACGCGTGCGCATCACCGATGCTGACCATCAGCGATGGGAGGTTCCCCAAGACGCCATCCCACGCCCGGCGGCGCCAGGGCCAGAGCCAAAGGGCGTCTTGCTCGACTCACCGGGCAGTGCCTCCATGCCGAGCCACAACACCATGTCCAGCCCGTCTTCGGACCTGAACTTCACCATCCACACCAGCCCGTTCCGCTTCACCGTCTCCCGTCGCTCGACGCATGACATCCTCTTTGACACTTCTGCCAACCTTGTCTTCAAGGACCGGTAAGTTACAAGTGTGTGCCGTTGCAATGTTACCTGGTGTAGCTTGGTTGATCCTCAAGTACATCAATGTAAATCAAGTGATCGATGGACGTGAAATTGGAATGCAGGTACTTGGAGGTGACATCGGCGCTGCCGGCTGACCGAGCATCCCTGTATGGGCTTGGCGAGCAGAAGAAACAGACGTTCCGGCTACAAACACAATGACAGTTTCACACTGTGGAACGAGGACGTGACGTGGTCCGACCAACTGGACCTCAACCTCTACGGCTCGCACCCGTTCTACATGGACGTGCGCTCCGGCGGTGCCGCGCATGGCGTGCTCCTCCTAAACAGCAATGGGATGGACATACTGTACGGCGGATCCCACGTCACCTACAAGGTGATCGGCGGTGTGCTAGACTTCTACTTCTTCGCCGGCCCATCCCCCCTCGCCGTCGTCGACCAGTACACACAGCTCATCGGCCGCCCTGCCCCCATGCCCTACTGGTCATTCGGTACGTACCTTCCTTCTATATATATATATATATATATATATATATCCATTGCTCTCTTGTGCTACGCTCACTGGATCTTGCACTTGTTGTAGGGTTCCACCAGTCCAGGTATGGCTACAAGAACGTGGCTGATCTGGTTGGCGTGGTCGCCGGCTACGCCAAGGCCAAGATCCCATTGGACGCGATCTGGTCGGACATCGACTACATGGACAATTACCAGGACTTCACGCTGGATCCGGTGAACTACCCATCCAAGCAGCTCCGGCCGTTCGTCGACCGGCTCCACAACAATGGCCAGAAATACGTGGTCACCGTACACCCGGCTATCAAACGGCAAGCAGCACCTCACGAGGACTTGTTCCTCAAGCGGAACGGCGCCAACCTGGTAGGCGAGGCGTGGCCAGGCGAGGTCTACTTCCTGGACTTCATGAACCCGCGCAGCACCGAGTACTGGGCACGAAAGATCTCTGAGTTTCGGCGGACCATCCCTGTCGACGGGCTCTGGTGCGACATCAAAGAGCCGTCCAACTTCAAGGACTGGCAGCCTCTCAATGCGTTGGACGACCCGCCCTACCGCATCAACAACTCCGGCTTTCACCTTCCCATCAACTACAGGACAGTGCCGGCCTCTACGGTGCACTACAACAACGTGACCGAGTACGACGCGCACAATCTCTTCGGCCTCCTCCAGACGCAGGCCACGCACGCCGGGCTGCTCAGGGACACCAAACGCCGCCCCTTCGTGCTCACCCGCTCTACCTTTGTCGGTTCCGGCCGTTACGCCGCGCACTGGACAGGCAACAACGACGCGAGGTGGGACGAGCTTGCGCGCTCCATCAACACCATCCTCAACTTTGGACTCTTAGGCATCCCCATGATGGGCGCCGACATCTGCGGCTTCAACGGCAACACCACCCAGGAGCTCTGCAGCCGCTGGATTCAGCTCGGCGCATTCTACCCGTTCGCCAGGGCCCATGCGGAGAAGACAACCCTACGGCGAGAGCTCTATGTGTGGGAGTCGACGGCACGGTCGGCGAAGAAGGCGTTGGAGATGCGCTACCGGCTGCTCCCCTACATCTACACGCTCATGTACGAGGCGCACACGACGGGTGCGCCCATCGTGCGCCCGCTCTTCTTCTCCTACCCGCACGACAACAACACCTACGGCGTGGACAGGCAGTTCATGCTCGGCCGCGCCGTGCTTGTCTCTCCAGTGCTAGAGCCCGGCGCCAAAACCGTCGACGCCTATTTCCCCGCCGGCCGGTGGTTCAATCTTTACAACCAGTCCGTCGCCCTCACCATGAAGGCCGGCAAGCGCGTCACCCTCCCGGCGCCAGCGGACTTGGCAAACGCGTACCTGGCCGGCGGCAACATCCTACTACTGCAGC